>NW_027186372.1:8185663-8304859 GCF_028583685.1 Petaurus breviceps papuanus
ATATATGCACATATATATATATATATATATATATATATATAAAATTGTTACAGCTGTGAATTACCAGGTTCAAAGGAGATTGATCCTTCAGATGTTTACAATTTAGCATAAGCCTGGGAAACTGAATTCCAAGAAATAAAAAAAAAAAAATCCCACCTTGCTTGTGCCCACAATGGGGTAGGTAGGGAAGGGTGAGGAAATGGGGAAAGAATAAGTTATATGTTTGCCCAGATCTGTACCTCAGATCCCTAATGCCTTTTGCTTTTTCTAAAAACAGGCCAGAAATTAGAGTTCCTGAGAAAGGACTTTCCCTGCCCAAGCAGCTAAGGCATTGCTAGAACTCCTGAAGAATCATATTATAGCTAGACATAGACTTGCCTATAACTAGGGATCCTGAGAGTGGACTTTGCTGGCCTTGTGAATAATCTCAAATTCAAGAGTTTGGGTATTGGTCTTAAAGAGGGAGATTTCATCAATAGTATGCTTCTTGAGGAAGGAATAGGATTGCCTATATGGTCTCTGATGCTACTGGGGTAATGTCATGGTGGGTTAGGGGAGGAAGGGGAAGAGATCTGGACCTCGTTAACCAGTCTGCCTGCTATTACCATGAATTGCTTAGACAGTGTATTTAGGAAATGAGAAGGAATGCTAATTCAACTGTCCCCAAAGGGTGCTTACTTGATGGTCTGTTTGCATGCTTTTTATGTTTCTATAGCAACATATATACTCACTCATGGATTATACACACAATTCACAGGATCATATATTATTATATATTATATATGAGATTCACAAGATTTTATATGTGTGTATATAGGCATACATATGTGTGTATATGTGTGTGCATATATATTCATGTGTGTATATACATACATATATATGCATATATAATCCATGAGTCCTTTGAGTTTTATGCAATTTCTGTAGGGGTGAAATCAATTAGCTCTTGAAACGGGGTATTTACTTCAAAGATATAACAAGAATAAAGGTAAGACTATTTCCCCTCAATATACTCTCTCTGCATTGGCCATGTCAAAAAAAAGGTTTCATTCTGTGCTCTGAATCCTTTGCCTCTATCAGGAAGTGAGTAGCATGTTTCATCATGAATCCTCTGCAATCATAATTGGTCATTGTGCTGATCAGAGTTCCTAAGTCTTTCAAAGTTGTTTGTCTTTACAATGTTATTGTTACAGTATAAATTGTTCTCCTGGTTCTATTCACTTCACTCTGTATCAATTCATGCCATCAAATCTTCCCAGGTTTCTCTGAAACCAAATCTTTCATCATTTCTTAAGGAACAATAGTATCCCATTGCATTCATATTCAATAATTTTAAAAGCCATTTCCCAATTTATGGGTACCCTCTAAGCTTCCAGTTCTTTGCCACTACAAAAAAGAACTGCTATAAACATTTTTGTACATATGGTTCCTTTTCTTCTTTCTTTGATCTCTTGGGTATAAGCCTAGTAGTAGTATCCAGGGGGTAAAGCCAAGATGGCAGAGTGATAGGAAGTAATTCAGTAAGCTCCTTTCTACAAACTACTTCAAATAGATATAGAAAATGTACTAAACTGAAATCTTATGAGGAAATCCAGAAAAAATCACAGTGAGTCCTTTGTCCAGTCAAGGTCGGCATAGGGAGACAGACAGAGGACTTTGTAGACACTAGGGACAATATCAGGAAAGGAAAAAATGGTGAGTGGAACATTCCAGTGCCCAGGGAGAGGCTGTGTATTAGGGTAAGAAGGGGTCTCAGACCCAAACTGGGGCACCTCCAGATCCATGCTGGGGCACCATGACACTGTGACAGGATATGTGCAGTGGCAGCTTTTTCATTCACTACACAGTCCAGGGTTGCAGATCTTAGGGAAAGTGAGAAGGGGACCTATATATAACAGCAGTTTTCCATGTAGGGAGGCCCTCGATGGTATACAGAGAAAGGAGGAAGCTCAGAAGCTGGCAGCAACAGCAGCAGCAGTGAACTGCAGTTCTAGTAAGTCTGGGCAGTTTTCTCTTATGATTTCTTGAAATATGTCAGGTTTTTTGTTGTTGTTATTGCTGCCGTGGTTTTCACATTATCCAGTGATTCTAAAATAATTTCTTCATCTGTTCACCAGGTCATTTGTTTTTGAAGTGATGCCTCACATTTTCTTCTATTTTTCAGCCTTTCGACCTTATTTTAAATATTTCTTGTCTGGTGGAATCTTTAAGTTCTGTTTGATTCATTATAATTTCCAAAGACTCTTTTAGTTGGGTAAGTTTTGTATCTTTTATACTAAGCTGTTAATTGCTGTGAATTCTCCCTCCAAAACTCTCATTTCTTTTATAATTCTTTCCTCTAGCACTTTAATTCCATTCATAAAATTCTTTTAAATCCTTAACATTTTTGCTTCTGTTCTAGGAATTCTATTTGACCTTGAAGTCAAACTACATTTTTCTTTGAAACTTTGTAAATATTTTGGAGGCATTCTCTTCTTGTTCTTTCTTCTTTTGTTTTTTAAGTCTTTTGTTGTTGTTTTTGCTTACTCATTCTTCCAGACTCATTCCCTAAATTGTGACTTTGTGTTAGGGCCCCAACTCTGAAAAACTCTGGAGGGAATGTCATGCTTTGTTTAGTCCTGATTTGCATTCTCTGGGGACCTGCCATTGCTTTCTCTAAAAATTAAGTGCTATGTTCTTAAAGGATCCCAGAAATGTATCAGGCTGGGACTCATAAGCTTTCAGTGCACTCAAACTGGTCGGATTTAGGGTGAAGCCTGATTGTTTCCTTTCTGGTCTGAGCCTTGCAAGCTTCTGACCCTGGTTTTCGTCTAGGTAACACAACTATATATAGGTTTGTCTTGGTTGAAGTTGTTATAGATTGCTGCTAACCTAACCACAGTCAGCTAGTTGAAATGTTCTGTGGGTTCAAAGCAAAAGAATTGCAAGCTTCTTCCTGATTTGAACCCCATGACCTGTTTATTCAGTTGTAGACCTCAGACTGGGCAGGAGCCTGATTCTGCAACCACATTTTGTGTCAGAGACACACAATTGCTACTTGATTCTGTCCCTGCTCCTTGCCTAGTATACTGAGCACATTGGGCCCATGATCCTCTGCCCTGGTAAACAGTCCCACATCTGGCATTCCCATTCATCATCAGTCCACGCTAGATTTGCTATCCAGCTCTGGAGTCATGGTGATAGAGCTGCCATTTTGTTCCTATTCTGGCTCCTTGCAGGGTCAGACCTTGTTGGATCCTAGACTGCTCCTTGCCCTAATACATAGCTCAGCGCCCAGAGTAGAAGGCTCTGTGTAGTGCCTTTCTTGATAGACCCCATCCTCAGTGCTCACAGATCTCTGTCTAAATCCCTCTGCATCTGACGGGGCTGAAAAATGACTCACTGTCACTTTTACTCGCCTTTCTGATCGACTCAGTCTGGTGCTTTTTCTAGATCTTCCCTCTAGATCTAGGTTATGCTACTTCCCTTTTCTCCACCATTTTTGTTGATCTTCCAACATGGCCAATGTGGGAAAACTCATAAGAACTGATGCAGAGTGAAATAAATAGAAGTGAACAATATACAACGTGACTACAGCAATGGAAATGAAAAGATCAATAAAAGGAAGCTGAACTTTGAGTAAGTGAAAAATCACTGAAAGTTCTGGAGAAGAGATAAGGCAATATATCTAACATCCCAAGAGGTAGGGGGCTACTAGAACAGGATGTTGTGTACATTGCAGACACAATTCCCGAATAAGATGTTTTTGCTCAGTTCTGTTTCTTTGTATGTTCCTATTAAATTGGAATTATTTCATTCTTGTAATTTGTATTCCCAGGGTCTAGCACAGTTTCTGGTAAACAGTAGGTAATTAATGCTTACTGACTGAATATTATAAGGGTTAAATCTGGAGGGGGTAGGAATTGATTGTGGAAGGAAAAAGGCATGAATAATATATATATATATATATATATATTTTTTTTTTTTTTTTAATAAAATGAATCTAAATCTGAGCTAATGATCCTGGGATACAAAGTGCTATTGATAGTGATGGTAAAACTGGGAAGATATTTCTTTTGGGGGATTTTTTTCCTACCAACATGGCAGAGACGAGTTCTTTCTATTCTTCAACATAAAGACACCATGGAAAATTGCCAAATCAGAGAATCTGTGAATCAGTGAATGTTTGTAAAATTGATGAGATTTTTTTTTTCTTTTCCTGGTAACAAATCCTTTGTGCTCAATAAAAAAGAAAGCACTTATCACTTGGATTGTATGCTATCTGTTAAATCAATAGGAATGAAAGTTTGTTGTGATCTCTGCAAGTTCCCGAGTGCAATTAAGGACAAAGCAAATTCTTGCAGGGAAAAATCAGCACAGAGCTTCTTCTTCAGGGATGTGATCTCTGTTTTCTAAGAAGAATTCAGAGTTGAGAATGAGCAAATCAAAAGCTTTGTTACATAGCTCTCAATTCTCAGTGCTTTCACAAAAACTCACATAATTTAAGATTATATTTAGGCTTTCTTGAAATGCAAATGAAAGTTTGCTGCAATCTCTGCAAGGTGTTCATGGTCACAATTCCGGGTGCTAAACATTCTTCAGAAAAATTAGATCTCTTCTTCTTTTGAGGAGTCTCTGTATTACAAAATGAATGCCCAGATTCTAAGCTGCAGGTCACAAGACACAGGCTCTTCTATTTAAGATTTTCATCTGGAAACATTTTTGGTGTCTCAAACTAATCCAAGAGGCACACACACACACACACACACACACACACACACACACCCCTTTTGTGATAAAATAATGAGGATATAGTTTAAAATGGCTCCTTAGTGAAGTTTTAGAAACCCAAGTATAATGGTGAAAATTTAAAAATGTCATAACTGGAAGATATGTAGGATAGAGTTGAAAAGAAATAGCCAAGGGTATAAGTGAGTCAATAACGACATCACCAAAATTGGTTAATCAATCAACAGGCACTTATTGATCGCTTATTATGTCAAGCTTTGCACTAGGAATATAAAGAAAAATGCCAAGTAATCTCTGCCCTCAAGGACCATATATTATAAAAGGGAAGACAACACTCACGTGTAAAGAGAGCAATCTCATGGAACATGCACTCAATTGCCCTTCTTTATTCTAGCCTGCTACAGGCACTGGCTTTAGCACTTGAGGATAATCTTACAGAATGTATCAGTGCTTAAGGATAAAGACTCTTTGAAAAGATAAAGTGATCCCTTCAGTGGTTGCTGAGCTGGAGGAGCAGACAACTCAATGAACCTTTACAGAAGTGAGATACCTTTTGGTTCATGCATCTTACTTTGACCCTCCTGTGTGGGGGTAAGTAGTGCTCTTTGTCAATAAACTCCTTGTGTGGAGGTGGAGGGATGGGCTAGGTGCTCTTCTCCTATCTTCTGGCCAATGGATCATGGACTCAGAGGTAAGCTTGTGCCTGGGCCCTGGCTGCTTTTTCAGCTGTCTGCTACCTTTCCTGAGTAAGTGACCAAGCATTGCTTGGAGATGATCTTATCACTTCAAGAAGTCCAGAGTTCCTGAGCTAAACGAGTGGAGCTGACTGAAAGCAAGAGAAGCTTCTGCATTGGGAAAGACAGTCACCAACAAGAGGCAGACCCCATTCCCGTTCTTGGCTTGACAGAAGACACTGTGACTTCATGAAAGAACATACAGAGATAAAGAGAAATAGAAAATACTTAATCAGCAATCCTGCAAAGTGCTTCATATTCATACAAGGTGTAAGTATCAGTATCCCAGCAGATTGCATTAGTAGTGATGCATTGTTATTGCATCCTTTAAGTCATTCTGTAATGTGTGCTGTGAGACTTTTGTGTCCAGGCTGTCCTGGGTCTCTTTCTCTAGATTTCTTGGCAGTATGTGGTTACCAGTGAAATATGTGAACTGTCCCAACATATTATCTCTCATGTTTGCCACATTATTGTCCCAACTCCTTTCCCAGCATGTCTTAGATATATTCTATACTGTTTTTTTGCCTGCACATTTATCTGTTTACAATAATTCTTTTGTATGTAGGGGAAAATATCTGTCTCATACCTTATTTATATTGTATATAGTCCATCTTTTTACTTTAGGGAGAGCTAGGTGTAAGACAAAATCTAAAGTTTAAATAATTTGTCCCTCGGGTTCTGGGGTTGGGAGGGGAAACAAGTCAGAAAATATGAAAATGGAGCCTAGCCTCATTAGAAACCAGGCTCCCCCAGGATTGAACTAGGTCAGCTCGCCTGGATCAAGAGCAGACTGGCCCCTTAGGGAGGTAGAACGGATGCAGTGCTTCAGCTCTCTGAGCCCATGAGTATTTCTCAATGTTAGATACACATATAAGTAAATGTATGACATACATAAAGCAGACAAAATATAACCTTGGATTGGAAGGCCTTAGCAGCTGAAAGGTCAGAAAAAGTCTCCTGGAGCAGGTGGCATTTGGACTAGTTCTTTAAGGATTCCAAGAGCCAGAGCTACAGAGGGAGAGTACCCTAGGCACGAGGATCAGCAGACAGAAAGAAGATGGAGGGTAATGAAAGAAGAGCAAACAAATCAATATGGCTGGACCACAAAGTTGGAAAACAGTAATATGTAAAAAGAATGAAGAGGCAGGAAAGGAAGACTGTTAAGAACTTTAAATGTCAAAAAGAGGACCTTATATTTAATTCTGGTGTCATAGGGAACCACTGGATTTTATTGAGGGGTAATGTGGGGTGGGGCAGGGAGATCCAAGCTATAAGAAAATCATTTTGGCAGCCGTATGGAACAAGAATTGGAATAGAGACTCAAAGGAGGATAGCCAAATGGGGTGTTTTTGGAATAGTCTAGTGAGAAGTAATGACATGATAATGGACTGAGCTAGGATAGAGGCTGTATCAGTGGAGAAGGGGATGTTTGGGAGAGATATATGGAAGATAGAAAGGGACAGGATTTGATACTTTATTGACTATATGGTTGCAAAGGAGAGTATATATGTCTGTCTGTATGTATGCATATATATTTAAATATAAATGCTTATTCCTTTCCCTTATTCAGTTCTAAGTGAATTTTAGTTTCAGGCAAGAGTCAGATCTGTGAAAAATCAAGCTCCTTATAAAAACAGAAAAATTTAGCATTTGAAAAAGGAATTACTTCACTGTGAAGATATTTCACTGATATAGGTACTCTCTCCTATGGTGCCATGGATCTTCTGATACTTTGTTACCCAGGAGAACATGGACCTGGAGCTGGAAAAAAAGAACCAGAAGACCATTTAAAACAACCCTCTCATTTTACATAAGAGGAAAGAGAAGACCAGGGAGGTTGTAACTTGCCCAAGTTCAAAAGTAGAATCTGAGCCCAGGTCTTCTTACTATAGAATAAAAATTTTCTGCTACGGTAAAGAGAGTCAAGGGCAGTTAGGCGGTAAAGTGGCTAGAGTTCTTGTCTTCCTGGGTTAAAAATCTAGCCTCCTACTTAACTTGCTGAGTGACCCTGGGTAAGTCACTTAACCTTGTTTGCCTCAGTCTCCTCATCTGTAAAAATGGCAAACCACTCTAGAATCTTTGCCAAGAAAACCCCAAATGGGTTCAGGAAGAGTCAGACACGACTAAACATAACTGAACAACAACAAAAGTCCAAAGAAAACCGTGAGTCAAAGTTTATCTAACATCCTGGATGTCTTTCTCTAGGTTACCAGTGAAGTGAGTGAGCTGTCCAACATATTAACTTTCACTCTTGCCGTGTGATTGTCCCAACACTCCTTCCCCAGGCTCTTTGACATCTTCTATGCTATTTTTTCATCTTCACATTTATTTGTTCACAATAAACTACCACCCATCGTGTTGATTTTACTCCTTGCATGATTTGCAAGCATATGGTATCAAAAGAATATTGATGTAGCTCCGACTTATTGACGCAAATGAAAATGCAGCCTCTCTTAAAAATAAGGAAAAAAAAAAAACAGGTTCGCTCATCCATCCACACAGGAAAAACCAAGTGGATGAGGAGTGCCTACTGTCCACCCTGTGTTACACGTCTGGACAATCAGCCGGCCGAACTCGGTCGGTCAGTACCACAGCACTCCCAAAGGACCATAAAATGGGCTGAGGATGGATCAGCTGGAAGACATCGGGCCCCAAGAGGGCATCGCGCTGAAAGCGCTCCTCAGCCTCAGGCAGCTCCCTCGCTGTCTTCTTCTCCGCCTGACCGCTGGGAAATGAGAGTGCCTGTCGATTTCTTCTTCACACGCGAAGTGCACACAGAGGCCAAGCCTGACCTCGCTGGGCACGCCGGCTAGCTCTAAAGAGGCGTGGCCCTGCGTTACGGGAGGGGGCGGGGAGAGGGGGAGCTGCGTTGGCTCATCCCCGGGTCGAGGGAGGGATCCGTCTGCTTCTCCTCAGCCCCCCCCCCCCCCCCCTTCTCCTTTGGCTCCGGCTGCCAATCAGAGCGCTGACCTCCCGAGGCCACGCCCCCGCCCTCCTCCGGCTACCCCGGCAGCCTCGGCTTGGGGGCGGGGCGGGGTGAAGGGCTGCCGGACCGACTGGCGCGCGGGGCGAGCGGGCGGACGGGCCGGCGGGCTGGGCTGCTCGACTCGCGGGGCCGCCTTCGGGCTGCGCGTGAGGGAGGCGCGAGGCTGGCGGCGGGGGCGGGGGCTCGGGCTGCGGCCAGGCATGGGTCGGGGCGCCGGCGGCGGGCGCGCGGGCCTGTTGGGGGCCTGGGCCGGAGAGGCGGGGGCTGAAGCCGGGGGGGGGGGGTGGGGGCTGGGGGGCGGCTGAGGCGAGGAAGGGGCCGAGCCAAGGCGGTGGGTGGAGCGGAGCCGGGGCGCGGCGCGGCGCGGGGGGGGGGGGGGGGGGGGGGGGCGGAGGAGGCCGAGCACGAGCACGCCTGCCCGGACCTCGGCGGCGGCGGCTGCAGCGGCGGCGGCGGCGGCGACCGAGGAGGAGGAGGAGGAGGAGGAGGCGGGCGGACGAGGCCGCCCCCATGGGCGGGTGTGTGGGCGCCCAGCACGACTCTTCGGGCAGCCTCAACGAGAACTCGGAGGGCACCGGAGGTAGGTGAGCGGCAGGGGGCAGCCTCGTCCCCCATTGTTCCCTGGGCAGGCCCTCCCCGCGTCACCCCTTGTCCTCCCCAACAAGAATCCGTCCGTCTGTCCTGGTGGTCGGGACTCGGGAGCTCCCCGGTCCCCGCCCCCCCTCCCGCGCCCGTCCTCTTTCTTCAGGGGCCGGACGGGGGCCGGGGGCGCCCTCGGCCTGTGGACCGGTCGGCCGGCTCGTCCCCTGGAGCGCGCGCCCTCCGCGAGTTGGGTTCGAGAGTCCGGGGGACTTTCGGCGGGGCGTGGGCTGGGCAGGGGCCTCCCGGGCTGGGTCGTGCCGCCCCGTCCGCGGCTCAGGCTTGCGTCGCCGTCGGGTGCGTGAGCAGTCTCGGGGAGCACCCGGGAAAGGCGGCGCTCCCGCGGGCCTGATGCTTCTCCCCGCTCCGCCCCTCCCGTTAGGCCGGTTTTTGTCGCTCTAGTTAGCTGTTGGAATTGTATGGGCCGTAGTTGTGGCCAAAGGCCGGCGCCTAGAACAGGGGAGTGCCCCGTGGGAACTTTTAGTTAAACGGGAAAAAAACCAGATTTTTTTTTTTTTACATAAAATGTATCTAGACCTCTTGCTTGACCTTTAACCTTGCTCTCTCAGCCAGGCAACCTTTTATGTCTTGAGATCATTTTGTTTGCTGAATGACATGATCTTTAGCCTCATCACTTTTTTTTTAAAACTTCTGGGCACAGGGGTGTAAACTGAGTCACAGGCAAATAGTTTGAGAGCCCAGTGAAGAAAACTGTAGTGAGTTAGTTGGTGAAAAAAACTCAGCTAGTAGTTATTTGGTGGTAAATTAACAAGTAGATGCACTTGTAAAAAAGTGAAAGTAGTAATAGGAAGGTGAGAGAAAGCCCTGGTGTGAATCAGTGCCAAGGTATTATATAGTGAGTGTGGCTGTTTGACTAGAGCACATTCTCAGCGCCTGCTATGTTTTCCCGTTTTAGTGTACTTTCCTGGCCATCTTTTATGCACAGGTACTGGTCCAAACACATTTCTTGGTTTAATTAACATTTGTTGCTGTTCAGTCATTTCCAACTCTTGGGGACCCCGTTTGGTTTTTGTTGTTGTTGTATTTTGGGGTTTTTTTTTGCGCAAAGATACTGGGGTGGTTTGTCATTTCCTTCTCCAGCTCATTTTACAGATGAGGAAACTGAGGCTAACAGGTTTGCGTGACTTGCCCAGGGTCACAGGGCTAATAAGTGTCTGAGGCTGTATTTGAACTCAGGAAGATGAATCTTCCTGATTCCAGGCTCTGTTACTCTATTAGTGCCACTTAATTAACATTTATTTAGTTCCTATGATGTGCTAGACCTTGTGTCTAGGGGTCACCTTGGTTTCAGCCCTGCAGCACTCACTTGCAATTCCTCTCCACATATGCAACTACTATCCTGGTACAGGCTATTATCGCCTCATGTCTAGACTAGTCTCCCAGCCTCTAGATCTCACCTAGTCCATTCAGCTGACAAAGTAATCTTCCTAAAGCTCTGGTCTGACCCTGTCACTCCATCCTGCCCCCTCACCCCAGCAAACTCTGGTGCTCCCTATTACCTCCACGATCATATATAAAGCTCTGTGTGGCTTTTAAAGCCCTTCACAACCTGACTAGTTTCTAACTTTCCAATCTTATTCCCTTTCCATTACTCTGCAAACTAGCATCACTAACCTTCCTTGCACACGATGTTCCCATTCCCAGAATGTTCATCTTTCTCCCCTCTGACTCTTGGCTTCCTTCAAGAGACGACTCAAAAACCCACTTTCTTCACAAGGCTTTTCCTGGTCAGGCCTCACAACTAGTGCCTTCCCTCTGAGATTATCTTCCACGACTGTGTCTATATATCTTTTATGTACATAGTTATTTGCATGTTGTCTCCCCCATTAGCATGTGAGCTAAGTCAGAAGGGATTTTAAAAATCAATATTCAATGTGATATTTCCATATGGTGTTAATGACATTGGTTTCAAGCTGCAAAGATGTACATTTTCCATTCACAGTTTACCCATAACTGTTTCACTTAATCCGTTTTAAATATCAGCTAGCACTGGTTAAAATGGTTCAGTATTTTTTTTCAAAGAGACTGGACAAATCTCCTTTATAGAGTATATGAAAATATGTCTATTGAGAAATATTTCAGTCAGTCAGTAACTTTTATTAATAAGCTCTTGCTGTATTCCAGGCCTGTGCTAGAGCTGGCAATACAAGAAGAGGCAAAAGACAGTCCCTGCCCATAAGGAACTCATCATCTAGTGGAGGAGACAACAACAAAAATATTTGTAAACAAGCTGTATACAAGATAAATTGTTGTTTGGTCGTTTTAGTTGTGTCTGACTCTTGATGATGCCATTTGGGCTTCTCTTGGTAAAGCTACTGAAATGATTTGTCATTTCATTTTTCAGAGGAGGAAACTGAGGCAAATATAGAGAGGGTTAAGTGACTTTCCCAGGGTCATACAGCTAATAAGTGTCTGAGGCTAGATTTGAGGTCTTTCTGACTCCGGGTCAGATGCTTTATCTACTGAGCCACCTAGCTGCCTACAAGACAAATACGTAATTGAAAGAAAGAAGTCACTAGAGTTAAGAGGGATTGGGAAAAGACTTCCTTTAGAAGATGCTATTTCAGTTGGCATTTAAAGGAGCACAAGGGAAGTGAGTAGCCAGAGATGAGGAAGGAAAACATTTTAGGCATAGAGGACGGCTAGAGAAGATGCCTGGACCCAAGAGATGGAGTGTCTTATTAGAGGGACTGCAGGGAGGCTTGTGTCACTGAATTGTAGAGTATACAATTCAGCCCCAGTCCTACCTCACCAACTGCCAGATGGACATTTCAAACTGTCCAAAAGACATCTCAAATTCAAAATATCTAAAATAGAAGCCATCTTTCCTCCCAGATATTTAGGTAGCACGGTGGATTTAATAATGGGCCTTGATACACAAAGACCCGAGTTCTAATTGAGCCTTAGACTCTTAACACTATGTATAATCCTGAGCAAGTCGCTTAAAACCTCTTTCTGCCTCAGTGTCCTCAGTTTTGTTAAATAGGGAATAATAATGTTGTTGTGAGGATCAACTAAGATAATTATAAAGTGATTAGTATAGTACTTGGTACATAGTAGGTACTTAATAAGTATCTGTTTCCTTCCTTCCAAACCCCACTCCTCTTTCAAACTTGTCTATTTCAAACTAATCCTCCCAGAATCTTAACCTCAACATTCTCTTTGATTCCTTGCTCCTTGAACTGCTATTCAGTCAGTTGTCAAATATTGCCATTTCTCTTTTCTTTACTACTTTAGTTCAGACACTGATCACTTCTCACCTAGATTTTTTTTATTTTTTAAAAAATTTAATTCACATAACAAAAATTTTCTTTCCCTCTCATTTTTCCCTCATTAAAAAAAAGAAAACCAAAATCTTATAATAAATAAATATAACAAACCTTAGAGTAAGTATGAAGAATCAAGCAGAATTGCATGTATTTTTATCAGAGTTAACTTCATAGTAAAACCAAATTAGGTATTTACTTCAAAATTACAAAATTTTTAAAGTAATATTCCTCACATCATGTTGCTTTATATTTCAGCCCTGTCCAACTCTTTGTGACTCCATTTGGGGTCTTCTTGGCAAAGATACTGGAATAATTTGCTATTTCCTTCCTCAGCTCTAGGGTTAAATGACTTGCCCAGGGTCACACAGCTAGTGTCTGAGGTCAGATTTTAACTCAGAAAGATGAACTTAAGGCCTTGTACTCCATCCACTTCACCTAGATGCCCTCACAGTTCTTTACACACCCACACACAAAAAAAGATCTTTAAAAGCTTAAAATCATGACAAGGCTTAGAAGATGAATGTGAACCTGATTTGAGGGTATGTCAGCCTTCTCATTGGTTTTCCTGCCTCAAGTCTTGACACACATGCCACTCTCCCAACCCCTCTCCTTCCGTCCGTCTACCACACAGATACAAAATATTTTTCCTTAAGTACAAGTCTGACCATGTCACTTTCCTTCTCAGTAAACTCCAATGTTTCCCTGATATAAAATATAAACTCTTCTGTTTATTTCTTAAAGCCCCTTAACAACCTGATCCCAGGCTTATTTTACATTACTCTGCCTACCCACCTTGATCTATCCAAGCTTGGCTTTCTCCCCACTCCTCATATGGAACACTCATCTCCCATCTCTTTGCCTTTCTTCATTGGATGTCCTTCATACCTCAGAGTCATTCCTTCCTCACCTCTGCCTCAAACTATCCCTCTCTTCAAGAACCACCTTTTTATATGAAGCTTTTCTTGGTCACTCCTAATGCCCATTTCCTTTTGACTTTGTATTTAACTGCTTTGTATTTTTTTTTATATTTATTCTGTGTATATGTATTTGTTATTTCCACTGTTAAAATATAGGCTCTTTGGGAGTTGGGTGTTTCCTACTGTGTATCATCAGAGTTTAGCATAGTGCTTAACACATATTAGGTGCTTAAGTTATGTGTTAACAGTTTACCACACTCTTGGGCAGGAGTTGGGAACCAGTGACTTTCTAGGTCCTTGGGTGTGACCTTTTGACTGAGTCCAGGTTTTTTTTTTTTAATAAATTTATTTACTTTTAGTTTTCAACATTCATTTCCATGAATTTTAAATTTTTCCACCTCTCTCCCCTCCCCCCATCCCCCTAGCCAAGATGACATGCAATTCAGTATAGGCTCTATACGTACATTCTTGTTCAACATATTGTGTTGTATAGAAGAATTAGAACAAATGGGAGGAACCATGAGGAAAAAAAAAGAGCAAATAAGTATGCTTTGATCTGAGTTTAGACTCTATATTTCTTTCTCTGTATGTGGATGACATTTTATGTTTTGGAGTTGTTTTAGGTCCTTGCATTTGCTGAGAAGAGCTAAGTCTATCAAAATCAGTTATCACACAGCGTGGCTGTTACTTTGTTCGGTGTTCTCCTGGTTCTGCGCACTTCACTCAGCATCAGCTCATATCTGAGTCCAAGTTTTACAGAACAAATCCTTGTATTAAGGGGATTTGTTCTGTGAAGTTTGGATTCAGTCAAAGGACCGGACTTGAGGACCTAGAGGGCCGCGTGTGGCCTCGAGGCTGTAGGGTCCCCACTCCTGCTGGGGATTTCATTTGTGTTTAACGTTTCTCAGTAGCTTCCTGTGTATGGTTCCTCATATATATATATATATTTGCTTTTTGGAGGGGTAAAGAGAGGGCAGTTGGGGTTAAGTGCCCAAGGTTTTTTTTGTTGTGTCTGAGGCCAGATTTAAACTCAGGTCCTCCTGACTCCAGGGCCGTTGCTCTATTCATTGTGCCACCTAGCTGCCCCCCTCAGTAATATTTTAATGATATCACTGGTCTGGGGGGAATTGTAGTTTAGGTTTTTTTCATTGCTGTCAACTATTCCTGAATCTTTAGGCCTCTTAAAATAATACTAGTATGTTGGTAACCTTTTCAGTGGTCCAGATCATAAACCATCTTTCATCTCATCCTGTGTGACTTCTATGTTTTCCAATAATTCAACCGTAGGGATTCTGCTGGATTCTGCCTGCTCCACTCAAATTTGGAAGCCTTCTGCTAGATCTCTTGATTTTGCTTGAGAATTAGTGGCGTACTCCTACAGAGGAATCTACTTTAGATAACAAGTATTGAATAATATTAGAAATAGAAAACTTACTGATTGGTGAAATATAATTCTTTATCAGTGACATATTGCTGCTTTTTCATACCTGCCATTCATCTCTTTGTTGTCCTTTGGATGGCCTGTGACTTTTAATTCACTAGACACTGTGGTATTCCATGACTTGCAGCCATACAGCATTACTGGAAGAATATTGTTATTACAAAGATGGGTTTTTGTTTCAGAGAGGATCTTAGTACAGTCATTAAAAGCACTGTTCAGTTACCCAAAGACAGGCCAGTCCATTCTTTTCCTGCTGTGCAATTTGGGTCCACTGTCCACATCCAGTGTCTATTCAAGATAAGTACATGCACTGATAGACCAACTCTGTTAGCTGACTGTCAGACTGCATAGACAAATAGACATTCATTTACTTGTTTTTTTCTTGTCTAAATAATTGTGCCAACCCCTTTTGAGATAGTATGTATCATTTAGGGAAATCTGCAGGATTTAAGGGGGCTCGTTGTCATGGACAAGCAGCATTTAAATGACTTTACCATCTATAAGAAATTTTTTTGGGGCGGCTAGGTGACGCTGTGAATAGAGCACCAGCCCTGGAGTCAGGAGGACCTGGGTTCGGATCTGGCCTCAGATACTTCACACACACACACACACACACACACACACACACACACACACACACACACACACACACACACAAAGCCTAGCCGTGTGACCTTGGGCAACTCACTTAACCCCAATTGCCCTCCAAAAAAAAAAAACAAATATTTTTCTTCTATTTGGACTTTACTTTGGATTCTCTCCATGACAGTGGCAAACATTTTTGACCATCTGACCATATATATGTGCCCCTGTTTTATGACCAGCCTGATATTAATTAATTGCTAAGAGGTCATCCTGTAAAGCTCTCTCTTATATCAAAGGATCATGTATGATTTTTAGGTATGCATTGAAGTCACTTTTTTGGAAGAGAGCCTTTAAGGGGCTTTTTTTCTTTAGGTGCATTATATGACTAATTAGTGGCTTTTAGTTAAATTGAGACTACTGTCTGCTAGTTATTTAAAAAATGCACATTAAAAAAAAAGTTTATCCTGGAACTTTCATATATCAGTATTAAACAGTGTAATGGTAATGTAGATATATTTTTTACATCCACATATACTTGTTAATGATGAATTGCAATTTATTCTGGGTAATCAGTAAAGAATGTCGATATCATTAACTGTATGTACACAACCAGATTGTACTAATGGTAGACAAAGATAGATGTATAAGTGGAATCCACTAATAAATCTTAGTCCTTTTAGCTAATAGTTATGATCTCTTCCTCCATGAAATTTTAAACCATTGCAGATAGAAAAACTGATTGCTTTGCCTTTTATTTTCCTAGTCCATGGAGAAAAGTGCTGATGACCAGTGAGATGGTATTTAAAAAAAAAATCAATTAGCTTTTGTGTGTGTGTGTGTGTGTGTGTGTGTGTGTGTGACTTTATTGATGGTACACAATACAGGACTCTAGACTTCTACTACAGGGGTGCTTTGGGACAAGGATGTGAATGGGGCACAGGATCCCTAGTTAGAAATGTAGACTCCCCCGTGGTGGATCTCCTGTTTTTGACTGGGGACGAAGGTCCATGGCTTTCCACTTTCTGCTTTACTCCTTGGAGGCTGTATACACCATGAGATCTACTGCACAGTTGCTATAACCACACTTATCATAGCAGGGAATGACCTTGGCAGAATGGTCATTGAGGGCAATGCCAGCTCCAGCATCAAGGGTAGAAGAGTGGGTGTTGCTCTTAAAGTCACAGGATACAGTCTGGTCCCCTGAGAAGCCCAAGATGCCCTTCAAGGGTCCCTCTGATGTTTGCTTCACCTCTTTCTTGGTATCATCACATTTGGCAGGTTTCTCCAGGCAGCAGGTCAGATCCACAGCAGATACATTGGGAGTAGAAACATTGGAAGGCCATGCCTGTGAGCCTCCCATTCAGTTCAGGTATGATCTTGTCTATAGCCTTAGCAGCTGGGATGGAAGCAGGGATGATGTTTTGGGCAGTACCATGTCTATCACTCCACAGGTTACCAGAGGGGCTATCTACTATTTTCTGGGTGCAGTAATGGCATGGATTGTAGTTATGAGTCCTGCCACAATGCCAAAGTTGTCATGAATGCCCAGCAGCTGGTAGTACAGGAAGCATTACTGACAGTCTTAAGGGGATTATCATATTTCTCATGGTTCACTTCCATCACGAACATTGAGGCATCAGCTGAAGGGACAGAGATGATGACCTTCTTGACTCCACCCTTCAAGTGAGCCCCAGCCTTTTTCCGTGGTGGTAAAGACTCTAGTGGACTCTACAACATTCTTGACTCTAGCATCTCCCTATTTAATATTGGTGGGATCCTGCTCCTGGAAAATGGTAATGGCTTTTCCATTGATCATCAGCTTCTCATTCTCAGCTTTTATAGTTCCCTTGACCTTGTCATGGGTGGAATCATATTGAAACATATAAACCATGTAGTTGAGGTCAATGAAGGGGTCATTGATGGCCACGAGATCTACTCCACCTGATGTGAATGCAGCCCTGGTCACCAGGTGCCCAATATGGCCACATCTGTTGACTCGTTGCAACCTTCACCATCCTGTGTCAGGGATGCGAATGAAGCAGTAGAGCCTGGCACCGAGCTTGAGAGGCAGTTAGCTTCTGAATCAGGAATTGAACGCACCTGGCAGGGGAGGATAAGGCTGGTAATAGTTTTATATCATGCATATAACTTGAATAGCACTGTATTAGGTATTTTGAGAATACAAAAGAAGTATAAAAGAATTCAAGTGTTCTGAGTGGTGGGATAGGCTTGTAGAAGGCTTGTTCAGTGAAAAAGATGAAAATGTGTCTATAGGAAACCAGTGACAACCATTCTTGATAACTGTTCTACTTTGATAGGGGAGATAGGAGGGAGAAAATTGAGGCAGCTATTTGGAACAGATTGAAGGTTGTAACTCAGTGATACTTTGGAAAATTAATGAGTTTGACTGCAATGAGAGTAGTGAAAGAACCCAGAGATGTCCTGGTATAAAAGTTATTGGACCTTGAGAGAAAGAGCACTTTGATGTAGAATGCATATTGTTTGGGGAAGGGATTGTTGAGTTGGCATTGTTAAAGTCACAGCAAGTCTGGAGAATTGATGTAGGGACTGCACCTTGCTAGGATGCCTTAGTTTTCTATCAGTGGCTGAAATTTTCTCACAGAATTTTTAAAATTCAAAGCGACTTTAGCACTCTCCTAGTTTAACTTATAAACTAAGGAAATTTACACTATAACTTAAATGTTAATTGGTCATTTTGCCTCTGCTTGAAAACATCAAATGAAAGAATGCATCACCTCCTGTTCATGCATTTTTTTTTTTTTTTTACTAATTTCTAGCTTAAATTTGCCTCTCACACCTTCCTTCCTCATTCATTCCTCTGGAGCTAGCCAGAAGTCTTAATTCGTTTTCCATGTTGGCCTCTTTAGATACTTGAGCATAGCTCTCATGGCCCTTTGAGTCTTGTCCAGACTGTTTCCTACGACGCAGACTCAAGGCCCTTTACCATCTTTGTTGTCTTCCTTTTATAATAATAATAATTATAACGTAACTGTGTGCCAGGCACAATGCTAAATGCTTACACTTATTACCTCATTTGATCTTCACAAAAACCCTGGGAAGTAGGTGCTATTATTATCTATTTTACAGCTGTAGAAACTTAGGCAAAGAGATTAAGTGACTTGTCCAGGGTCATACAAGTAAGTGTCTGAGATCAGATTTAAACTTGTGTTCCTTACTCCAGACTCAGCACATTCTATTATTCACTGTGCTACCTAGATGCCCCTGGCCCAGTCTTCAGTTTATTATTGTCCTCCTTAAACTGTCATGCTCGATCAACTTTAATAGATGTAGCTCTTTGCAGCAATACAATGATCTAAGACAAAAGCTCCAAAAGACTCATGATGGAAAATACTATCCATATCCAGATAAGGAACTATGGATTTTGAATGCAGATCAAGGCATACTATTTTCACTTTTTTCCATTCTTAATGGTTTTTCCCTTCTGTTCTGATTCTTCTTTTGCAACTTGACTAATGTGGAAATGTGTTTAATATGATTGTACATGTATAGCCTATATCAGGTTGCTTGCCTTCTTGGGGAGAGGTCAGAGGAGGAATGGAGTGAGAAGAAAAGTTGGAACTCAAACTCTTATAAAAGTGAATGTTGAAAACTTAAAAAAAAATTTTTTTAAAATGATAATTTAACGCCCCCCCCCCCCCAGATAAGTGCAGTATTATAGATATGGTCTGACCATGGCAGAGGATAAAGACTCTCTCATCTTCTTGTTCCTAGAAGTCCTGCCTCTTTAAGCAGCCCAAAATCACATCTACATTTTTATTTGCCTTGTCACCCTGCTGACTTGACTCATACTGACCTTGCTATCCACTAAAACCCCCCCCATACCCTTTTCAGGTACATTGCTGTCTAATAATGCTACCCCCATTCTGTACTTGTAGGAAGGCTGATTTTTAAAAAAACGCAAGTTCAGGAGTTTACCTTTGTCCCTAATTTCCTCCTTTTCTGTTCAGCTCAATGTGCTGGCCTGTTAAAGTTCTCTTTGTATCTTGTTTTTTGTCATTTAGTTCTGTCCTTTCACCCTGATGCTATTCCTTCTATCTTCGTGTTGTCTGCAGATCTAATAAGCATGGCACATATGCTTTTATTCAGCATTCAGTAGCACCAGGCTGAGTACAGACCTTTGGGGTACTCCATTGGATACCTCCTGCCACGTTGATATTTAACCATTTAAGTGTTACTGTGTGCTAGGCACTGGAGATACAAGGACAGAAATGAAATAAGCATTGCCATCCATAGGATTCCCCTGATAAAACAGATTAAAAAATAAAATAAGATTAGGCATAACTTGTTCTTCATGAAGCTGTGATGGTTCTTTATATTCACCATTTGCTTTTCTAGTTGTTTGGTAATTATCTCTTTAATGATCCATTTTAGGGTAGGAATAGGAAGAAGATGGATTTTTATTTTGGAAAAAAAAAGGTTACCAGAAAAAAACACATTCTAAAGTTTTTACAAGAATTCAAGTTAATCTGTAATTTGAAGATTCTTCTTTTCCATTTTTAAGATATCTGGACAGTATTTGTCTCCACCCCCATAGTGTAGCTCTACTGTTTTCTGTAGTCTTTCAAATATTATTACCAATGGCTTAGCAATGACATTTGCCAGTCCATTCTGTACCTACGGGATGTGGTTTGTCCAGCCCAGGTGACACGAAATCAACGAGGGCTCTTACTGTCTCCTTATCTTGAGTATTAACTCCCAATTAGCCACTTTTCTGTCATTTCATTTTTCTTTTTTTTTTTTTAAAGCAATTGGGGTTAAGTAACTTGCTCAAGGTTACACGGCCAGTTATTTTGTGTGGGTGCCAAGTATCTGAGGCCGGAACCGATCCCAGTCTCTCGATGCCGGGGCCGGCGCTCTTACTCACTGCGCCACCTGGCTGCCCCCATTTCATTTTTCTTGGAAGAGAAAACAGAAAAAGGAAAATTGAGCATCTTTACTGTTTCTCTCGTCAGTTTTCATCTAAATTCTTCCTTTAGTTAATTAGAGCAGTTATGGAGAGAAAGTTGTAGAGACTTAATAGAGAAAAGTCCTGTTTCAAGATAGTTTGTATGACAAACATGAATGGGGCACATTTTCCAAAGATATTTTTTATCTCTAATTGTAATTCCCTTATTAACCATGATGTGAATTATTTTAATGGTGAACCTCTGCTTCCCTGATAAGAGGTCAGATTGGAGGGAGAGGCCTGAAGAAAAATAGAAATATCAGTTAAGTCAACTTTGACTTTTGATATCTTTATTCCAATCTTTATTATTTCCTTTTGTCTAGATCCTAACAACGCTGGGTTTTTTTTTTTTATTTTAAATTTATCTGACTTATTAAGCTCTGTAAATAAAAAGCTTTGGTAGCACATTTCAAAAGGAAATATAATTAAGTTATTTATTATAAGGGATGCTTTTCTGGGAAAAGGGGTGAAAGGAGGTGGTATGCTGGGGAAGATGTAGAAGGTGTAAAAATAAAAGATATCAATGAAAACCAATTTTAAATTGGGATATAATTAATCAATAAGTATTTATAACTAGAGTGACTATATTAGTAATTTTGTTAGTGAGCTAATACCAGTTGTGTTCATGTCCTCTTGAGTTATGGCCAAACCATTTCCATTCTGTGTTGTAATCTAGCATCAGATAGCTTTTAGACTAAGTTATGTTTTCCCATTAATTTGGCATGTTGATGGATTTTTCATTTCTTTGATTCTCAAATTTTTTATTACTAATAGATCATTTGAATGGTTTGTCTAAATTGGTGGACCTACTGTACTTGCTTCTTCCCACCACCTCTACTTAACTTCCTGCTTTGGATTAAGGGACAATTAGCAAGGTTTTTGTGTTTCATTGATAGTGTAAAACTCATAGGTTGTTGAAAACTTTATTAAAGTATATGACGCATGTATGCTGGCCAAAAAAACAGTATGTGTTCATGTTATGTCTCAGTTACTTTGGTGTATAGTCAACAAAGCTAAGTTTATTTTTCCTTCAGTAAGGTTAACTGAGATGCTAAATCCTGTTGATAACACACATGAGGGTGGCTAGGTGGTGCAGTGAATAGAGCACTTGCCCTGGAGTCAAGAGGACCAGAGTTCAAATTCAGCCTCAGACACTTAACAGTTACTAACCCTGTTACCTTGGGCAAGTCACTTAACCCCAATTGCCTGCCCTTCCTCCTCCAAAAAGCAAAAAAAACAAACAAACAAAAAGAAGGTGGAGGAAGCCAGTGTTGGCACAAAACTGCAACTCAGGAACAGAAGCTGGAGAGATGAGTAAATTAAAGAACCATGGGTCCCTATAAAAAATTATTTAAAAAAAAGAAAAAACACAGGAAATTATGTTTGTGTGTATATTTATTCATGTTATATGTATATATTTTTATATATGTTCATATGTAGATAATGTAAAATGTAATCCAAAGATTTGGAAACTTCTTTTGGGTTTTGATTTTTCAGAAATAGCATATTTCTGTATCTTGAATATGATGTCAGATGTCTAAGGAAAAAGAAATATTCAATTATTGAACATTGAATTGCATGATTTTACTTTGTATAAGACTGACTCTCCTGGTACCAGGTTTTTCTGCCTTTTCCATGTGGGGAATTTATATCAGCTGAACATGTCAGTGTATTCTGCACATGTGCCAGTTCCCATTTTATATGGTTTGGTATTTGATATTGCTAGACCCACTTCATTTTCATCCACTTTCGTTATTTTCCTTGATATTCTTCATCTTTTGATCATCCAAATGAATTTTTTTCCCTAGCTTTGTAAAGTAATTCTGTAGTAGTTTGGTATGGCAGAAAATATTTGCTGCTTGAGTTAATTAGTTTAGATAATACTGCTATTGTTATTATTATATTGGCATGGCACAACTTTGAGCAATTAATATCCCTAATTGGATTTGTCTTTATTTCTGTAGAGAATGTTTTGTAGTTGAAGCCACATAGTTTTCCTATGTGTGTCTTGGTAGATGTATATTCCCAAATATTTTCTGTATAGTTATTTTGAGTGAAATTTCTCTCTCAGCTGGATTTTGTTGGCAATATACAGAAAAGTTGATTCTTTTTTTGGAGGGCAGTTGGGGTTAAGTGACTTGTCCAAGGTCCCACGCCTTGTGAGTGTTAAGTGTCTGAGGCTGGGTTTGAACTCAGGTCCTCCTGACTCCAGGGCCAGTGCTCTATTCACTGTGCCACCTAGCTGCCCCCAAAAGTTGATTCTTTATATCAGTTTATTTTATATCCTGCTATTTTGGTGTTATTAATTGTTTCAGTTGATATTTTAGTGGACTCTCTAGGGTTCCCTAAGTAGACTACAAAGTTATATTCCTAAAGTGTTATCTGAACGTGTCACTTCCCTATTCCTTAAACTCCAGTCTCCCTGTTTACTTCCACAGTTAAATCAAGAATCCTCTGGCATCTAAAGTACTTTGCAGATTGACCCTAACCTTCCGCCGTACAGCTCCACTCCACGCCCTGTGTGGTTTGGCTGGACTGCCCTTGTGTTTTACACTTTTGTGCTTTAGTTGTCCTCAATCCTTGGAATGTTTTTCTTTCTCACTTCTGCCTCTTGAAATCCCCAGTTTTCTTCAGAGCCCAGTTCACATTCCACCTTCTCCATGAGACCATTCCTTATTGCTTAAGATGTTCGTTATCTCCCATTCCTATTCATTAACATATTCATCATCTCCTCTCATAGGATTTAAGGTCCTTGAGGTCAGGGATTGTTTCATTTGTCTCTACGGCCCAATTGCCTTGCATAGTGTTTGGCATTGAGTTAGAGCTTCATAAATTTTAGATAATTGATTCATTCTGAAAGTTCTCCAATTCTAAATTCTCACACATTGCATATGCTCACAGTCTGTTAGCTTTCCCATTCTTCATTATATTCGTGCCCATTGGTATTGTCAGTCCCACTTGGCATAGGAGCCAAGAGAGTAGTTTTGCTTCTCAGGTTGAATTTGCTTTTGCTTCCACTTGTCACTTCCCAACATCTTTTCCAGTATTTCCCATGAGGAGGAAAAAGGATGCTGGAGCTAGAGGGGCTGCAAAGGTCAGTAGTATTAACAGCAGTGGGAAATTACTCTTCTTTTCTTACCAGTGGCAGCAAAATCCTTGATCTCTTTAATGTGCAGAGATGAGGGCAATTTTTCTGGAATATGCTGCAGGAAAAAAAAGTTCAAGTAGCAGTCAGTAATCCAAGTGAGAGTGTTGTTGGATTCGTAGTACTCTCTGGGTGAAGAATAACAACCTAAGTAAATCCAGCAATGAGAACTTAATTTTCTTCACTTACTTGTGTCTATTTGAGTTGCTAATAACTCACTTTTTTATAATACTTAGCTACTTACAAAGTACTTTCTTCCTTACAGCTCTGTGAGGTAGTAACAATTGTTCCTCATTTTGAAAATAAAGAGATGGATTCAGAGGTTGTGGCTTGGCCTTAAGTTATGTCAGAACTAGGACGTGCGCTTGTCTGACTGTAAATTTGCTGCTCCTCACATTGTATAATAAACTACCTCACTCAGAAAATGTTTTGCTAGTTTCTATGATCTCCTCTCCCCCTTTTAAGTTAAAATTTGTTGCTACATATGAAGTTCCACACTGTCTCCTTCCCTCTCTCCCCACCCAGTGCTCACTAGAGAAGACCACCATTTGACACAGCTAAGCAATCATATATGTGTATGCATATGTGTGTATATGTATATGTATGTAAAACCATATTTGGGGCAGCTAGGTGGTGCAGTGAATAGAGCACTGGCCCTGGAGTCAGAAGGACCTGAGTCAAATCCAGCATCAGACACTTGATACACCCTACTAGCTGTGTGACCTTGGGCAAGTCACTTAACCCCAATTGCCTTGCCTTCCCTCCTCCAAAAAAACCAACAAACCCATACTGTGCATATTAATGTTTATCAGTTCTTTCCCTGGAGGTGGATAGCATCTTCCTTCATTGATTCTTTGTGTTGATTTAAGTATTTATAATACTCAGAATAACTTAGTCATCTAATTATTCTTTTAGCAGTATTGCTGTTACTATATACGATATTCTCTTGGTTCTGCTCATTTTACTCTTCATTATTTTAAGTCTTTCCATGTTTTTCTAAAATCAAGCTGTTCATAATTTCTTACAGCACATAGTAGTATTCTGTCACAATCATATGCCACGACTTGATTACCCATTCCCCACTTGATGGGCATTCCCTTAATTTCCAGTTCTTTGCCACTGCAAAGAAAACTGCTATAAATATTTTAGGACATAAAGGTTCTTTTCCTTTTTCCATGATCACCTTGGGAAGAAGATCTAATAGTAGTATTGCTGGGTCAAAGGGTATAAACAGTTTAATAAATCTTTGGGCATAATTCCAGATTGCTCTCCAAAATGATTAGATCAGTACACAGTTGCACCAACATCATTAGTGTCCCAATTTTTCCGCATCTCCTCCCAACATTTGTCATTTTCCTCTTCTATCATTTCAGCCAATCTGATAGGTGTGAAATGATAGCTCAAAGTTGTTTTAATTTGCATTTCTCTAATCAGTAATGATTTAGCACATTTTTCATACGATTTTCATATAGCTTTGATTTCTTTATCAAAATTACCTGTTCATGTCCTCAGTTGAGGTATGGCTCTTATTTCTATAAATTTGCCTCCGTTCTTTATATATTTGAGAAATGGGATCTTTATCAGAGAAACTTGCTGTAAATTTTCAGTTATGATTACTATATATTTTCTTTTTTTTTTTTTTTTTAAGCAATCGGGGTTAAGTAACTTGCTCAAGGTTACACAGCCAGGTGTTTCTGGGTAGGTGCTAAGTGTCTGAGCCCGGATTTGATCCCCAGGTCATCCCGGCTCTGGAGCCGGTGCTCTTACTCACTGAGCCACCTGGCTGCCCCTAAGCAATCAGGGTTAAGTAACTTGCTCAAGGTTACACAGGCAGGTGTTTCTGGGTGGATGCTGAGTATCTGAGCTCGGGATTCGATCCCCAGGTCATCCCAACACTGGGGCTGGTGCTCTTACTCGCTGTGCTACCTGGCCGCCCCTATGATTCCTATATATTTTCCTCCATCCTATTTTTCCCATTTATCTCTCTCTTTCTTTCTCCCTTTCTCTCTCCTGCCTCCCTCCTTTTACCCTGTCCATTTTTTTTTATCACATGCTTTATTAACTTCTAGTTTACATCATTCATTTCTGCAAGATATTGAGTTACAAATTTTGTCCCCCTTTTCCCCCTAACCCACCACCCCAAAATAGTGATCCCACTGGATATCCCCTCCTCCAATCTTCTCTCTCCCATATTTTCTCCCATACCCCCTCTGACTTTCCAGTAGGGCAGTGGATCTCTATGCCCCAGTGCCTGTAAATCTTATTTCCCAGTTACATGTAAAAAATATTAATAATAGTGTGTGTGTATATATATATATATTTTAAACATTTGACTTTAAAGCTTTGAATTCCAGATTCATTCCTTTCCTCTCTTGTCACCCCACCCTTACTGGGAAGATAAGCAATTCAGTATAGGTTTGTACATGTGTAGCTATGCAAAACATTTCCATAGTGGATGTATTGTAACAGACTGACTATATTTCCCTCCCTCCTATCCCACCTCCCACTTGTTCTCTTCCCTACTTTGATCCTGTCCCTTTTCAAAAATGGGTGCTTCCAACTTCTCTTCCCCCCAAGCCTGCCCTCCCTTTCATCATCCCCCCTCTCATTCCCTTCCCCTCTACTCTCCTGTAGGTTGATACCCTATTTAGTGTGCATGTCATTCCCTCCCTAAGCCAAATTCAATGAGAATAAGGTTGACCCATTCCCTTTTGCCTTCCTGTTCTTCCCCTCCATTTGGACCATTTTCCCTTAGCTCTTCTATGTGAGATAGTTTACCCCATTCTGTCTCTCCCCATCTCCTCTCATTATATTCCTCTCACCTCTTAATTTCGCCTTTTAAGTATCCTCCCTTCCTATTAAATTGGTCCTGTGCCCTCTATCTGTGTATACCTGTACACACATATACACACATTCACATATGTATTCATATGCCCATATACCCACCTATATAGACATATATATGTATGTGTGTGTATACATTTCTATTCCCTTCAACTATTCTCATACTGAGAAAAGTTTCATAAGTTACAATGATTGTTTTTCCATGTAGGGATGTAAATAATTCAACTTTGATAAGTTCCTTGTGATTTCTTTTCCCTGTTTATCTTCTCATGCTTCTCTTGCTTCTTGTATCTGAATGTCAGATTTTCTATTCAACTGTTTTTTTCGTCAAGAATGCTTAAAAGTCCATTCCACCGAATGACCATATTTTCCCCTGAAACATGATACTCAGTTTTGCTGGGTAAGTGATTCTTGGTCTTAATCCCGGCTCCTTTGCCCTCTAAAATATCATATTCCAAGACCTTCAGTCCCTCAGTGTAGAAGCTGCCAGATCCTGAGTTATCCTGATTGTGTTTCCACAATATTCAAATTGTTTCTTCCTGGCTGCTTATAATATTCTCTCCTTAATCTGGGAATTTCAGAACCTGGCTATAATATTCCTAGGAGTTTTCTTTTGGGGATCTTTTTCAGGAGGTGATTGGTAGATTATTTCAACTTCTGTTTTGCCCTCTGGTTCTAAAACATCAGGGTATTTTTCCAGTTTCTTGAAGGATGATTTCTAGGTTCTTTTTTTGATCATGTCTTTCAGGTAGTCCAATAATTTTTTAATTATCTCTCCTGGATCTGTTTTCCAGGTCAGTGGTTTTCCCAATGAGATATTTCACATTGCCTTCTATTTTTTTCATTTGTTTGGATCTGTTAATAGTATCTTGATTTCTCATAAAATCACTAGCTTTCATTTGCTCCAATCTAATTATGAAGGAATAATTCACTTCACTGAGCTTTTGAGATTCTTTTTCCATCTGGCAAATTTGGCTTTTTAAGACATTCTTCTCCTCATTGGCTTTTTGAGCCTCTTTTGCCATTTGAGTTAGACTATTTTTAAGGTGTTATTTTCTTCAGTCAGGTTGTTGACTCTCATTTCATAATTTTCTTCCATCATTCTCATTTCTCTAACCAATTTTTCCTCCACTTCTCTTATTTGGTTTTCAAAATCCCTTTTAAGCTCCTCTATGGCCTGTAACCAGCTTATATTTTTCTTAGAAGCTTTTGTTGCATGAGTTCTGAGTTTGCTGTCTTCCTCCTGTTCCATGTTTTGATCCTTTTTGTGCCCCAAATTGGAGTGTAAAGTTGGATTACTCTGCTTGCCTTGCTTCCTTTGCTTGCTCATGTTGCCACTCAGTTACTTGATTTTTGAGCTTTTTGCCACAGTAGAACTCTGCTACCAGACAGGGGAGCTTTGTCTCAAATTGCTGGGGTTTTTGCAGCTGCTGGAGCTATTAGTTGGGTGCCCTCTCTGTAGCCTCCACACGCTCTGGCAAACTGGTCACGCATCCCCTTCTGACTAGTTGTCTGACTCCCTTACCATCTGTGGGCTGAGAGATCCAGAAACTGCTACTGCTCCCACTGATTTAGTTGCTCCTAAGGTCCACTGCTGGTGTTTTGGGGCACAGCTTATGCTTTACTGTACTGCACTCACCCTGGTGCAACAGACCTTTCTTGCCAACTTTGTAAGTTGTCTCGGGCTAAAAAATTGCTTCACTCTTCTTTTGTGGGTTCTGCTGCTCCAGAATTTGTTTTATGACATTATTTAAAGTTTTTTGTAGGGGTTTGGGGGAGGTTCAGGTCTTTTCTCTGCCATCTTGGCTACTCCCTTTCTAGCTCATAAAACCAATTTTTTGGTCATTTAATTGGGATGACATTGAATTAGTAGATTAGGTTGAACTGACATTTTTATTATATTGGCTTTGCCTACCATTGAACAGTTACTATTTCTCCAGTTATTTGAATCTGACTTTATTTGTATAAAAAGTGCTTTATGATTACGTTCACGTAGTTTTGGTGTTTGTCTTGGCAGGCATACTTGCAGGTATTTTGTGCTGCCTCTGGCTTCAAATGGGCTGTCTTTCACTACGTCTTCCTGCAGGGTTTTGTTGGTAACATACACAAATACTGATGATTTAGGTGGGTTTATTTTTATATCCTGCTACTGCTAAAATTACTGTTCAGTTAGCTTTTTAGTTGAATCTCTAGGATTTTCCCAGTCATATCCACAAAAAGAGATAGTTTTATAACCTCATTACCCATATTGATTCCTTCAATTTCTTTTTCTTCTCTTGACCTAACCTAATCTACTTTTTCAGTGTCATTTCTGTTAAATTGCCAAAAAATTATTTTTATGAGCTAGAAAGGGAGGAGGAGCCAAGGTAGCAGAGAAAAGTCCTGAGCCTCCTTAAAACCGCTCCAAAAAACTTTAAAGTAATAGAGTAACGTAAAATAGAGTATACCTTCTTAGGATTTTTTGGTATTGTAGGGGACGTGGTTTACTTATCCAGTCTTTATGAAATTTCACCATACTTCTCTTAAAACTACTTCCTAGTCTTATACAGAGTCTGCGGTCTCTTTTACATTAGAGAAATCCTCTACTAGAAGTCTGAAGTCCTAAATCATAATCTCAACTTTGCTACTAAAAATGACTTTGGGATATTAGACCAATAGCTCTACCTTTCTGACTCTGTTTCCTTTTCTTTTTTTTTTTTTAATTTTTTCTTAAAGCAATCGGGGTTAAGTAACTTGCTCAAGGTTACACAGCCAGTTATTTCTGGGTGTGGTGCTGAGTGTCTGAGCCCGGGATTCGATCTCCAGGTCATCCCGACACTGGAGCCGGTGCTCTTACTCGCTGAGTCACCTGGCCGCCCCTAAGCAATTGGGGTTAAGTAACTTGCTCAAGGTTACATGGCCAGGTGTTTCTGGGTGGGTGCTGAGTATCTGAGCCCGGGATTCGATCCCCAGGTCATCCCGACACTGGAGCCGGTGCTCTTACTCGCTGAGCAACCTGGCCGCCCCATCAGTTTCCTTTTCTATAGAAGGAAGGAGTTGAATTAGATAATTTGTAAGCTCCTTATAATTCTAATATTCTCTCATTGTATTCCTCAAAGTTGTGGCTCTGGACTCTTCCTTTCACACGTTCCCTTCTCCTGGATCTTTTTTCCTCTACCATGTCAATGTGTCAGGTTTTGCTTTCATTTTCTTTTCAAAAATTGATGATACATGCCTATTTTCTTATCTTCCTTTTGTTTCATATTTTTCCCTTGCCTCCTAGTTCAGTGCTCTGAATGCAGTGGGCAATTCATATATGTTAACTAGTTGCTAATATTTTTTCTAAAAGAGACTTTTATTCACATTTTCATTTCATAAATTTAGTTATTTTATTGTTTACAGAAAATGGGCAGAATCTATTTCCTTTTGCCTTCTTTACCAGTTATTATTCATTAAGTCCTTAGGCTACTGAGCTTTCCATTTGTTTTATTCCACCTCTTTAAATGGTACTTCAGTTGTTTAAAAAGTGTAATACTTTGCTTGTCCTAACAGCAAAAAATGGATGATACGCGTTTATAGCTTAAAATGGTCAATTATAGTATAGGTTAATGTAGAAAAGAACATGCAGGTGAAACTATATTGATATTAAATTAAGTTGACTAAATAAAATACAGTTGTCACTGGCGTGTAGTTGTGAAATACCACCTCTTTTGGTTTGATTAAGCTTCTCTATATCAGCTAGAACATGGTACAGTAGTCAAGGGCTCCCATGAATCATAGTTTGTTGACCTGTGCTGTAGGGAATTGAAGGAGTAGGGATAAGGGACAAAGGTATTTACAAGGCACCTTAGCTAAAATATGGAGGTGAGGAAAAGAGGGTTTACAAAGTAGTTCATAATAGTTTATATCACTAGTTAAGTTCACCAATTTGCTTGATATAATTAATTTCATTTTCTGTAAGTTCCTGCTCTCCTTTACATCTTCAAAACCCTTTGACATTAGCCCCAATTCTTTTCTCTTTCATTGTAGTCTGTTGAAAAGGTGACTCTTCTCACTAAGAACAACCTCTCTTTACTATTTATTTATTTTAGTTTTTAACATTTATTCCCACAAGATTGAGTTCCAAATTTTCTCCCCATTTCCCCTCTACTCCCCACCCCAAGATGGCAAGGATACGGATTACCCCTTCCCCAGTCTGCCCTCTCTTCTCTCCCTCCCATCCCTTTCCCCCCTTCCCCTTTATTTTCTTGTACAGCAAAATGGATTTCTATACCCCATTGCCTGTAGATCTTATTTCTTGGAACAACCTTCTGTACCTTCTGTGCACTATTTTCCATGTCCTTCAGCAAATTGCCCCCATAATCATCCCTTTTCTTTTTAATATGTATTATCTCTCTAATGACTAGTTCATTCCCTGCCCAAGTCTCCTCCCACCTTAAAAGCCCTCATTTGACATATCAGTTGGGGAATGGCTATAAACAAATTGTCTCTGAATATAATGGAATAATACTATACTGTAAGAAATGTCAAACATTATGAATAGTAAAGAAGTCTGGAAAGACTTAAATGAATTGATGCAAGATGAAGTAAGCAGGGCCAGAAAAGCAATATACCCAATGGCTACATCAGTGTAAGTGGTAAGAACAGCAACCACAAAACAATGAAGATGAGTTTCAAAATTATAAGGAGAAAGTTTGGCCCCAAAGAAGAAATACAAGGAGATAGCTCCCAGGTGGGAGAGATAGGGAACATTACATATAACATCAGACTTAAAAAACAAATTGTTGATTGGTTTTGCTAACTTTTTTTTCTTCCTCTTCTTTTTTTCCCCCCTTCAAAATTCTCTGATTAGGGAGAGGGATGTTAGAAGTAGAAATAAATGATAAAAAACCAAACGATATCAATATTAATCTATTTTCAAAACAAAAAAAGATTTTATACCCTACCCCATAGCTATGAAAGGCATATAATCTTCTCTTCTAATTTTAATGGTAGGTTTGTTAGTATTCAAGTGATGTATCCATTTTCAGTTTATTAATGTAATATGAAATAAGATGTTGGTCTAACTCTAATTTCTGACAGACTAATTTCCATTTTCCCAGCAGTTCTTATCAGTTAGGGAGTTCTTTACTAGGTAGTAAATGTTTTGGGATTTATCCAAAACTGTCACACATGGATTTCTGTTTGTGTGCTTTACTCTGTCTCAGAATAGTAGTTTTATCTTCATGATGGTGACCAGAAATCCTCTGGGCTTTTACTAATTGTTGAACTGCTAAAAATTAGCACAGAGAACTATTTAAACAAATTCTACTGTGGAAACTGTTTATTCCAGATCAGTTGTGGTCGGATCTGTCATTTTTCATTCTTGCCTAAGAACTCAATGGAAAAGTCTCTGAATTTTGTAAATATGAAGTAAAAAAGCAGAAATGCCCTTTGCATACATCAGATGTAACAGGAAAAGAGCTCAGGGGAAAACAGATATCAGATACTTCTGAATTGAACACTGAGACTTGTAAGCTGTAACAGGAGACTTGAAAATGGGGAGAATCTGCTATCTGCTAGTTAAATGAAATGCAATACTGTTTGGGGGGGAGGGTGCGGGGGAAGGGAGGTATGCTGGAGGAGAGGAAGAATGACTTTCTGAACTCAATAGAACAGAGAAATAAAAACAGGTTCATCCTTGTGCTCAGTTTTTAAAAAAGTAAATCATTCTAACTAGCCCAGTAAAAACTTATGTATATAATTGTAATAAGCAGAGATAGCAAGTAAAGAGAGTTACAAAAATATAGATAAACTATATTTAAGAATTATGCTATAGAAAAAAATTAAGGGAACACTGAATTAGAAAAGGTTTGTTTCATACACATAAGGCACAGCTTGGATTTTAGCTTTTGTCAAAGGTGTTGAGATGGATGTATTTAGAGCAAGGATAGATCAGTTTATAGTGGAACATAAACAAGGTTTCAGGTAAAGCAAAAACAGTAAAATTAAAGGAAGAATTGAGGTTTAAGGTCAAATTCATTTTACTTTGAGGAATAATACTGGTCTATTTATAAAGAGAAGAGTATAAAGTGTATTGGCAAACTACTGAGTAACGAGATCTTGTGGAAGAATGCAATGTAATTTTAATGAGTCAGAAAATATTGATCAGCATTGTTTCTGAATCTTTTATTGGTATTTTTTCATTAGTGTACATTATTTTGCCATCTATCATTTTGATATTGATCCTCAATACTGAAATAGACTTTGGCATTTAAAAATATATGCAGAACCCATATTGCTTTGACTTGACAGTTTTTCTGATGTATACTTTTAAATCTTCATTCAAGGCATAATTAGAAGACTATGTAGATTAACATTAACCCCTCATATTTTCTTTGCATTTTCCCCTAACAGTGCTGGCCAAAAAGAATTAAAGCTATCGTTACCATCTAATTTTATATTTAGAGTATATCATCTCAAAATATACTAGTTTTTACCACATATCAATGTTATAATAATGTGATATTTCAGGAAAGGGCCATAACCAGTGATAGCAAAATCAAGAAGGGGGAGGTATGCACAGATTTATCTAAGTCACCCAAGAACAGTCTATGAATTTGAATGTTTTCCCTCTTTCTGAAGAAAGGACATACATAGATAGTATTTTCCTAATGGACAGTTTGTTACTGTTTACCATTGGGTAAGTGATCAAAAGATATAAACAAACTTTTCTCAGAAGAAAAATTGCAGAATATTCAGAACCACATGAAAGAATGCTTCAAATCATTAATAATTGAAATGCAAATCAAAACAATCTTTCAATTTAAACTCTGCAAATTGGCAAAGCTGACAAAAAATGGTAATAATCAATGTTGGAGGGGTTGGGAAATGATAGACACACTAATACATTGTTGGTGGAACTGTAAAATGTTGTTACCATTTTGGAAAGCAAGTTGGAATTATGTAAATAAAGTGACTAAAATGTCCATACCCTGTGAACCAGAGACTTCATTACTAGACTTATACTTCCAAGGAAACCATTGATAAGAAGAAAGTCCCTATGTACATCAAAATATTAATAACAGCACTTTTTTTGTGATAGAGAATTGGAAACAGAATTGTAGTACATGAATATAATGGAATATTACTGTTCTGTAAGAAATTATGTTTGTGATGAACACAGATTAACATGGAAAGATCTACATGAGCTGATGCAGAATGAAGGAAACAGTGCACACTATGGGGTGGGGAACCTGTGGCCTTGAGGCCTCGTGTGGCTTTCTAGGTCCTTGGGTGTGGCTTTTTGACTGAGTCCAGTTTTACAGAGCAAAACTTTTTATTAAGGAGATTTGTTCTTTGAAGTTTGGATTCAGTAAAGGGACACATTTAAGGACCTAGAGGGCCACTTGTGGCTTCAAGGCCACAGGTTCCTCACCCCTAGTCTACACTATAAGCTACAACAGTATAATATTGTTCCATCATTTCAGTTGTGTCTGACACTTTGTGACCCCATTTTGGGGTTTTCTTGGCAAAGATACTAGAGTAGTTTTCTTCTCTACGTCATTTATGAATGAGGAACTGAGGAGGACAAGGTTAAGTGACACTAGTAAATGTCTGGGAGCTGAATTTGAAATCAAGATTAGTCTCCCTGATTGTAAGCCTAGTGCACCACCCAGCAGCCCCACAATAATGTGTGTGTGTGTGTGTGTATAAAACAACTTGTTAAAATTCAAAAGTGAATGTAACAAAGTTATAAAGATTAAGCATGACTGGAAGGAAGAGAGATGAGAGGACATGCCAAATCCACCCCTTCCTAGAGGTGGGAGATCCACAGGTGTTGATGTTTTTAAACCTTTTCAGTGGATTGACGATTATACTGATCCCCACCCCCTCCTTCATATTCCTTTTTTTTTTTAATACTTTGTTGTATGGGATTGCTTTCTGGGAAGAAGGAGGGATGCTGGGGACAATTATGATGATGTAAAAACCAAGACATCAATAAAAAATTAAAAATAATTTATCAATTAACTTCATATCATGACTCATTAGAAAATGAGTCATAGAAAAGGACCTGGGATTATTATCCTTGGGGATTGTCGATGAAAGAATTTTTGTCTCTGAGGAATTTTTCTCTTATCTTTGTATTTCAAGCAAATGTTTAAGTTTGGCCAACTTTCTTCGCCGAGTACTCCTAAATTCTGGTGGTGGCTACTCTCATTGGGGTAAGGTCCCCTGCCAGGAGTTGCTATAGACTTGGTGATTGCAACAGAAGCTTTTGGCAGCCACTGTAGCCTCTCTTCTAGCAACCAGGCCCTGTAGCTTATTGACATGTTCTAGCAGCAATTCTAGCGTTGCTATTTAAATGTGAAAACTGAGATAGAAATTAAATAATCAGGTCACTGTTTCTTTACAACACTTTTATAATACTTTATGTTATAATAATCTGTGTCATACTTCCTGATAAACTATAAGTTCCATGAGGGTATTGAACCTATCTTATCTAAACTTTGTATATCCTCTAGTGCCTAACAATTCTCTATGTTTACTGAATGGATGAATGAATGAATAAATGGTTCATACTGGAGCAGTAATCTAAGAGCACTGTATTCTAGGTCACCAAAGAATATTAAATAAGAATATTAAAGCCCTTGGGCTTTATATCTAAATAAGAAATATAAAAGAATACACATATTTTATATATTAAATAAATATTTGAAAAATGAGAAAATATAAAAGAAAATTCTAGTATTTTGGGTACTTATTAAAATTTCTAATCCTTATTTTTTATGAGAAATTGACGACTCATTTGCTGTTCTTATATTCAAGGAGATTTAAAGGAATTACTGATTTTCTAGTAGACTTGGATTTTTATTTTTTCCCAAAGTAATAGGAATATCATTCTCTTCTCATTTAAGAGTGGAGCAATATTTTTTGGGTTAAAATAATTATAATGATAGTAATAATTGCTGTCCTAAACAATTTATAGGTAAAAGGGCCTATTGAACATTAAATTCTGAAACACCAAATTCTGTTTATTCATGTAAACATGGTATGAATATTAATCTTATATTTATAGATAACTACTTTTTTTCTTTTCATCATTTTCAAGGACACATTTTCATAAATCAAAATGTCTTTAATAGCTATGTAATATATTTCAGTACTAATTTGCTAGCCACTCCTGTATTTGATCAAATTTTTGCTCTTAAAGTACATAGCAGAGAACAGAAGAAAACTCACAAGGAAGCAAAGAAAAGATAGTTTTCAACACAAATATTATTATCATATAGGCTTTGTTGAAATGAAAATTTATTGTTATGCATTTTGAATCCTCTCATGTTCTGCTATGCACATGACATGTTTTATTTTCTTTCTAATTTTGTATTTAAGTTTATGATATGTTTTTATTTCTTTTCTCTGTTCTGTATTTGTATTCTGGCATTTGAATCTAAAAATAAAATTTTGGTAAAAAAAATTTTTTCTCTTATAAACAGCACTATGTGAAATAATTTCTTTCTGAAAATTGGCTTGCCAATATTACCTGTAGACAGTGTATTTTTGGCCCCGTAAAAGACTAAAGTTCTATGTTCTGGGACCTGATCTGAAGAAAGAGGCTAAAGGGTGCTAGGTATAGTTTTTACTTACACACACACACATACATACATACACACATGTATGTACATGAGTGTATTGTATATGTCCACATATATGTTTGCATTCACATGTGTGTACATTTAACAAATTTAAAGGAATAAGGCAATTCACACAGTGAATACCATGAATTTAATTACAAGGTAACCATTTCTACTATGGCATGTTTTAGTATTTAAAGTATCCTAGGATTTAGAGATAGAAAAGATCTTAGAGATTATGTAGTCTTTTTCTCTTTTCACAGATGAGAAAACCAAAGTCTAGAGTGAAATAATGACTTGCTCAATATCAAATTAGGTAGTAAGTATCAGAACCAGGATCGGAACCCAAGTTTTCTGACTCCCCAATACTTTCTACTATATTCTGTTGAAATTTTCTTCTGTATATAATTTCCTGAAATTTCCTGTATTAGATATGCTTTTTTATTATGACTTCAGGGGAAAACACTTTTTCTCTACATTTAAAAGAAGTAATATAATTGTATAGAAACTAATTTCTCAAATTTACTTTTCTAATCAAATTCCTCCATAAGATAAGGGATGGCTATACAGTAATAAAAATGCCTTATATTTGTGCAGTTTGAAGTGGTTTTCAGAATCTCATGATATATGTTATCACATTTATCCTTGTGTGTAACCTTGGAGAAGGTAAGGCAGAATGGATTGTATTATCCCTTTTTATAAAGAAACCCAGAGGGGCTGAGCAACTAACCTAAGATCACACAACTATTAAAGGTTGGAGCTGATACCAGAGCATAGATCTTTGGACCTGGTTTTTTCCCATTGTATTAGTACTGCCTTGATATTTAAATATTAAAAACCTTTAAGGGTTCTTCTTCTAGATCATAATATATATGTGTGTGTGTATAGATAGATAGATAGTTCTTCATCACTGTCATTAGATGGCAGCTAGAAAGTAGGTGATTAGTACAGAATTTTTTTTCTTTTTTTGGAGGGCAGTTGGAGTTAAGTGACTTGACCAAAGTCACTCGGCTAGTAAGTATGTCATGTATTTGAGACCGGATTTCAACTCAGTCTTTCTGACTCCAGGGCCAGTGCTCTATTCACTGTGCCACCCCACTGTCCCAAGTACAGAAATTCTTAACCTTTTTTGTGTCATGGACCTATTCCTTTCTCAGAGCAAAGCTTCTAAGTACATAAAATAAAATTCATAGGATTATGAAGAAAATATTTTATACAGCTATCAAAGTGTTAAGCAAATTCGTGGATCCCAAGTTAATAATTCTGGCACTGGTGTTTTACTTTTGTTCATGTAAGTTATTAAAAACACTGGATGCTTACTTATACTATTTGCAGTAAGGCAATATTTGGTATGTTGGGTCGATCTTAGATTCCATTCATGAGACTTTATTATAAAGTGCTTCCCCAGCATGAACACTAAAAAGACAGCATTATAGTAACATACCAAAATGTCAGCTGTCTTGACCTCTTTAACTGCATATTTTAAAAATAACTTTTTATTGATGCCTTCTGTTTTTTACATCACCAAGTTTCCTCTAGTATCCCTGTTCTTTTCCTTCCCAGAGATCATTCTATAAATTAATAGTATTTTTAAAGACAGGAAAAAAGAGGGGAAAAAAGTCACCATTAATTATCAGTACATTAAAAAAATATTAAAGGGGCGGCCAGGTAGCACAGCAAGTAAGAGCACCGGCCCCAGTGTCGGGATGACCTGGGGGATCGAATGCGGGCTCAGACACTTAGCCCCCACCCAGAAACACCTGGCTGTGTAACCTTGAGCAAGTTACTTAACTCCAATTGCTTAAAAAAAAAATCTTAAAATATGTACAGTATTTAACACTTGTAGTTCTTTCATCTTAGCAAAGAAGTTATTTTTCTTTTGAGTCATGCTTAATCTTTATAATTTTGGCAGTTATTCATTTTTGATTTTTTTAAGTAGTTCTTTCTGTTTACACTGTTGTAGTCATTGTGTTTTTCTTGACTCTACTTCACTCTATCAGTTCATATAGATCCTTCCATGCATTCCTGTATTCATCACAGTCATCATTTCTTATAGCACAATATTACACTAATGTACCATAATTGTTTTCCCATTCTCCAGTCAATGGACATTTGCTTTGTTTCTAATTCTTTGCTTTCACAAAAAGTACTAGTACAAATGGCCTTCTTTGGGGTAGAAGCCTAGCAATGGAATTTGAGTGAAAGGGTACAGACATTTTAGTTATTTGTGTGTATGTAGGTACGTATGTATGTTATTTCTTTAAATATTTCTCAATTACTTTAAAATTTTTTTAACATTCATTGAAAAACATCTTTGAGTTCCAAATCTCTCCTCACCCCTCTCCTGCTTCTTGAGAAGCCAAGCTGTATGATAACAATAATATGTGTAAAGTCATACAAAACATAATTTTTAGTGTTAATTTTAACTTCATAATTCCAAATTGATTCATAACTCCAGTGATGAACTACTGTACTTATCTTCCCACCACCCCTATAACATTGACTTCCCACATTTTGTCAACTTTGTCGATTTGCAGTATTTGAGGTAAAATCTTGGGAGTTGTTTTGATTTGTATTATTTTTTAGTTGAATCATTATTATTAATGATTTGAAGCACTCTTTCATTTGGTTGTTGATTTGCAATTCTTTTGGGAAGGCAAGGAAATTGGAGTTAAGTCACTTGCCCAAGGTCACACAGCTAGTAAGTGTCAAGTGTCTGATGTCAGATTTGAACTCAGGTCCTCCTGATTCCAGGGCCACTGCTCTATTCATTGTACCACTTAACTGCCCCTTGTTCATATCTTTTAACCACTTATGTATCAGAGAATGACTTTTGTGTTTATATATATATGTATATATATATACACATACAAATACATATATATATGTGCATACATAAAGATTCATATATGTTAATTGTTTATATGTCTTGAATACCAAACTCTTATGGGGAAATTTTATTCAAAGCTTTTTTCCCTCATTCAACTGCTTCCCTTAGATATATTAACTTTGTATATGATTAAGCTTTTCATTTTCATGTCATTAATTATATTTATCTTATTTAAAAACAGTAGTCCTGAAGACAGCTATTTTTGCCTCAATATAAGCAGATATTTAATCCAACTCTTTACTCTTTAAGTCACAGAAATTAAAATGTACGCCTTAAAGTCAGAAGAACAGCTATAATTCTCTTCACTACAGTCTTCCTATCGAAATATACTGTCCTCTTCATCTTTCTTCAGAGGTGGGAGATGAAGATTGGGTGGGCTGAGTCCCTGGGATTGTGGGTGTTGGTGCTATTTTTTGACACATGGCAGCTGCTATGGTGCTATTCTTGGCAGTTGCCTTGTTTGCTCAGTTGGTTAGTTCATCAGTGTAATGGACATAATGGTGCCAAAGCCATGGGTTTCCCAAGGCTTATTGAACTTTACTTGAGAAGTACACTGGTAAAAAGATATGGTGTCAGAAGACCTGGGTTTGAGTCCTAGATGTTTTACCAGCTAGCTGTATGACCCTGAACAAGTCACTTCTATGAGTCCTAGTTACTATATCTGTAAAATGAGCATTGTAATATTCATAGTACTTAACTAAAAGGTTTGCTGTAAGGCTCAAATAATTTATTTAAAGTACTTTATAGAGTAATATAGAGATCTATGTTATTACTATTGTTGCTTTGTTTCATGCTCACAAATTATTGCTTCCCCATAGGCAGCTTCCTCATAAATTTGTCCCATTTGCCACAAGCTGGGGGGGTGTATGTGTGTAGGAAAGAGAATGTGATTAGGTTAGAATCAATCATCCCTGTTTACTAGAAAAACTACTGAAAACATGCTCTTTGAAAGATCTGTAGAGTCACCTTCATATAGAAATACAGTATACTTTTCTCTAGGCCATATTATTTTTTAAAAATATTAATTTTCCCCCCAATTACATGTAAAAACAATTTTTAACATTTTAAAAAAAAGTTTTGAATTCTAAATTCTATCCTACCTTTCCTCCCCTCTTCCTGAGATGGTTAAGCAGAATGATATAGGTTATATGTGTGCAATCATATTAAATATTTGCATGTTAGTCATTTTATGCAAGAAGACTCGGACAGGAAAGAAAGAAAGAATGAAAAATAGGATGTTTCAGTCTGTTTCAGACAACATTCGTTCTTTCTTTGGAGACAGCATTTTTCATTATGTATCCTTTGGGACTGTCTTGGATCATTGTGCTGCTGAGAATAGCTAAGTCATTCACAGCTGATCATCCTGTAGTATTGCTGCTACCATGCACAATGTTCTCTTGGTTCTTTTCACTTCACTTTGCATCAGTTCATATAAATCTTCCCAGGTTTTTCTGACATCATTCTGCTTGTCATTTCTTATAGCACAATAGTATTCCATCACAATTATGTACCACAGTTTGTTTAGCCATTTCTCAATTGGTGGGCATCCAGTTCTTAGGCACCACAAAAAGAGCTGCTGCAGATATTTTTGTAAAATAGTGTACCCCCCCTTTAAAAAATTTCTTTGGGATACAGATCTAGGCTATACTATGAATAGAGGTATGATCCAGTGTAAGTAGTTCTGGAAGGGTAATCTTGAGAATTGGGCATATTAACTGTGTTCTCAGCCTTGGTTTCTTCATCTGTAAAATAAGATTGTACTACATAATCTGTAAATCTCTTCTGTGCAAAATTCTTTTGTTTATTACTGCAACTGAGAGGAAACAAAAGATATATTATTGATGAAATGGTGATCATAATACAGTGATGATGCCAGCCCTCTTGTTACTGCCACCACTCTAGTGCAGGCCTTCACCATATCAGTGCCTGGACTGCAATAGCCTGCTGATGGCTTCTTATCTTAAGTCTCTTCCCACTTCAGTGTATCTTCCATTTAGCCTCCAAAGTGATTTTCCTAAAACATGTGTCACCCCACCCAGTTCAGTAAACTCCACTGGCTTCCAACTACCTTCAGCATCAAATACCAAATGCTCAGTTTGTCATTCAAAACCCTTCATAGTCTGCTTCCATTTTCCTTAGTCCTCAACTCATCACTCTTCTACCCAGTGACACCAACTTCCTGGACTTTCTGGCTGTTGTGTTTCACAAACAGGACACTCCATCTCTCCTCTCTGGGAATTCCCTTTGCCAGTCCCCCGTGTCTGGAATACCCTCCCTCCTCCCCTCTGATTGATGACCTCCCAGAAAGCCTTCCCCAATCCCTCTTAACTCCAGTGCCTCCCCCTAGTTAATTATTTCCTATTTGTTACACACATATCACTTTGTATATATTTGTTTTTGTGTCATTGTCCCTCAACTCATTAGATTGTAAGGTTCTTGAGGGCATGAACTTTTTGCCTCCTTTTATATCCCTAGTACTTAGCATGTTTCCTGTTTCCTGCCTTATCATAGGTAATTAGTAAGTATTTATTGATGGATTGAATGATGATAAGTTCTAGGTATTAAAAAGCCTTTTTGCTAATTTTTCCACGGGCAAACTTTTTTATATTAACTCACATTTCTATAGATCTTTATGGTTTATAAAATGCTTTGTTTAAAAAAAAACTGACACCAATTTTTAAGGTTTGTAAAGTGCTTTGCATACATTATCTCTTTTGACCAACATACCAACTCTGTGAAGGAAGTTTTACTGATTTTAGTATCCTTATTTTATTGGAGAGGAACTTCAGGCTGAGAGACTAAATGAGTTGCCCAGGATTACACAATTTAGATGTTGAGGCAGAACATCTAAGTCCAATGTTTTGTCTACAAAACTCAATGACTTACTGCAAGTAGTTTTTATTGTTAGAAAGAGCACTGGTATTGAATAGAGAAGTAGATTTGAGTCCCGAGTCTGTTACTTGCTAGTTGTATGACCATTGGCAAATTGCCACTTCTCACTTGTTTACTTACCTACTTCACAGAATTGTGATATTAAATGAAGTCATGCACATAAAGTGTATTATAACCAAATATATCAGGTGTTTTGGATATGAATCTGTTGTAATTCACAAGAATGAATGAATAAATGAAAAATCATTTAATAAACACTTTTTTGCCAAGAACTTTGCTAAGTGCTGGGGATACATATGGAAAAATGAGCTGGGTCCCTGTTCTCAAGGAACTCACTCTCTAGATGGGGGAGTGTAGCAGTAAGCACCCTAGCATCCCCAGGGTGGCTGCCAACATAGGTTCTTAGATCTGCTTTTCTAAAGGAAAGCAACTCAAAATGGGTTACCAATCTTGCTTTAATCAAACATATGTCATTTACTTAGTTCAGGGGGAAAAGGTCAGTACCCTGAACTTCAGGGAATACAAACAAGTTACAAGCAGACAGGCTTCCAGCTGTCTGACCATTACATCCATACCTAGTCAGTTACCAGAGAGGGAAGTGCCAACATCAGGGTTTTCAAAGCTGGGGGGCTCAGTGGCTGCCAAGAGTCTCATTTGGTCAAATCACACAACTCTACTCAAAGTGAGCCCCAAAGCAAAATCTTACATCAGGGTATATATAGCCTGCTCCAGGCTCAGAGAATGTCACAGCCCTCTTGACCCACTGCCCAATCACAAAGTATCAAGGTGTGGGCATTCCTGATAAAACAAACCTTCTGCCACAGGCTCCATGTGACCACATTCAGCCTATTAGGGGGCAGAGTATATTTTCAAATTTGGGAAGGAGTTACTTAAGCCTTTCAAAGGGCCTCAGGGCAGGGAAGATCTTAAATTCCCAATTTAACAGAGAAGAAAGTTCAGCTTGATGGTAAATGAAAAGACCCAGAAATCATAATGGTATGATGCAGTAGTGTCAGATTCAAATAGAAACAGATCCTTTCACCATATGTGGACTTAGAAAACCACAAACTTACATTATATCTTTAAAAATTTTGTAAAACTCCCAATTATATTTTAATCCGGTTCATTGAGTTTGGTATCTTTGGTGGAGTGGGAAGTAAGAGAAGAACGGCAAGACCCCACCCCTCAGTTAGGTAAGTCCATCAGGTGACGGTGCTAGAGATCTAAAACGTAGTGAGTCAAGGCAGTTTGTAAGGCCTCATCATCCTCCATCTTACTGGAAGGAAGAGTTTGTGATTACCATTTCATCTGAGCCATTTAATGAATTAAGACCAATGAAAAGAGCAGAGCTTTTAGTGCTGAATGTTGTTAGCTGTTTGACCTTAGGTAAATACCTGTATCTTAGTTATCTTCTTTGTCAGATGAAGATTATTCCCCTGCCTACCTTACAGTGAGAAAATGAAGTCAGAGTAGATATGGAATTGTCTTTTGAGCCACCCGCAAAAAAGAGATGGGAAGGGAGAAAACAGAATCTGTTACCTTTAGACCAGTGAGCTTTGCTTAGATTCCTGACAAACATCTGACATATACTTATTAAAGAGAATGTCTAGGAAGTATTTAGAAAAGAAAGTTGAGCCAGCACAGCTTCTTGAAAATGGTGGTGCCAGACTGACTTTGTTTCATTTTTTGAGAGTTACTAAAGTGGTAGTTGAAGGGAAGATTGTAAATATAATTCATGTAGATTTTTAGTAAAGGACTTCATAAATTCGCTTTTATTTTTGTTGATGAGACAGAGAGATGTAGCCTTAAACAATAATATAGTTAGGAGTATTTCAGACATTTGAGTGATCAGCATCGGATTAATTATTATTTTGATGTCAGCTTGGAAGGAAAACTGCAGGGCAGTGGTCCAGAGATCCATGATTAGTGCTGTGCTGCTTCATAAGTTTGTCAGACCTAATCAGTAAGCATTTGTTAAGCACCTGCCATGTGCTAGGCACTGTGCTAAGTGCTCAGGATACAGAAGGGTAAAAGACACAGGGCCTGCTCTCGAGGAGCTTGAAGTCTTATGGGAAAACAGTATGCAAAACACTACCACCATCAAAAAACCAAAGCTACAACAGGGTGAATTTGAAATGATCAACTGAGGGAAGACATTAGCATAAATGAGGTGCTTATCAAATTGCAAATGACACAAAAATTAGAGTCATATAATTCACTGAATGATAGTCGAGATTCAAAAATATCTTGAATAGGTACTGGGTTAAATTAAATAAGATGAAATTTAATTGTGTGAATGTTAAATTTTGTTATAAAAAATCAACTGTGAATACAGAATAGAGAAGACAGTGAGATGGCTGTTCCTCTGAAAAATGGTCTGGAGGTTTTACTGGGCAAGATCCACATACATGAAACATCATGAAGACTATTGCAGAGTAGTTTATCAACAATTATAAGATACTCTATATTACAAACAACTTCAAAGTGTTGAGTGAATGCAGAGAAAGAGGATGTTAAGAGTTGGGTAGATAAAATAAAGAGGTGAATTTTGAGCCAGATAGCAAAGACAGTGGTGGACAAACGAAGGGAGAAATAATTTGAAGATTTTTAAAATAGTTTCAGAAATTTTTCTGGTGTCAGAAGTGTACTGATGCCCCCTCAAAGGATGATTGTTAAATTTTCAACGTGAGCACTTACACTTCAAAAATTGCCAAATGCTATGTTGTTATTGTTTTATTGGTTTGTCTAGATTTAAAGTGATGAAGGAAATGTTAATAATGCAGTTTAAACTTAAAATTTTGTGGAACAGTTTCTCCTGAAGTTGTTAAAAGTTGTTAAACCAGCATACACCTGGAGCTAGCATATGTGAATTGGCTTAGCTGTTAAGCTTAATTTTTTAAAGTGATAGAGAGCATTAATAAATCACAAAAGGGAATTAACAACAATGGCTGTTATTCCTTTGGTTAATTTAAGGGGATTTTAATAAACCAAGAAATTTGTGAAGGACTTTGGAAAAACTTTTAATTGGGGCGGCTGGGGGCACAGTGAATAGAGCACTGGCCCTGGAGTCAGGAGCACCTGAATTCAAATGTGGCTTCAGATGCAAAACTTACTAACCATGTGACATGGGGCAAGTCATTTAACCCCAATTGCCCTGCCTTTCCCCTTCCAAAAAGCAAGAAAACAAACAAATCCTTTTAATTGTTACGCTGCAGTGGTTGTCCATCTAAGACAGGAGGAAGGGAAAGAGGGCTGTTGAAATAAATTTGATAATCCTAATAAAACGTTAACTAGCTGACTATATTTTGTTGTATGTGTTATTTCTTTGAGGTAGTGGAAATAGCCCATATCCATTTAACTTGATCTCAATGACTGGTTTATTTTCCAGAAATTATAGGGCTGTGATGCTATATAGAATTAACACTCAATTTGATGAGCAAGCTCCTAGAAATTATATTCAGTGCTAAATGCCTAAGGACGGTTAGGGATAGAGACTGGACCGGTCATTTCCTTGGTATAGTTGGAAGGGGGGCCTCCTAACAGTTGTGATAGCCAGTTGGCTACAAATTATAGTTTTACAGAGTTTCTGGAATTTGTCAAATGATTTGTCTATGGTTATTTAGTCAGTTTATGTCAAAGTTGAACTTTAAAAATAAACCTGGCCCCAAGGCCAGGTTTCTCTATCTGTTATGCCATGTTGCCTCTCAAACATATGAGAAATCCAAACAAATGCAGTCTCTTGTAGAACAATGAACAAATCGCTAAGTTTTTTTGTAAAACCAAGAAAATAAAATTTCTGTTAAATTCTAAGGGTCTCCAGTTTTCTCTTTGGATTATGTGAAGTATGTGAAATAAATTTTTTAAAAGAGGGGCATCATATGTCATTGTAAAAATGTTCTAAGCTACCTGTCTTAAGAAAAGTAACTTTATAACCAAAAAAAATATATACATATATAAATATATATTTATATATAAATACATAATCTAAAAGTAACTTTATAATCTAAAAATAACTTTATAATCTGACAGGATAGTTTATAAAGTACATTTAGCTAGTTACCTAAGGTAAGACTTGAAGCTAGCTGAAAATCCTTTTACAAGGAATGCTCACTCAATGCCATATTATAAAGATATTAATGGTAATAAATAGTAACAAAAGTGTTCTCATCAAAGGAAATTTAAAATTAGAATTACTGAAGAAAAGATTGTAATACAAGTGACAAAAAAATACAAAAGAAGTAAATTCATTCAGAAAGCATTGTCTGCCGCGTATTGAACATCCTTAGGTATTCTAGCACTATACCAAGTATTAAGATATTATTTTGAGTCTTCTTTGCTTATGTATAGATTTAAAAGTACTTTTGGAAAGATAGTTATCCTTAAGCAACATGTTGTATTATGCACCCTCCTTGTAGATTCTTTATTCACATAGAGATGGAAGAAGGGAAAGTGACGACTCACATTTATATAGTGCTGCTTTTTTTTTTAACCTATCAGAACCCTTTTACATCTGTTAGATTATCTTTTTCTTGAAATGGATTTCTGTCTTTAAGGTCCATTATAAGTTCTGTAATCATTGACCTTTGTGATTTAGGTACTGGGATATATTTTTTGGCTTTATTGTTCTGCCACCTTTGTAGAGATTATACCAAATTATCTCTTTGGTATAACCGGAATACTTTATTATCTTGGCCTCAGGGAGGGGAAGCTCTCAAAAGGTGCTCAGATATGAGTGTTTGACCAGAGATTCTGGCTCTGCTTATTTTCCCTTCTACTTGTTAGGCCACCTGCATCCCCACAGAAATATGCCTCACCAAAGAAAGTTTAGTGCTTTTGAATATTTTCCTGCCTCTGTTTCTGACTCACCTCAAGGTTACATTGCAAGCTGTTAAGAGTAGAAAATTACCTGTCATTCCGTTTGTTAGCAGAATAAATTGATGGGTTTTAATAATCTGGAGTAACCTTACACCTTTGGATAAAAGTTGACTTAACTGCATTATTCTGTAAATGTGAGGAAAAGAATTATTGGTTCAAAGCAAACGTTTTATTTGAATTAAGCGATTAATTTGGGATTGCAAAGTGTTTTCCAATTGTTAGTGTCTTCATTTCTATAAGTTACTTTGTGTATATTTTGTATTTGCTTATTTTTACATCTGTTGTATACCTCTGGAGAATGGAAGCAATTGTTATTTTGACATGTATATGCATGTATACCCACATACTAATCGTTCTTTCTATTTTTCCCTACCATACCAATTCCCTGGTTATCATGTGTGTTTCTTGCTTTTCTGTGTACATTTCATTTAGAGCATGCCTGATATGGGTTACTTTAGGAGAGCAAATAGAGGGCTTGGAAGCAGTGATATGAGTCAGAATAATACTGAGTGTTATGGGGGGGTGAGGAAAGTGCTAGAGTAAGTATTGTGAGCATACATGTCATTCAAAGTAGGAGGACTTTCTGCTCTTCTGAGATGAAGTAGGTGGAATTGGCTAGAGTAGATAAAGTGAGTGTGGCCTAGTCACAAGGTGTCTAAAGATGCAGTGTTTATTGCAAAATATAAGTGGTAACAATCTAAGGAAAGCCTTTGAAAGCATGGGGATTATCTATGTAGGTACTGGAATTCCTTCTGTTCATTGTTTTGTCTGACCTAGATTTTATTTGGCTCAAGGCCAGCAAGGGAGTGATCATTTCATTGTGACTTTAAAGCCATTTCAAGATTTGTTCCTCTTACAATTAGCCTCCCTCTTGCAATTAAATTTAGAACATTAAATTCACCATTCACCCTCTCTCCACCTACTTTGTCACTCATCTACCAACCTACTTCTTACCACCTAGCATCCCTTCCCTTTTTTTCTTACCATTTCTACCTCCTACCCAGTCTTTCTTCCATCCATCAAACTGTCTCCCTTCTCATTTGTGAGTGTGGGTTAGTGGTATAGTTGTATGTATAGTCCTCGGACACCTCCTCAGTGTCCTAGGTATATGTCAGGGCATAAAGGAGTTTCATAGTTTCATTGGAGAGGTGAGGGCATGTGGGTTAGAAGAGGGGCAAAGGACTGCAAAAGCAGAGGAAACTCTGCTTCTTTGTTCAGACCCAGCTTCTAAGTAAGTTTCTCAAAAAGACAGCAGGAGAAACTGATCTAACATCTTCTTCCCCTTTCCTTACCCAGGTCAGAGGACCTAGGTTTAGATCTTTAGTCTGTGTACTCAGCTCTTCTGGTCCTCATTTTCATCTATAAAGACAAAGGGGTTATTAAACTTTATGATCTATCCTTTCTAGTTCTAAATCTGTAACGCCTCTTGGGGTTACATATGGAATCAGGGAACTTGGGCTTATTAGCAGTGTAACTATGGACAAATAGTAATGATAGCTGACTTTGATGTAATACTTGAAGGTTTATAGCACTTTTCTCACAGCCTCTCTGTGAGGGCGCCAGTTTCACCACCTAGAGTCTAAGCTTCCACATTGCTGTGTGCCGTCAGATAAGCTGAAATGTTTTTATGAACATTATTCTTCTTTTCTGTTGTTCTGTGACTGTTACTTCTCCAAAAGATTGCTAGCATGGAACATCGGGGAAGTAGTTAGTGCTGAGTACTTTGTTCTGTCCATCCTTGAGAGAGTCCCCTGAATGGAGAGGAACTAGTTGGCTTTGGAAGTCTAGCAGACTGCCTCCATCAGTGGGACTGGAAGCCTTGGACAGTTAACTAGGATCCCTTTCTCTGGTCTAGAAGTTCCAGAATTGACTAGGGAAATCTAGGAACCACAAGGATTAGAAAACCAGTGAGAATTTTTAACTAAGTAAAATTCTGAGTGTTTTGGTTCAGTGATTAGCAAGAAGGAAGTGGGTAAATTTTTGTTCTAATTCTGGACTTTTGCTTTCCTTCCAGTTGCTTTAGGTCGTAATCAGCCTCTGAAAAAAGAGAAACCAAAATGGAAAAGTGATTATCCCATGACAGATGGACAACTGCGCAGCAAGAGAGATGAATTTTGGGACACCGCACCAGCCTTCGAAGGCCGTAAAGAAATTTGGGATGCTCTGAAGGCTGCTGCACACGCATTTGAAAACAATGATCATGAGCTGGCCCAAGCAATCATTGATGGTGCAAATATAACATTACCACAGGGTAGGTTGTTTTCAGGGGTGACGGAGAATGCAGGGGGTGGTGGAATAGAAAGGGAGTATAGGGAAATACGGATCCCGCTCATTTCTTCAGCCTAAGGAGGGGAAACAGGAAGCATTTCCTTCTTCTCCTTATGAGATGTTGTGACATTTTTTCAATGAAATAAGTATTCTCACTTCTTTTTATCCTTTCACACGCGTGTGTATGTGCACATGCACATGCACATGCACACACACACACACACAGGCACACAGTTGTCTTTTCCTGCTAATGGTTCTTTGCCTTTGGTGCAGTCAGATAGCACTGCTCACACAGGAAGCAGAGACAAATGTTGTAGTGACAACATCATTGACCTCTCCTCTCTCTTCCTTGAATTTTTGTCTCATTTTCTTTGTTGTTATTTCACTCCCTACCGTCCCCTTTTAGAAAAGAGACTGGATTTCCCTCCCTCACCTAGACTGGAAGTGCAGCACAACTACTCAAGGGCCCAAACCAAATTCTGATTGGCGTGGGAACTCTGACCTGCTTTGTGTCTAACTTGGTGTCGGTTCACTTCTCCTTCATGCCTTAGGGGTAGCCTGGTGACCCTTTACTCCTGGGGACTCACTATATTGGTGCCGTACTTAGTGTGGACGACCTACTTGTTATTGTCTTCATTTTGTTTGTTTTTTTTCCAACCTTTCATGTCATTCTAATACACACTTCAAAAAGAATAATGTTTTTGGGGTGGCTAGGTGGCTTAGTGAATAGAGCACCAGCCCTGGAGTCAGGAGGACCTGAGTTCAAATGTGGCCTCAGACACTTAACACTTATTAGCCATGTGACCTTGGGCAAGACACTTAACCCCAATTACCCTGCCCTCCCCCCTCCAAAACAAAGAACAATATTTTTCACTTTATAATTATTTCTCTCCCATCATCTTTGTTGTTTACTATCCTAAACGATAGAAATGTTGGATGACCTTTATGTGACCTTGACAATCTTTTGCTTTTAATGTATAGATGAAGAATTTATGAAGTTTGCAAATACTTTACCTTGAGAATGATTCTTTTTTTTTTTGTTTGTTTGTTTGGCTATGATAGGACAGAGGTTTGGGATGGAAGCAGGATGTTTCCCTGCCCTGTTACAAGATTATGGTGTTGGGGCGGCCAAGTAGAATGGGGCGGCCAGGTAGCACAGCAAGTAAGAACACCGGCCCCAGAGTCGGGATGACCTGGGATCAAATCCGGGCTCTGATACTTAGCATCACACCCAGAAATAACTGGCTGTGTAAGCTTGAGCAAGTTACTTAACCCCAATTGCTTAAAAAAAAAAATATAAGATTATGATATCCTTTAAATAGAGAATCTAGGTGGTGCAGTGGATAGAGAACTGGACCTGAAGTCAGGAAGACTCATCTTCCTCAGTTAAAATATGACACTTACGACTGTATGACTTTGGACAGGTCACTTAATTCTGTTCGCCTCAATTCTTCACCTCTAAAATGAGCTGAAGAAGAAAATGGCAAACCGTGTCAGTATCTTTGCCAAGAAAACTCCCAAATGTGGTCACAGAGTTGGACATGACAGAAAAAGGACTAAACAAACATACGCTCCTTCAAATAACACTTTTGTATGGTTTAAAGGAAAGGAGTCTGCTTATTTTTCTTTCATGTACATTTATAACATTTATCTTTAAAGCAGAATTTCTGAGAGTTAATATACCTGTCAAATTGGCAGCTGGTAGGCTATCTCTTTGTGACATATCTTCCATTTACTCAAAGAAAAAAACCTTGCAAACTGATCCATTAATAGCACTGAATTTCCAATTTTTCTTCTCAATATAATTGTTTATGGATACTCTTTGATTCTCTGATCTCATAAAGAGATTAGAATAGTTGGTTTTAAATACATGGAGGGTAGTAGCCAGAATAGCTTTGAGTTTTGAGGGCCTTCATGTCACTTGAAAAATAATAGATAGTAAGTACCTAGATTGTTGTGACTTTGGAATTATAATTTCTGAAGTCTGACTGTATTTGTAAAAAATTGTTTGTAGGACACCTGGTCTGGGAGGACTCTTCTTTATATTGAGAGAGATTATTGAATAAGACTCAACTTCTGTCTAGCCTTGGAACACATCTTTCTTTTATGCTGGAGAAGGGAGGCAATCTCAGTGTTTTCTGTTCTTTCCATTTTAATGCTCCATAGCAAGGGTTCTTAAGCTGGATTCCTTATACCCTTAAAGGGTCTCTCTGTAGATTTCAGGGGGTATGTGAATTTCCCTGGGGGAAAAACTGTGTCTTCATTTACATTAACCTCTAACTGAAATTTAGCATTTCTTTCAATTATGGACTAAAAACCAAAAAATATTCTGAGAAGGCAGAGGTCTGTAATCTTTTCCAGAGACTGCCAAAGATCTGTTGGTAGGAGGGATACATGATATAAAAAAGGTTAAGAACCATTTGCTTTATAGTACCCTAGGTATATATTCACATTATTTCCCTTAATTGAATTTGTTTCTTCAGACTTCTTACTCAAGATCTTGATTAGGTGTATTATTCAACTGTAAAGTATTCTTTCATACAATGTCTATGCCACCACCAATTCATTCTTAGGCAAGTAAAGATGGTATATATTCTTTACTCCAAATCTGCCCAGTTGATGACACAAATTTTTCATCTGTTTTGTGTATTATTTTCTTGAAATGTTATTCTTCATCATATGTTGTTTTATGTCTAAAACTGAATTGAAAATCCTTTGGGCTTTGATTCTGATGTATTCTATGGGCATATTTCAAATTTATTTATTTTTAGTTTTCAACATTCATTTCCGCAAGATTTTGAGTTACAAATTTCTACCCATCTCTCCCCTACCCCCACCCCAAGATGACAAGCATACTGAATATATCCCTTCCCCCAATCTGCCCTCTCTTACATCACCCCCATACCCACCTTTCTTGTAGGGTGAGATGGATTTCTATACCCCAGTGCTTGAAACATTTTAAATGATTGAACCAAATGCCTTTCTTGTATCCCTTCCTTGTTGCTTTACTTCCCTATTCTTTTTATTTTAATGTGGCACAGTGGATAGAATGCCAGCCCTGGAGTTAGGAAAAACTGAGTTGAAATCTAGTCTCAGACACTTACTAGCTCTGGGTGTTCCTCAGCCAGTCACTTAACCTTCATTTGCTTCAGTTTCTTTTTCTGTAAAATGGAGACCTACTTATCTCGGGGTTGTGGTAAGGATCACATGCGATAATAATTGTAAGGCACATAGTGCCTGGCACATAGTAAGACACACATACACATGTGTATGTGTGTATATATACATATGCGTATACACATATGTACCTACATATGGTTTAGCTGTTTTTATTATTTCATTAAACAGTGTCTTTTCTAGTTTCATTTTTACTGCAGACGAATGGCTAGCATTCCTAGAAAGAATTATTATATTCTGCACTTTTCCAGATCATCTTCTTCTGTACCTCATGGTGCCTTACTTTTTTCCCATTCCTTTTGTGAAACTGCTTGAGGAACCCAATTTAGCCCCTTTTTCTTTTTTTCCTGCTGAGGATTACCATAATGCCACTAAACAGAGATCCTGGCAGTATTCTCACAACAGATATTACTTAACTCTTTTTTGCCAACTTGGAAATTGAATCACAGAGAAGGCAAGTGATTACACAAACTAGTGTCATTATCAGGGCTAAGATTTGATTCTGTTTATTTCACTTTCTAAAGTTACATACCATCTTAAAAACTCTTACTGGGCAATAACCATATAGGTTTAACTTGTATAATAAAAGCAGGTTTTGATTATGAAGATAATGAAATAAATTTTTACAGACTCATAAGATTGAAAAAAGATTTCAGAATTCACCTTATCTTCCTTCATGTTTTTTGTTAGGACTCAAACCTCCTAGGAAGATGGTTACTATGATTTTTTTATTCAAATATCAACCAAGGATGACATTCCCCAGCTTCCATTGGTAATATAGCCCAGTTTATAATCAGGCTCTTCTTTCTAAAGTCTGTGCCAGATCCCTTAGAATAAAATTTTAGAGCATTTCTCTGAATGAAAGGAGTGATTAACTGTTTACTGTTTTCCAGAAAAGATCTTTTGAAGTCTCTTTTCCTCTTGAGTCCAAATTATACATAGTTCTTTTCATCTAACCTTTTAGATTCTATTTTCCAAAACCTTTGAGAGGGAGGAGTGTTGAGGGGAAAGAGAGAGGGGAGAGTAGTGGGAAGTTTTTTTTTCTGACTTCTTTTTTGCACTTTCTCTCCAAAAAATTGTGGAATGGAGTATGATATCCCAAATTTCTCAGGGCCTTCACATTTACACATTTACTAAGAATGGCAGTTTTATTAGCATAATGCAATTTTATGTTCCTAAACTAAAGAATAAAAAATTAATTTTGTTGGCACACTAGGGGGAAAAGCACTTTAAAAAAAAGTATCTTCACACTGCAGCTTAAATACTTTCCTGACCAAGGCATTTGCTATCATATCAAAATACAGCTTGGAGCTTATCATATCAAAATATAGGTATGGTTATGACTGTTGTTGTACTGGTTAAAACCAGCAGTGTCACCCTCCCCCTCCCCAAAACCTGTGATTAAATCACTCAGACAAGAAGTATTATTGTTGTTTAGTCATTTTAGTCTTGTCCAACTCTTTGTGACCCTATTTGGGGTTTTCTTGGCAAAGATGCTGCTATTTCCCACTCCAGCTGATTTTACGTATGAAGAAATTGAGGCACATAGAGGTAAGTGATTTGCTCAGGGTCACGGAGCTAGTAAGTCTCTGAGACTGGATTTCAACTCGGGAAGAGTTGTCCTGACTCTAAGCCCAGCACTTTACCCACTGCGCCACCTGGCTGCCCTAGGCAACAAGACTGATACGTACCAGGTACTTTTCTGGGCATTGAGGATACAAAGAATAAAGCAGTCTTTATTCCTAGCAAGCACATATACAAATATAATTATGTATACACATCACATATATATCATACGTGTATATAAATTTATATATTACATACATTTTTTAAGTATTTATATGTATATTGCATGAGTACAGAGGGGCTAAATATACATCGGAAGTAATTACAGTTTAGTTTGGTTGGAAGGGCACTAGCATTTGGGAGCATCAAGAAAGTCTTCTTATAGAAGAAGGTGCTTGAGCTGCATCTTTTTGTAAAAAGTGACAGAGGTAAGGAGGGAGGGAGTGCATTTCAGTCTTGTGGGATAGCTGGTACAAAGACAAGAAGACAGGAGACAGTGTCATGTGTGGTAAAAAGGCGCAAGGCCAGTTTTGCTGGATTGCAGAGTGTGGGAGGGCTAATGTCCAGCAAGATGAAAAAGAGGTTGGAACTGAGTGTTGCATAAGGCTTTAAAAGCTAAACAAAAGAGTCTGTATTTTATCTTAGAGGTAATCGGAAGCCACTGGAGTTGATTGTTGCCATTGTTCTTTTGAACTTTGTCACATAATTTCTGAGCAATTGTAGCAGTGGAATTGATGTTCTTGATTAATCATTTGTGTTATTACATTGGTCCTCACATATGAAGACACATCCTTAAAATTTCAGTGCCTGGGCACGTTCAGCCAGCTGTACTCACCCTGAAATGTGTGATCAAAGCCCTTTTCCTTGTTGTAGCCTGGCCAGTCATTTGCCAGCAAGTGTGTAGAGCACTCTAATTTGGAATTAAAGAGTTTTAGAACAGAAAAACAGGGGGCAGCTAGGTGGAACAGTGAGTGAAGCGCCAGTCCCGGAGTCAGGAGGACTCAAGTTCGGTTCCAGCCTCAGACACTTAACACCCACACAAAAAAACTAGCCGTGTAACCTTGGGCAAGTTACTTAACCCCAGTTGCCCTCCAAAAGGCAAAAAAAAACAAAAACAAAAAAACAGAACTAGAAGGGAACCTAAAAAATACAGAAAACCTACAATATAATTTTGAGAAGAGAAATATTATCCTTGAATTAGTAGTTGAAGTATTAAGTAGTAATAATAATAGTAGTAGTATACTAGTAGTTAGCATCTGTATAGCATTTAAAGGCTTGCAAAAATGCTTTACAAATATCATCTCATTTGATCCTCACAACAAACCTGGGGGTAGGTGCTATCATTATTTTCATTTACAGATAAAGAAACTGAGGAAAAAGAGGTTAAGAGACCTACTTAGAGTCAGACAACTAGTGATGCCAATTTTGGACTCTAATCTTCCTGACTAGCACACTATCCACTGTACCACTAAGTTGGATTACTCAAAATATTCACTCTCTAAATAATAAAGACTGTCCTATTATTTAACTATTCTTTGACTACAAAGTTTGTAAAGAATTTCATGAAGCAATGAATTTAAGACAGGTGACCTTTTGATTCTTTGTGGTCTAAGCACTAAGGTGCTAATGAAGTCTGCCCTTATTAGTCTTGCGTTGAGCTTAGAAAGTTGAGTCAAAATGCAGGTTTTAACTGTTTGAAGTAGAGCTCAGCAGGCCTTTGGGTATGTGGAGAGTCCTTCCCTTTCGTTTGAAATCTGTTCATCCTGCTGCAAATTTGAATGATGTTTCTTTTCAAATAAATATTCAAAAGTAGTAGTCAAATCAGTTATCTCTCCAAGCGCTCCCTCCCATGTTCAACATTTTCTCCTGCTTATATTAGATGAACTTGGCATATTGTATATTAACTGTATAACTGTAGGGTAAAACTATTTGTAGAGTGATGGTGATAGCATTAGTCTTAGGAAGATTGAGGGGTAGTGAAGAGGATATATTAAAGGAGCCATCATGGAACAAGGGGAAGTCAGTGAATAAACATTTATTAAGCACCTATGATATGCTAGCCATTGGGCACAAAAAGAGACAAAAGACCCTGTCCTCAAGGAGCTCACAATCTAATATTGGAGACAACAAGCTCCAACATATCAACAGATATGTACAAACAAGCTATATATGCAGTATAAATTGAAGATAATTAACAGAGGATAAGCATTGGAATTAAGAGGGATTGGGAAAGGCTTTCTGTAGAAAATGGGATTTAGTTGGGACTTAAAGGAAGCAAGGAAAGTCATCAAGTAGAACAGAGGAGAGTGTTCCAGGATGAGGAACAGACAGAGAAAATGCTCCAAGTGAAGACCTGGAGTGTCTTGTTCATGGAATAGCCAGGAAGCCAGTGTCACTAGACTAAAGAGCACATGGTGAGAAGTATAGGTATAAGAAGACCAGAAGGGTAGGATAAGGCTTGGTTATGAAGGGCTTTGAGGGCCTGCACTAGAGTGGTGGCATTGTCAGAAGAGAGAAGGGGGCATATTTAAGAGATGTTGCAAAAGTGAAATGAGTGGTCTTTGGCCACAGTTTGAATATGGGGGGGATAAGAGATAGTGAAAATCCAGGTTATCTCCTAGGAATAGGACTGGGAAGACAGCGTTGATGACAGAGAGAGATGAAAAGAGTAATAAATTTGCAGAATAAGGACATGACTTTGACTCCCAGCTCCTTTTTTTTTGGGGGGGGGGAAGGTAGGGCAATTGGGGTTAAGTGACTTGCTCAAGGTCACACAGCTAGTTTTGTGTTAAGTGTTTGAGGCCGGATTTGAACTCAGGTCCTCCTGACTCCAGGGCCAGTGCTGTATTCACTGTGCCACCTAGCCGCCCCAACTCCCACCTTTTCTTCACTTCCTAAGTGACTATGGGCATGTAATTTTACCTTTCTGGTTCTTAGTCTCCCCATCTATAAAATGAGAGGGTTATACTAGATCAGTGGTGTCAAATTCCCACTTGGACCTCCCTGTAGGCCTGAACCAGATTAAAATGTAATTGGGAAATGTTTAACAAAATAAATAAAAAATACAGTAAAAAATAGCTAATGTTAATTTGTGGTTTTCTAAGTTCATATATAGCTGGCAAAAATGTATTTCTTTTTCAGTTTGACAGCACTGGGCTAGATGACTTCTAAGGTCTCTTCAAGCTCTAAATTTTTTATCCTTTGATGCCTTTCAGTTAAGAGGTATTGAGTGGGGAGATGAAGATAGGTTTTAGTAGAGAGAAATAGCAGGTTGAAACACAGCAGACTCTTCTGACCTATTCCTGTTAATAACTTTGCCAAACAAGGAGCAAGTGTATCTTTTGGTTTGCTGATGATGGCGCCGAGCTTTATGGACTACAAGTACGGTCTGCTATTATCATTTGTATGATCTCACTTATTTACACTTTGGCTTATACTGCTATCAGTTACATCCAACCCATTTCTGCCTTGGTGCCAGTCTTTTCATTCTGGGGGTTTTGGTTTGCTGTAGATAGGAGGGAACCATGATTCCTACATTGTACATCCTATAGATTTGTTTGGAAAGTACAGTAGCAATAATATCTTGTTCATCAGCCTTGGGGAGAGTGATTAAATGTGTAGGACAGCATTAAGAATTTTTAATGTATCTTATTGGTAATCTATCCCATGTGGTAGTTTTAACTTATATAGTTAAAATATAATACGCCAAGTTCACTTAATAAAATTGTCAGAAAGTGTTCATCACAGGAAGGAGTGCTTAAAGAGACGTGTAGTTTGACTGGAACTTTTGAATATTTGAAACATTCAGGGAAATGATTCACAGCAGGATGAGTGGATTTCAGATGGACAAGTATTTTAATGTTGTTTGTAACTTCAGACTGAAATATTTTGAAGTCATCGAATAATCATGTAAAACTGTTGCTTGAGGAAAAAAAATTGTTGAGGCCACACATCTAAGTGAAAGATAAAACAATTTAGAAAAATTATACTTCAATTGAGAACATAAAAAGATAGCCAGTTACCATCATTGGGGCTCTTCAGGTTCTCCCTAGCTTATGGAGAACATGACAAAGGAACAATCTGAAATGACAATTTTAGGTACTGCCTACCCCAGTTATGACTGTAAGTCAGGGATACATATGTAAGAAGAGAGAGGCCAGAACCCAGAATGTGACACTGATTAGGCTGATCTCCAGCTTGTAATTTTGGTAGCTACAGTTGGGCTGAGTTGCTGTAGATTGCCCCCTGGTGACAGATAGGGCATCGCTGCATCCTTTTTCTAAATTGCAAATTTCTAAATTCATTTAAATGACATGTTGTCCTACTAATGTGATGCTAGGCCAAGAGAAGATAGTTAAGAAAGATAGCTCACTGTGTCATCATCAAGTCTAGGATCTCTGTCTCTTTCTTCTCTGCTTTTAAACATCTGAGTTTCTCTTAGTCAGAACTTTACTTTTCTTTTTCTTGTCCCCAGAGCTTCATAATTTCTTCCTGAAAGACTGTAGCTCTCGACCTCACCTTTCTGCAGGAACGTAATTCTTTAAGAATTGTGATGGTACCCTTCAGGGGTCTGTAATGGCCTCTTGGTTTCTTCTTTCTTTACTTATCATCATAATTGGCAAACATTTATGCTACCAACTCTTTTATTTCTCTCTTTTTTATTTTTTAGTTTACATCATTCATTTCCACAAGGTTTTGAGTTACAAATTTTATCCCCATTTTTCCCCTACCTATGACCCCAAAATAGTGATCCCACTGAATATCCCCTCCCCCAATCTGCGCTTCCCATATCTTCCCCTATCCTCCCTCCGACTTTCCAGTAGGGCATGGTGGATCTCTATGCCCCAATGCCTGTATATCTTATTTCCCAGTTACATGTAAAATAATAATAATAATAATTTTATATATTATATATATATATTTAAACATTTGATTTTAAAACTTTGAATTCCAGATTCTTTCCCTTCCTCCCTTCTCACCCACCCTTACTGGGAAGATAAACAATTTAATACTGGTTGTACATGTGTAGCTATGCAAAACATTTCCATAGTGGATATATTGTGACAGACTGACTGTATTTCCCTCCATCCTATCCCACCCCCCACTTGTTCTATTTTCTGCTTTGATCTTGTTCCTTTTCAAAAGTGGGTGCTTCCAACTTCCCTCCCTTCCATCATCCACCCTCTCATCCCCTTCCCCCCTACTCTCCTATAGAGAGAGATACCCTATTTAGTGTGCATGTCATTCCCTCCTTAAGCCAAATTCAATGAGAATAAGGTTGACCCATTCCCTTTTGCCTTCCTGTTCTTCCTCTCCATTGTAAGTTTTCCCTTGCCTCTTCTATATGAGATAATTTACCCCATTCTGTCTCTCCCCATCTCTTCTTATTACATTCCTCTCACCTCTTAATTTCACCTTTTAAGTATCATCCCTTCCTATTAAATTGGTCCTGTGCCCTCTATGTATACCTGCACACATATATACACATATGTATTAATATGCCCATATACCTTCCTATATAGACATATACGTATGGATACATACATACATACATTTCTATATATATATATACATTTATATTCCTTTCAACTATTCTCATACTGAGAAAATTTTCATAAGGTACAATTATTGTTTTTCCATGTAGGAATGTAAATAGTTCAAGTTTGATAAGTTCCTTATGATTTCTTTTTCCTGTTTACCTTCTTATGCTTCTCTTGCTTCTTGTATCTGAATGTCAAATTTTCTATTCATCTCTGGTTTTTTTTTCATCAGGAATGCTTGAAAGTCCTCTATTCCACTGAATGACCATATTTTCCCCTGAAACATGATACTCAGTTTTGCTGGGTAGGTGATTCTTGGTTTTAATCCCAGCTCCTTTGACCTTCAGAATATCATATTCCAAGCCCTTCAGTCCCTCAGTGTAGAAGCTGCCAGATCCTGTGTTATTCTGATTGTGTTTCCACAATATTCAAATTGTTTCTTCCTGGCTGCTTGTAATATTCTCTCCTTGATCTGTGAACTCTGGAACCTGGCTACAATATTCCGAGGAGTTTTCTTTTTGGGATCTTTTTCAGGAGGTGATTGGTGGATTCTTTCAACCTCTATTTTGCCCTCTGGTTCTGAAACATCAGGGCAATTTTCCTTGAGAATTTCTTGAAGGATGATTTCTGGGTTCTTTTTTTTTTTTTTTGATCATGGCTTTCAGGTAGTCCAATAATTTTTAAATTATCTCTCCTGGATCTGTTTTCCAGGTCAGTGGTTTTCCCAATGAGATATTAAATATTGCCTTCTATTTTTTCATTTGTTTGGATCTGTTTAATAGTTGATTTCTCATTAAGTCACTAGCTTCTATTTGCTCCAATCTAATTCTGAAGGAATGATTCTCTTTAGTGAGCTTTTGAGATTCTTTTTCCATCTGGCAAATTTGGCTTTTTAAGGCATTCTTCTCCTCATTGGCTTTTTGAGCCTCTTTTGCCATTTGAGTTAGTCTATTTTTTAAGGTGTTATTTTCTTCATTCAGGTTGTTGACTCTCATTTCATAATTTTCTTGCATCGTTCTCATTTCTCTTCCTAATTTTTCCTCCACTTCTCTTATTTCCTTCTCAACGTCCTCTATGGCCTATAACCAGCTCGTATTTTTCTTGGAAGCTTTTGGTGCAGGAGTTCTGACTTTGCTGTCTTCCTCCTGTTCCATGCTTTGCTCCTTTTTGTCCCCCAAACAGGAGTCTAACGTTAGAATCTTCTGTTTGCTTTGTTTCCTTTGTCTGGTCATGTCGCCCCTCAGTCACTTGACCCCTGGGCTTTTTGACACAGTAGGACTCTGCCATCAGACAGGGGAGCTTTGTCCCAAACACTGGGGTTTCTCAACTGCCAGAGGTATTAGTTGGGTGCCCTCTTTGAAGCCTCCACACGCTCTGGCAAGCTGGTTGCACACCCTAGGACCTCTACCCTAGATCGCAATCCAGATCCAAGCAGGTTAAAGCAAGAGCGATTACCCTGTGAATGATCACATGGTCCCCCTATGATCTGCAGGACAGGAGCTTAAGCAGCCATGTAGCTGTGGCTGCAGGCCGCGGGGCCTCAGCGGCTTCTTGCCTCAGGGCAAAGGCCAACCACACTCCCAAACTACTGGATCCCAAAGTCCACACTGCACTGACCTCTCACTTTGTCCCTATCATCTATGGGTTGATAATTCTGGAAGCTGCCATAGCTGCTGTTGATCTGAAGTCCCTCCAGCCAGCTGCTGGTTGTGGCTGCCCTGAGGCTAAAACCTCTGGCTTGAGTGGGGTTGGGGTTGGCTCCCAGAGTGCTGCGCTGGCCCCTTCCTGCCAGCCTGCCGGGCTGTCCTCAGTGGGAAGTTAGCTTCTCCCTGTCATTTTGTGGGGTCTGTAGCTCCAAAGTTTGTTTAGTTGAGAGTCGTTTTTTGCATGAATTGGAGGAGGTTGAAGCAGGAGCCAGGCGGAAGTCCTGTTTCTACTCTGCCATGTTGACTCTGCCCCCGCTACCAACTCTTTAACATTTGTGAACATCTTTTCCTTCTTGTAATCCTTTGTTTCTGTTTTTTCACTCTATTCTCCTGTTTCTCTTTTAATTCCCTCTTTTTCAGTCCTTTTTCTCCTTCTCCCCATACCCATTTTCTCACTTTGATTTTATATAACACTCTATAAATATTAATTAATTTCATCCTGTTATAACTCCCACTTCACAGCTGGGGAAATTGAGGCAGACTGAGGTGAAATTACTTGCCCGGTGTCACACAGCTATTGACTTAGTCTGAATTTTTACTTGGCCTTCCAGCTCTAGAATTAGTGCTATATCCACTGCTTCTCATAATCACCCCTACCTGTGGACATACCCCTCAGGGCTTAGTCCTGGGACCTTGACACTGGACTTTTCTGCTGGTATACTAACTTCAGGAACACCATTGGATCACATGGCTATAACTACAAGTCATGCATCTATTGCCTCAGACATGACCTTGCCCTCTCTCTATACCTGCTTTTTTGTTATTGTGTTCTGTTACACATGATTTGTTTCTTCAATTGTCTATCTTTCAGATAATTTTCAGAATTAACTTTAAAACAAAGCTAAATTAACTTTTAGTCCTCAACTTTTAAATCATCAGTGATTCATTCATTTTTCAGCTACCTTAAACTAAAGACTCTTTTTTAACTTCAGTTGCTAGTACCATACTTAATCTATCATCAAACCCTTGCTAATTTTCTGAAGTCCCCTCAGATCTTTTTCTTTTCTTACTGATGCAGATTAACATCTTATCCGTAATGTATAATCTTAGAGAATTTCCAAGGGCCCTGACGGGTTAAATAAATGAATTGTACATTGTTATTCTTTGTCAGAGGTAAGATTTTAAACCTACTTCCTTTTTTGCTCTTGTGCTGACCCATCTTTCCTCTCCTCCATGTTGCCTCTTACAGAAAGCTGATAAAAATCTTAAAATTCATTATGTTGAACAGCTTAAAGTAGTTTGCTCTTATATCAAATCCAAGTTCTTTAGCATTACCTCATGGCTCTCTACCATCTCATTTTATTTCTTGTTACTCCACAGAGTACATTTTTCATTCCATCCTACTAAAATTGCTTGCTTGTCAGTTAGTTGCTTACCTGTCTTCATGTCACTCCCCATGCTTAGAATGTTCCTTTCCCCCTTTTTTGTCACTATATTCCCTTCCTTTTTTCAAAAGGTCATCCATAATTTACTTCTCCTAGGAATTTCATCTAACTCTTAATTTCCTTGCTGTCTGCCCCTCCTAGCTCCTGTAGTTTGTACTAGACTAATTGCCACTTATTCATGTGTCACTTTTTTAAGTTGCTCTTAAGATTTAGGGGACCTGCGTCCTTGTCAGCTCACCCAGTTTGTAAGCTTTTAGAAAGCAGGAGTAATGTCTTACATCTATTGAATTCTTCCACAATGCCTAGTACAATGTTCTGCACACAGTGGGTGCTTCATATTTACTGAATACTATTATGTAATGTTGTAATTGCTTTGTTGGATATGAATAGGAGATCATTTTTTATGCCCCTTGAATTCTGCTGGGGAGTTTGAAAGAGAAGCCACTTTAGTTATCAGACAGTAGAGATTTAAGATAGATAGATATATAAAGACTATGTATTGTGGGCCTAAAAGAGTCTAAAGGGTAACATTCAACAATTGACTTGAACCAACCTATAGGAATTGGTTTGTCTTATATGGACCCTAGAAGGTATTTTATGATTATAAATATTTAATTTGAGGGAGAAGATAAGCTACAGTTTTAAAATAAAATTTATGCTTTTTTATTTACCTATGATTCTCTAACTTTCCCTAGTTTTAGTTACTTTAGATTTTGATCTGAAACTGACATATTTGAAACTCAGATGCTATTACAGCCAAATGATAGAGAATAGTAGAACTGTATTTAAAGTATCAAGTAATAGTTCATACTAAATTCCTATCGTTTGTAATGCAAATATCCAGATATGAAGATTCTTGAATGACAAAAATGCTCTAGTAGCTGACTTCTAGACTCAAGCTCTGCTTGTCCTGAAAAGTTACTTGAAGGTGAGAGAGTTGTAGTAATCATTTTAGCAACCTCTCTATACCCTAAAGTTCCCATTCAGACTCTCTTGCTTCACTTTAGGCTTAAAAACCCAGCGCTAACTTATATAGGGCTACAAAGAAGAGGCATAACTTACGTATCATGGGGTGAAGAAGTATTTTGACTTTAGAGTCTGTAAAAGCACTGACTTGGTGGCAGAGATTGTTTCACTTTTGTATTTGTGTACCCAGAAATTATCTTGGGTGTAAGCAACATAAATAAAGATTGACTGAAATGTATTTAACGAATAAGCAAGTGAATAACCTAAAGCTAAAGCATCCATCTTAGGATACACAGTGGTTAGTACAGCCTATACCTTTTCTTCTCAGAGAGGACTTTTTTTCCTTAAGAAACACTGATTTGCTAATGAGCCAGGGATAGCACTCACATATTTGCTTGTGTGTATTGTCTGAAGAAAATATACAGAAGTGACTCTCTATACAGATTTTGCTAGTCAAGACTAAAAATCCATTTGACAGCAGTCATTATGTAACACTGGTAATGTTAATCATTACAACCAAAACTAGAAAATCAAATAAATGATTTGACTTTTCGTTCAGTGACCAGAGAAATGACCTGTGATAGATAACATTTTAGGATCTGTAAAACACTTTCTAAATATTCTCTCATTTATCCTCATAACAGTCCTGGGAAGTAGATATTGCTATTATTAGCTCCATTTTACACACGAGGAAACTGAGACAGAGATTGTGCTTGCCCAGGATCATTCAGCTGTTAAATGTCTGAGACTGAATATGAATTCAGGTCTCCCTGACTCTAGGTCTGGCACTATCTACTGTATCACCTAGTTGCCAGAAGAGATTGATTCAGCTTCTTCATTTATAGGTAAAGGCTCAAACTGCTGAAAAGACTTGATGGAGGTGATACAGCTTGTTAGTATGAAAACTGGAATTAGAATTAAAATTTCCTGAACCTTGATCCAAGGAAGCTGTAATGGAAGGTTCTGCCTCTGGCACATACTGGCTATGTGATCACATTATCAAATCACTTAACCTCTAAGCCCTAATTTCCTCTTTTATAAAAATGGCAATAATATCTAATTCAGAAGGTTTTTTATGAAAATTCAATGAGATAATAACACTTTAAAGTTTTCAAAAAACTTTACTTGCATTTTAGTGCTTATGACCCAAGATATCATTGAGGTATATGCTTTGAGTCTTTTCTTTTTTTTGCTTTTTTTTGGAGGGGGGAAGGGAGGGCAGTTGGGATTAAGATACTTGCCCAAGGTCACACAACTAGTAAGTGTTAAATCTCTGAGACACATTTGAACTCAGGTCTTCCTGACTCCAGGGCCTTTGCTCTATTCACTGCACCACCTAGCTGCCCCTTGAGTCATTTTTTGATATTGAATTTGCACTGTTCTCTATTTTCCCCTTCCCCCTTATTGTTGAGGTCAAGGAAACATAAAATGTTGAGGTTTAAGGTTTAGGGGTGCATGAGACCCCAAAATACCAACACACCGGGTCCTGCTGAATGAATACCACTCCAGTCTTCTCTCAACCAAAGAAAAGCAAAGTTTATTAAAAGTTCGCCTTAGCAGGTAGACTCTTAAGGAGCCTTGGTAGCTGTGACGCTTGCATTGGATGAGCAGGCCAGAATCATCTGACAGAGTGAGTCTGTGCTAGATAATTCTTGGCCCCTTCGTGGAGGCAAGATAGGTCTTATATACAGAAAGATTGTGGGAGGGGTCTAGAGGTGGTCTAGTGGAGGAGTTTGGGAAGGGTCTTCAGGAGGAATCAAATGAGGTCCCACTCTAGTAATGAGAGATTAAGGGTGGGAAGTAGCTGGAGGCTACCTGGCTATAAGACATTGGAGGGCTAGGCTAGTTTAAGGGTTTATAGATATTTTGGGAAGATCAAGGGTGGGGGCTAGCCGGACAATGGAGGGCTAGGCTAGTAGTAACAGGGATTTGGGCCTAGCTATAATGAAAGGTTTATGACCTCAGGCAAATGCCTCATCATCTAGGCAGATTCAATCAGAGTTCAAGGGGGTTCCCAGAGCCTGTACCTCATCCTTATAACCAGGAGCAAGGTAGCTAACTAGAGTTGCAGGTCCAGTGTGTGACCGTAAAACAAAGAGAAACCATTGAATCTTACTGGTATCATCTGTAAAATGAAGGGTCTGTTTAAGTGACCTCTGAGAATCCTACTTTCAATCTATGATGCAGTGTTCTGAGTTTATAAGCAGTATCATATGTACAGATAGCCCTATGTAAGTTCATAGGAACAGAGAATAAATGTAACAGATTCCTGTTATGTAGGGATCAGTGTCTAATGATAATTTTTTGAAGTAGATTCATTTCCATGGTATCATAACACAATGCTTAGATTAACAGGTGTAATGGTAATGGGAATTTGAAGATCTTCCCTGCCCCTTAATAAGCCTAAATTGAACTTGGGGACCTTCCCTGATTTGAAAATATGCTCTGCCCCCTAATAAGCTGAATGTGGTCACATGGAGCCTGTGGTGGGAGGAGTTGGCTGAAGGGTGGAGCAGAGCCCGCAGTAGAAGCTTGCTTTTCAGGAAGGCACAACTTTTGTTACTTTGTAGTCAAGTGGGTCAGGAGGGCTGTGGTGTTCTCTGACCCTGGAGAAGGATATACATAGCTCTGAGGCAGGGTTTTGCTTTGGGGCTCACTTTGGGAAGAGTTGTATGATTTGGCCAGATGAGACTCTGGGTAACCTTTGAGCCCCCCTGGCTCTGAAAGCCCAGATGTTGATGCTTTTCTCTCTGGTGACTAACTAGGTATGGATGTAATTGTCAGACAACTAGAAGCCATGTCTGTTGAATTGTGTTATTCTCTATTTTTTTCTGCTTGTAACTTCTGTTTGTTTTCTTTGAAGTTCAGGGTGCTGACTTTTTCCCCTGAAATGTTTGATTGATTCAAGTAAGATTGTTAACCCTTTTTGCATTGCTTTCCTTTAAAAAAAGCAGATCAAAGAACCTGTGCTAGCAGCCATCCTGGGTATGCTAGGGTGCTTGCTGCTACAATAGGTCAGAAATATTGCAGCTTAAATAATGCTTCCAGACATATAGGACAGGTGAATAGAGAGCAGTGACCAGAGTGTAAAACTTATTACATGATCTTTTTGCAGCTAGCCAGATCCATTCAGTGAACCATCTGGAAAGGTCATCTAAATCAGATTTAGCTCTCACGATATTGATTGGTGGCCTTTAGAGCTTGTTTAGCCTAATTCTATTTCAGTTGTTATATGTCCTAATGCACTGAGTCAGTGTTATATAGTAGGTAGAGGGCCAGTATTTGAGTCAGAAAGAACTTGGCTTCAGTTACTGCCTTTTGACGCATACTTCCTGTATGAGACAGACCCAGGGATGTAATGGTAAATGTTTTAACAACTCACTGTTTGGTAACAAAATGTATATACATGGCACATTTTTAAACTAATCTTCATTATTAACATTTTGCATCACTTTCTTAAATCTAGACAAGCAACAGGCCATGATTTATAAATTTGCTGATTTCTAATATGTAAGTTCTGACATTGAAAATTTAACAATCCCCACAAATCAGCCAGCGACTGGCTCCATCATGTTGTTACTTAGTTGTATCTGACTCTTCACGACACCTTTTGAGGTTTTCTTGCCAGAGATACTAGGGTGGATTGCCATTTCTTTCTCCACCTCATTTTACAGTTGTGAAAACTGAGGCAAACAGGGTTGTGGCTTGCCCAGGGTCAAATAACTAGTAAGTATCTGAAACTAAATTTGAAATCAGGTCTTTCTGACTCTAGACCACTCTATCCACTGTACCACCTAGGTGCCCAGTTATCCCTGCACAAATCAGGCAACATTTTAGTACCCTTTAATTCTTTAAGACTAAAAGTTAAAAAGTTGCTGATTTTCAATGGCTGATTTTTTTTTTAAAGATATGTGTAGTTTTATTTGTTTTTGCTTTTTTTTTTTTTGAGGGGGGAAGGCAGGGCAATTGGGGTTAAGTGACTTGCCCAAGGTCACATGGCTAGTAAGTGTGTCAAGTGGCTGAGGCCATATTTGAACTCAGGTCCTCCTATCTCCAGGACCAGTGCTCTATTCACTGAGCCCCCTAGCCGCCCTGCATTGGCTGATTTACATTGATAAAAGCATACGTTAATAAATTTTGCTATTTCCTTCTTAACACTAAGTAGTTAACTAACAATAAGAGCCTCTGTGGACTCTGTCTTACTCTAAGTAATTCAGACCCTAACAAGGACTGCACGGGGATCCTATAGCTCTTCAACATTTAACACAATAATTGTAGAAACACATTTTATAGCTTATCTGCTTATTGGCCTCCCATTTCCCCCTAAAAGTCTCTGATTTGCACAGAGGAAATCTGCCTAAATATTTGTACTCAAAGATGGTGGTTTTATATAATAGTTTTAAAAACTAAACCACTACTGACAGTCTGGTGTTCATGCTGAAGTCTGGATGAAATCCCGTCTCATCACAGTATCATTACATTAAAAAGCTCATTAGAGCAAACCCATTCCTATTCCAAAAGGAAATGGCCCTTAGTAATAGTATGTTGTTGATCTTTAATTTGAAATTAGCAATTAATAATTCAGTAGAACAATTTTTTTCTGTTAGCTAGTCAGAAATCTAAATTTATTTACCTCATTCCCTCACGTCCCCCTTACCCTTTGCCATCCTATTTAACTCTGTTTCTTTTTTTTTTTTTTTAAAGCAATTAGGGTTAAGTAACTTGCTCAAGGTTACATGGCCAGTTATTTCTGGGTGTGGTGCTAAGTATCTGAGCCTGGGATTCGATCACCAGGTCATCCCGACTCTGGGGCCGGTGCTCTTACTCACTGTGCCACCTGGCCGCCCCTTAACTCTGTTTTTTAATTAGCTTTAGGAGAAACATCACTTTGCTAAGTGTTGTGTGATTGATACTCTCATGCTGCATCAAATGGAAGACAGCTGGGAACCTTCTCATTTGTAAGGATCAAAGAACATGTAGGCCAGCTATCATAGAATTTTAAAGATGGTTTCTTCTTCTTCCTTAGAAGTCATCCAGTCCACCTTTCTTATTTGACAAATGGGACAACTGAGAATCTGACTGACTTGCCCAAGGTGGCAGAGCTAAAACTGGAAACCCAGGTTTTCTGACTTTTAGTCCTGTGAATTTTACAATATACCACACTTTCTCTTTTAGTAGTATGGGATATGTAAATGCTTTAATTATAAGTGTTGTAGATGCTTAGGGCTAATTTTTTAAAATAAATGTAGTTTCAGCCCTTACAGTTTCCTGGCTATCCTTTTAAAATTGATTCTAACAATAAAATTGGGAGAGTTGCACATTTTATATTTTTTCAGCTCCTCCAACAAACTTTTATATAAGTATGAATTATTTCTGAAATGACCTAAAGTGATCTAGTAGAAGAATCCAGAAACTCAGATAAAATTATAGATTGGGTTGCTTGCTGATTTGTGATCTCTTGCCTCTGTGTCATCACATACTTGGAATACCTTCTCATCTCTACCTGTTGAAATACATTTCTCCCTTCAGAGTTCAAGTCAGGAACTGCTTCCTCATAAAGCCTCCCTGAATCCACCAGAATAAACATAATTCCTTCCCCAGATTTTGCTAGAGTATCTTATATAGATGTCCTCATCGTCCCTGTCACACTTTCCCTTTCTTTATATTTCTATGTTTATGCATATATATTGTCTTGCCCTTAGTAACATCCTACAGCCCTTGAAAATAAGGATCATATTGTTGCTTGTCTTTGTATTCATAGAATTGAGCACTTTTTTTTTGCAATTTCAATTACATGTAAAAAAATTTTAACATTTGTTTGTTAAATTTTGAATTCTAAATTCTCTTACTCCTTCTCCTTCCCATTCCTTAAAAGGTCCAGAAATTTGATAAATTATACATGTGCAGTCATGCAAAATATATTTCCAGTTAGCCATGTTGTGGTAAAAAAAAAAAGTATGCTTCAATCTGCCTTCAGACTCCCATCAGTTCTTTCTCTGGAGACGGATAACATGTTTCATCATAAGTCCTTTGGAATTGTCTTGAATCTTTATATTGCTGAGAATAGCTAAGTCATTCAGATTTGATCATTGTACAGTATTGCTGTTACTGTGTACAATATTCTTCTGGTTCTGCTCACTTTACTCTGCATCAGGTCATCTCAGTCTTTCCAGGTTTTTCTGAAATACCTTGTTCCTTTCAATAGTTCATTACAACCATATACCACAACTTGTTTAAGCCATTCCCTAATTGATGGAGATCCCCTCAGTTTCCAAGTTTTTGCTGCCACAAAAAGAGCTGCTATAAATAGTTCCTTCTTCCTGCTCCCTTTCCCACCTTGTTTATCTCTTTGGGATACAGACCTAGTAGTGAGATTGCTGGATAAAAAAGTATGCACAGTTTAATAGCCCTTTGGACATACTTCCAAATTACTCTCCAGAATGGTTGAAGCACTTCACAGCTCCCCCAGTAGTGCATTAGTATCCCAATTTTCCCACGTCCCTTCCAATATTTGTCATTTTTCTTTTTTTTTGTCATATTAACCAATCTAACAGGTATGAGGTGGTAGCTCATAATTGTTTTAATTTGCATTTCTCTAATCAATAGTGATTTAGAGCATTTTTTCATGATTATAGATAGCTTTGATTTCTTTTTCTGAAAACAGCCTGTTCATATCTTTTGGTCATTTATTGATTGCAGAATGACTTCTGTTCTTATAAATTTGATTCACTTCTCAATAGATTTGAGAAATGAGGCCTTTATCAGAGACACTTGCTATAAAAATTTTTTCCCCAGCTTTCTGCTTATCTTCTAATCTTAGTTGCATTGGTTTTGCATATTCAAAATGTTTTTAACTTAATATAATCAAAATTACCCGTTTTACATCTCATAATGCTACTTCTTATTTGGTCATAGACTCTTCCCTTATTCATAGATCTGAGAGGTGATAAACTACTCCTTGCTCTCCTTTTTATGGTATCAGTCTTTATGTCTGAATCATGTACACATTTTGGCCTCATCTTGGTATATACAGTGTAAGACAGTCTCTATATTTAGTTTCTGCCAAGCTGCTTTCCACTTTTCATGGTAATTTTTGTCAAATAGTTGTTCCAAAAGCTTGGATCTTTGGGTTTCTCAAACTAGATTACTATAGTCATTTACCACAGTGTATTGTGTACTTAATCTATTCCACTGATCCGCTGCTCTAGCACCACTCTTAGCCAGTACCAGATTGTTTTTGGTGATTACCACTTTAAAACAGTTTCAGACATGGTACTGCTAGGTGGCTGCCTTCATATTTTTTTTTTCATTAATTCCTTTGATATTCTTGATCTTCTGTTCTTCCAGATAAATTTTGTTGTTATTTTTTCTAGTTCTGTAAAATAATTTTTGGTAGTTTGATTTGTATGGTACTGAATAAGTAAATTATTTAGGTATTATTGCTATTTTAATTATATGGGTTTGGCCTACTTAAGAGCAATTAATATTTTTCTGGTTGTTTAGATCTGACTTTCTTTGTGTCAAAAGTGTTTTATATTGTGTTCATAGAATTCCTGGGTTTGTCTTGGCAGGTAGATTCCCAAGTGTTTTATATTGTCTGCAGTTATTTTAAGTAGAATCTATTTATCTCTTCCTGCTGCACTTTGTTGGTGATATATAGAAATGCTGATGATTTATGTTGGGTTTATTTCATATCCTGCAACTTTGCTGAAATTGTTAATTATTTAAACTAGCTTTTTACTTGATTCTCTAGGATTCTCTAAGTATACCATCGTATTTTCTGCAAAGAGTAATAGTTGTGTTTCCTTATTGCCTGTTCTAGTTCCTTCCATTTCTTTTTCTTGTCTCATTGCCATAGCTAGCATTTGTAGAACAATATTGAATAATAGTGTTGATAAGGACATCCTTATTCATCGTTTATCTTATTAGGAGGATTTCTACCTTATTCTTGTTAGAAATAATGCTTGCTCATGGTTTTAGATAGATGCTACTTATTTTAAGGAAACTCCACTGATTCCTATACTTTCTCTCATTTTTAATAGAAATGTTGTATTTCATCAAAAGCTTTTTCTGAATCCATTGAAATGATTATGATTTTTGTTGGTTTTGTTATTGACTTACAGTCCATTATGCTGATAGCTTTCCTAATATTGAACCAGTCCTCATTCCTGGTTTAAATCCCATCTGATTATAGTTTATGATCTTTGTGATATATTGTTGTAATCTTCTAAAATTTTTGCATCAATATTCATTAGGGAAATTGGTCTATAGCTTTCTTTCTTTGTTTTTGTTCTTCCTAGTTTAGGTATCAGTACCATATTTGGGTCATAAAAGGAGTTTTGTAGGACTCCATCTGTTTTTCCAAATAGTTTGTATAGTATTGGAATGTTATTTAAATGTCTAGTAGAATTCATTTGTGAATCATCTGGTCCTGGGGATTTTTTTCTTAGGGAGTTCATTGATGGTTCAATTTTTTTCCTAAGGTAGGGTTATTTAAATATTCTTCTGTTAATCTGTACATTTTATATGTTTTGTAAATATTCATCCATTTCACTTAGATTGTTAGATTTATTGGTATATAATTGGACAAAATAGTTCCTAATAATTGCTTTAATATTATCTTCATCAGTGGTGAATTCACCCTTTACGTTTTTGATGCTGGTAATTTGATTTTCCTTCTTTTTTGAAATCCAGTTAACCAGTAGTTTGTCTGCTTTATTGGTATTTTCATAAGATCAGTTCCTAGTTTTATTTATTAATTCAATGATTTTCTTACTTTCAATTTTATTAATCTCTTCTTTGATTTTCCTGGATTTCCAAATTGGTGTTTAATTGGGGATTTTAAATTTGTTCTTTTTCTAGTTTTTTTAGTTACATGCCCAATTCATTGATCTGCTCTTTCTGTTTTATTGATACAAGGATTTAGAGATGTAAATTTTCCCCTAAGTACTGCTTTGGCTACATCTTGCAAGTTTTGGTATGTTCTCTCATTGTTGTCATTCTCTTTAATCAAATTATTGTTTCTGTGATTTGTTCTTTGACCCACTCATTCTTTAGGATTAGATTATTTAGTTTCCAAATAATTTTAATGTGTTTCCACAGCTCTTTTTAAAGTAATTTTTATTGCCTTATATTCTGAAAAGGATGTGTTTAATATATCTGCTTCTCTGCATTTGTTTGTGAGATTTTTATGCCCTAATATATGGTAAATGTTTGTGAAGGTGTCATGTACAGCTGAGAAAAAGGTATATTCTTTTTTGTTCCCATTCATTTTTTCCAGAGGTCTATCATATCTGACTTTTCTAAAATTCTATTCATGTCCTTATTTCTTGTTTTATTTTATGGTTAGATTTATCTGGTTCTGAGAGGGGAAAGATGAAGTCCCCCAGTAGTATAGTTTTACTGTCTATTTCCTCCTGTAACTCATTTACCTTTTCCTTTAAAAATTTGAATGCTGTGCCAGTTGGTCCATATATATTCAGTATTGATAGTTTCCATGATAACTTTTTAGCAAAATATAGTTTCCTTGTTCATCTCTTTTAATTGTCTATTTTTGTTTTTGCTTTTCTGAGAACATAATTGCTATTGCTGCCTTTTTTTTTTTTTAACTCGTAGCATAATAGATTCCGCTCTGTCCTCTTATTTTTACTCAAAATGAACCTCTCTGTTTCAAGTGTGTTTCTTGTAAACAAGGTGTTGTTAGATTCTGGTTTTTAATCTATTCTACTCTCCACTTCCATTTTATGGGTGAGCTCATCACTTTCACAATCACTTTGATGATTACTGTGTATTTCCTTCCACCCTGTTTTTCCCTGTTTATCCTTCTCTTTCTTTTTACCTTGTCTCTCCTCAAAAGTCTGTTTTCCTAATGACCACTGCCTTTTTAAATCTCCTTTCTATCATTCCCTGCCCTTCCCCTTCCCCCTTTTATTCCTTTTCCCTCCTACTTCTCTATAAGGTAAAATAGACTTTTATACCAACTGTGTATGCATGTCATTCCCTCCTTGAGCCAATTCTGATGACAGTAAGGTTCATGTATTGCCTGCTCCCACCAACACCCTGCTGCTCCCAAGCACAGCATCTTGAATATATATGTTTAATGGATACTTTTAAGTTGAATTGAAAACTAGATAATAATAATTAATCTTGTTGGTTTTAATCTATCATTGCTAATCAACTAGCAAGCTGACATCACAACTTTATATTGTATTAACTACAGAAGACACTAACAGGTGACTTGGAAATTTCCCAAAGTATATACTACAATGAATTAATTTAGATCACTGTTACTTTTTTCCTCCTTTTGAAGGTGCCCTTACGGAGTGTTATGATGAACTGGGAAACAGATATCAGCTTCCAGTCTATTGCTTGGCCCCACCAATCAACATGATAGAAGAAAAGAGTGACATAGAGACTCTGGATATTCCTGATCCACCACCGAATTCTGGATATGAATGTCAACTCCGTTTACGCCTTTCCACGGGCAAAGATCTCAAACTTTTGGCTCGTAGTACAGACACAGTATACCACATGAAGAGGAGGTTGAATGCAGTGGAAGGGGTGGAACCAAGTAGTCAGCGCTGGTTCTTTTCAGGCAGGCCACTCACTGACAAAATGAAACTGGAAGAATTGAAGATCCCAAAGGACTATGTAGTACAGGTTATTGTGAGCCAGCCTTTGCAGAATCCAACACCAGTTGAGAACTGAACTGGTCTTGTTGGCTGGCTTTCTCTTCTTTTGGTTTTTCCTCCTTTATGGCGTGAAATTTATTTTCACTGCCCTTACTTACCCATGAGTTCTGAGGAATGACCAATGAAAAATTCCATCTGTGATGGAGATCTACACAAAAAATAAAACACAAAGAGCCAGCCTTTGAGACTCATGTGATTGCCATTTCTAATGCAAGAGTCAGCAAATGAAATAGATAACCATTTATTTAAAAAAATACCCCAACATAAATGGCTATGTTTAAATGATTTGAACAATGAATAAAGCAGCCATCCATGAAGAACAGCACCTTTTGAATTCAGAATAAGTTTTTTTTTTAAGCAAACCAAATTAGGGTATTTCAAAAAAATTCCTACTGTGTAATTTGCCCCCAAATGTAGCTTTTTTTTTAATGGCAATAGAAGTGCAGTATCTGTGATGTTTCTTTTCTGATTTTAACTGCTATTACTCAGAATTCATCCATCAAGGGGGAAAAATGGGAAAAATACCCCTAGCGTGTTTCAGCATTGATTTCCCTTTTTTCATGTGTTGATATTTTTTAATGTTCATACCAACCAATTTTGGTACCTTTTATCAAGCCAGTGATAGGCAGCCTTATGCTGTTACTGACTTCTGGAGCACTAGGCAATAACTTAGTAAATACAGTAAAATCACTTATATAATATTGTACCTGATTCACAGTTCTTTTGTCCTCCTGCCTCAGGGGTTTCTGGACATGTCTGCTGAACTATTGACTACTGTTTCCACCTTTAGCTTCAGGAGGCCACTCTTCTAATACCTTTGCTACTTCTGACTGGGGGAGAAAAACCCCCCAGTAGTCATGGCAGCTTGTGCTTTAAATGCACAGCTACTTTGAAGTAAGTGTATGTTCTCCCCTACAGAACAATGTGAGGGGCATTTTTTTAGGAAAGAGAATCAGTTTAGGGCTACACCAGCCATTCTCCTGTGTACCCTGACCCAGACTCTATTTCTGGGCTGCAGGGGAACAGTGAAACCAAATGTCCTCACAGGAGTATGGAATGATTCTCCCTTTTTCTTCTGCCTTGCATAAAGAATGTAAGGACTGCCCATTTCACCTGTGCCTAGGAGGAGAATGGTGCCTATTTTCATTCTAGTCATCAAATAATAGCCCACATTTCTATAGTGCTTAACAATTAACAAAGCGCTTTCCTTATTTTAACCACTCTGTGTGAAAGATTTCCTCACATTTAAACACCAGCACTAAAAACAGTTCAATGATGCATACTTTATACCCTAGACATTACATGGTTTTCTTGAATACTTCCTAATGAATTGTTCATTATTTTCAGTCATGCTGTATGGTAATTTTCCTCCATTGTACTTTCTTGGATAATGTATATATAAGGGAATACCTGGTCAATGAGAATGAGGGACCAAAAAAACCTTTTAGCTCCTTTGGTTTGTGGAGTGTATCCTGGCTTCAGTTTAAGCTTCTAGAAATTGACATTGTTGTCTTACCGAGTCTGTAAATGGTGAGGGAGCTAAGAGTACCTATTGTTAGCCAACAACCCATGTTATTTCAACTCTGTACCCACAAAAAGAAGGGTAGAAGAAGGAACATTTTTTTGCTGAAGTCAAAAGAAGTTCAAAACTTCAAGTAATTGAAATAGGAAGCTTTATTAACTTGTAACAACAAAATGGAAGTTAGTTTTAATTGGCCTGAAAATAGTATTTAAAATGACAGAATGACTAGACAGGAGATATTTATAACTTATTTGTAACATGTTTCTTAAAATAGATGGGCTCATTTCAGCTCTCTCTTTTATTTAATTGCCTTAAGATTGTGGCTGTAACTCTTTCAGGTCTGCTCAAAGCCTGGAATTCAAGAGGTTGAAGCATTAATGTCAGGAGTAGTTGTTCGGCACTGGGGAATGGAGCCCAGCCCTGTTACTTTGATTAACAGTCCTACAATCAAAGAATTGCATCTTGTTTGTTCATTTGCATGCCACAGCGAACTTCAGTGTCCCTTAGTCTTGGTGGTTGGAAGAAAGAAGTTCAGATGTAGTGCACTTCAGTACATTTTTTTAAGCCATTCATGGCAGTAGATAAAAGTTCATTTTTCTCGAGGGATTGCAAGTTCTCTTGTGGATTTTGTTTTGTTTTAAAGGAACTCATATATTGAATCAAAGTTCTTTGGGTATGATTAAAACAACTAACCTGCCTGAGAAAATTATGGTGCTATTTAATTGTAAATAGACTGTTCTAAGATTGGATCAAGACTTGATGTGTATAACTTGAGCATGTAGGGTTTTTGTATATTTAAAAATGGCCTCATGTTTGTCTTGGCAGATAGCTAAGGGCTCTTAATAAATTTTTTGCTGTTGTGGGTTTAAAAAAAAGTTATTTAAGGATGATCGGCATTCTAATGAAAATTGCAAAGTTTTTCTTTTTAAAAATCTTAGCTCAATAAATAAGTTCTTTATCAGAATTAGGTTCTTCAGACCAATTCAGACTTGGACATTTACAGTTTTGTATCATCTCCTATGTTTAAGTCTGTAACTTGTCTGTCTTGGTCTCACTTTTCAAATACAACATTTTTCTTTTGAACAATTACACTTTAAATGAACTTCGTTTTTGAAATTTTTTATCCTATTGATAGGCAGCGAGGCACAGTGGTCAAAGTTTTGGCCTTGGAGTCAGCAAGACCTGGGTTTGAGTCTCTGACACGTGTCCAACCCTGTCCTAGGAAACTATAAGCTTGACAAAAGCCAGTCTGCATTGGTATAGAGTTTTCTCATTAGAAGTTCCTGAACCAATGAAATTATAGTTTTAGCCCCCAAAAGTCCCTGGAATCTTTCTTGTGTTGGATCAGAGAATGAATTAAAATTTAAAATCCTTTCTCTCCCTGCCAAAGACCTTGCTAGGAATTTTGCAAAATTCATAAATATTGCAAGATTTCAAGCACAGCCTTCAGAAAATGATCCATTTTTGGTAATAGCAAAATTAACAGCTTTTCAGCCATTCCCACCAGCTGTAGGTACTATTTGTGTAGTATTTTCCCTAACAGATATAAGGAAGACAACCTGTCTTCCTTAATACTAGCCATTCTCTAGTTTTACATCATTTTTGCATTTTCCTATATAGATCAGAACTGTAGATCACTCAACAATAGTAGTTGAGGGCAGGATAATATAATAGAACACTGGATTTGGAATTAGAAGAACTGGACTTGAAATCTGTTCCTGCCTTTGGCCTGGGCAGGTCATTAACTTTCTGGGCTTTAGTTTTCTCATCTCTAAATTGAGGAAACAGTTTATGCTCTCTCAAGTCCCTCAAATCCCTTGAGCTCCCGGTTCTCTCAGCTTTGCAGAGACTGCATGAGTAGTAGTTTTGCTTCTGTTCCTGGGATAGAGGTTGTAGAGGCACATTTCAACTCAGTATGAAAAAATAGCAACTAGAACTATCTAAAAGTCGAATGAGTTACCTTGAAAAGTGGTGAGAAACTAGATGGCTTATTATTGGAAATGTGTGTAGAGCAGGATTTCTGCTCAGGTACAAGTTGGACTTGATATTGCTTGTCATGACCCACAGTTTAAGAAGCACTGAAGGGGTTGCAAGTGGAAAAATTAACAAGTCCTGGACTAGATGATATTTGGGGTTCCTTCTGACTTGAAAGTCTCTTAAGTTTAAATACTTAACAAAAGCTTTAACTTAGGTAAATGTCTCCAGTATGTCATACATATATATATATATATATATATATAAAACACATACAAGTGTCTCTAATCTCTGGGTAGTATTAGTTCATCAACCCATATTAATATTTCAAGGACCTGGTATTTCATTGGTGTGGGGATTCTCTTGGAACCAACTGATTACAACCTGTCTGTAGTTTAGAGAGTTGCCTGAGGTGCCAGTATTCATGCTCTGAGGTGTCAGAGATGGGGCACCAGCCCCACCTGGCTTCTCATCGTCCCCTTTATCTGCTATACCACCAGATGCGTTCATCTGTACAAGTGTGTGAGCAGTAAGAGGACAGTGAAGCACAAGTTGTTTTTTTATTCTGGTATGTATTCTTCCCAAACCCTCTCCCCTATAATCAGCAACAGAAGCAGAATTTGAATCAAATTTTCATTAATTAATTGAAGAATACAGGAGATGGATTGGGAAGTTGCACCTTTTTGCTGAGTCCCTAGGTGGGTAACCTTATCTTCATCCACACCAGGAAATGATAAATCTCTGTGCTCTTGGTCTTAGGCATTTTAGGCACATAACAGTTTTTGAAACTGTGTTGTCTTTGTGCACAGGAACAACAGATTTTAGCCATAATTGTGACCACATGTTTTTGTTGGCTATAATACTAGTTAACATTTAATATATGGCTTTAAATCTGGAAGATCATTTTACATATATTATCTTCTTTGATTCTCACAACTGCTCTGTGAGTTAGGTGCTGTTATTATCCTCATTTCACATATGAATAAACAGACTAAGAGGCTAAGTGATTTGCTCAGGGTCACATGGTTATAAATGTCTGGGGCAGCATCGAAATTCTGTTATTTCTGGCTCTTAAGTCCAGTGTTTTATAGATCCACTGTGCCACTTACCTATGAAACATAACCTTTGAGTGGCCCTGTGAAGTTAGTTTGGTGGGGGACTGTGTGTCTGTTGTCAGAGGATTAAGTTAGCTAAATTCGGAGAGGGACATTGCCAGATTGACTACAGAACAATACATTTTTGGCTATAGTAAATTTCAAAGATCATTTACTAAGTCTGGGGGGTATAGGATGGAGGTTGTAATTTGTAGAGGAAATACTCATATGAATAATATTGAAGAGCCTGCAAATAATATGTATTTCCTAGTTATAATACAGAACATCATCATCTTGCAGAAATACTCTTAAGTTCCTATTTGTGCATATTGTTGGGCTAGGTGCTAAACTGACCTTAACTATAATATGAAGGATTAGTCAACTAGCCTTCTGGAGTGTGGAGAGTAAAACTGAAGAATATCCTTAGAAATCTTTCAAATTCTTAAGGTTCTCATAATACAACTAAGAAAAAACTTCAAAAAAAGCTGAGTGGTAGATTAAGTTGGATAATTTTTCACTAAAGGAATTTCAGACCCCAGTCCACATTGCTGGTATAGGCTAATTTGGCATTTTAAAAATGACTTCGTTTTACATCTTTTGTGAACCCAGTGCTTAGAAAATTGGATTTAACCACTTGGCTAAGGAGCATTAGCAGGCTTAAAAGAGAAGCCTCTTATAGTTAGCAGTATATTCTCAAAGCCTTTCCTGGTCAATACCATTTCCAGATAGGAAGGAAATTGCCTGCTAATAAAGAATGGGAAGTTCTGTAGGTAATCATTTTTTTTTTTTAAGCAATTGGGGTTAAGTAACTTACCCAAGGTTACACTGCCAGTTTTTTTTTTGTGTGTGAATGTTAAGTAGGCCGGAATCGATCCCAGGTCCTCCCGACTCCGGGTCGGCGCTCTTACTCACTGTGCCACCTAGCTGCCCCAGTAATCAGTTTTTGCCAAAATAAAAACCAGGAATTGTTTCCTCACCTTTCCTTCTCAGATTCTGAAAAGATGCTCAATCTTACGTGTGTTAAGTAGCAGTCACATTGTGATAGTTACCTCATCAAGTCTCATTTTTCTTTTTGCCTTTTTTTGGGGGGGTTAAGTGACTTGCCCAAGGTCACACAGCTAGTAAGTGTTAAGTGTCTGAGGCTGGATTTGAACTCAGGCTAGTGTTCTATTCACTGTGCCACCTAGCCTCCCCTAAGTCAATTCATCTTTATGGAGGACACTGATTATGAGCCCCACCCAGGCCACTGTAGAGAAAAGCATTCTTGAAATTTTCTTAGGCTAGCCTCATTTTCCACAGCTATTATGCTTGTAGGGAAGATCTGCAGCTATGGCAGCCATAGAATGAAGATTGAAATACTGTGGTGAAGGTGGGTTTATCTTACAACTTTTGTGACGGATCTCTTGAGAACTATGGCAGGCCAATTCCCTTACTCTGATAGCTGCCCTTCTCCAGTGATGACACTGTCTGCTTATGCATCCTAAGTACATTTGGTTATAGCACGACTACCAGATATGTAGCAGTCATTTCTTTCCCATATTGGGGCATTAGTAGGAGTGCTAAATCTGGTGTCAGACTTCACTTCCCTCAGACTCATTTTTCTCATCTGTAATATAAAGAGGTGAGACTAGATGACCTCTATGGCCCAGCTCTAAATACGTGATCCTGAATAAGATCTTCAACAACCTAGGAGAGCCTAGTTCTTGGTTTTTGGGTCTTTTTTTTGGTGGAGCTAATTTATTGTGCCACCTTGGGGTGGTTTGCAGGGCGAGAACTATGGAAAGTTTGGCTTGCTAAGAACATATCAGTCTCCTGAGTAGGAAGGATATGTATCCTTTAAGGGTAGTGTTACAGAGATTGTTTTACATTGTTACTGAACATAAAAGTCTACAATGGCCATTAATCTGTGGTAAACAGTAGTTTATGTTGCATATGGTGTTAAAAGATAATCAAATTTAATTTTTGGTGTGTGAGGTTGGATCATGGAAAGGATAGTAAGGAAACAGCAAGCCAGGACATGTCTGAAAGAATTTCAAAGCGCACCCCCCCCCCGCCCCACATCCCTTCTGCCCCCAAACACAGTGCTATGGGAGGCAGTGATAGTAAAAGAAGAGTAATTAATCACCTTCTCTTGTTCTATCATGATTAAGAATTTTTGACATAAAGAACCATCTCCTTAGGCTTTTAATCCTCTCTTCTGCAAAGGCTGTACTTCACTTTGTGGTGATTTTCTCACATGGAAACCCTCTGAAATATTCTGATAGAAAATTCTTGTTTTTTATTATATGTATGATATGAAAAAAAGAATGGAAATCACCACTTCTTCAAATATGAGAAATAGAAAAAATGATATTACTTGAGCCAGATAGACCTGATGCTGATCACTTATAAATCTGACATGTACTGCAGGTATGGGTCCTCAAACCCACAGAGAGAAATCTAATATGGGTTTAAATAGGAGCACAAGTCTGTCTTGGATCTAAATGTCCAGGGCTTTGTTACTTAGGAACTAGCTCCTATTCTAGCATGATATACTGGAAAGAACACAGGGATCCTGAGTCCAGATCCTGACTCTCAACTAACTGTTAAATCTAATTTCCCTGGGTTTCAGCTTCCTCATTTTCAAAAAGAGGGAGTTGAGTGGCTCCTGAGGTCTCATCCATCCATATATAATCTTGGCTTCTTATTTGGACCTCCATGCTGTTCACCTTGGCAGCATGACTCCTTTAATTGAGTAAGTAACCAGAAGGTGAATCTCTTCTCAAAAATCTGTCACAAGTCTTCCCCTACATCAATATGATTTAAATGTCCAGGGTTTATCCAGTATTAGAAGCCTGTGGGTAATAAGTTCCATTATCATTTTTGTGAGGCCCACGGAATCCTTGAATACTGGATATCACTGGCCCTACCTATTTAGCTTAAAGGTTTGAAAAAAAGTAATAAACAGTTATGCCTCTTGGGGACATTTTGCCCTTTCACGGCTACAGGAAGGGAAATGGCCTATGGTTTTTCTCTGGTTTCTTGACTGTTGAAAGCATTACTCTGATTCACCTGCTAAAGCATTGTGGTCTTCCATCTAATCATTTGACTTCCCTTTAGCCCATATGTATTTATGTTCTTTGAAGTATTTCTGTAGACCCTCTTCTAGGTAGTAATTGTTTTAACCAAAAGGATTAGTGAATTGTAAGCTCTGGTAAGTGATCCCACCCCAAAAGTCCTTTCTATACCACTAAGTATGATATATAAAAAGGATTAGAAAAATTTGTAGGCAAATCAAAATTCTGACTGCCCTGGTTTCTCTTTAATGCACCTGCAAAGCTGTCATGTTGAAGTGGAAAAAGCTCTAGCTTTGGAGTCAGTAACTCTGGGTTATTGCCTCTTGGCCTTATGTTATCCTGGATTAGTCACCTAATCTTTCTGGACTTCCAATTTTATTCTCTGTGAAATGTGAGGTGGCTGAACAAGATGATCACCAAGGCCTCTTTCAACTATAAATTCTGCCATCCTCAGCCCAATCCTACTTCCTCTGGGGACATAACTTGCATTCTCTTGGGTCTGAAGAGATCTTTGTTTCTGCCTAGGGAGAGAGTAAAGGATATTTAAAAGGAATACAAAACACCCAAGCACCTTGTGTGCTCTTTATACACACAAAGCACTCCCTTGGATCTAGCACCTGATGAGACTGTCAGTTTGGTCTTGTAATCCCACTGTGGCTATTCTCAGAATGACCTCATGCCCTAGCTCTGACATGTTACTTGCTCTAACAGCTGAAGGCAGCAATCCTTAACATCTCTGGAAAAACCCCACTTACTTACCAATAAGATTATTTACTTGAATCTTCATTATCCCTGGCAGCTGTTATAGCTTCCTTCTCATATTCTTGTTATATACTACACCCCACTAGTAGACCCAGATATCCTGTCACATTGGATTTGCCTGTCTAATCCTCAAGTGGAAATAGGGGGAAAATAACCCAAACTAACTGGGAAGACCTAGTGATGGAGCTCCTGTTAGTGTTAGGGCTGAATCTCATACCTTCCTCTGCATGGCACAATGGAAGGTGAATGAGATCTGGGAATTAGAAGATCTGGATTGAAAAATAAACAAAAACCAAACCACCCAGAGTAGAAAGGGGCCTGAGAAGCCCTTTAATACAGAGCATCTCTGAACAGCTATGCTTTAGAACTCCCCACCCCAATAAGTTAGAGCTTCCAATTAACCTCTATCCACTTCGGGATAGCACTAATTCTTAGAAGTTTTCCCTTATGTTGATCTTGAATCTACCTTTCTGCAACTTGTACCCATTAATCTGCCAAGCAGAATAATTTTTCTACATAATAGCCCTTCAGATACTTGAAAACTGTTGTCATGTTGTCCCCCATAGACTCTATCTTCTACAGGCTAAATATTCCCAGTTCCTTTAGTCATCATAAAGCAGAATCTCCAGTCCCCTCAATATGCAGGTCTCACATTCCTCTAGGTGTATTCCTGATCACACCTTACCTAGTGGGAAGGAATCAGGATTTTGCCACAGAGCATCGAAGTATAGGAGGTACAAATTATGTAACAATAATAGAAGGTTATAACATTGATTTTAGAAGAGTGTACAATTTTAAAATTTGTTACATTTGTAATATTTTGTAACATCCTGATAGTGTTTTTTTGAGTAGCATAGAAACTTTTTGAGTATAATGAATTAACCTAAGAAACTTACCAGAAGGTGAGGTTCCCCCTTCATTTTAGGGGAGTCTTTTCCTGGATTGGTCCAACCTTGCTCCTCCCTGATTTGGAGGGAGGTTTTTTTTTACCTGCAATGGCCTTGTGGTGTTCTGAGATCGCCCATCCTGTCTGCAGTGTATTGTAGTCTCCTCACCTATCACTGATTTGTAGGTATGTTTAGTGTGGCTTGACATAGGTGCCAGAATTGCTGCTTATGGCAATGTTCCACCTTGGGAATATCCTTCTTAAAATATATCCAGCAATGAATACAGTACTCCAAGGAAGAATACAACAGTATTCCAGTTCTGCTGCATTTACTTGGCTAAGTCCTCTTGGGCACATCATTTAATTCAACAGCCATTTAGTAAACTAAACTTCTCTAGGCCCAGTTGCCTCCTTTAAAATGAGAGGGTTAAACTAGTTAATCTCTAAGGCCTATTCCAGCTCTAATAGTCTTATTCTAAAGGTTAAATAAAAGCCTTCTGAAGACTCCTATGTTGCTACAAGTGTGTCTGCTGTAACAGCTGATAGGGACAGTATATCTTCAGGGAAACAGTCTTACTGGTAAGTAACTACCTGGTAAGGGGTTTTCTCTTTGACCACCTTCTCAGATACAGTTTGTCAAATTTAGTTCAAACCACAAAGATTATGGTTTTTGGTGAGAGATGCATTTCTGTAGTTTGCCACAGTGAGAAATGTCTGGATATGTTAGGGGGAAAATACTATGAGTAAAAAGATCAGCACTGTATTTCATGAAACACTAACTTACTAAGAGAGAATATTTAGGATTGGGATTTACATGTTTGTTTAACACAGAAGTAGCTACATATATAATGAGGCAAAGTGCACAAGTCACCCCTTGGTGTTTAGTCAAGCATTATGGGAGTTTAGGTGATCAGTCATTAGAGCATTGCTCTAATAGAATGGAATGAAGGGAGTCTGGGAATAAATTTCCCTAAATCCTGGCTTCTTCCCCAAATTCATCTTAAAGAAAGTGGTAAATGTTGGTACAGAAGCAATTTCTAGGTCAATGAAATGTCAGTTCATATCTTAGTGAAAAATGCTACACTGATAATTAGAAGTCATGATAAAAAAGTGCCAGAGAGAGTACTATATTAAAATAAGTGTCTGAAGAAGGAAAATTAATTCTTCCTTCTTACCTATAATGAAAATCCTTTAAATCTCCTAAAACTTTCCTTTTAAAAGAACTTGAAATTTGTACATAATAAAAGAACATTACTAGCCAGTGATTATAGCTTCATGACTAGAGATTTTCCCTGTGTGACCTTCCTTCAAGATCAGGCAGGGTGAGTAAATGTAAAACAAAAAGAAATTCATATGATGTCATCCTTCTGTGATCTTCCAATACAAAAAATATGACTTTCTTTTTAAAGATGATTGGCCATGAAGCCTAGGTCCATGGCCTAGAATAGGTAGCTTAGCTGTGTCCATATAGCCATGTAGGAAAGCAGAAGCTGAGTACAAATGGGTGAATAGGGAATGAAAAATAAAGGGATTTCTTCTGTATGCACCTGATGACTTATTTTTCCAGGAGTGAGGTAGGTTTTGAGGAGAATATAATCTTCAAATCTTTGTCATTAAGATGGAAGGTTGAGTAAGAATTGACCAGTGGTAAATCAGGAACATTTTGCCCAGGGCAGTCTTTTAGTCCCAGAAAAGGATGAGGTTTGATTAGGTTATTGAGCAGTAGGGAACTGGGGCATGTCCAGTGAGAAACTGATGATATTCTAGTCAGTATTGTACTACCTTGAGTAACTCCTGAGAATTACATTGCTCCGGTGTCACAAACAATCCAGAATCTTATGAACATGCCTATTGATGACTTGCACAAAAGTCTGACACTCCACTCCCTGTAATCTCTCATGGAAGAAATAAATTCTAAATTTTCTACTTTGTAGATTCAAATTTATTTTAATAATAAAAGTGTTCACTTCTTAGCTCTGTGTTGCTCTCTCCACCTTTCAAAGAGATTTTTCTGTTTCAGGAGCAGATGTTTACCTCTCTCTGATTTCTGCCTCTCTTGATGTTTGTCAAGGCAGAAGATAGAGAACAGCTTGAACTCTTTGTAATTAAGACACTGGTATTTGAGAAAAACAAAAGAGAATAATTTAGGAAAATTAAATATTATACTTTAAGAAGGCAAGGGGTGGTAGTTATTTCTCAAAAAAAAAAAAAAAACCCCAACAACAAACCTGTGACACTTCAAACAGAAGCTAAAGTAGGAATTGGGAAACTTCAGGATGTGACATGAGGACCAGAGGGAGAATCCTAGTCCTTCCCTATGCCTCTGTGTGGGCTCTAGATTATAACGGGTGTTTCATCATTCGCAGCTCCTACATGTGCTGTACAAAACCCCAGCCAGCAGCTTATTTCCACTGGCTGTTGGAACAGACAGAGGCTTCTTTCCTCTGGCCATTGCAAGACAGAGGCTTCTGTTCTGCTGCTTAGACCTATAGGGAGCTTGGCAGCTAGGTGGCAGTGTAGGTAGAGTACTGGAACTGGAATCAGAAAACTTGAGTTCAAATGTGACCTCAGATGCTTCCTAGCTATGAGACCCTGAGCAAGTCATTTAACCTGTTTGCCTCAGTTTCCCCATCTGTAAAATGGGGATAATTAATAGCACCTGCTTTCCAGGCAGTTGTGAGGAGCAAATGAGATATTTGTAAAAGCACTTAGCACAACAGGCACTTGCTGCTTATTCTTTCCTTTGCGGGGAGGTGGGAAGAAGGCTTCTGTATCATATCCACACTTGGAAATAGCAAGTCTCAATTTCTATCTAGCACTTAATACCCTCTGCAGTATGGTCCCTGTCTGTCCAATGTTAGCTTCTAATACTTCTATTAGCTGATCAAATTATCTCCTGAACATTCTCCTGCCTCTATATCTTTGTTTAGTCTTTTCTCATTTAGAAAGTCTTCCCTACTTGTCCAAGACTCAGCTTAATTTCCTGTTTCTTTGTGAAGCTTTCCCTATCTTTTGACTGCTCCAGAACATTCCAATGCCTTTATGTATTTTGAATTCTGTTATACAGATGGTTAGAGAACAAATGCTAAATTGTATGGTACTAGTTCCTGGATTCACAATTGTAGAGCAGGAAAGGACCTTAGAGATTATCTACTCCAACCCTTTCATTTTACAAATGAAGAAAGTGAAGCCCTGAAAGATTAAGTGACTTGCCCAAGGTCTTGTGTGTTAGGTGTTTCTTAAAGCTATGCATTTCTCTACAGAATGCACAATTTCATTATTTGTCTGGATCCTCCATAGTGCTAAACACTCTTTTTGGGTATCTTTTGCACCCTTGGAAATGCCAAACTGCAACCCAGACTGGTGGAATCTATATGAGGCATTCCTTTAGGAGGAGGCAGTATTGTTTCCCATCTTTGGCATTGGTGAACTTACCTCATCACCTGTAATATCAAAGTTCTTGAAAATCTGTTTCATTTCCTGGTTCCTGAAATTGAAGAGGAATTGGAAGGCTTCAAACTGGCTTAACTTAAGCTTCCCATCTTTGTCAAGCAGCTCAAACACAGCCCGGGAATGTCGATAGATAAACTGCTCTTCCAAGTGATTCTGTTTAGAGAAAGGTAAATAGAAATCTCAGGTATGTCAGGTTAGTGAGTGCATTCTAGACCTTAATTCAGGAGCTTGATCTGTCCTTCCCAAGGGGGAAGGGAGGGTTTGAAGGGGAAGAAGTTTCTTTAGCCTTTCTTGATTTTATAAGGGGTCCAAATCTGTTAAGAAACATTTAAACAAATCATCTAAGGGCCAAGATCGTTCCCTTTAATTTCTTTTCTGAAAGCATGATCAATGGAAGATAATTTCTTTTGGAGTCTCGATTCAGTAATGCCTTAGCAAAATAGTGGTAGATGCGGTAAATTGTGTCAGATGCTTTGGTATCTGTAATCGAAATGATTCTTCACCTACCTCATGTGACAGTAGGATACAAACGAGCATGTAGAACTCATCAAAGCCAATCTCGCCTGTGGCGTCCCAGTCCAGCATGTCAAACACTTTCATAATTTGGTGCTTGTTCAAGTCAGTCACGTGATGAAGAAAGTGATAGAAGACCACATCTGAAAGAGAAAAGGATACCATATTTCTCTAATGCTTACCCACATGCTCTACTGTGATCCCTAAAAACAGCACTAAGATGCTGAGTGTTCCTAGAAGGCCATTCACATGGCAGTAATCCTTCCCTGGATTTCTAGTGTACTCTGGATTCCTAACAAGGGCTCAGGTTGTTTCCTTTGAAATCAGGAGAGCATGGCTCATGGGGTTTAGACATTTAGTTCCTTCTCCTTATTTTACACATGAGGAAAATGAGACCCAGAGAGATTGACTTGCTCAAGATCACATAAGTAATATTAAGTAGGCTGAGCGTTTATGGGAGAACATGAGAAAAAGTCACACAGGATGCATAAATGAGTTTCAGTGTGCAACAATGGTGGGAATACACAACATTGGTGGGAGATCCATCCTTCATTAGAAAGTATTGAAGTATTTAAATATTTATTGAATGCCTACAGTATGCCAGGGACTGGAAAATGTGAAAGATTCTTACACAAGGGAATGTGCATGATACAGGGATGTGTGCTTACCTTTTGGTGGGATGGGTTGGGATAAAATGGTCAGCAGCTTCCAAATTGTGTCAAATTTATTGGAAGGTCAGTCCCTAATGATTAGTGACCCCATTCCCCAGTTATGCATATATTAGATGGATGTTTATGATATTATAGTTACTCATCTATATACATATAAATGGCAAGCCATCTATAATGCATCTCTAATAGTCATCTCCTGTCTTCCTGTATTATACTGTTTATAGCTGGAAGAAACTTTAGTCCCTTCAGTTTATTTTACAAATGAGGAAGCTGAAGCTCAGAAAACTGAAGTGACTGCTCGAAGTCATGTTGTGTTGAAATCTTCTGATTGCTCTGAAGTCTTATGATTATAGCCTGGGAGGATTTTTGGTGGTCCAACATTGGAAGTATCCTTATACAGTCAAGGGTATTGGCAACTCAGGTAGGGATTAAGGGAATGTGGTGTCAGGGAAGTGGCAACATAGCAGGAGAATGACCACACTTGAACTTGGGACCTGGGAATTCAAATCCTCGTTCTTACTACTGGAGGCTTTCATTTAGATTTCTTGACATTGTGAAGGCACCAGTGGAGCACATGGCGGTCCATTGATTGGTCCTTTCTCAATCATACATTTGTTGGTCTTTGGACACATCCTGTTTTACACCTCCTTCTCCCTTCCCTGTTTCTCTATGTTGCCCATTGTGTCCTCTGCAATGTTAGTTCAGTTCTTGGAGATGGTTATATTTCATGCTTTGAAGTCGGAGAGCATTGCTGGAAGAATAATAATCTTTAAAAGATAGGCCTTTGGGGGCGGCCAGGTAGCACAGCGAGTAAGAGCACCGGCTCCAGTGTCGGGATGACCCGGGGATCAAATCCGGGCTCAGATACTCAGCACCACACCCAGAAATAACTGGCCGTGTGACCTTGAGCAAGTTACTTAACCTCGATTGCTTTAAGAAAAAAAAAAGATAGGCCTTTGTTTTCGGGGGCAGCTTGAGGTAGCACTGCACAGTTTTTCAAATGCAATCTACCCTGCTTGTTGCCTCCCATTCAATTTTAGGTTGAGTTCATTGGTTGTTTATAGTTCCTCCCTTCTCTCCCTCTCCCTCCCTCTTCCTTCCTCCTTTCCTTCCTTTCTTCCCTCCTTGCTTCCTTCCTTTTCTTTCTCCTTCCCCTTCCTTCTCTTCTTTCCCTTCCTCCCCTAACTTTCTCTTCTTGCTCTCTTCCTTTTTCTTTCTCCCTCTCCTATTTCCTCTCCTTGTCTCTCTAGACTGGGTGTCTATCTCATCCATGCTAAAAATGCAGCAGCCATTCACAGACCCAATCCCATTACTGATCTGCATAAGAACTTTGACCTGCTCTCTTTCCAACCCAGGTCAGTTGACTCCTTAGGCAGCCTAATGGCCCTCTCACACTGTATTAGTGCCAAACTTAATGTGGACACATAATCTACTTTAGCCCTATTGCAACTCAGAGCTCCCAAATTCAAGTGATCCACTAGCTTCAGCCTCCCCCAGGAAAAAGGATTATAGGAATATACAACCATATCTGGCAATCTGCAGTGTTTTTCTAAGGTAATTGTATTGTTGATAGATGAACTCTATGTGCAGTTCAACGATTGTATTATTGTTATTTGGCCAGGTATTCTTCATCCACTTGATTTTTCCATGTCTGGATAGATAGTTTAAACTTTTGAATGCTTATGGTTCTCATATAGGTAATGCTCAGGGATTTGAGAAAGTGAGAAAAATTTCATCTGCCAAAAGTATGAGGAGGATCTCACTGTCTGCAGAGCTCTCTCTTCCATTTGGACTCCAGTAGTTTGTGAGTTCCATAAAGGCAGGTAATGTAATTTTAACATTTCTTCCTAGGCCTCCCACTGTCCTCTGAACCAAGTCATTATGTCTAAGTGACATAATAAAGTTGAAGGTACTTACCATTCAGAGTGTGGCTCTTATGCACATCAAGAACTTGGAAGTATTCCAACAGTGCCTTGATATTTCTCACCGATAGCAAACAGTATATTTTATCTAAGTAGAGGTACCACAGAAATGATCCTTGCTTCAATTTCATCTTGTCACCACTATTTGATTCTGTTTGTAGCTGGTCACTTAGGCAACATAGAATAGAGAACTCTTTGAAATAGAATGAAGACTTAGGTCTCTGAGTTCTTATATTTACTAAGGAATTACCTTGGTTAAAATGTGAGAGGAAGTAGTTGATTCCTCAGACTACATACAAGTCCCTGATATACATACATATGCATATACACATATATGGTTACATACGTCTCCTTGTCACTTAAGAATTAGCAAAGTTCTTTAGGAAGCAATATAAAAAGATATATTCCTGCTTGAGTGAGGGAGGAGGGGAGGAGAGAGCTCCTAAATCAATCCACAAGTTTACATTGAGCACCTGTTATGTGCAAAGTAACAAAGGCATAGATTAGAATGGTATCAGCATATAGATTTCTATATAATGTGTCAAAAGGAGTAGAACAGATGTAGAGGATCCAGTGAATCCTATGGATCCAGTGGAGAGATAGATTTCTTTGGGTTATGGTCAGTGAAAGAAACCTAAAGTGAGAAATCAGAATATTTAGGGGACAGTAAGCAAACTAGTTGGGCTGGATTGTGTGTAGGGGAACAATTCTAGGTAAGACTGGAAAAGCTATGGAGGATCTTGAATCCCAGGATAAAGAGTTTGTATTTAACTTGTAGACAAAGAAAAGCCAATGACTGTTTTCTACAAAGAGAAATGGCAGGCAAAAAAAAAAAATAGATGTTTTGGGAGGATGATCCTCTGGCAAGCAAAACCAAGCCAAACTAGTGTTTTAGAAAGATGGTCCTGGGGCAGCTAGGTGGTGCAGTGAATAGAGCACCCACCCTGGAGTCAGGAGGACCTGAGTTCAAATCCAGCCTCAGACACTTAACACACACACACACACACACACACACAATAGCTGTGTGACCTTTTGGGCAAGTCACTTAACCCCAATTGCCCCCCCCCCAGAAAAAAAGAAAAAAAAAAAAAAAGATGGTCCTGCCAACATAGCAGGATGGGGTTGGAGTGAGAGAAGAAGGGTAAAATCATCAAGACCAATATTGGTCTACTTACTGAATGTAAATTAGTACCCTGCTTAGGATGGAGATGGTCAATTCTTTTTTTTTTTTTTACAATCAATCAAACATTTTTTTTATTTTTAGTTTTCAGCATTCACTTTTTAATTGTAATAGTATTTTATTTTTTCCATTACATGTAAAGAAAGTTTTCAACATTTACTTTTATGGGATTTTGAGTTCCCTTTCCCCCTTCCCCCTCTCCAAGAGAGCAAGCAATCTGATATACTTTATACATATACAATCATATTAAATGTATTTCCACATCATTGTGAAAGCAGAATCTAAACAAAAGGAAAAAAACCAAGAGAGAGAAAAAACAACAAAACGTGAAATTAGTATTCTTCAATCTGCGTTCAGATTCCATAGTTCTTTCTCTGAATGTGAAGGGCATTTTTCATCATGAATGTCTTTTTGAATTGGTAGATCATTGCACTGCTGAGAAGAGCTGTTTATCATAGTTGATCATGGCACACACAGTGTTGCTGTTACTGTGTCTAGTGTTCTCCTAGTTCTGCTCACTTCACTCAGCATCAGTTCATTTAAGTCTTTCCAGGTTTTTCTGAAATCTGACTGCTCATTATTTCTTATAACACAATAATATTCCATTACATTCATATCCCACAACTTGTTCAGCCATTCCCCATCTGATGGGCATCCCCTCGATTTCCAATTCTTTGCCACCACAAAAAGGGCTGCTAAAAATATGTGTGTACATGTGGGTCCTTTGGTGAGTTGATTCTTATTCCTGTGCTTCCACTATCCAAAGATGATGGAACCTGTTTGAAATCTCATGTAAGAATTCAATAAACCTTTCAGAATCCTACATATATGAAAAATACTGGCCAGCATGAGAAAGGACTCTTTTAGTTTATCTTAGATACACTTTGGATTGGATTTCAAGAGACTGTAAAAAAGGTACAGACTTGGAATTGAGGATACTATCGTAAGGGGGCAATATAGAAACACTGAGAAATTTGTTGATGCTTGTAGTTGCTGTTATTATGACAACAGGGAAGGGCAGTTACCACCAAATTCCTAGCCATTTGTGCAACATTTTTAGGTGACCTATGGCTTGGAGAATAGTAGCCATTTGAGGTTCTAAAATATACATTTAGTTACCTTAGTTCCAGTTAACTTTGGAATGGAGTCAGATGTAGACAATTAGTAGAATGATCCTTAATCATGGAAGGGTGCTTGCTCTCAGCTTCCGAAGACGAGAGAGAAAAGAAGCGGGGGGGGTAGTGGGGGGTGGAGAGAGAGAGAATAAAAGAATGAGAATGAATTACATAGTGATGAGAATCAATCTCAGGGTGGATGAATGGTAGCTATATACATGAAATGGAATAAAGGAACTTGGAAGTATTTCTGGGCTACTGTTGTAACTAAGAGGTTGCTTGCAGATGATAGCGGTAGAGAACTGGCCTCAGAATCAGGAAGGACTATTCAGGTCTTACCTCTGGCTGAGAGACGCTAGATAAATTTGCTTAAGCTCAGTGCCTCCGGCAACTATAAATTGCAGACGTTGCTTTTTGCATTGATAGGAGTTTCCTGCATGAGAGTTCCCTACAAAGATGAAATTATTAGTCTGAACAAAACGGGGACAGTCTTGGTTTTGTATGCTTTTGTATTTCTACACCGCTTGGCCGTTAATAAACACTTCATAAGTGATTTTAATTAAAAAACACAAAATTTGCACTAGGAGTTACCAGTGACTGCTTCAGTTTCCTTCTTTGTAAAATGAAGGGGGTTGGACTAGTGATGTCTAACCTTCCAGGCGGATGTTGGATGGGAGGGGAGGTAGGGGCTTTTTACAGACTAATGAACCATTTTAATCTCCGTAGAAGGTCGCTGTTCTAAGCTTCCCCTAACATCACCCCTCCCTTCTTCCACTCATGCCCTCGGAAATTTCATTCCACCGGTCTATTACAATAATCCATTTTACTCCATTTGAAAATACGAAGGGTTGGCGGGACTTTGTCCAGATGACCTCCAAGTCCTCTTTGCGCCCTGCGGCAAGAGCTCACTTTTCAAAGGAACAGAACAGTTTCCAGCTATTCCGGGCTGTGTAGTTTCTTCACTTCTCGGGGTCTTCGTTTCCTCACCCATAGAATGAATTAGAGTTGGACTTGCCGCTTGCAGCGATGCTCCGGTGACCAACTGGCCCCTTTAGGGGAGAGCATCGGCTGACTACAGTGTCCAGAGGGCCCTGCGGCGAGGGGGCGGGGTTGACTGAGTCCTGCAGCCAATGGGAAGCTGGCGTGGCGCAGCTGGCCTCCCTGCAGGTGGAGTCGCGGGCTCCGGGATTCGGGTTAGGAGTCTTCCAGCCCCCCTCTCTGGAGCCTGGCTTTGGAGGCGTGCCGGGCTTGATGCCGGTGTGGAAGCTCGGGGACGGGGAGCGTTCCGCAGCTGTACCTCTGGATTCGGAGACGAAATCGCCGCGTCTTGGAGTCCACTTGCCGGGGCCAAGGCTACTTACTCCCCACTGCCTGCTGTGTTCCGGGTGCTCGGAGCCCCAGCCCCAGCCCTAGAGCTCTCCGGCGCCGCACTTGCCGTGGGTCCGCGCGTAGAAGAGAGGGGCGCGATCGCGGGAGGCTTGAGGCGCACCACCTCCACTGTCCTTCCTCAGTCTGCGCTCGCCGCCGGGGTGCGGAGGCTGGCACCGCCCTGCGGAGCCGGGGGCCAGAGCCACCTCGCTTAGCCCCTAGCGGCGTCTAGGCGCCCCCCAGCCAGCCTGTTCGCAGCCGAGCCATGGCTTTTGCCAACTTCCGCCGTATCCTAAGGCTGTCCACTTTCGAGAAGAGAAAATCCCGGGAATATGAGCACGTCCGTCGGGATCTAGACCCAAACGAAGTGTGGGAGATCGTCGGGGAGCTGGGCGATGGAGCCTTCGGTAAAGTTTACAAGGTGGGTGCGGGAGGCTGGGAAAGGGGGTGTTGGGCACCTGGGGGATACCACCGGCATCCGAGTTATGGGGTCCTGGAAGTCTCCTCGCCAGGGCGGAAGGTGCGCACAGCCCTAACAGCCAGGGCCAGGGCGCGGGGACTGTCGCAAGGTCTGGGGGGGCAGCTCCGAAAGAGGGTTTGCTGAGCTAACTGTGCATGGGGAGGCAAGGCGATGCCAAAGTAGTTCAGGGCCATTCCCGGGGGTGGGCTTCTGGCTTTAGCCGCGGATCCTTCCCTGCTCCAGCTACCTTGGAATAGTCTTAAGAGGGGTGGGGGAAGACTCAGAAAAAGCGGCTTGAAGGGACGCGGCCGCCCTGGAAAGTGCCCTCCAGTCCCAACCCCCACCACCCCAACTGTATTTTGGATCTCAGTCCAAACTGTTGTTTTTGGACCCCCTCAGAGGGGGTGGGGAACGAAAGAAATAAGGTTCCAAGTGTTAGTTCTAAAATCAAGGTGAAAGAAAACAGGGTACAGGAAGTTTAGAGCTGCTATTGTGACAGAGAAGGTTGTTTGCAGAATATGATCTGGGTTCTAGGTTGGTCCCAGGTGATGAATTGGCCTTGTCCTAATCATAATCCCTTGGACTTTTCCCCCTCTCAGAATAAAACAGACTCTTGAATCTGAGGACTTTTGAGACTACTTAGTTGACTCAGCTTAGCTGACTTCAATGCACAGATATCTCCTTCACTTTACAGTTAAGAAGAATAAGGCTTACCTTAATTTCTTACCCAGTAACTAACCTGAGATCACATCATCCGTTGAAATTTCAGCTACTTGTAATAACTTATGGGTTTTCGAAGAAGATACTGGAATTCTGAGTGGTCTTGTCCTAGGCCTTCCCCTTGAACCAGAAAACCGAAATGATGAGTTTTGAGATAATGATCTGAGTCATCAGCTGATATTCAGAATCCATTTATAGTCTACTCTCTGCATGGTGGGTACACTGTCCTTTCTCGTTTCAAAGCAGTTGGAGTTGAGAGGAAAAATGAGACAAAGAAGTAATTCATTACTTCAGGTCCTCTGTGCTTACACCAGTGTAGATGGTCTAGAATTGACTGTTGTCGCTTTTCTCCTTACTCAAGTGTTCCCCTGTTCTGTAGTCATTTCTAGGTAGGTCAGTTACATTCCCCTGCTGTCTGCTAGGCCAGTCACCCTTAATGGAGTTGAGGATGCAAAGACAAGAATATAACAATTCTTGCCCTCAAGGAGCTTACATTTTCTTGGAGGATTACATCCTATTGGAGATGTACATATAGAATTGTGAAATTAATACTAGATACTAATACTAATATCTTCTGGAAGGGGAAACACTAAAGCTTTGGGGTTCAGGAAAGGCTTCATGTAGAAGGTGGTACTTGAGCAGAGCTCTGAAAGAAACTAGGAATTCTAAGAAACAGAAAAAAAGGACATCTTCCCAGGCATGGGGGTCAGCCTGTGCAAAGACACGAAGACAGGCTATGGAATGTTGCATATGTGAGGAAGATCAAGACCAATCTGGTTTGACCATAGTGCATATGAAGGAAAGTAATGTATAATATGATTGGCAAGGTGTATTGGAACCAGGTTGTAATGTCAAGCAGAGGAGTCTGTGCTTGATTCTTGAGGCAACAGGGAGCCATGAGAATTTATTGAGCAGAGGAGTCACATGGTCAGACCTTCTTCCGTCTGAGTATCCTGCTCATTTTTTAAACTCTAGCATCACATGACTCCTTTAGGCTGCTGCCTAGTATTTAAAAAATACTCCTCATGTGGTTACTTCCTCTAAGTGGGAGATTGACCCTGGATGTGTCTGACATTTGGAGATGACTTGTCTCTTGCCATGCTTGCTTAGTCCTGCCTTGATCCAATCTTGCATAGTTTGTTTCGAGGCAATCCTAAAATCTTAGAGCTAGGTTATCTGGTCCAACCTTCCCACTCTGCCTAGGAATCACTTCTATACCATTCTCAACAAATGCCTTCCAGCATCTCTTTGCACACTTCCGGTGAGAGTTCTCTATCTTAGAAGGCAACCCAGTACATTGCTGGATAGATAAATTCCTTAGGAAGTTTGTCTTTTAAATTGATCTGCTTTCCTGTAGGTTCTAACTGTTGTCCCTATTTCTTTTCTCTGGAGTAGTATAACATGTCAAGTCCCTTTAAAACAAACAAACAAAAAACCCAGCCTTTGAAAGAGATAAGAGGTATTTTTGGCTAGCCCCCTATGGTGTTCAATATGGTTATAAATAGATATTTGAGGAAAAAAAGCCATTTCTGTGTTTTCTTAACATGCATATTAAATCCATGCCAAGGCATGGCAGGTATATTTCCAGTCTTTCTTCTCTCTTCCTGAAAATTGTCATAGATTTTGAACCAAAAGGGATGCAGTCCAAATCCATTATAACACAGATGAGGAAATTGAGATCTAGGGAGGTTGTAACTTGAATAGGGTCACATAGGTTACATAAGTGTACAGCCTTGACTCCAACTCAAGTCCTCTCGTTCCAAATTTAGTGTTTTTTAAATTTTATTTTTACCCCACAATGTTCCGTGTTGCTTATATGAGCAGCTGAGTTTTATGCCCTTTTTTAAGTTTGGGGGCAATTCACAACTCCTCCATGGAGCTCTTAAAGATAACTTCTAGTGGCTTTCCACTGGCTGCTGCCACTTCCTTCAACATCCTGTAGATCAGAGCCAAACTAACATTTTGAAGTGATCCTTAAGTAGGAATTCTTCCCTACTGAAGTGTGGTAATGGCAGCACCAGGAGTCAAATTGTGGCTGACCTCTCTTATTGAAAACAAGGATTAAAAAAAATAAAAGTTTTAAAAGCCCCTGCCTTTCCAGGGTTATCTGATAAGCATTTTTCTTCTTTGTCTAATAAAGAGGAAGCCTTTTCCTTTACCCTTCTCTTCTGCCTAATATTTTTAAAGCATGTTTTTCTACTTCCTTTTATGTCTGACTACTAGAGGCTTCTCACTTTCATGTGCCATTTCCCCACCCCCTACCCCCTCCGGAAAAAGGATCTGTACAAAGGCAGTAACCTTATTTCCTTTAAACAAAATATATTTTTTCAAACAGAAGTCCACACTGTTTAAATAGGCTCCTGACAATTAAAAAATTAAGATTATTTGAGCTTTTTGGGAGATTGTACTTGGTTAAGGTAAGGCTTTAGAATTCCAGTAGGGTGTGAAGAACTGACTTTTCCACTTGGAGGACTGAGCTGTTTGCTCCAGGTCCATGTCTGTACCAGGGAAATAGCTATCACCTAAGGCAAGTTGATTTGGAAGAGAGTTCAATATCTACCTTTTCCCTCCTGCCCTCCCCCACCCCATCTGAATCTCCAGATGCCCCAGTAAACTCTGGGCTGAGAATAAAACTTGGAAGCTCTTTCAGTTGATAGCCTCCATGGTCCTGGAATGGGAGATACAAGGATTCTCTCTGTGCTGCCTCTGTAAATGTTTGTCCTGCATGATCAGGTCTTGTGCTGGGGACTGGCTCATGGGTGGCTGCATGCCTCCATTGGAGGCTATTTCTTTGACATCACTGTCACATCTCCTTTTATAGTAAAGTGGGATCATAGATACAGAGTTGGAAGGGCCATAGAATACGTGCCCTTCCATTTTACAGATAAGGCAATTGAGGCACAGAGAGGCTAAGGAACTTGCTGAAAGTAACAGAGGTGATAAATGGCAGAGCTGGGATTCAAACTAAGGACATTTGACACAAGACACAGCACTCTTTCCATTGCCCTGGGATTTCCTAGTAATCCCAGAAACAACAGAACTGTTAGTATCAGCTGCTCACCCTCAGTGCACTATGATGTAGTCCCACGGGGTAACTAATGGCATGTTGGTTCAAAGGACCCTACTGATCAAGGGTAGGGTGCTGAGTTCCGTCAACAGAATTAAGAAATGCCAGGGGTACTTCTGATTGTCCCATGGAGGTCTGAGGCATAGGGAAGGAAAGAAGGAAGAAAGAAAATGGAAGATGGTAGAAAGGTATGGAAGAAAGATATGGGAAAGAGGAGAAAGAATCATATAGAGGAAGGAGAAAAGAAAGCTGTGCATCTGTCAAGGAGTGGTCAAGGAAGGACTACCAGCAGTTAACTTGGGGATCCTGCCTGCCTCTGGACTGCCCTGTTCTGTGCCTGAAGCACTTAAACTAATCCTAGAGCACTTTTACTCCTACTCATTCAATAACCACACCCCACCTCTAACCCTCCGCTCTGCCCTGGGCCCCACCAGCAGGACCTTGCAGCAGGGAGGAGGTGTAGGGTAGCCACAGTGGCAGAGGAAGTGGTGGTATCTGCTGAGGTAGCAAAGGAAGTAGGCAAGGGAAGCTGGGTGGTGGGGCCCCTGGTTGCTGGGGCAATATCTAACTATTCTACAGGTCTCACAGATATACTGATGCTGCTGGCATAGTGCTGCAGAGCTCCAGGGGAGTTTCACAGTCACTAGACGAAATAGCCCAGGGAACTGGAGAAATAAGGAGAGGTATTGTAGGCTAGGTAATTTTTCCGGAAATTGAGGCCTTCTTTCTTCTCAAAAAATTTTTTTTAAAACTAACAAACACCAAATAAAATGAACATCATCTGCTTATACATTATCTTATGTAGAGTTCACATTTTATTTTATAATTTATAATAAATTCAACATGTGACTTCCAGTGTTGTCCTGCCTGTCTGTGATTCTTTCTGAACTGCCTTCTTTTCTTTTTTGTGCATTTTAAAAAATGATTCAATATTCTCTCCTCTCCTCTCCTCTCCTCTCCTCTCCTCTCTTCTCTTCTCCCTCCCTTCTTCCTTCCATCTTCCTCTAAAGTAAAAAAGACAAACAAAACCTCAAAAAAAAACTGTTCTACCAAATATTATTGTTGTTCAATCATTTTAGTCATGTCTGGCCAAGATTCTGGAGTGGTTTGCCATTTCCTTCTCCAGATTATTTTACAGATGAGGAAACTGAGGCAAACAGTAATAAGTGTCTTGCCCAGGGTCCCACAGCTAGTAAGTATCTAAGGCCAGATGAGTCTTAGGAAGATGAGTCTTCCTGACCCTAGGCCTGGTGCTCTATCCACTGCACCCCCCTCACCACTCCCCCTGCCTTTGTAACAAATATGTAGTCAAACAAAAAAAGTCCCACATTGACCATGTCCAAAAATGTGTGTCTTCTGAAACTTAAATCTATCACTCCTCCATCATCATTAGTCTTCTGGAATCCAGATTTGTCATTGCATTTATCAGAGTTCTTAAGTTTTTCAAAGTTGTTATTGTATAAATTCATCTGTCTCCTAGTTCTGCATAGATCACTCTACAACAGTTCATAGAAGTCTCTGAAACACCCTCCCTTTTATCATTTCTTATAGCACAATGATGTCACATCATATTCATATGCCATAATTGGCTCAACCATTCCCCAGTTGATGGGAACTCTGCTGGTCTCCCATTATTTGCTGTAACAAGAATATCTATAGATATTTTTAAACCTATGGGTCCCATTCTTCTTTCTTTGTTCTCTTTAGGAGTTCTCTTTTTCAGAGTTCCTTCATATACTTTAGAGCTGGAATTGACTTTAGAAATCATCTAGTTTAACCTCTTTATTGTAAAGATATAGAATCTGATGCCCCTATAAGGAAAGGCACTTATTTAAAGTTATATAGCTGGATCTGGACCTGAACTCAGGGCATGGTGCTATGGGGAATACCAAGGAAGACAAAAATAATTCCTGCCCTCAAGGAGTTCACGTTCTTTTGGAGGAGTCAGTATGTTAATAGATAGTTCTATACAAGATAAATATAGACTAGATGGAAAGTAATCTCAGAGGGGAAGGTACTAACAAAGAGGGAGTACAGGGGTATGGAGAGAGGACCAATTTGTAAATTGGGAAAGCCTTGGATCAATGTTACAGTTGTTGGGAAGAAAGTGCTTTTATAAACCTTAAAGGGATAAGGACTGTACCTGTGACTTCATTGCTTTTCAGAGCTCCCCTAGGAGAGACGTACTCTACCAATGTAGGTTGGCACCTTCTCTGTAACTTATTTGCATCTTAGTTGCCAGGAGCAGGGGACCTCAAACATTTGTAATCAGGACCCCTTTTACACTCTTTCTAAAAAATTATTTATTTTCAATTTGTGAAATAAAACAAACATTTCTATAACATAGTAGAAAAAAGAAGATAGCACATGAAACTGCAAATCTATTATGTATAACTTGCTATTCCTTCTAAACATATAATCAAGTTATCTTGTAAATTTCTTTTTTCCCCTTTTTTTCTTCCCTTCACTCCCCTTCCCTCTATGGCTACTATTAGATATCTTTACATTCTTAAAAATTATTGAATTCCTCCCATCTCCCCACCCCCTTCCACAAGAACTTCTGCTTATGTGGGCAGTGCCTATCAATATTGACCATATTAGAATTAAAATGACTTAGTATTGTTATGAAAATAATTTTGACCTCATGGACTCCTCAAGTCTCAGGTACCCCCAAGGGGTTCCCAGACTACATTTTGAGAACCTAGAGTGCTGAGAAAATAAGTGATTTTGATCACGGTCATACTGCCAGTATGTGTCATGACTTATACATAGTTCTTCTAGGATGTCTCTATTCATTATAGTAGTGGTTATCAACCTTTTTGGTCTCAGGACCCCTTTGCACTCTTAAAAATCATTGAAGACCCTTCCAAAGAGCTTTTGTTTTTGTGATTTGCAACAATCAATATTTGCTATATTAGAAATTAAAACTAATCATTTAAAAATATTAAAAAACAACTACTTTTTAACATAACATTTTTTCATAAAAATTAAGTGAGAAGAGTGGCAGTTTTACATATTTTTGCAGATTTCTTTAATGTCTGACTTAGAAGAAAGCTTGGTTCTCATATCTCCTATCTGTTGCAATATGTTGTTGTGGTTGAAGCATATGAAACAAATCAGGCCTCACATAAAGAAGTAGTTGGAAAAGGGAGGATCCTATATTTTAGTTGCATGTTCTGATGATTGTGGCTATTCTTCTTTGATATACCAAAGCTGGAGAAGTGGCAGTTTCTTAAAGATAACTTGGAATGTGGAATCTGAAACTTCGTCAATGAACTTTTCATACTGTTATATTAAAAACCACTGGTCTATCTTGTACTTTGAATGGATCATTTAGCCATGCGTAATTTTGTACTATAATCATGTATTAGTAATTTAGAAAATATTGCTTCATTGGTTATTAACATCTGTAAAGCTGAAGGAAAGATAGCTTTTATCAATTATCATTTCTTATTTTCAATTTTGCTGCATTTCTTTGAAGTAAATTTCTCCTTTCTGTGAATCAGAGAATTCTCTAATCTGTCAGTTTCATCTTTTTTTTTTAGCATCTTTGCATGTCTGTGGGTTGAAGAAGCAGTCTTCTAATCTTTTTTAAGTCAGTGATCCATCATTAAATATAAGGAAAACATAAGTAAATTTTATTTTAGAATAAAATATCATTAAACTCTAATATGAGTTTTAGATAAAATTTAAACATTTAGAAACGTATTTGGAAAATGTTGCTAAATAAGACGACAAAGTATCCTTCTTGTGTCTTCACATAGCACAAGGAAAACTTTGGGATTTCAAAATAACAATCTCTTGCTTGATAATGTTACAGAGATTTTGAGCATAACTGGAGATAGCTAGTAAGAGCACAGTAGAAGTACTGAGAATTTATTGAGTTAATCTCTAAAAACAGATGTATTCATACTTTAAACCTACTACCTTATGAAATTCTAGAATATACAGGAATACCCAAGCACACCTTCCATTAGCCATCAGAATGATATTTTCATAAGTCACGTAGCCTCCATTGTATATTTGTGTGAGAGAGAATGAGAATGAAAAGGACAAATAACATCCTAGTATTATTTTGAAAGATCTTTGGATGATCTTTCATCCAAATGAAATGTTCTTGGCATCATTGTAGACAGTGATGAAATTAAAAGACACTTGCTTCTTGGAAGGAAAGCTATGGCAGATCTGGACCGCATACTAAAAAACAGAAATATCACCTTGCTGACAAAGATCCATATGGTCAAAGCTATGGTTTTTCCAGTAGCAAGGTATGATGGTGAGAGCTGGATGAGAAGGAAAGCTGAGCACTGCAGAATTCACCTTCCAATGGTGGTTCTAGAAAAGACTTTTGAGAGTCTCTTGGAAAGCAAGGAGATCAAATCAATCAACACTTAAAGACATTAATTCAGACTCTTCACTGGAAGGTCGAATACCGAAGCTGAAGCTTAAATACTTTGGCCACATAACGAGAAGACAAGACAGGACTCATTGGAAAAGATCCTCTCGTTGGGAAAGATTGAAGGCAAAAGGAGAAGGGGATAACAGAGGATGAGGTGGATAGATAGTGTCATGAAAACAACGAACAGGAATGTAGTCAGACGTCAGGAGAGAGTGGAGGGCAGAAGGGCCTGGTGTGCAGTGGTCCTTTGGGTCGCAAAGTGTTGAACACAACTGATGGCTGAACAATAACAACAAAACTTATTGTGAAAATAGTTTTGATTTCACAGAGACCCTGAAAAGGTCTTTGGGACTCTCAGGGATCCATCACATCATATACTTTGAGAATTGTTACACTACCCCATGCTACCTGTGACCTTAAAGAATTATAAATATGAATTGTTTCGTCAGTCATCATCATCTGAATTTCTGCTTTCATGTTTCTATTCCAAGATGAATTGCTTCTTTTTTTTTGCTTTGTCTTTATATATTCTTCTCTTTTTCTTTTTCTCCATTATCTACTCTCTCCCTTTTCTATATAAGAGAAAAAACAAACAAAAATTCATTTCTGGTTCCCAGTTCAAAGACAGTAGTCTATACAAGAATACTAAATTGATCCTAGGACAAAGATTCAGACCCAGAAGGAACCTCAGAAGTCAGCCAGTGACCTTATTTTACAGATGAGGAAACCAAGGCCCAGAGAAATGAAGTGATTTGCCCAAGGTCACACAGGGAATTAGTGTCAGAGGCAGAATTTGGTCTCAGGATCTCTGCCTCCAAATGCAATGATCTCTCCACTGCAGCCTGCTGCCTCTGAGGTAGTGAGTCAATCATTTATTTGGTCAGTAAGCAGTTATATGCTTTACTGTGGTACCAGGCTGGAGATTTAGAGAAAGGCATGTTCTGAAGGGGGAGACACTATATAAATAGGTACAGACCAGATAGAATAGGTGGGAGGTAATCTGAAAGGGGAAGTAGGAAGGAATAAGAAAGGCCTCCTGCACAAGGTGGTATTTGAGCTGAGGTGGAGGGAGCCAGAGAAGCTAAGAGGCAGAGGGGAGGAGGGAGAGCATTCCAGGCATGGGGGCGGGGGGAGCAGCTTGGGAGGCATGGAGGCCAGAGATGGAATGTTGTGCTTGGGAAACATCAAGGAAGCCAGTATGTTGGTTGGTACAGATTGGGGGTGGGGTGGGTTGGGGGAGAGAGTATTAAGAAGAATGGAAGGGTAGGAAGGGGCCAGTTTGTGACAGACTTTAAATAATTGGGAGTCACTGGTTCTCCTTGAGCAAGGAGAGGTCTGATAGTTCATTTAATGTCTGTCTGACCCGTGATAGGTTAAGTTTAGCATCACACAAAGCCTCCCTTCTGCATATTGCTGCCCATTCCATTGTCAGGCAGTCCTCTATTTACCACTGTGTCTGAAGGGGAGGTTAGTTTAAAAAACAACAAGCAGACCACCAGTGACTCTCCCACTAGCCCCTCCTGGAGAGATGGGCTGACTGACTGGCTATTTGAAGATGGTGGTGATACCCTGTGCACGCTATGGGCCATCACTGCCTGCAGTCAGTGTTTCTTCCTTCCCCCCCCCTCCCCCAGTACAGGTGGAACTTTCCATTTGACACTGATATTTTCCAGGGTAGAGATAACATAGTTTTAGACAGAACAACCACTCCCATTTCTATCACAGTTTACAGAATACTTTCCTCGAATCAGTCTTGTGAGGTAGGTAGTGCAAGTGCTGTCCATCCCACTTTACCAAAGAGGATGGGGCGCAGAGCCGTTACATTTTTTGCCTGACGACATGAAATTAGTAAAAAGCAGAGCGAGGATTTCTGATTTCAAGTGTCTTTCATTGGCCTGATTTTAGTATACTATTTGGGGATTGTTTGATAATCTCCTAAATTCTTGATTTGCCAAGAATATATGCAACTCTGATTTTGTCGTTCAGTTGTTTCAGTCACGTCCAATTCTTTGTAACCCTATTTGGGTTTTCTTAGTAAAGATTTGCTATTTCGTTCTCCAATTCATTTTACAGATGAAGAAACTGAGGCAAACAGGGTTAAGTCACTTGCCCAGGATCACACAGCTAGTAAGTGTCTGTCTGAGTTTGGATCTGAACTCGGGAAGATGAGTCTTCATAGCTCAAGGCCTGGCACTTTATCCATTGCACTGCTTAGCTGCCTCATACATATCTGATGTATAAGTTAATTCTGATAGCTCTTTCCCCTGTTCTCCTTCTTGAAAGGTCTTTCTCTTTTCTTATCTGATATTCCAGTTCTCAGTGTTTATATCCCTGTGTCCCTGTTGCAGAAAGTAGCTATGACTCTCCCTCAGCACCCAAACCTTAGATCCGTTTGACTTTCTCTCAGTGACCTTTGTGTTGAGTGCTGGTGTTTTAGATAGTCTGGGCCCTTTTTTTTTTAAAGATAGGTATTCTTGATACCTTTACTTTTTTTCTTATATAAATAATTTCTGCTTCCCTTATAACAAAGAAAATTAATTAAGAACAACCAGTGCAATGAATGTCAATTTTGTCTGACAGTATATATACTCTATTCTGCCCTCCTAGCTGAGAACAGGAAAATGTGTTTGTCGGCTCGTTCTTCAATTACTTGGTATTTTCATTTACATTTTTGCATATATATTATGCAAATAATGGTTTATACATGTTTACATATTTGTACATAAGGTCCATCTTATTTTATTTTGTACCATTTCATTTAAATCTTCCCGTATTTTTCTGGATTTCTCGTTTATGTCATTTTTTTAAACTGCACAATAATATCTCATTATGTTCCTGGTATGTTTGTTCAGCTAGTCCACAACTGGTGACACCCACTCTGTTTTCAGCTCTTTGCTGCCACAAAAAGTGTTGTCATGAATGTTTTACTCTGTATCAGATCTCTTTTGTTACCCTCTTGGGGTCTGTGCCTTGTAGTGAGATTCCTGGCTCAAAGGGTACAAAGAGTTTAGCCACATTTCTTTCATAGTTCCTAATTATTTGCCAGAACAACTGGATTAATTCATAATTTCACCAGAACTAGGATTCTCTTTTGCATTCTCCCTTGTCCTTGGGTCCTATCTCTCTCCCTCACTTCTAGAGAGACAGTTCTTTAGAGTGTATCTTGACATGTCTCAGGAAGACCTAAATTCAGCTCCACTTTTGGTAGCTGTGTGACCCTGGGCAAGTCACTTACCTCAGTCTGCCTTAGTTTCCATGTCTGTAAAATGAGGATAATAATAATAATATCTACTTCTCAGAACTGTTGTGAGGATTAAATGAAATGTTTATAAAACATTTTGTAAATCTTAAAGCACCATATACATCCCAGTTATTGTTGTGATGATGATATTTCCAGTAGGCAACTAGTAATCATAACCAGTAGTAATAGCTGAGGTTTATGTAACACTAAAGTTTGGAAGGTATTTTACATACAGTATTTAGTTCTCACAAACCTGTGATATGGCTACCAAAGATATTATTTTCATCCCCATTTTACAGATGAAGAGACTGAGACACAGGGAGATTTAGAAATAAAGTGACTTGCTTATAAATTTATAGCAAAGTAAGTGTCAGAGGTAGGACTGTATCCTAGGCTTCCTGACTCCAAGCTCAATATTCTATCCATTATTACCATGCTGCCTCTTATAATGCACAAATATTTTAACAGAGGATCTGAAACTTCAGTGCATTGTATCAATAATATTTTTCTCTCTGTCGCTATGTGAGTGACTGCTGTGTTATAGTAGGAATACTTGGAGTCACGAGACCTGGTTCTGAATCTTGGCTTCCATACTTTGTGACTGTGGATGGGTCACCTAACCTTTCTGGGCCTCAGGATCATTCCTAAAATGGGCATAATAATACACTCCCTACCCCAACAGAGGTGTTTTGGTGAAAGTGCTTTGAAAATTGCTCCCTAGTATAAACAAAATTCATTATTAACTTCATCTTAGTTTGCAACATGCAAACATTGTATGTAACATGGATGGTATTTCTAGGGCCTGTCCTACATGACAGTTCAGTTTGTTGCACATGGCCCCCAAGACAGTTGAAAGCCTTTTGGTTCCTTGATCAGAACCTGCTGGTTCTTGGCATCCCATGGCTTCATTTTACAGTTGCTGTGACCCCAAACCATCTAGCAAATAGTTTTTGCCCAATCTTGTGGGAAACACTGTGGGGAATATGGAAGAAACCCCAGCCCAGCCCTTTTTCTAGAGGGACTTATAACCTAATTAAGAAAATAAGATACAAGTTATGTAAGGAATTAAATAATTGTGTAAGTCAGTTACACATAATGTGTGACAAGGCCATATAAAATTCATCATCAGATGAAATATACCCCTTTCACACTCCTGACTACACTCAGTGGTTGCAGAATACCTTCCCTCAAAAGCAGGGTTTCTTAACTTTTTTGTGTCAGGGACTCCATGGTGAAGTGTATGTACCCCTCCTCAAAATATTTTTTAAAAAATTCATAATGAAAGGAAATATCAAAATTCAATTAGAGGTTAGTGAATGTAAAGATGTAATTTTTTTTGGTGGACCACTTAAAATCATGGACCCCAGGTTGAAAAGCCTTTCTCTAAAGCTTCCTTGGCTCTAGGCCCCTAGCCCAACTTCACACAGCGATAAACTTTGAGTATGTTCGCCCTGGACCAGAGGCTTCAGAGATAACCTGGACCAGCTTTCTCATTGGACAGATAAGTAAACTAGGCCCTAGAGAGGTGAAGTGATCTTGCCCTCAGGATCACATGACAGGTGAGTAGCAGAACTTATTATCAATGTCTCCTGACTTCTGTGTTACTGTTCTTTCAGCTAATAAACACAATTAATATTTTTATAGTGCTTTAAAATTTCAGGGTACTTTTATCATTGCAGTGATGTGAGGGAGAGGTAGCAATAATATTATCTCCATTTTACACATGAGGAAATGGGTTCAGAGAGATTAAGAGATGTGCCTGTGGTCACATAGATAGTACTTGTCAGAGCCAGCATATATAAACCTAGCTCTTCTAACTCAAAGTCCAGTTTTCTGCCATATCTTGGTGCCTCCTCAGCCTTAGAATCCAGAAGACCCTAGCCATAATGCTGTCTGGACCATCCCACCATCACAAAACTCACAGAGCAGTGAGGAGAAGATGTGTGTACCCCATCTTTGTCAGTGAGGTGGTGGGCAATAGGTGTGGAATGATTCATACATAGTTGCTTACATTGGTTTTGCTTAAATATTTTTCTTTTTATCAGGGAATATTCCCACAGTAGAGGCTTGTATCTGGAAATGACTGTGTAATAACAAAGATCAATAAATTCAGATTTTTAAAGTACTTTGTAAACTTTGGTTTTTTTTTTAAATGTTTACTGATGGCAGTAGAAGATATATAGAATCATGTAATCCAGTGTGTTTACTCTGTCTCTCTTTTTCTCTCTTTCCTCTCTCTCTCTCTCTCTCTCTCTCTCTCTCTCTCTCTCTCTCTCTCTCTCTCTCTCTCTCTCTCTCTCTGAGTTTTATTTGTGCCTTTTGTTTTTTACATCACAGTCATTTCTGGAAATAACACACCCTTTCATGGGCACAAAGAAATTCTGTTGGCAAAGCTGTGAATTAGTCTAGCAATTCTGGAAAACAATTTGGAACTCTGCTCCCAAAGTCATTATCCTGTTTATCTACTCTTGACCCATCATTGCCACTTCTAAGCGTACACATCCTTGAAGAAGTCAGAGATAGAGGGAAGTCGCCATGTGCACCAAAATATTTCTAGCAGCACTTTTTGTTGTAGTGAGGAATTAGAAACAAAGGGAGTGCCCATCAGTTGGGAAATACTAAACACATTATGGCACACGAATGCAATGGTATATCTTTACACCATCAGAAATTATTTTTAAAAATATCTGCCTTCTCCAGATCAAATCCTCCTTCGTAACAAGGAAAAAATAGGAAGAAACATCTGATATTGTGCCACCATCAGAGAAATACCACGTTCCACCCTGATAGTTCACGCCCTGTTCTTTTGGGTCGTTGCTGGTTTCTTGATTCCTCATAGCTTGGTGCCTTTTGGTGATGGCCTGCCTTTTGTGTATATAGTTTTTTTTTTTTAATTCTGCATTTTGTAAAATGGTAAGCAAAGGAAAAAAAATATGGGTGCCATAGTCACTGTAGGACAAAATAAGGTGGAACATTGTCACCATTTGGATCCAGCTTATCAGTGTCAAGTGAGAATGTGTTTTCCTTGGATCTCCTTAGAAGAGCTGAGCTCTTATGTAGTCTACTGTCTTCACAAGTATATAGATTCACATTTATATTTAAAGCCCCAAACTTAAAAACTTTTAACTAATTCCCTTGAGAGAAACCCCAGGTTTTTGCCCTTATTTGCTGTTTCCTTCTCCAGTGGCTCCAGATTTGGACGGATTCCACACGATCAGCTTTGTCTAAGTGGGCTGCGTGTCTTTGCCAGATTTTTCCTCGTGGAAGGCAGAGAGTATTAAATAGGTGTCTTCAGATGTTGCTCTGACATTCACTGCATTTTACTCCATAATCTTTCCTATCATCATGTCGCTTGTTCTGAAACTCAGCTGTTTCATTTGTCATTCAGTTGAAACTTGGCATGAGGGATGGTGTGATCTGGGAACATTCTCTTTTCCTCCTTGGCAGACAGATTAACTCTCTAAGTCCTGGTGAGGTTCAAAAGCTTTGCGCTTTGGAGAGGAGGGAGAGTCACATCCTAATGCAACTATGATAGGACTCAAGGTTAAGAAGGCCGGATGTCTGTCTCATATGTTGGGTCAGGAGAGACATACTTTTTTTGTGATGTCTCCTCCCCCGCCCCCCTTTCTTTGAAAAGGTTGGGTCTTCCCATCTCACCCAGGCTGGAAGGGCCTACTCATGGACTCAGTCCCTCTCCTGATCCACACAGGAATTTTGACCTGTTCTGTTTTTGATCAGGGCCAGTTTGCTTCTTCCTTAGGCAGCTTGGTTCTCCCTCATTCTCTTCCCTCCCTTCCTTGGGGTTCACTATGTTGATGTTGAATTTAGTGCAGGCACCCAGTTGGCAGGTCAGAGCTCCCGAGTTCAAGAAAATCTGCCAGCCTCAGCCTTCCCTATAGTGGGACTATAGATATGTATCATCATACTTGGCTATGGTAGTCTCTTCTCATACACCAGAAAGGGCATTTACTGTGGAGTTAGAGGGATATAGATTCAAATCCCACCTCTAATGCTTATTACCTTTATAAACCTGGGTGAATCATTTAAACTGTCTGGGCCTCCTTCTTCCTCTGTAAAATGAGGGGGTCGTACTAGTTGATCTCTTATGGCTCTTCCAGCTCTGAAACGTTGATCCTTCCCCATCCCCCACTCACTATTCAGCATGTAAGGACTCATTTCTCTCAGTCAGCAAAGAGTAACTCTATTGATCCAGGGATGTGCAGACCATTAAAAAACTCCCTGGGTCAGCATTTGGGGTCAAGAGAAACATGTAGCACTGAGTACATAGAAGGCATTCAATCACATAGTTATTAGTCAGTATGTATCAATACAGGAAGTTTTATCTATATGCAAATTAGCCAGAAACAGTAAGGTTTTTTGCAGTAAGAGGAGGTGTGGCAGCTGCCACTGACTGTGTAGGGAGAATACCTTTGACTCTTCAGGGCAGGAAGGAAGATCTTAGTATCCCAGAGCTAGAGATTAAAGGTGCCTCAGAGACCACTCCTGCCCCATTTCACAGATGAGGAGACTTAGGCTGGGAGAGGCCTCCTGGCAGAGCCACTCTTCAGATTCAGTTCCTGTGACTCTGAGGTGTGGTCTTTTGTACCAGAGCCCTCAGAGGCATATGCACAGAAGCTAGCAGGGACCGTGGCTCTGCTGCCTTTAGGCTGCTCACGTGACAAGAGAATGTAAGATCCTTGAGGACAGTGATATTTTCTAGTATTTTGTGTCCCCTGTGCCTAGCATATGGCCTGGCATATAGTAGGCACCTAATAAATGCTTATTTATTTATTATATATTTTATTTTCCCCTCCAATTACATGTTAAAGCATTTTTTTAACATTTGGGTTTTTTTAAGTTTTGAGTTCCAAATTCTAACCCCCCCCCTTCCCTCCTCTACTCCCTCCCTGAGATGGTAAGCAATAGATAGAGATCACACATGTGCAGTCGTGTAAAACATTTCCATATTAGTCAATTTGTACAAGAAGATCCAAAAGAAAAAGAGGGAAAGAAAGAAAATGAAAACCAGCACGCTTCAGTCTGTATTCAGACAACATCATGTCCTTCTCTGGGGGCGGATAGCGTGCTTCATCATTAGTCCTTTGGGATTGTCTCGGATCTTTGTATTGCTGAGAATAGCCTAGTCATTCACAGTTCTTCACTGAACGACATCACTGTTACTGTGTATGATGTTCTCCTGGTTCTGTTCCCTTTACAATAGTTCATGTAAGTCTTGCCAAGTTTCTCTGAAATCCACTTGCTTGTCATTTCTTATGTCACAGTAATATTCCATGACTATCATATACCACAGCTTATTTAACCATTCCCCAATTGATGGCTATCCCTTTGAAAAAGGCTTATTTATTAATTGTCGTAGTGATAGACTGTAATACTGGAAGGGACTCTAGGGATCCTCTAGATCAACTGCCTTGTTTTAAAATTGAGGAAACTGAGGCACACACAGATTGACTTACTCAAATGTGACACAGGTAGTTGAGGCAGGGATTTGGAACCAGGTCCTTTGATTCTCAACCCAGAACCTTCCCTACTGTCTCAAATTGTTTTCTAGAAATGTGGATTGGTAGATGGGACTGGGGGAAGGAGGGCAAGTCAACAACAAATATCGTTATTATTAATACATAATTATGATAATTTTAAATAGTTATAATTCTACAAGCATATATAATTATAATGTTATATAAATTCTAAATGTATATATGCATATAGATTATATAAAGGCAATTATATTTTTGTCATAATAAGCATATAATTATAATATTTTTACTATTGTTCTTAACCTGCCCTCCTATAACAGCATCATAATAAACATAAACATATACACAGTGTCTACTATGTGCCAGGCATGTTACAGTTATTATCTCATTTGATCCTAACAACAGCTCTGCAAGGTAGGTGCTATTATCATCTCCATTTTACTGATGAGAGAACTGAGGCATACAGGGTTAAATGACTTGCCCAAGGTCATACAATTAGTTAGTAAGTGTCTGAGGTTGGATTTGAACTTGGATCTTCCTGACTCCAGTTCCAGTGCTCTATCTACTGTGCCACCTAGCTGTCCCTTACAAAGTACCTATTATCCTCTGCAGAATACTCAGGAAGTTCAGGTAAGAGTCCTTGCCATCAAGAAGTTTACAGATTAATTACTAGGAGGTAAGCCTTATATAAACACACACACACACAATTCACAATATCACAAGATAAGTGAATTAGAGTTACAAAACCAAGGGCCATGTGAGGATTATAAGTAGGAAAGTAAGAGGGGGAAAGTCCTAGAGCAGCCAGTGAGTCCAAAGGAGGAACTGAAACTACCCAATAGTCCAGGTTACCATGACACACCAGTGAGGTCCTGGGTTTCTTTGATCACTCAATCAGAGCTATGATCTCACCCATGTGGCTGTTCCTCCCAGTGATATAGGCCCACCTGCCTTCCTACCATCTGCTACTCTTACCCCTGTCTCCCCATAACTTACCTCAGAGGGTCCACCCAGGGTATTAGGGGCCTTCTTTGCTGTCTCCTGACATCCTGAGCACTCATGGAGCATGTGGGCTATCTGGTGGTTGTCTCTCCCTCTTGTCATGTGATTGGCCCATCTTCTTTTTCTGATCATTCATGTCCTCTAATTACACCCTTGACTATGGTTTTTTATTTTTTGCAGTTCTTTCACTTATTAAATGCTGTAACCTGCTCCCACCACAAGCTTCTCCATTACCCTCAGAGCAATTAGGAAACACCTGATTGTTCAACGTGGTCTTTGGAACCAAACAGCAACCACCATCTTCATCTGGTTTTCCTTGGGCAATCTGGGGGAGCAGATGAAAGAAAGATCTTGAATTCCAGTTGAAAAGTCAAGTGTGTGTATTTGTCCTAAAGTACTTCGGCCTGGGTAATACAATTTTGATCTCCCCTTCTCGAACTCCCTAAGGCACTTCCTTTTTGCAGTCAACAAAGCAGGTTTTATTTGTGGCCTTTTTTTTTTTTTTTTTGCTTTTTTGGTTACTGTTTGTTGCTACTTTTTAAGAGGCATCAAACTCTAGGCACTGCCCAGAAACACTTTGCCAAATCAGTAGCAGTTGCAGTATAAAAAGATTCGAATGGCTTGGGGCTGAGACTAGTGAACAAACCATCATACTGCATTACTGTGTCTTTTGAGGGAAACAGGCTAATAATGTTATTTGGCTCAAGTGACCTAAACTCAATTTGATACATGCCTGGAACTTTTGTCAAGAAGAAAAAAAGGGAAAAAACCCACAACCAAAACCACCCCCAACCTTTATCTCTGATTGTCCCATTCTTTGGCACCGGACCACGTCAGCTCATCTAACCAATCATCTGTGGACTTTTCTTCACGTGGTACTACCCTCTGTAGGAAGTTGCTAGGAGACCATTGGCAAGTAGCTGCTTGCTTTTTCTCTCCCCCCTTCAGCTTTTTTGGGGGCATCCCCCCTAATTAAACAGAAAAGAACATGGCTTTGCATCTGAGCCTCAGGCTTTGTTTGGATTATTTTTTACCTCTTGAAGGAGGAATTTCCTGTCTTCAATGGTAGTTTAAACACTTATGGAAAGATGTTAAGGATCTCTCCCTGGAAGCCTTAAAAAATAAGACTGGCCAGAAGAGATAACTTCTTGTTGCTTGCTCCTTAGCACTTAGTCAGAGTTGTAGAGCTCAGGGGGGGCCTCAGAGGTCACCTAGTTCAGCCCCCTCATTTCACAGGATAGGAAATTAAGGCCACAGAAGTTAAATGACTTGTCTAAGGTCACACAGCTAATCAATGGACAGAGTCTGGATTTGAAGCCAGGTCTTCATACTCTAAACTCAGTGTTGTTTTCTACTGTACCATCCTGTCCTCAGTTATTCTGAAAACTCATTCTCAAACCTGTAGACATCAATTATGTAAATCTCTTGTCAAAGGCATGCTTTGTACTTCTTTGAAGAAGCTTTCATAGCCTTTTAGAGTGTGATGGAACCACAAAGAATAGCTATTCCAATCCCATTTAGCACTTGGTTAGTACTGGTCACTTTTGCCACCAAAGTAATGGTGATTACCCTTTCCTCTTAAATTCCAAGACTTGCGGACTGGTTTCTTAGTGAAGTCCCAGTGTATCTTACTTAAGACTTAGTGACAGTGTTGCTTTGAAAAAGTGGATGCTTTCAGAGACTGGAAGGTTTAACCATTTGAACGTCTACCTTGGTCTGCTTCCACCCTCACCCCCTCATTGGGGAGTGCCTGGTGTGGCTCATTGTATCTAAGCAGGATGGCTTTGCTTTGGTTCTTGCCAACCTGCCCACACTTTTGCCCTCTCACCCTTTTTTAGTACTGGGACCACGCTCAGATCAGTAGTGCTGCTGCTCCCAGAAGGGGTATGCCATTCTACTTCTCTGTGGCTCTACTCACCAACTCTGTAACTTTTTTAAAAAAATTAACTTTTATTTAAAAATTTTCAATAGTATTTTATTTTTTCCAATTACATGTAAGGATAATTTCCAACATTCATTTTTTAAAGGTTTTGAGTTCTAGATTTTCCCCCTTCCCCCAAAACAGCAAGCAGTCTGATATAGGTTATACATGTGCAATCCTGTAAAACATATTTCCATGTTAGTCATGTTGTGAAAGAAGAAACAGAACAAAAGGGAAAGAAACACACCAAAAGAAAAAAACCCCACCCCAAAGTGAAAATGGTATTCTTCGATCTGCCTTCAGACTCCATCAACTCTTTCTTTGGATTTTCAGTCATGAGTCTTGAAATTGTCTCGGATCATTGTATTGCTGAAAAGAGCTAAGTCAATCATAGTTGATTATCGTATAATGTTACTGTGTACAATGTTCTCCTGGTTCTGCTCACTTCAGTCAGCATCAGTTCATGTAAGTCCAGGTTTTTCTGAACTCTGCCTGCTCCTCATTTCTTATAGCATAAGAGTATTCCATTACATTCATTACCATGACTTCTTCAGCCATTGCCCATCTGAAGGGCATCCCCTTGATTTCCAGTTCTGTGCTATGACAATCTGTAACTTTTCAAACCAAAATATCCTTTCCTGGCTCCCATCTCTCGTATGTGTTATCTTTCCTTATAGAATGCCAGCTTCTTGAGGGGGATGGCTTCTCCTTTTGTGCTTATGTCCCCACAACTTAGCAGATTCTTAACACACAGCAAGCGCTTAATAAATGCACCTTTATTTGTTTAATTATTTGTCACCTGACTTTGGAGACATCAGCACACTTCTGGACCTCCTTCCCCTCTTACTTTTCCTTTGCTCTCTTCTTCTTGGGGTCAACGGTTTTTTATTCCTTAAGGCAAGTGTTCTCTCCAGTTTTTATGTTCAGCCTGCCTTCTTTTTTCTCTTTGCAGTTTCTCCCTTGGCAATGTCATTCAGTTCCATAACAGCTACTTCTAGGAATTGGAAAATCTCTAGCTCCAGCCCTGATTTCTCTTTCTCAAACTCTATACCCATATATTTTTTATTTTACAAAGTACTATTTCCTTTGAAGATACAGCAAGGACAAAGTACATATATTCCCCCCACATGCGCACACATACACAGTTCCCCTTAGAGCATGCCTTCCCCCATAATCACCCTGATGCCTGGGTGGGGTGGGAAGGGAGTAGGCTCAAAATTCATCTCATTGCTACATAATAGTAGATCCAACAAGTTCATGTGCAGATAATAGTATGACTGCCAGATGAATCCTTCTCCCGGGCTGGGGTCCAGAAGGTCGCTCTGAAGGTCATTTCTTGCTCCGAAGGGCATTGATATTGGGTTTACTGGCAATACCTAACCTCAATTCTGACTCCTGTATTCCTGTAATTTGCTCTCTGTGGCAAAACTCCACTCCCTGTATATAGAAGAGAAAAGAACAAATGAAAAAGCCATCTGCACCATCTGTCTACCAGCTGCCTCACAAAAGCACCTATTTCTCAGCAGCTATATGGCTGCAAAGGAAGAAGACCCTAGGGTTCTTTCTGTTCCTTCATGATCTCTCATTGGTCACTGAACTCTCTCAGACTTGAATGAAGAAAAGAGCCACCCCTTCTTTTCTAACTGTCTAGCAGACATTTCTCTCTGGGTGTCCTGCCAGCCAGTGCCTTTGAATCCAGGTGCTGACACCTGCTAGCTGTTTGAGTTTGGGCAAGCCATTTCATCTTTAGAACTTAGTTTCCTCATCTGGAAAAATGAGTGGATTAGGCTAACTGACCTCTAGGCTCCCTTTAGCCCTGAATCTATGTTCCTGCAATTCTGTATTATAAAGCAAGCTGAGAGGCAGAGAAACAGTAGAAAGAGGAGCGGGACAAAATGAGTTTCAATTCTGGTCTTGTTCTGCACTATCTGTGTGACCCTGGCTAAGCTTCTAGGTTTCAGTTCCTTTATCTGTTAAGAAAAAAAAAAACCAAGGTAGGGTGGGGAATTGGGCTATATGACCACTAAGGTTCCATCAGCTCTAAAATTCATGTTCCTGTGCTCTTTATTAAAACCCCATCCCTTCTTATGACTTCATCCTTTCCCCAGTGGCACCACTGTCTTTCTGGCCCCTTATGTTAAAACTTTGCTGTTATCTTTGACTCTTCCTTCTTCCATGTCTATTCTATCCATTCAGTTATTTGTTGTTTCTGAATTCACAATATTTTTGTGTCCATCTCTATTTCCTTTGCTACTGCCTTAATATATGCTTTTATTACTAACCACCTAGCTAGATTTTGCAGTGACTTCTTAACAGTCTTCCTGCCTCCATTTTCTCCCTCTGCACACACCCCTTCTGCCGTCCCCTGACATTATCCTTATTTGGACCAGGGAAGGCCCGGAAAAGTAGTCTAGAATATTATCCCAAGGATCCCCCTCTATATCTGATTCATCCCAGAAATTAAGCAGATTCCTTGGCAGAATGTGTTGTACCACACACAGGGCAGGTAAGGGATCCTAACTGAAGTATCACTTAATAAATATTTTATTTATTCATTTATGCATCCACCATACTGCCTCTACACTTACCTTCCGTCTGTCTGTTCGTATCAGTCCCCTATTCAAAAATCTTCAGTGGCTCACTTTCCCCTACCAAGTAAAGTCTTACCTTCCACAATGTGGCACTACCCTATATATATTTCTAGCCTCATCACCTATGATTCCCACTCACATATTCTACACACAATCATGAGTGGAATGTTTGTCATTTGCATGATATCCCTATCCTATGATATTCCCTCCTTTGTCGCTTTGCTCACATTGTTCTCTATGCCTGACCCTACTCCTCATCTGACTATTGAGTTTCCAACCAGCCTTTTAAAACCAATTAAATTACAGCTTTCGGTAGCAAATTTTCTTTGTTCCTTCTCTGCCCCAGTCCCCCATCTTGGTAATGATGGCCCTCTCCCTCAAGGTCTCATAGAAGTGTGGTCGCCCCTGTCATATGTACTTATGTGTTATTTTGTATATATTTGGGTATGTGGCATATTTTTTGTGGGTGAGATACAGAGGTGAGGATGCAAAGAGATGGGTACAAAGGCCAAAAAAGGCTCCCTTAGGCCAGATCCTATGTCTTAGCATAAAAATCATGAAATAACAAGACCTTAGGGTTGGAAGCATCATCAGATGCTGCCTTATCATCTTTCTCAACATTTTACTGAGCAAGATCTCCCTTTCTTTTTTCCCAGTTTTTAAACATTTTCAAGTTTTGAGTTCCGAATTCTGTCCCTCTCTCTCCCTCCTCCTTGAGATGGTAAGCAATCAGATAGAGGTTATACGTGTGCAATTATGTATCACATTTCCTTATTAGTCATTTTAGCAAGAAGACTTGAAAGAAAAGAGAGAAAGAAAGAAAGTGAAAAACAGCATGCTTCAGTCTGTGTGCAGTCAATATCAGTTCTTTCTCTGGAGGTGGATAGCACGCTTCATCATGAGTCCTTCGGGATGGTCTTGTATCACTGTATAAGTTATTCACAGTTCTTCATCGTACAATGTTGCTGTTACTGTGTACAATGTTCTCCTGATTAGGCTCACTTCACTATGCACCAATTCATGTAAGTCTTTCCAGGTTTTCAGAACCTTCTTCTACATCTCAAGAGTTCCCAAGCTCCAGGGAAGGGGGAAGCACCACCTTCTAAAGCAGCGCCCTTCACATCGAGACAGCCCTGTTAGGATGTTTTCCCTTAAATCAGGTTGAAACTGCCCTTTTCTTATTGTTCTTAGTTCCCTCTGGGGCCAAGAAACACTGGTCTGGGCCCTTTTCCACGTGGCAGCCCCTTAGACGCCTGAAGACAACTTCACTGTTCCTGTAAAACTTTTGTCCTCCAGGCAAAATGTTACCAGGTCTGCAGAACCAGAAAAACCCAAGCAGGTGTAATTACAACTACCATAGGTAAATGAAAACATTAAACAGGTTGTTTTTTTAATGCCTCAAGCCAGAAGTACCGGACAGCACTGATAGTGGCCTATGAAATACACCTGCCCTCTCCCAAATGCTGGCAGGGCTGTCGGTCAGCCATTCTTTGCACTCTTTTCTTGAGGATTGCCTTTAATGGAGATTCAGTTGCACTTGGTGTCCTGGGGTTTTGTGTGATGTGTTAAAACAAGTTATAAAAAGGAAATTCACTTCTTTGAACTGATGTTTATTGTCCCCTCAACATTCTTACCTTTTTCTTTGTATATTCCATCTTGACTCTGTCTTTTCTAAAATGTACCCAAGAATTAAATAAAATACCTCTGATGTGATCTAAGTTTATTTTATATTTTTATCCTCTCATAACCTGGCCTAAGGGTAGCACACAGATGGTACTTAGTAAATATTTGTGATTCACTAAGTGTATGGATTGTAAGCTTCTTGAGGGTAGGGATGGTCCCTTTGAGGTTTTTATATCTTCCAGAAAACCTCTAGTAGCACTTTATACAGTAGGTATTCAATAAGTGATGTTGACTGACATCTCCAATCATAGGTCAAAAGTTGGAAAAGACCTTACAGACCATATGGTTCAGCCCCTGCCACATTTTACAGATGAGTAAACTGAGGCCTAGAAAGAATAAGGGACTTGTCTGAAGTCCCATAGATTACTAGTGACAGAGCAGGAATATCAGAGCTTCTGAGAGGGTCAGGTATTTTTTTTAAGTGTCTACTATGTGCCAGGCCCTGTGGTGAACTCTGAGGGTACAAAGAAAGGCAAACACAAACAAACAAAAAACCCAGCCTCTGTTCTCATGGGGCTCACAGTATGATGGGGAAAACAACATTCAGAGAACTTGGTACAAAGCATGTTCAGGATAAACCAGGGATAATCTCAGAGGAGAGGCAGTAAGGTTAAGGGTGACTGGGAAAGGCTTCTTTCAGAAGGTGTGACTTTAGCCGAGGCTTGAAGGGAGCTGTGGAGCTACCCAAGTGTAGGTCAGAAGAAACTCTGGGTTCTAACTCCATGGGTTGGCACTGATTTCTTCCCCAGGACCTCTGGGGAGGTGGGACAGGAGAGAGAAGGAAGCTGTTTGCATGTTGTAAAGAATCATGGATGAGGGAGATTTTATTCAGGCACCTTCACAGATTAATTTGGGGAAAGCACACCAAAGCTCTAGTTTCTGATCTAGACTTTCAGACTAGAGAAGAAATGAATCCGTACCAGGGTAGAGGAAGGATTCCAGGATTGGGGGAACTTGTTCCCCCCTCATCCCCCACCCCACTTGTAAATTATACCTAGATCAGCATGACTAAAACTGCACAGAAGGGGAGATTGTTCTTGAATTTCTTCCTATGGAGGTTTTCTCCCAGAGGAAAACACAGTAGTGTTGTTGCTGTGTGAGGGGCACATCCTGTTCACTGGGTGTAGGCTTAGGCCATTAGTCATTGGCTGGGCCTTGAAGGAAGGCAAGGGCTTCCCCTCATTCACTGTGCCCTGGCTCTAGCCCTCTGGTGGGAGCCGATGACGTCGGAAGCAACAATGGACCACTATTCCGCC
>NW_027186372.1:8304869-8360959 GCF_028583685.1 Petaurus breviceps papuanus
CCATTTCCACCTTCCTGCGATTTTGGGGACAGAGCCTTTGAACCAATCTTTCCCATCTCTCCTCTGGATGCCCTTTCCGTCTAATTCAGGAGGAACCCTGTCTCATCCTCATTTGCCTCTCCCTTTGCTTCTTAATAAATGCTCGTTGGTTCTTTGTGTCTCCATTATTTCTAAGAGTTCAGGCAGCCATACAACTAATTCAATCCACTTGCTCTTTACCACAGTGCTGAGGGGTGAGGGGGTGGCTGAAGATAGTGAGACAGTATATGATTTAGCAGATGACCCCATTGCTCTTGCCCTTCATGACTCATCTTGAGTGGACCATCCCTACTTCCTCACCACCCACACTCCTTCACTCCCTTGTAACCTCATTTTATTTCCTACTCCACCCAGATTGCTCTAAATTCACCAGGGATCTCTCTCTGGCCAAATCCTGATCTCCTTAGAATCCCAGAAGACCAGGGCTTAGTGATTAGTCCTCTGGCGCACCCATTATTTCATGGATGAGCAATCTGAGACCCTAAAACCTCTTTGAGGTTACCTACTGGCAGACCTAGTGTCCCAACCTTGCTAGGTCTCCCGGCTCCAAGTCTAGTACTCTCTATGCACCACAATGCCTTGTTTGTGAAGGTTTCCTTTTCTTGCCTTATGTGACATTTCACTATTTTGTTGAGGTGGATTGAGTGATGGGCTTAGTCAGGAAGGACTGAGTGCAAATCTGGCCTCAGACACTTACTAGCTGTGTGACCCTGGGCACATTACGGGGGAAGGTGGGTACTTTGGCAATATGGCCCTGGATCCAGGCAAGATAAGAGCAAAACTGGCTTATCAGAGTCCAGGTTGGTTCTAGGGGGTAGAGTTTAAGGTTTGGATGGTGGAAATGATGCCGTGAGTGGAGATAGCAGTACATGAAGAAGAGATGTCATATGTGAAGGGTTTAGGTGGCAGAAAAGTAGTAGATAAGTCTGGGAAGAAAGAATAGGGCTACAATGTAAAGCTGAAGTACCAATCTAAAGATTTTGGAGCATAGGGAGGTGGGGTGGGGGGCGTTGGAGTACAGACAGTTCATAGAACTAATATCAGATTCTGGCATTCAATGGGAAAAAGGAAACATGAATTGTGTTCCTTTCTAAATATAGTCACCTCTGTGAAGTCTTCATTTAGAAGCAATTTGCAAAGCCCTTAGTTCCTAGGCTAAACCACATGAGCATGAAGCCTCTTTTCTTTGTCTCCCCCAAGGGGTTTCCTGGTCCCTCAACTAGTTTGGGATGTAGGTTCAAACCCTACAGCAGGATGCACAATCAAATTCAATTCAACAAGTATTTGGTTAAATATGGAAATGTTTTACATGATTGCATGTGTATAACCTAAATCTGATTGTTTACCAGCTCAGGGAGGGGGAGGGAAGGGAGGGATAGAAATTGGAATTTAAAACTTTACAAAAAGCAAATGTTAAAAAAAAATTGTTTTAACATGTAATTGGGGAAGAGTTGTATGTATATATATATATATGTGTGTGTGTGTGTGTGTGTGTGTGTATAATATATATACACACATACATACATATACCCCAAAACAAGTATTTGGTTAGCACTTTGTATATGGCCAACACTGTGGGGGAGATAAGAAAGCTATGACTTTGAGACTTTAGGTCAACTTGACTTGCCCACCACTGGAGATCATAGGATCACGAATCCATATAACTGGAAGGGACCTCAAAGGCCCTCTTTTCTGATCCCCATACGATGAGGAACCTGATGCCAAGGGAAACGAAGTAACTTGCCTGAGGTCACACAGATGGTAAATGTCAGAGGCAGGGTTTGAAACCAGGTTCTCTGTTGAGGATGCTCAGGGTAGGGGAGAGGGGGAGGGGGAGGGGCACTCCTGCTCAGGTGTAGGTGTATAACATATAGTCAGAGCAGGAAGGGACCTTAAATCTTGTATCGCCCCAACCCCTTTATTTTATAGATGAGGAAGATGAATCCTAGAGAGGTTATGTAATAGCATGTGGTCACACCCATAAGTAGCAGTCAGACTTGAACCTCAGTCCTCTGACCTCTTCCCACTTTGCCACAATTAGATGACCTTTGAAGCTTATTGTGCTTTTCGTTTACATTGATGTTGTCATTGTGCATGTTATTTTCCTCCTTGAAATACTGAAGTAAATGTATGATACTTTATAATCTTTAGAAACTCTCATATATATACTCTTTTTGATCCAGACAACAGCCTTTGGAGATAGGCAGGGCTTGGCAGGCTTACAAGTTCCCAGGTACAGGTGAGCACTGAGTTTCCCTGAGGTAGTACCTTGCCCAAGGTTACTAGCTAGTAGTAAGCACAATTCCAAAGTCTTCTCACTTTGGTTCACTCTCTTGGTTGAAAAGGTCAGCAAGATCTCAAGCTGTAAAACATGGAATCAGTAGCAGCCGAGAACAGCACATTACCCAAAGTGAAATTATTGTGACTGCCATCTCTCAGATTTCAAGGCAGTGTGTGGGGAAGCCAAGCATAGTAAAGGCCCAGAAAAATATATATTCTTCACTCTTCCTCATGAAAAATTTAAAGTTGGGAGGGACATTGAAATACAGCCCCTTCATTTGATAAAGAGTGATACTGAGGTCTAGAGAGGGTCAGTGACTTGTCCTGGGTCATTCAATCACTAGACAAGCATTTATTGATGATTGACTTTGTGCCAGGAACTGTGGGAAGCACTAGGGACCCAAGAAAAAGCAAAGATAGTTCCTCTCCTTAAGGACTTTGCATTCTAATGAGGGAGATAATTTGTTAAGGTTAGAAACAAGTTAGGGAATAGATGGCAGGTAACTTTAGAGAGTTTCACAAGTCTTCAGTGGTGTAGAAGTGAGATTCCAATCTAGACACCCTGACTCCAAATCCAGTGCCATTGTGTGATGTCAAAAGTCTCAGCTGGTCAGGTGTTTCTTTATCCACTCTGAAAATGATACACAATCACCTCCTTGGTGTAAGGAGGCAGTGATGACTTACATATCCTTTTTTTTCCCTTGGCTTTAAGGATATAGTTTTTCAAAAGCCTTTAATTTTTACTAAGCCACTTAATGAGGCTGATTTTCAATTAGCTGCCCATTTGCTTGATCTTTCCCTCCCCGGGCCCTTTTGAAATAAGAGAGAAAACTACTATGCCAACATTCCTTGGGTGTTTACATAAGCAGTATGGTTTGCTGAGAGTTGGAAGCAGACCTCAGATGTCAATAACCCCATTCAGGCATGTAAGCAATGTATATTCGACTCCACCTGGAAAATGAGCCAATGGTATGGTGCCCTTCCACCCACCTTGTCGGAGAAACATTCCTCTTTGGTCAACACAGGAAAAGCTGTATGCCTTATTAATGTCTAGCACTCAGGGTGTGCCTTTGACCAGTATGATTGCAATCATGTCTGGTGGAGTGGGAACTTCATTTTAAACACATATTGCCAAATGCAAAGTCCTAGGAAGGGCAGTGAGTAGACAAAGACAGAAATCAGACATTCAAGAAGGAGTTTCCATTCTACTTGGTAGTGGATTCCTGTGCCCAGCAAGTAGACTAGGGGCCTTGATTTTTTCTTTACCCTTGAACTGGACAAGGCAAATTGGTCAAATGCACACAAAGCTGCTGACTTTTCAGCAAAATCAAACTGAGCACTACTTTCAATATTCCTCTTGGCAAATAGAAAAAGAACCCGTTTTCTGGGAATTGCAATTATAGTTTGTTAGCAATTAAAGGTTGTTGGGTAAGGATTTTGAGGCACTCTGCATGAGCTTTTAAAATTATAATTTATCTACTGCGGGAGAAGGCAAACTAAAGATTGATCAACTAGTGATGAGATTGGTTACTTTTAGTGAATTTTTGAAGACATTAACAGTAGCAGCAAGTGAATTTGTCAGGCCCTTCTGTAGAATAGATTCAGTGTAGGTAGGTAAAGGTAGGTGGACCATGAAAGACTGTAGGGGAAAATCAAGTATTAAGAAATTCTGCAACAAAAAAAGAACCTGAGGTATGTTGAACCATTTGCATCTTTGTTAATGTTACTGAATATGCATCTACTCTGATGTCATTACTGTGTAGGTATTAACTTACCTTCTGGGTTTAAAATTTTTTTCATATAAATATTTTCATGTTTATAATGACGCAGTTCTCATACCCGTCACTTTAAATGGATCAGTAGTATTCTCTGACCCCTCTGACCCCCTTTCCAGTGTATTGGTTAAGGATCTGCCTTGGGCCTATAACAGGCCTTGACAGTTTCTTGGTCTGTGCAAAGCAGTGTGTCACAGTGGATTAAAGGCTTCCTCTGGAGTTTAAGTTTCTTCCAGCTCTAGTGCTGATCAGCCCTTGAATTCCTCTACTGCTTACTTGGGTAACATTAGACAAATCACTTAACCACTCTGGGCCCCAGACTAAATGGGGACTAGATGCTACTTACCTGGGTAACCTTAGACAAATCATTTAACCTCTCTGGGCCCGAGTTTCTTCATCAGTGAAATGAAGGGGTTGGACTAGATGACCTCTGAAGGCCCTCTCAGTGCTACTTCCATGAGCCCATGACACTTTGCCCCTTACTGAGACTTCTTTGACTCCTTGTTCATAATCCAATTCTGATGTAGAATAGAGTTGGGCAGTGTGACATATGGAGGAGACACCACAGGATAAACCAAACTGTTTATCATTTGGGGGGTTTCTGTCTTACAGGCCAAGAACAAGGAGACGGGAGAGTTGGCTGCTGCCAAAGTCATCGAAACCAAGAGTGAGGAGGAGCTGGAAGATTATATAGTGGAGATAGAAATCCTGGCAACCTGTGACCACCCCTACATAGTGAAGCTGCTGGGGGCCTTTTACCATGATGGGAAGCTGTGGGTAAGAGCTTTCTACTTTTTGCCATTTCCTACATGCCAGTCCTTGGTATTGGAAGGGCCTTGCAGACACAGTGGAAGAATTTCAGGGGACCACAGAGGTTGCCATGAATAGCTAACCCAGATACATTCCATCAGCAGAATGCAATGTGGTACCGAAGGAAGTACATACATTCAAAAACCAAGAAACAGGATGAAAATCAGTAGCTTGATGTGTAATCTGCATATGGAAGTGGAGGTCCAGTGGAGAAAGCACTGACTTTGGGGTATGAGAACTTATATTTAAGTCTTGCTTCTGTCACTTGCTATATATGTGACCTTGTTTAAGTCATTTGGTCTCAGTTTCCTCATATGGTTAGACTAGATGGTTTCTAATGTTCCTTCTATTTCTAAGTCTGTTATCACTTGGTCTTTGGAACATTGCTCAGGGTGTCTTGTACTATAACCTAAGAAAAAGTGACAGGGGGGATGGGAAACGGGGGGGCGAACTCAGTTTTTGGGCTGGTTTGAGAAGGATCCTCCAAAAGGCTTGATGTAGAAGTGACTGGCCGACTGAAGGAAGACTGTGCCTTGGAGGTCAGATCAGACAGGATGTTGAGGAGGAGATACAGAAAGGTTAAGGAGGGTGAGAATGCAGAAGTGGCTTTTGCATTTGTCACTAGCGATGGTCTTGGCAGCTTTAGCAAATTTGTTTCTAGTGGAGAACTGGAGGCAGATGCCAATGTGGAAAAGATTGGGAGGAAGTCAGCGCTCTAGTTAACAGTTCTTCTGTCTATAGTTACTGGTAGAGGGAGGGCTTCCAGAGGAATGATGTTAGTGCCTGTTATAACACTATCTCCAAGGAATAGGCTTTCGGGGAAAAATTGACAGTAATACTTACCCCTTATATTTATAATTTTGAGATTTAAAACTCTTACATTTAATATAACACTTGAAATTAGTTCTCTAATATATACATTCTCAAGCAACATACCTGGATTTTGACATATGAGGGTATAATGGAACATATATCAATACTTCTTATATATCCCTAATGGCTAAACCCCATGTTCTCAGCATGGCCCAATATGGCCCAGAATATTTTACATGTGGTATTTTCTGACTTCTGTTGAGACATGATAACTGAAAAGGATCAAAGAATTGCCACCAGAAAGCTAGCTGGTCTTTGGGATGGGAACTTTCTCGTTCAACTTTCCCTCTAATTTTTTTTTTTTTTGCAGAACACCCCTGGGTACACACACACACACACACACACACACACACACAGACACACACAGTGAGTGACTAGGCACTTTCCCTTGGACCTCCATGTGGAAGTTAGCCAAAACCCACGAGATCAGCTTTTCTTCCGGAATCTGTAATCTTAGTAAAATCTTCCTGGTGATTTCTTATCATGACTTCTGCTTTTTTTTTAATGTCAAAAACTTCAAGTTTAAAAAATATTTCCCTAAACACACCCGAGTCCTCAAAATGAGTAAATGGAAGAAACTCTTAGCTGATCCCTTGAATTTCCTTTGGGCCATTTCTTCCTTCCTTTCTTTTGAAGGGTCTGGATGTATTCTCTGGGGGAGGACCTTCATGACTTCTATTCCTTTTAGGTTTCTTCTTCCACAACCAAACTACAGGGATGGTGATTAAATTAGTCACCAGATATAAATAGGAGCTGGGAGGGTTCAGAGCAGGAGTTCTTAACCTTTTCTGTATCATGGATTCCCTCTTTTGTAGTCTGCTGAAGTCTATGGACCTCCTTCCAGAACAATGTTTTTAAATGTACAAAATAAAATAAATAGGATTACAAAGGAAGCTAGTTATGTTGAAAACAAGGTTAATTTTTTCCCATTTTAGTGCATAGATCCCTAAGAATTTGTCAACCCCAGAGTTAAGAAGCCCAGGTATAGAGAAATTCATAGATATTAGATAAAAACATCTTTGAGGGATACCCATAACATTTTTAGGTTGATTTCAGGGAGGGCAGACATGCCCCTCCCAAAGAAGGGAACATGTCCAGAAATAGAATTTGGGATTGCGTGGGACTAGTAGTCTGATCCAAGATGGTAGTTCTTATGATCTTTTGAATTTGGAGGTGAAGAGAAACCTGATTTTCCATAAAATCTTAATCATCAAAGTAATATTTAACCCAAAGATGGAGTAACCATCAAAACCAAAGGGAGATATGGTGGTTGTAAAGTCTGGGGAAACCAAAATGATTTTAAAAGTTGCTCTTCACTCCCACCCCAACCCTATTGCCACTTCAGCGCCAGTTTTGATTGTACACCTTTACTTAAGATTTTCATGTGAACATATCCGGGAATTGAAATATTGATTTGTTGTCTAGTGATCTAAGGATTTTTGGCATCTTCTATTTCTCCACTCCATTTCCTACCCATGGGTTTTTCTTTCCTGATTTTTGGATCTTCCTGGGAAAAGCAAGACTGTAGAAGCTCTTTTGGAAGCAACTTTGTGGCTCTATCTTTTCCTTCACCTGTCACATCTTATCAGCCTCCAAACTCTTTTTTTTTTTGGTAATCTTACTGTCATTTTTTTCTTCCTTCCCATTTCCACCATCACCAGTTTAGATTGGGTCCTTATCGATTTCATTTCCATGTGGCTGACATAGTTTCCTATTCCTTCCCCCCCCCCCCCCCCCCCCCCCCCCCTTCAGTCATTCCTGTATGCTGCTGCCAGGTTAATCATCCTAATGCAAAGTTCTAATCTGGTTGGTCGTTCACTTAAGAAACTGTTGGTGGTTCCCCATTGATTACAGGATGAACTCCCAAGTCCTTAGTCTTGTGTCCGTGGCCTTTCATAATCTGTCCCTAATTTACTCCCATAGCCTTATCTCTCACCATTACTGTATCCGAATCCTCCATTGTAGCTGAACCTTCTTCTCTTTGCCCCTTGGTTCTTCTGGACTTTGTGTCGATCATACTTTGCCTATGATATTTCTTCTGCTTGAAATGCCCACTCTGTTTATAAGGATGTATAATAGTTGACATTTACATAACACCTTAAGGCTTTCAAACTGCTTTGTAAACCTTTGTTCAGAGCTTAGCACAGTCTCTGGCATGTAGTAGGCATTTAATAAGTGTTCATTGGTTGACTTGGTTGTAGCATCCCTCCCATTTTTTAAGGCCCTACTCAAAATATACCTCTCCCATTAAGTATTTCCTGAGATACTCCCTTATTGGCTCTCCAGTTCTCTCCATGTCCATTTCTTTCTTTCTCCTCCAATCTTTTCATCTCCTCCCTTCTTTCCCCTTTTATCTCCCTCTTTCTCCAACACTGAAATCCTACCTAATATTGGATTTTTATTCTGCATACATGATTATATCTATACACACTTACAATTACTTCATGTGCATGTCTTATCTCCCCAAATATATGTAAGTTCCTATAGAGTGAGACTAGACCTTATATTCCGATCAACTCTAATATTCTGGAATCCCTGATTCCATTGTTTGTTTTTTCCATCACCTAGTGATTTTTGTAGTACTTTGGACACAGTAGGCACCCAATAAATACTTGTGAACAAATGAGCTTGGAGAGCAGGTAGTTTCAGATTTCTGGGGAAAGTCCTTTGGGATTAGCAACACTTACTATCTTCTTAGATACTGAAATTATTTGGGGGAAATTATTGGCAGGAAAGCATGACACTGATTTCCATTTTTTTGGACTTTGAAAACAAACATTTTGAAAAGAGGAAATGCTGATGCAGCTCAAACTGCAATCCTGACCTGTGATTCAGGAGGGCAGGGCATATGTGAGCTGTGGAGTCCTGGACAGTTCCTTGCTCACATCTTATTCTGATATATAATTTTACAGTCATCATATAGTATTTTCATATTATACATGGGTAAAGCAATGCTCAGCTGATTTGCCCATGGTTACCAACCTATCTTAGTGGCAGAACTGAGACTAAAATTTAGGACTCCTAGCTCTCAGTTCACCAAGGGCCCTTGGCTCCAAACTATATTTTTCCCAGTATGTTCAGATCAGGAAACAAGAATTGTAAACCACTGGGTCTCCCCAAATATCTTAAGTAGATTTAAAAGGAGGTAAGGATGCAATGTATTCCAGGCTTTTAGGATAAGTTGTACAAAGGCATGCAGAAGAGGGATGGAAAGTACTGAACAATATGCAGGCTAGTGTGGCCAGAATGTAAAGGAGGTGAAGGAGAGCCAGGAAGGCAGGACTGAGTCCTTGCAAAATGGTATGGAACTTAAACTTGTGTGCCTGTACTCATCACAGCAAAGAATAATGATGTTCGTGAGCAAAGAGTTGGAGAACCACTGCCTTAAGAACCGAGAGTCTCTGATCTGCAAAAGGGGAATGAGGTTCTACATAAGGAGTTCTCTTATGTAGAACCTTATAAAAATAATGATTAACAATAATAATAGCCAGCATTATAGATAGCACTAATAATTTATTAGTTATTTTATAGAACTTTAAGGTTTGCAAAATGTTTTATATATGTTATCTCATTCAGTCATCACAACAACTCTGAGACAGGTGCTGTTATTATCTCAGTTTTACAGATGAGGAAACTGAGGCTGAGAGAGGACAGATAACATTCCCAAGGCCACACAGTTGGGAAATGTCTTAGGTAGAACTTGAAGTCAAGTATTCCTGGCTTAAGGTGGCCCAGTGGATAGAATGCCAGTCCTGGAGTCAGGAAGACTCATCTTCCCAAGTTCAAATCTGGCCTCAAATGCTAGCTAGCTATGTGATCCTGGGCAAGTCACCTACCCCTGTTTGCCTCAGTTTCCTCATCTGCAAAATAAGTTGGAAAAGAAAATGGCAAACCATTCCAGGATCTTGGCCAGGAAAACCCCAAATGGGGTCATGAAGAGTTGGACATAACTAAAAATGAACAGAAAGATGCTAATAGGAGAGAAGCTGAAGTGGTACTAATTCCACTTTCTCATTGAAATGTCAACCAGCTGGGGGCAGCTAGGTGGCGCAGTGACTAGAGCACCTGCCCTGGAGTCAGGAGGACCTGAGTTCAAATCCAGCCTCAGACACTTAACACTTACTAGCTGTGTGACCTTGGGCAAGTCACTTAACCCCAATTGCCCTCCAAAAAGCAAAAAAAAAAAAAAAAAGACAACCAGTCAGGATAGTTTTACCCTTAAATGTAAGTTGTTTTAATCTTGTCTATAAAAGCAGCTTAGTGTACTAATAACTACTTTTGTTTTATTTCCTGAGTTTACCTTAATTGACAAGGACAAAGCCCAAACAAGGATTTTCTTTTATCACCACCTAACTGCCTGGTGAAATCACAGGTCTTTCAAAAAAATTATACAGAAGTTAAAAAAAAAAGTTTTATTGGGATCACTTTTAGTTGTTCTACATACCCTTGATGAGTAACATTTGCTCTCAAATGCATCAGGACAGGCAGGTTTCTTGGTTCATCCACGTTTGGGAAACAGTTCATAGGCTGCCCTTCCCCAGAAAGTCATCGAGGGTGGAGACAGATGGCACTTGAGTGTGGACACCCACTTACTGAAGACTGGGTGGGCAGAGGCAGATTGGGCCTGTGACTTTCCCACGAGGGCGGCAGCATCCAGATTGTTTTTGGACAGGAGTATATTGTGGCCTCTTCTATCTTTGCCTTAATGATGATCATAATACTTTACACTCATGGGTGCTTAATGTTCGATAAGCCTGTTCAGTTTCCAAAACATATTACATATATTTTCTCATTGGATCGATGAAGCAGCTCTCTGAGACAGGTCAGGAAGCTATTATATGAGCCCATTTTACAGATGAGGAAACCAAGTCACCAAGTGGCTAAGTAAACTCGGTCCAGACCACAGCTCTAGGGTTTGTGCTCTATGAACCTCAGACCTCATCTCCTACTTCAAGCACCACCTTACCCCCTCCTCTCACCATCCTATCACATCGCCTTTCTAAATAGCCAGCCAAATTTCTGGTCCTATGAAGTTCTTCCTTGTCTTGGAAATTCCTGGGGATCATTTCACCTGACCCAGAGTCCTCTTTTTCTCTCTTTATTTAGTGGGAAAGATGAACTCATTTTACTTAGTCCAGATTTTTTCCCTTAGAGGTTTTCCAAAATCATGCAGGGAGGGGTGGGTGTGGAGGGTGGGTCAGTTATGTCCTGAAGGGGGAGTGGTGGGTGCCGGGACTCCCGAACTGAATGGTCACTTTGTTTGATGAGGGGCGCTGAGATCTGGGAGCAAATTCCCTTGACTCCACCTACAGAATGCTGCAGATAAGCAGCTGACATTTTCATGTTTACTGTTTAGCCCTGGCTCTGTGGACTTCCTGCCACAAATAGGTCTTGATTGAGTAACCAGAAACCTCTTCCTTATCTTTCTTGCTGGGTGGCTGGCAGGGTGGGGGTGGGGTCCCGTGGCAGAGTGCTTATTTAGAGTGTTTCAGTGGTCTTTGTGCCTGGGTTTAGCATAAAAATTCAGGGTTCTGTCTAACTTTCAGTGACTCAGTCGTGGAATGTTAGTTAGTGCAGCATGAAATCTTCAAGCTCCTTTAGTCCTTCATTTTATAGAGGAGGAGATGAGACCCTGGAGAATTTGTGTCAGGAGGCCAGGCTCCCTGGGCTTCCTGTGAAGTTCATCAGGCTTTCACTCTCTCTCTTCTTCCCTTTTATCCTTGGGCTGTTGAAATTATATATGGGAAAGTGCTTTGAAAGAAGTAAGATGCTAAATGAGTGTGAAGTCATATTATCATCAATTATAATTTTTCACTAATTATGGAGCACCTGCTGGAAATAAGGAACATTTGCACAAGGATATGAAATGAATGTAACCTCCAGATAGAGAATGAGCGAACCCAGAGCTGGGAGCTATTGATATAGCATTTGGGGGGAGTAGAAGGGGAGGGAGAAATGGGTTGAATCATAGAATCTCAGAGTGTTATCACACAAGGGTGCCCTAGAGAATATCTGCTTCAAACTCCTTTGTTTTAGAGAGCAGGGACCTGTAGACCAAAGAGGGGAAGTCACTTAATCAAGGTCACATACTGTCTTGGGCTATTGAAGGTGGCTTCTTGTTATTGGTAGTGTTACATTTAATATCATAAGTGGGGGTGGCTAGGTGGCACAATGAATAGAGCACTGGCCCTGGAGTCAGGAGGACCTGAGTTCAAATGTGGCCTCAGACACTTAACACGTACTAGCCGTGTGACCTTGGGCAAGTCACTTAACCCCAATTGCCTTGCCCTTCCCCCTCCAAGGAGCAAAAAAATATATATCATAAGTGTGTGTACATGGACATGCTTTTTTCTTTTTTTAATTTAAGTTTAAAATAAATAAAAAAATTTACAGCCCCCCCCCCCAATATTATAGGTGCAAAGCAGATAGCAAAAGTTGGATTGCCTACGCAATGGGGAAGAACTTCCAGCTGACGTGTGAGGAAGACCTTGTGGAGAGTTGCTTATCAGCCCCGATATATTCCTTGTCTACAGGCCATAAAAGTTAATTGCCAAGTCTGTGCCCTGCTGTTTCTCTTATCTAGGTAGGGCCACTCTGGCCACCTTTATCTTCCTATGAACAAGCACGCTTGGTATGCATGTGCTCAGGTGGGTTTGTTTGGCAGTGTTAGCAGAGGAAGAAATGACACTAAGGTTCATTCTTCTCTCTGTCTGGTGGTATTGGAGCAGGAGAAAAGGTCTTATTCAGGTATTTAATGTAACCCAGGTTTTTAAGGGGTTCTCTTCCTTTCTTTTCTGTCTATAGAATTCATATAATGTTAGTATTGGAGAGCATGGAATGTCAGAGTTGGAAGAGGTCCTAGAACAAAGAACATGGACCCTTAGGGGAAGAAGGCTCACCCCTTATGCCTGGAAGGCACTATCTTTCCTCATCTGTGTCCACTTAACTCCTCTTTTTTTTTCAAGACTGCTTTGGTTGCCACTTTCTTCCCTAAGGCCTTTCTTGTTTCTCTGCACTCCATGCTCCTCCACTCAAGCAGAAAATACTGTTTCTTTCCTCAATTTCATTGATTGTAGATCTAGAGTTAGATGGGGACCTTAAGGGTTGTGTAGCCCCAGCCCCTCATCTTTATTTTCTTTTACTTAACTTTGCATATGTTTTCTCAATTAAAAGACATTATTTTCTCTTTTTCCATCTTTCCCTCACTGGGAAAAGAAAAAGAAAAACAAAGCCCTTGTAATAAACATGCATAGTCAAGTGAAATAACTTCCTGTATTGGCCATGTCCAAAAATACGTGTCTCACTTTGCCTATTTAGTACATTACCAATATGTCAGGAAATGGGGTGACATCTTTCACCATTGGTCCTCTTAGAATCGTGGATGGCCATTGCATCGGTCAGAATTCTTTTTGTTTTTTATATGATGTCCTTTCACTCTACATCAGTTTATATGACCCTTCCTAGGTTCCTCAGAAACTGTCCCTTCCATTCTTCCTAATGGCACAATGGTACCCCATTATATTCACCTACCATACTTCAGCCATTTGTTGAGCACCCCTTCAGTTTTTGCCACCACAAAAAGAACTGCTGTCCGCAGTTTTGTGCCTAAAACCCCTTTTCCTCTTCCTTCGGTCTCTTTTGTGCATGGGCCTCATGATGGTGAAGGATCCAGCCCAGGGCTGTGCAGGAAGCACATAGTAGGGCTGGGACATTCTTTAAGTGTCTTTTTCAGGGTGTCTGCTTTGCCCCGTCACACTCTGTGTCTTATATATTGTACTCATATATCTATTCCTTAATTCGACTATTAGCCCCTTGAGGGTAGAGGCTATGCAATTTTATTTTAATCTGTGTCCCCAGTTTAGTAATACATGCTTAAGAAGTGATTGTTGAATTAAGTTAGACATAATCTAGGCCAACTCTTTCATTTTATAGATGATGAAACTGAGGCTCAATTAGGCTAGAGGGTTTGCCCAAGGATATCAATGGCAGAATCGGGCAAGTAGGTGGCACAGTGAATAGAGTGCTGGACTTGGAGTCAGGAAGACTCATCTTCCTGAGTTCAAATTTGGCCTCAGACACTTACTAGCTGTGTGACCCTGGGCAAGTTACTTAGGCCTGTTGGCTATTTTTTAAGGTGTTATTTTCTTCAATGTATTTTTGGGTCTCCTTTAGCAGGCTGTTGACTCTCTTTTCATGATTTTCTTGCATCATTCTCATTTCTCTTCCCAATTTTTCCTCCACTTCTCTTACTTGATTTTCAAAATCCTTCTTGAGCTCCTCCATGGCCTGTAGCCAATTCATATTTTTCTTGGAGGCTTTTGATGCAGGAGTTCTGACTTTGCTGTCTTCCACCCACTCCATACCTTGATCCTTTTTGTCCCCCAAAAAGGATTGTATGGTCTGTTTGTGCTTTCTCTGCTTGCTCATATTGGCAGCCAATGACTTGACTTTTGAGCTCTTTGCCACAGTAGAACTCTGCTTCCAGAGGGGAAGAAAGAGCTTCTTCCCAAATCACTGGGGTTTTCACAGCTGCCAGAGCTACCAGGAGGGCACTCTCTCTGCAGCCCCCACATGCTCTGGCTCACTGGCCACATGCTTCAGGACCACCACCCAAGACCGTAATCCAGAGCCAAGCAGGTTAAAGCAAGAGCGATTCCCCTGTGAATGGTCGCTTGGTGCTCCAACAGTCTGCGGGCCAGGAGCTCTGGCAGCTCCATATCCACCATGCTTTCACTGCTTCTCACCCCAGAGGCAGAGGCTGGACTGTTGCTCTTCCTTCCCCCCTCTACCCCTCCCCCCAGTTCCAACAAAGTTCTACACTGACCTTTTACTTTGCCTTTGGTGTTTATGGGTTGAGAAGTCTGGAAACCACCACAGCTGCTGGTGATTCACTCTCCTCTGCTCTGGCCGCTGCTGGTCGGGGCTGCCCTGAGGCTAGAGCCCTGCACCTCAGTGTGACAGACCCTTCCTGTCGGCCTGCCAGGCTGCCTTCAGTGGGAGATTTGTTTTTCTCTGTCACTTTGTAGGTTCTGTAGCTCTCAAGTTTGTTTAGAGTAATTTTTTTACATGTATTGGAAGTGCTTGGAGTGAGAGTTCACACCAAATTTGTGCTTCTGCTCGACCATCTTGTCTCCCTTACAAACTGCTTTTAATAAGGTATTAATAGAAGCAGCTAAGTGGCCTAGAGGATAGAGCACTGGACCTGGAATCAGGAAGTTGTTGTTCGGTTGTGTCTGACTCTTTATGAACTCATTTTACAGATGAAGAAACAGAGGCAAATAGGATTAAATGACTTGCCCGGGATCACACCGTTACTAAGTGTCTGAGGCCAGACTTGAACCCAGGTCTTCCTGACTCTAGGCCTGGTGCCCCATTCACTAGCTGCCTTTAACTGTCAGGAAGACCCAAATTCAATTCCAGCCTCAGATACTTACTAGTTTTGTGACCCTGGGCAAGTTGCTTAACTTCTGTCTGCCTTGGTTTCTTTATCTGTAAAATGGACATAATTATAACACCAAGTTCCCAGGGCTGTTGTGAGGATAAAATGAAATATTTGTAAAGTACTTTGAAAACCTTAAAACACCCTAAAAATGCTAGTTATTATTATTATTGTTACTATTAATAAATAATAAGATAATGATAATAGATATGTGTTTGATATGAGGAAAGAGGCTTAAAAGTGATCCCATTTGTGAGGAGGAGAACTCTGTTTTGGAAAAGTTTCTTTTTTTTTCCCCATAAGACTCTGAAATTAGTGCATTCAATCTGGGGAACATTAAAAGTTGCACACAGCCCAGCTTCAGGGCTACAGGGTCAGTGGGAAAGAAGACAAGGTTAGGGCCTAGGGAGATGGGGGAGGAGGAGGAGACCAGGACCTTGGATTCTTTATAGTGGCTTTTGGGTTGGTGCATATGGTGAGAATGGACTTTAGGAACTCTTGCTTAAATGAATATTTTGAGGTCCTGGAATGAAAAAAGATTTAGGAATTTGGCTTTTTTGTATTGCTATTGACTTTAAGAGTCAGAATGATCATGGGAAAATGGTGCCTTTTCACATTGTCAAAGAAAGTCCTATTAGAAAAATATGTATCTTGAATTTATGGGTTTTATTAAAAGGGAATGAAAAGATATGTTTTAATAAAGAGCAAAATTTGCATGGTGTAATGGAAAGGCTTTAGCTTCACCCATCTGGGTTCACCTCTTGACTCTCATGCAGACTGTGTGACCTTGGACAACTGATTGAACTTCTCTGGGCCCCAATTTCTTCATTTGTGGGAAAAAAAAGGTGGGATGTAACTTCCAGGCCTAACTTTCTATGAGTCTCTGGCAACATGTTACTTAACTTTTGGTTTCTCTTAGCTAAATATGGAACCAAGCACATTGTAAGCATTTTTAATTGAACTTCAGAGATAAGAACCACTCCGTGGACATAGGCTTCACCTGGTGCAGAGATAAATTCCACTAATGACACTCCTTTGTGAGTAACTCAGCAAGGAATTTATTCTTGCCCTATCCCAGTCCTATGTGGAAATCTGGCATCATATGAGGGAATCAGTTACATATGCTCTGGATCTCAGTGTCCTTCATTGTAAAATGATGGGGTTGGACAGGATGACTCTAGATCTGGAATTCTTGATTCCTAATGGTATGTTCTGTTCCTGCTTAGTTCTCTGCTTTGAGGCTATCTCCACGAATATTCCCAAATGCTCAGAATTAGCCATGGGGGTAAAGCCTGAGCTGGGCATGTAGGTGATGCAGTGGATAGAGCGCTGGACCTGGAGTCAGGAAGACTACTCTTCCCAAGTTCAAATCTGGCCTCAGACACTTTTTAGATGTGTGAGCCTGGACAAGTCACTTTACCTTGTTTGCCTCAGTTTCCTCATCTGTGAAATGAGTTGGAGAAAGAAATGTCAAACCACTCCAGTATCTCTGCCAAGAAAACCCCAAATGGAGTCACAAAGAGTCAGACACGACTGAACAGCAACAGCAAAAAAACCTGAGCTGACCCCATTGTTTTGATCTCCAACTTATGGGCAAAATGAATGATGCTCACACCCTTTTGAAATTGTGCTCATTTGCCTTCTTAACCCAGGAGGGGATAACTAGAAGTATTAGACAGCATTGGAGCCAGGGAAACGTTTTTGGTGTGCTCAGAACAGAGACTTGGCCATTGGCGTTTACTCATTTATTTAGTGCTCTAAGTTGGTGCGTGACCTGGGAACTGTGGACATGAAAGGAATTAAGTTTTTTTGTGACTGAGCAAGTCTTATCTGCTAGAAGGATTTCTCTGTTTCATCCTACCTTGCCCTTGTGGCCAGACTGGAGGTCCTCACACCCTATTTCCTGGGTTCCTGGGTCCAGCCTTTTTATTTGTCCTGGACCTATAACCTGATTTCTGCATTCCAGAGGAGGCTGTCAGTTCAACACAGCAGATTTTTTAGATGGCCTCTGTGTTCGCTCTCTCATGTTTTACACTTAACAAGAGGTCTCTCAGAGGTCAAACAACCATAGTGGATGTCTCTCCAAGTCAAACACACCATCACCTCCTTCTCTGACTTGAGTACTGTCTTTGGCCTAGCGAGAACATAACTGGATGCTTTCCTTCATTCTTGAATGTACTAGCCAGCAACTTTAGAGGCCCATTACTTCTTCTATCCTTCTTGGGAAAATGGATTTGGAGGGACTTAATAGCAAGCAGGAAATCGAAAACAGAAGGCGGGGAGATGCTTTTTAGGAGGGAAGAGGGAAAGACGAAGAAGAGAGAGAGAGAAGGAGAGACAGAGAGGGGAGCAGAAGGAAGGAGAGAGTTCCTATAGTTCAGGATCTTTTTTCCTTTTGGGGGAGGGCAGTGAGGCAATTGGGTTAAGTGACTTGGCCAGGGTCACACAGCTAGTAAGTGTTGTGTCTGAGGCCAGATTTGAACTCAGTTCCTCCTGACTCCAGGGCTGGTGCTCTGCCTACTACACCATCTAGCTGCTCTTCTCCCCTCCTCCCCCTCTTTTTCTAAACAACAAAAAAGAGTCCCTTCTGTGAGTAACTGATGGGAAGCACTGAGTGGATTAGTAAAAATAGATGAGGATGAGTATATTGTGGTAGGGAGCATGGGAGACTGGAAAGCATGACATGTGTCCAGGGGAAATCAAGTAATTTGCTTTGCCTAGACCAGGTAGGTATGTGTGGGAGGGTAATAAGAGATTAGATGGGAAACATAATTTGGAAATAAATTGTGGGAGGTCTTGAAGAAGTAGTTGAAGAGTTTTTATTGAGTTTGGTAGGCACTAAGGAGCCTTGGAAGACTTTTAAAAATAAGGGAGTGAGGAGCGGCTAGGTGGCACGGTGAATAGAGCACCGGCCCTGGAGTCAGGAGGACCTGAGTTCAAATCCGGCCTCAGACACTTAACACAAAAACTAAGTCTTGTGACCTTGGGCAAGTCACTTAACCCCAATTTCCCTCCAAAAAAAAAAAAGCAAAACAAATAGGGGAGTGACATGATCAAAGATACATTTGAAGAAGATAAATCCAGCTGTGGTAGGTGGAAATTACATAGGGACCAACTAAGGACAGGGCAGCCAGTTAGTAGTCCAGACACAAGATAATTGAGGCTTAAACTGGGACTAAGGCAGTGAGCATGGAATGAAAAGGAGGAAGGGGTATTTGTGTGATATTGCCAAGAACTTAGCACCAGATTGGATGTAGAGGGAAGAAGAGAGGGAAGAATAAAAGATGATGGGGAGATTTTGAGTATGGGTGACTGGGAGAGAAACAGCAGTTACCATGAATAGAAATAAGGAAGTTGGGAGAAGGAGCTGAGGGGGGAGGGAAGGGTGAGGAGGAAGAGATAGTTCATTTTTTTTTTATCATCTTGAGTTTTAGGCACTGGTGCTTTTTATTCATTAGATAACTATGGGACCTTGGGCAAGTCGCTTCATTTTTCTAGGCCTTAGTAAAATAATAATGATAATACTTATATATAAGAAATATTTATATAATGCTTTGAGGCTTACAACGTACTTTATATACTTTATCTCACTTTTTTCTTACAACAATCCTGTAAGATAGCTGTTATTGTGATTTCCATTTTATAGATGAGAAAACTAAGGCTCAAAGAGGTTTTGACTTGGCCAACTTGGCACAGCTAGTAAACAAAGCAAAATCTGACAAGATGGGCTTTGATTTCAAGTCATCATGGCACCAGGTCCAGGTGCCATGGATAATAATGGCATTCTCCCCCCCACCATCTGATAATAATATCTAGCATTTATATAGTGCTTTAAAGTTTACAAAGCACTTCACAAATATTTGTTTTATTTTATCTGTACAATATCTCTTGTAATTCCTATTATTATCTCCATTTTACAGATGAGACTGAAGTTATGCGATTTCCCTGGAGTCACACAGCTAATGAGTTTTAAGGCAGATTTGAACTCATTTCTCTGAATCTAAGTTTAGTGCTTTATCTACTGCTCTATCTAGGTGTCCTCCAATGCTCATGTTCAAGCCATGGACTCCGCTTTGGAGACATAGTGGACATCCTTGAAGGGAAAGGCTTGGAGTCAGGAAGATCTAGGTTCCAATCTGACCTTTGACACTGGGCACAGGGACTTAATCTCTCTGAGCCCTATGTTCCTCCCTTAGGACTTATAAACTAAATCATAGATGAGTTGAGATCTGCATTGATAGAAAAAAGCTTTGTCATTAGGAGCTTCCTATAAGATGAAATCATTGTTCTTTCTTTTTTAAAAAATTTATTTATTTACTTTTAATTTACAACATTCAGTTCCACAATTCCTTGAGTTTCAAACTCCTCCCCTTCCTTCTGCTCCTCCCTCCCCCCCCATGGCAGCATGCAGTCAGATATAGGATCTACAAATACCTTCACATTCAACATTAGTCAGGTTGTAAAGAAGGATTATAACCAATGGAGTGAACAGTGAGAAAGAGGAGAAAAAGCAAAACCAAAAAAAAAAAGAGAGAAAGAACAAGTCATTTGCTTCCATCTGCACTCAGACTCTGTAGCTCTTTCTCTGGATGTGGACATCTCTTTCCATCACAAGTCTTTTGGAGTTATTTTATAACCCTGCATTGCTGAGAGGAGCCCAGTCTATTGAAGTTAGTTGTCACACATACATTGTGTCTGTGATTGTGTACAGATTCCTCCTGGTTCTGCTCTTCTCACTCAACATCAGTTTATATAAGTCTCTCCAGGTTATTATGAAGTCCGTCTGCTCCTCATTTCTTATAGCACAATAGTATTCCATTACATTCATATATTCCCCCATTGATGGGCAGCCCCTTGGAAATCATTGCTCCTTCACATATATTTATTCTTTTCCTTTATTGTGGCATGTATTGTTTTCTTGGTTCTACTTACTTTGCCCCATCAATTCTTATGAGTCTTTCCAAGTTTCTATGAATTCCTTCCTCATCACCATCATTTTGCACAGCACGATAATAATCCATCACATTCATATGCCCCAGTTTGTTCCTCTGTTTCACTGTCGATGGGTACCCACCTTGTTTCCATTTCCTTACTACCAAAAAAAAGGACCCTTGCATCAATGCTTGAAATAGCGCCAGTTCCTAGTTCGGACAGGCAGCTTGTTTTCCTGGCATGTTCTGAATGCCAGGATTCATCCACTCCCTTGCTCAAGAAATCTTGCCTGATATGCTTATCTCTAGAGGAAATCAGGTGCCTTTAAAATGGGATGTTTGGGGCTAGTTTTGTCTCCTAAATGGGAAACGTGCAGAAATTATTCTTTTCTAAATTCTTCTGGACTCATGATGTACCTAATTGGTTCCTAGTCTGTTGGCCACAGGGTCCATGGAGGTATTGCCAGGGGTATGCAAAGCCATCTTTGAGTCTAGAAACAAATTTGGCTTCTGGAGACTGAACAAATAATGATTCATAATCATAGGTATCACTGTCTCACATGTGCACAGATGCTATTGTGATTAATAAATAGAAATCAATTTAAAAGCATTACTACGTTCATAGGAAACTTTTTGTCATTGTGTATTTTCTTAGTCAAAGGATACTAATAATCAGCCGTCATCATGTGGGAGTCCTCAGGATGTTAAGGACATTTAAAAGGGGCCTCATACTCAGAGTTTGAGAATAACTACAATTTGGCTCTTAAAAAGTGTTGCTTTGTGAGATCTCGTATACTATTGTTTTATGTTACTGGTTGCCTTATCATATATATGGATGTTTAGTGGATAAATGCTGGACTTGGAGTCAGTAAGATCTGGGTTCTAATTCTGCCTCAGACACTTACTAGCTATGTGATGCTAGAAAAGTAATTTAACCTTTCTAAGACTGTTTCCTCATTTATAAAATGATAATCATCAGATTATTATTGTGAGGATCAGATTAGATAATGTATATAAAGCACTTTGTAAATTTAAAGGGCTATATACAATTTCCTCCTCCTCTTCCCTTTTCCTGACTACTCTGTGAACTTCTTGGGAACAGGGACCATTAGAATCCTTTGTATCTCTTTCGGTGCTAAATGCTTATAGTAGGGGCTCAATGCATCCTTTCTGTATGAATGAACAAATGGGTCATAGAAGGTATTAAAAAAGTGTCTGTTTAGTTAGCATGAATGAAGAAAACAATGTACACATCTGTCTCTTTGCTAAAGCTGAAGAATACTCTGCTTCTCATCAGTTGAGGTACACCCAGTGAACCATCTAACGAGGAAGAAACAGTATGGGAGCAGGCAAGCTTCCTCTTTCATAAATGGAGAACATGCCCTTTTCAGCATGTCTCCCCCTCTTCTTCCGTGACCACCCTTAGTGAAGGGAGGCATGTCTCCTTTTCAAGTGAGTTTACACAAGGTGAACACTTATTGTTTTTTTCCTTTTCTTCCAGGGGTGGTGGTAGTGATGGATAGCACAAGACACAATTCTAGGCAATGGAAGAAACCCATAAAGTAGCATGTTTTTGTGTGTCTCAGGTCTAACTCCTGAGAGAGGTGGGAGTGACAAATGTCCCTGGGGAGGAGGGACACCAGGTTGGTAGAAGCAGCCCAGGAAATCCTACATCATCATCACTTTCTAGTTGTCCAGAGTATGGAGGCTTCATTTTTAAAAATCATTGATATCTTTTGTTTTTATATCACCTTCATTTCCAAATATATCCTTCCTGCCTCCTCCCCAAACCATCCCTTATAACGAAGAGTTAAAAAAGAAAAGAGAAGGAAGAAAGCACTTCAGCAATCTAGCCAGCACATCAACTGAGTCCAACAGTGTCTGCAGTGCTCCAGACCCAAAGTTCCCCTCCCCACCCTTGCTTCCGCCACTGCTGCAAGGAAGAGGAGGTTGGACATTGTCTCTTCTGTTCTTCAGGGCCAAGCGTGGTTATCATAATTACGTAGGCTTCAGCTTCTAATTTTTAAAATTTTTCTTTCCATATACATCATTTTGGTACTGCCCTGTGCATCATTTCAAGTGTCTTCCCTTACTTCTCTGAATTCTTCTCATTCCTCCTGTCTGAGAACACAATAACATTGTTACATTCATATGCCAAGATATGTTTATCCCTTGCTCAGTCAATGGCTATCTACTTTGTTTTCAGATCTTTGTTATAACAAAAGGTGCTGCTATGAATATTTCAATGTATGTGAGACTTCTCTTTCTTTCTTTGGCCTTTGGTCAGTCTAACTAGCAGCAAGATCCTTGGGTCAAAGGAATGGACATTTTCATGACTTTTTTTTTTAATTCAGAATTGCTACCCAGACTTGTTGAGTCCAGTCATAACTAGGTGACTCTATTCTCCAGCTCACTCGGGATTTTGTTTGATTTTTCTGCAGATTATGATTGAGTTTTGTCCTGGTGGAGCAGTAGATGCCATCATGTTAGGTAAGTCTCTCTCAGTCCCAGTAAACATGCAAAGGATAACTAGAGTTGGGATTCTTTGTTTTTTTTTTTTTGAGGGGAGAAAACAAGGCAATTGGGGTTAAGCGACTTGCCCAAGGTCACACAGCTAGTAAATGTAAGTGTCTGAGGATGGATTTGAACTCAGGTCCTCCTGACTCCAGGGCTGGTGTTCTATTCACTGCTCCACCTAGCTGCCCCATAGAGTTGGAATTCTTAAGGTACAAGCGAGAAGAAAGATATGTCCTGCCTAGGGGATTAGAATTTATTATCTAGTCAAAATAGTTCTGGTGTGAACTCAGCTGACCAGGGGCCTCTACACCAAAGGTTAACTCAGGTGATTGGCTGCTGCCTTCTTTTGCACTGGTTCCCTTTCAGGATTTTTGGAAGTATGGGGTATTCTCAGAGCCCAGACTATGCAGTGTGATGTAGTGGAAAGAATGTTGGATTTGCATAGCATAGTAAATAGAGTCCTGGACTTAGAGACAGGAACACCTGAGTTCAAATCCTGCCTCAGACAAAGCTGTGTGATCCTGGGCAAATTGCAACCTCTCTGTGCCTTACTTTGCTTATAGAAATTGAGGAGGTTAAATCTTGGTGCTCGAAAAGCAGTATGAGAAGACTTTGTGGGGGGTAAGGGGTCCATATATGTGGACCATTGCATGTGATGTATTGTTTCAATATGTTGATCAATTTTGTTGAAATATTTTTTAGCTTCTTCCTTTTTCTGTTTTTTTAAAAAATTCTTTGTTATAAAGGGTGACTCTTTGGGAGATGGAAAGAAGGAGTATAGGGAGAAATACAGGTGATGTAAAAACAAAAGATGTCATTATATTTTATATATATATATATGTACATATACATATATATATATATTATAAAAATTGAGAGTGGATATCATGCTGCTGACTCATGTGGATCCTGCTGTCCACTAAAACCCCCAGATTTTTTTTTCCAGACAAACTGCTGTATAACCCTTCTACCCCCATCTTGTATTTGTAAAGTTGATTTTTTTTTGAACCTGAGTGCAAGACTTTGCATTTAGATTTTTATTTTATTTATTATTTATATATTTATTTAGAGTATCTATATATTATTTGTACTTATTTTTATATAAATGTGTAATATTTATATGAGTATATAAATGTTATTTATATTTAATTTTATCTCATTAGATAAAATAGGTGCTAGCTATCACATACCACCTGTGTGACTTTGGACAAGTAACTTTACCTCTCTGGACCTTGGTTTCCTGAACCATAAAATAAAAGTGTAATAATAAGCCTCAAAAAAAAAAATGGGGGTGGGGTTGGGCTTGATGGCCTCTGAAGTTCCTTCTGGCTCTAAATCTGGGTTCTTGTGACTTGGCCTCAAATCCTACTTCTGACAGTTGAACATGTGTGACTCTGGGCAAGTCATTCAGCCTCTCTGGGCCTCAGTTTCTTAGGCTGTAAAACAAGCAGATTGGACTAGATCACCTCTGAGATTTCTCCAGCGCTGAAATCTATAATCCAGACTAAGTAAAGGCTGAAGATTGGGTGGTTCTAGCTTTGGGAATTTCCTCCCCTGTGTGTTTGTTGTCTCCTATGAATCTATCTCCTCCTGTGTGTCTCTTACCTTCTGTCACGTAATTAGAGATTTGGGGCTTAAAGGGACCTTAGAGGTTATCAGGTCCAGATGATAATGAAGAATGCCAAGGGCATGGGGTGGTTAAATGACTTACCTAGGGTCATACAGCAAGTAATATTAACTAATGTTCATAATAGCACTTATATAGTACCTACTATAAGCCAGGCACTGTGCTAAGTGCTTTACAAATATGGTCTTATCAGCCCTGGGAGGTAGGTACTGTTATTATCCCCATTTTACAGATTAGGAAGTTAAGTGATATGGAAGTTAAGTGACTTATTGAGGGTCACACAGCTAGTGAGTGTCTCAGGCATGATTCAAACCCATCTTTTCCTGGCTCCAAGTCCAGAGGTCTATTCCTGATGCATTTTATTTGGGTAGAAAAGGTCATGAAGACTATGACCTTCCACCTATTTCCTAGATGGGAGGATAAAATAGTACAGTGGTTGGAGGGTGTTTTGAAAAATGGTGAAGTTCTTTTCATATGCTAAGTACTTTATTGTATGTTTGGCTTTTACTAGGGTGAGTTCATGTTATAACTTAACCTCTTCTCTTAAAAGGTAGGAAAATGATAGTGGCTTATCCCCTCGTTTTATAATTGGCAAAGTAACTAAGGAGGCTAAAGACTTGACCAGGATTATGGGATGTAGCAGATTAAAGAAATGGGCCCCGCCCCTGCCCCTTCCAATTTCAGAGGTCTGAGCCTGGCTCCCTGGATGGGGATGGGGGAGGACCAGGCTGTGAGGATGAAGCACTGGGCTGCAGCCAGGAAGGGAGCCTAATGGTATTTGCAGTTGCAGGCTGAGAAGCCACACAGAAACGTAGAGCTGAGGCAGCCCCCCGTGCTGAAGGCAGCTAGGGCTATGAGAGCAGTTGCCACCTGGGGAAGCATTGTACCCCAAACGTGGATGGCATGCACCTTAGGGGGTTGGTGGCAGGGATAGAGTGGTGCTGCTTTAGGGCAAGGAATCAGGGTCTAGAGGGGAGAAAGGGATTTTACAAATGTTTTATGTAGAAGTTGGATAAGGCAACCTATCCTGAAAAGGTCAGAGATAAGGGCAGGAAATTTATGGGTTATGAGGTAGATGAAAACTTGCATGATACTACAGAGAGCACTGGATTTGAAGTGTGAGGACCTGGGTTTGAAACTTGGATTTGCCAGGTCCTATCTGGGTGTCTTTGGACAAGTCACTGAATGTCTCTGGGTGTCTGTTTCCTCATCTGTAAAATGGGGGAGGGGGTCAGAATTGAGCTCTAGTTCAACCTTAGGGGTGATCTCTGAGTTCCCTTCCAACTCTGAATTAGCTCTCTTCAGCAGAGCTCTTCTTAGGTAGCAAAATGGTGATCTCAGTGATGATTGGACTAGTTACATCCTTCCACAGTGTATCTGTCAATGTCTTTGTCTTTTTTCCTTTTTTAAGAAAAATTGATGACTTTTATTTTCCCATAACACTCATTTCCAGGTATATCCCTCTCCCCTCCCTTATCAAGAGACCCTTCTTTTCTTTTTTTTCTCTTTTGGAGGGGGAAGGCAAGGCAGTTGGGGTTAAGTGACTTGCCCAAGGTCACACAGCAAGTAAGTGTCAAGTGTCTGAGGCCGGATTTGAACTCAGGTTCTCCTGACTCCAGGGCTGGTGCTCTATTTACTGTGCTACCTAGCTGCCCCAAGAGAGCCTTCATTTGTAATGAAGATTAGACAGAAAGAAAAACCCAACATAGTTTAGCAAGACCAAAGCCCATGTCAACTATGTCTAAAAATATATGTAATCTTCCATACCCATAGTGCCTCATTTCTACAAAGAGGGGAGGGATGTCTATTTTCTCATTTATTCTCTGATGCTCAGGTTGCTCATTATAATTATATGTACTCTGTTTCTTTTTCAAAATTTGCATTTATCTTCTTGTTGTCATTGCGTAGATGACCTTGGGGTCCTTGCTAGAGACAGAATGCAGGGCCTAGGTGGCCCCTAGACTGCCACCGTGTAGCCATTTGTCAGTTCATATAAAGAGCTTTTACTCCTTGACAAAACCAGAGAATGTCTTCAGGTATCTGGATGTGTGTCTACCTAGGCTAGAGGAAAGGTTCAGCTGCCCAGGGCATGCAAAGATCCAGACAGCTGCTGGTTCACTCAAGTCTGCCTAATCCTTTCTCTGCTGATTTTTGCCCACAGAATTGGATAGAGGGCTCACGGAGCCTCAGATCCAAGTAATTTGCCGTCAGATGCTCGAGGCCCTTACCTACCTACATAGTAAGAAGATCATCCACCGTGACCTGAAGGCTGGAAATGTGCTGATGACCTTGGACGGGGACATCAAACTTGGTAAGGGCTTCTACCCAATACAGTGCAGCAGTTTGGGCTAGGTGGGAGACATGAGTGAAACAGAACATGGAGGCACCTTCAGGCTCATCCAAATCGGCTTCGTGGCTTTTTACTGAGTTGCTATAAAACAAGTAAACCTGAAGGCTCCAAGCTGCCCTTTCATTCTGATCACTGCACCCTCTCACAAAAGGTCCTTCTCCAGCCAGGCTGGTTTCTTCATTGTGCCCCAAACACCTTACACATTTTCCCCCTCATGATCCTATTCATTGCATCTACCCCACCTTGGAATGTCCCTCTCCAAAGGAGCGCTCTGTTACTGGCTTCATGGGTCAGAGGTTCTGGGTTCAGATCCCATCTGCTGTGCTCATGAATTGTGTGATCTTGTACGTGTCATCTAACCTCCTTTAGCTTCCTTTTCATAGTCTATAAAACTACCTTTTTGTTGTTGTGAAGTCATTCAGTCATGTCTGATTCTTTGTGGGTTTTCTTAGCAAAGATACTGGAGTGGTTTGCCATTTCCTTTTCTAAAACTATTTTTACAGAGTAATTAATGACTGGGTGGGGAGCGGGACAGGGAGGATTTGAGTCACGGTTGGACTAGATGGCCCTTGAAATCCCTTCCGGCCACTAGATCTATGATCCCATGATCTGTGTTTGAGTTCTGCCCCATTTCCTACTAGCTTCGTCAGCTTAGGCAAGGGAGTAAACTCCTCTAAGCCTCAGTTTCCTCATCTGTAAAATGGATAAAACAACTCCTGCCTTACCTACCCATAGGGTTGTTATGAAGTTCAAATGCTTAGAGTTATCTGTAAGCTAAAATATAAAAGGTATTATTACTATTAACTCCCATCCTTCTGGGCCCCAATCACGACATCATTCGTGAAACTTCTCTAGTTGCTACAGTCCACATTTCTGTTTCCTTTCTCTGAAGATCCGCAGTATGCCATTCATTTGGCATTCATTGGTAATATGATGCTTTATTACACCCACACTCACACACATACACACACGTGCATATACACATGTACACATCCATATGTATGTGTGCATATTTACATATATATAACAAGTAACACGTATATGTTTATGTATTTTATATATACACAATATATTTCACATATTTATATATAAATATTAGTTCATATATTTATCCACACATATACATCTATCTATCTGTCTGTCTGTCTGTCTGTCTATCTATGTATCTGTCTGTCTGTCTATCTGTCTGTCTATCTATAGCCCATCTCCCGTACTATAATAGACTTGAAGCCCTGGAGGAAAGAGATTGTATTTTTAATTTCTGCTTCTTGGTATCCCCAGAGTGCTTAGCACACAGCAGGCCCACAGTCAATATTTGTTGATTGCCTGAAACTGAGTTTCTCTGGATAATCACATGGGTTTGAAGAATAACATCAGCAGCTGAAACAGGCCTGACCCGATCATTTGTTTGGCTTTTGAGCAGAAGATTTACCCGTGTTGATCATTGACCTGTTTATTGAACTTGAGGGTTTTATAGGGGCCAGAAGTTGGCAACCCCTTCTGACGAAGGACCAGCATGGCACCATGCTGGAGCTGAGATCAAAGGACAGGCTTGAGTTCCGTCTCTGTAGCTGTCTGCCCTCGGGCATTCTTCGCCAAATTTCCAGATGGTTGTATTAATAATAGTGATAATAATAACAGCCAGCATTTTTATATAGCACCTACTATGAGCCAGTCACCAAGCTAATGTGTTTTACAAATATTACCTCATTTGATTCTCACAGCAACCTTAGAGGTTATTATGATCCCCATTTTGCAAATGAGGAAACTTAGGCAGACAGAAGTTATGACTTGCCCGGGGTCATACAGCCAATGTCTGAGGCTGTATTTGAACTCAGATCTTCCTCAGTCCAAGCCCAGCCCTGTCTCTGCTGAGCCACCTGACTATCCCTTTATTATTAAGCACCATTATTCCAAGTGTTTGAATAAAAAACAGAAAACAGAAACAGTCCCTTCTCTCTAGGTGCTTACAATTGTTTGAGGAAAACAACATGTACAAAGCAATGCAAAAGAATAGCAAATAATTTTGGGGGGAAGGGGACAGGGTTAGTACTTGCAACTCAAAGAGTCAGGGCAGTCTTCTTGAAGGAGGAGATAGCTTCTGAACTGAACTTAGAAGAAGGCTGGAGATTCTGAAAGCTGGGAGGAAGGGCATTCCAGGCATGGAGGGAGACCATTTGGACAAAGGCGTCAATACATATGGAATATGCATCATTGTGTATGAGGAACGGCAAGTAGGTCAGCTTGGATGGAATGCCAAGTATGTGAAGGAGAGTATTGGATAAGCCCAGAAAAATGGGCCAGAACCGGATTGTCATAGGCTTTAATTGCCTTGTGTTAGGCTTCAGTACTGGAAGCTCTGTGGAGTTTGAACTCGGGAGGGGAGGGACTTGAGGCAGGGGACCCACGAGGAGGTGATTACTAAAGGCTAGACAAGAAGAAGGCCCTGAACTGGGCGTCAGGAGCGCGGGTGGCCATGTGAGTAAAGAGGATGGAATAGATGGGACGAATGGTGTGAAGCTTAATTCTCTTCTCGGTCTAAGTCCATGATCTCATGATCCTATAGCCAGGAAAATGGAGTCATGCGGTGGTAGGAGCTTGAACTTGGGGCAGGAAGATCAGGATGTGATTTGGGATTGCAGTAGGATGAGGACTCTAGGCATGATGGGAAGAAACATTATCCTGGGGCTGGGCTTGCAGGGAGGTCAAAGCGTATTTTGAGTTTGTTAGCACTTCACTGGGACTGAAGAAGGCTGTGCAGGAGCAGAGCGGGGTAGGAACGGGCAGCTGTGTGGGTCAGGGCAGAGCAGGGTGTAGAGAACAGTTCTGGGAAGTAGATCAATGAGGAATAATAATAGCATATCCCAGGGAGCAGCATCCCAACCCTCTGATAGCCTTAGAAAAGTAAAGATTGGTATATCTTTGGAAAAATATAACAAAACTCCATTATAATAGTTTGTTGTTGCCTGCAATGAACATTGCCCACTATACCTACTCTGTACCAGGCACTAGGAATACACAGACAAAAATGAAAAAGCTCCTGCCTTCAAGGAGTTTACATTTTTATTATTTTGGAGACTTTGACGAATCTGTGTTTACATCAATGTGACTCTCCCCTCTAGAGCTTCATATCTCACCTCTTAAAGGCCTTCTTGTCCTGTGTCCCTTTTTTGTTCATCTTCTCCTTGAAGTCTTATACAGACGATCTACCCAACAAGCTGAGGGCTTCCCTTTAGATCCCTCACCATTTCCTGGGTGCCAGTGGGTCACATGGACTGCCCATTGGTTATATCTTGCTGTACCTAGATGACCAGCCTTACTCCTTTTCTGGTCATATATCTCTCTGTTATCCTTCATGCCATTTTTCCTGAGTGGTTTTTTTGGGGAAATGTTAGCAACCTATTCATGCCCAGTATGCAGCTCCCCATTGTTCTTGGCCTGAACTGCAGTTTAAATTCTTGGTATCATGTGGATTCTGATATAGTGTAGATTATATCCTCTGCCTGTGTCTGTCAGAAACCAATTATGTTTTGGGGAGAAAAAACATATGCATGTAGAAAGATAATTAAGTACCAGACAGTATATGAGAAATGTCACATGAGTAGGACAGTGAGTATAAAGGAGTCTGGAAGAGATCACATCTAGAGAAAGCGGGATTTGAGATGAACTTTGTAAGATGGAATAGCCATGAAATGAGTGGTTCCGTGTACAAAAAACAATACTATAAAATATTTAGCATGAAGCCCTTGATCTGGAGTGTCTCTTTCTTCACCACCCTTTTACCCCACGATTGTGATCAGCTGGAATGGTAGACAATGGATGAGTCTTCAGCTTACTCTTTTCAGCTTAAGGTCTATAAAAAGTATATATGCCTCTAAGAGGTAACAACAATCAAAACCTAAATACTTTTCAGGCTACAAGAGAAATGTATGATTGGTCTGCTTCCAGTGAGCCTATAGTCTAGTCAGAACCTGTGTTCAGGAAGTAGTACTCCCTAGTAAAAGCTCAGGGACAGTTTTTTTTCCTCTTATCTTTGTATTCCAGTAGCTAGCACAATAGCTCACACTCGGTAGGTCCTTAACAGATACTTTGCTGAGTTGAATGGCAATTGGGTAGAGTTATTTAGGGTCCAAAATGGGTGATCTGTAGGAGCAATTGAAGCCCAGAGACAAGAGATATCAGTGTGGCACTGGAATGGAGATGGGACCTGAGATTTCGACTACATGTTGGTGGATGCTGAGTTTAAGTCTTGCCTACGGGTCTGTCTGAAGCTGTCTTTCCTCCTTTCCTTCTGGTGCCTCATCCTGTCCATTAAGTTTCTGGCTATGCAGAAATGAAGCAAGAACTGCCATGCTTAATAGGAGCTTAGAGACTTAGACTTAAGAGAAAATAAAACCCCGAGCTCTTTTTTTTCATCTTAAAGAATATAAAAATATTTAAGAGCGATGAGATTGAATAGGTTTTTTAATTACTTGGATGTATTCAGTTGAGAAAACCAGGAAGTTCACAGAAAGTTGAATGTGTGTATATTTACATAATCACCCTTGTGTTCCCTGAGACCTGGTATGGGGATGCCCATGGGAGCAGGCTTGTTGTTCTGTTGTGGAAAATCCTCTTCACTGTTGACATCTGTAATCTGCAGCCTGGTCTTGGCAGCCACGGGGACACAGGAGATTGGAGGTCTGGCTCTTCCTGCCTTCCTGAGACAGCCTGTGGGGCCCCGGGGGGGTTCCTTGTACATCCTTGTACCACTTGCACACTCGGCAAGAAATCGCTTCAGCAAAATTGTCCTGCCAAGCATCTCCCCACCCTCCTGCAGAGGACAGTAAGTGGGTCAGGTTATTGGGGAATAATTAATGCGACCTTGGCAGCAACCATGTGCTAATGTGTGTAGCCTTCGCTGATTCTAAAGTATCCTTCGTGGAGAGTCAGCAGTCAAGAATGAAGTGTATGGCCTCTTTCTTGTGCTGAATGCTATCTCTGCTTGGGGGCTTCCACTTCTCTTGGGATTCATAGATGAAGAAGGAGCTCCCACTCTTGGAGGGGGTGGTTTGACTATCAAATATCGTCTGCTGCTGATTGAGGGAGCGGCCCCTTCTTCTAGGGTCCATCTGGGGGTGCAGGGTACAGGGCTCTCACTCTGTAGCTTACAGAGATTGGAAGAGCATGGCCACCTCTTCCAGTATTGCTGGGAGTGAAAGGAAAGGGCTTCTCTGTCTCAAAAAGGATTTCACAGAAGCCACTGTAATCTTAGATTTCCCCTGTCCGCCAAACTTCCATTTCCTGCATCTCCTAGGATTCTCTAGGGTCTTGACATTGCTACTACTCCTCATGATATATCCATCTTTGGGGCCATTTTTTTGTTGTATCTAGCTGGTAGATATTTTGTTGTTTTTGTTCAGTCATGTCCAGTTCTTTGTTACCCTGTTTGGGGTTTTCTTGGTGAAGATACTGGAGTGGTTTGCCATTTCCTTCAGCTCATTTGACAGATGAGGAAACTGAGGCAAACAAGGTCAGTGACAGTCACATAGCTAGTAAATGGTTGAGGGCAAATTTGAAGTCAGGAAAATGAGTCTTCCTGATTCCAGCCCCAGCACTCTATCTACTGTGCCACTTGGCCTGGTAGATATTAGGAATCATGATCATTTATTAGGCTCCTTCTATGTTCCAGACATTATATTAGATACCAAGGCTACAAAGACAAAAAACAAAATAATCCCTGCCCTTGAGAAGCTTGTTTTCTACTAGGACTCAGGGGTGAGGAACCTGCTGCCTGGAGGCCACATGTGGCCTTTTAGGTCCTCAGGTGTGGGCCCTTTGACTGAATCCAAACTACACAGAATAAATCCCCTTAATAAAAGTATTTGTTCTGTAAAACTCAGACTCAGTCAAAAGACCACACCAAAGACCTAGATTCCCCACCCTGGTGACTAGCTTCTACTAGATTCTTTGAATGGAGAAGTGAAAGTAGTGAGATTTCCCAAGGAAAAAGACTGGAACTGATCTTACTTAACCTTTTCAGAAAACTAGATTAAATATACTTGAATGCACCCTTCTTGAGCTTAAGACTCTGTATGGCTGATTCCTGAGTTTTATGAAATGTATGTTTGTTCAGTCAGAGGTTGATAGGATGTAGAGTGGGGAAGAGACCTTAGAAGTCAAATCATCTAATTTCCTCATTTTACTTATGAGGAAACTGAAGACCAGAGATGTTATGTGAGTAACCTGAAGTCATGTGGGTAATAAGTGGCAGAGGATTTCTTACCCAAGTTTTCTGACTCTTTTATCTAATGCTCTGTTCATGATACCTTCTTTTTCTTCTTTCTCTCTTCCTTCTCTCCCTCCCTCATTCACTCATTCAGCAAACCTGTATTAAGCATTCACTTTGTGTTGTAGGCCAAGGATCAATGAGATCTATCTCCTTCCTCCATGAGGCTTATTTTTGTGGTTGGTGGTCAGTTGTTTCCAACTCTTGGCGACCCCATTTGAGCTTTTCTTGGCAAAGATACTGGAGTGATTTGCCATCAGCTCATTTTACAGATGAGGAAACTGAGGCAAACAGGGTTAAGTGACTTGCCCCGGGTCACACAGTAAGTGTCTGAGGCTGGATTTGAACTCAGAAAGAGGAGTCTTTCTGACTCTAGGCCCAGAGCTCTATCCAAGTACCACTTAGTTGTCCTCTAAGAAGCTTATAGCCTATTGGTATAATACTGAAACATGAAAGTAGAAAAGGAAAAGGTAAAGGAAAAAAAGACTAGAATCATAGTCAGAGTTGGCATAGGACAGGGGTGGGGAACTGCGACCTCAAGGCCACATGTGGCCCTCTATGTCCTCAAGTGTGGCCCTTTGATTGAACCTCAACTTCACAGAACAAACCCCTGATTTGTACTGATTCTCCCCTGGTACAGGAGACAGGGGAGAAGGTGAAGAGATAGGACAGAAAAGATGGATTAAGAAAGATGAAGGAGAAAAAAGAGGTAAGAGTCAGGAAGTACGGACAAAGGGCCTTGGGGGTAGTGATGTGCCTCCAGTTGACTTAATCATGGAAGACTTAGAGGTTAATTAGAGAGATCACCAAGGACACCAGATATTAGCTTCATCCTTAATGAGCCCAAAGAAGGTGAGCTAAGGTGGCTGTTGTGACCGGGTAGAAGGAAGTCCCCTGGGTCTTGCTTGGTTATGTGTGAGAGCATTCCCCAGTTCTGGGCAGGAATAGGGCAGCCCTACTCACGGCCAGCTGCTCATGCTTAATAGTTGACCCCATAGTGAAGAAGGGATTGGAAGGGTCAGGGCTGGACAGAGTGCCATTGGGGCGATGTGTTGATATCACAGCTGTCTCTAGGACTTATACAGCTGACTTTTTTGGGTGCCTGCGGCTAGGATGACAGGAAACTGATTCATTTCCACAAAAACAGACAGGCAATATTAGGTGTTGGATCAAATATATTTTTGGGATTTCTTACTAATAGAAGACCTCAAGTTATAGTATATCTAGTAGAAATATTTTAGTCAAGTCAATCAGGGAAATATTGTCCACATAATATATGTAGATTTCAACATTTCACAAAGGGAGGGAGTGAGGCAGCTAGGTGGTACAGTAGATATAGAGCACTGGCCCTGGAGTCAGGAGGACATGAGTTCAAATCTGGCCTCAGACACTTACTAGCTGTGTTACCCTGGGCAAGTCACTTAACACCAGTTGCTTCTTTAAAAACAAAAAAAGAAAACAAAGGAAGGAAGTGCAATACTGTGGAAAGAATTACGGATTCAGAGTCTGGGGACTTGGACTCCATTCCTAGCTGTCTTGCTTATTTAACTGTGTGGCCTTAAGCGAGTTACTGCATCTCTCTAAGGCCTCAGTTTTCTCATCTGTAAAATGAGGGGTGGGCCCAGATGGCCTCAAAGATCTTTCTGAGCTCTAAATCCGTGATCCTCTGACATCTAAGGGCCCTCCCAGCTCTGTCTCTCATGCTGTCCTTGTGTACAAGATACGGAAGTGGAGATTAGATGATAGCACAGTTGGGAAGATTTAGAACCGTTTACATGACTGAACCCAGACAGCAGTCATTAATGACGATGTCAGCCAGCAGAGGTGGTTGATGTCTCTAGTGAGTGTCCCAAGGGTCAGTCTTTTCCCCTGTGCTATCCCTGTACTATTAAACATTTAATGAATGACTTGGCTGAAGGTATGAATGATATACTTGTTAAATTTGCAGATGATTCAAAGCCGGGGGGATAGCTAATATGTTGGATGACTGAATCAGGTTATAAAAAGATCTAAACAGGCCAGATCAATGAACTGAATCTAATAAGAAAGAATTTAACTGAGATAAATTTGAAGTCATTGACTTGGATTGAAAAAAACAAACCTGCTCATGTATATTATAGGGGATGCATGGTTAAACAATAGTTCCCATAGGAAAAGACCAGTGGATCCTAGTGGGTCTTAGCTCAATGTGAGTCAGCAGGCAGCCAAAGAAATTAATGTAATCCCAAGATGTGTTGAGAAGGGAAATGATAGTTGTGCGGTCCCCTTGCCTGATATGACAACATATAAACTACTTTGTTTTGTTCTGGGTACCACATTTAACAAAGGACATCAACAAACTAGGCTTTACCCACAGAAGGAATTTAGAAGACTGGAGAACATGATGTGCTGGAACCAGCTTATACCAGCTCGTGAGCTGTGTGATCCTGGGCAAGTCACTTTACTCAGCTTATGAGCTGGTTGTTATATTTTCAGTGAGTGTTTAAGTCTTAGAAATTGCAACTACTAAAAATCATGGCTTGATTGATCATTGTTGGTTATCTAGACTTTAGAAAACAATGGAGAAAATGTTAATTGTGTAGATTAAACTTAAAAGTATGTTGTGCATACAATTTTTTGCCCCAGAGAGCCAGTTGTTAAACATTTACCAGCATACCACTACAAGATTAGTTGAAGGGACTGAGAATGTTTAGGACAAATAAGACAAGACCTAACTGAGACATAATAGCCATCTTTAAACATTTGAAGGGGTTGTGGCCAAAGCCAAAAGCTGCAGAAAAGCACACTCATTCTATATAAGAAGAAACTTCCTAACTGTTTTTGTTTAGTTGTGTCCAACTCTTTGTGACTCTGTATGAGGTTTTCTTGGTAAAGATACTGGAATGGTTTGCCATTTCCTTTTTCACTGGATTAGGGCAAATAGAAATTAAGTGACTTGCCCAGGGTCAAACAGCTAGTTAAGTGTCTGAAGCTGGATTTGAACTCAGACCTTCCTGACTCCAAGCCCATTGCTCTACCCACTGAGGCACCTCACTGCCTCCTTCCCAACTATTTGAACTTCTGCCTTGGGAGTCAGGGTATCCCCCTGCACTGGAAGTGTTCCAGTGAGGGTTGGGTAACCAGTTACTGGGATGTTGTAGAGGTGAATCCCAGACAGGCAAGGAATGGGCCAGGTGGCCATTGAGATCTTAGATTCTGTAATTAAAAAGGTAATTCTACAAATCAAAACATATGGCTCTATTTTAAAATGGAGGAAAAAAAGGGACCTATGGATGGAAAAATAAAGAGAGATGTAAAGGAGACAGAAGTGAGGGGCATTCAGCTAGGGCACTGGTGGGGAACCTGCCATCTCAAGGCCACCTGTGGCCTTCTAGGTCCTTGGGTGCAGCCGTTTGAAATGTTCTGGAGTTCTAGGTTCTAGGCCCAGCTCCACCATGACCTCGGACACAACACAACTCTTTTGACCTCAGTTTTGTCATCTGTAAAATGAAGAGGTCAGATTTGACAAACTTTGAACTCCCTTGTACCTCTAAAGCTATGATTATATATATGATGCTCCTCTTTCTTTAGGTCTAATAAATAGTGGAATGATTCACTCATCAGAACTCTGCCCTCCTAGATTTCTACAAATATTTTTTAAAATTCTGTGAATTTTCACCTTGTAGCTAACTTGCTTGGAGCTCAGTCATCCCATATTTTGAGTGACAGATAGCATTTTAATGTGTCATGGAAACTGTGCCTTCCTGAGTCCTATGGGAAGCATAAGCTAGCAGACCAGAGGGCCTGGCCTAGGCTGCCCAAGACCACGCCTTCCATCTGCACTCCATGGTTTACTCGTCTCACTCCCTGGGCTGGTGATGCCGTTCAGTCCCCAGGGAGAAGCTCTGCCCTTGCTTCCCAGCCGTGAGTTCTCTTGTGGGTGAGAAGGGAAGAGGCAGTAACCACCCAGCTGCCGGGAGGGGAGGGCTCCTGGGAGGGGCCACACTCTCAAGAGGCTTGGGTAAGCACAGTGGCATTGTGAAAGATGGTGTGTGTGTGTGTGTGTGTGTGTACATGTGTGCATGTGGTGTGTGTGTATGTGTGCGGTGTGTGTGTACATGTCTCTGTGTGTCTGGTATATGCATCTGTGTGTGTGGTGTGTGCATGCACACATGCGTGCATGTGTGTGCATGTGGTGTGTGTATGTGCGGTGTGTGTACATGTCTCTGTGTGTGGTATGTGCATCTGTGTGCATGCACGCATGCATGTGTGTACATGTGGTATGTGTGCATGTCTGTGTGGTCTGTACGTGTCTCTGTGTGCATGTGGTATGTGCTGTGTGCACGTGTGCGCATGTGGTATGTGCATGTGTACATGCATGTGTGTCTCTGTGTGCGTGTATATGTACACATAGCTGCACATGTGTGTGTACATGCTTTGTTTTTCTTACATCTAAGACAGCTGAAGGTTAGGGAAATCCCGCTCAGGTTTCCCCATAGTCTCTCTGTAGGCAATACCTATCAGAGTCTTGCAGTGTTTCTGAGAATTGTGCTATTCTCAAACCTCCTTGGGGTATCCTGATCAAATGTTATTTTAAAAGACAATAATAATAATAATAACTGACCTTTTCATAGTACTCTTAAGTTTCCACATTGCTTTGCAGACATTTTCTCTTTTAATCCTCATAACTACCCTGTGGGGTAGGTACTCCATGTATCAATCCAACTTTACAGAGAAAGCAACTAAGGCAAACAGAAGTGAAGTGACTTGCCCAAGGTCACTCAGCTAATAAGGGTCAGAGGCAGGATTAGAACCCAGGTCTTCTTGATTCCAAGTTTAGCAATATTAACACTGTTGCCAAGAGGATTGAAGATGATCCCTCTAAAGCTGGGATTCTTAACCTTTTTGTCCACTCCTTTGGCAGCCTAGTTAAATCTGTGGATTCCTTCCAAGAATAATGTTTTTAAATGCATTAAGTAAAATACATAGGATTACAAAGGAAACCAAAGATTAGAAAAAAAAATGTCTTTTTTTCCCATCCAATTTCATGGCCTCCCAGGTTAAGAACCTCTGTTTTAAAGGGTACATTTGATTGTCCTGCTTCCAAAATAATGCTGTGCTTCCAGCCTTCTGCCTCTCCAGCCTCCTGCTTCTCTTCTGACATATGTCATCATGTCAACTCTTCCCTATGTAGAATCACAGAATGATGTCAGAGAGGAAGGGGTCTTTAGACATTTATCTTCTGTCTCTCCTTTTAATCACTAGGTGAGGCACAATGAATAGAACGATGGATCAGGAGTCAGAAAGACTTGAATTTAGATCCTGCCTCAGACACTTACTAGCTGTGTGACCCTGGGCAAGTCATGTAACCTCTCTGAGCCTCAGTTTTCTCATCTGTAAAAATGAAATAGTTGGGCCAGATGGTTTTCCAAGGTCCCTTACAGCCCTAGATGTGATCTTCAGTGTGTGATCAGCATGTCTAAACAGAGAGGCAGAGTAACCTTCTTGCACACAGTCACATATCTGGTTAATCTCTGAGATGAAATTAGAATTGGACTCCAAAGTCCAGTGCTCCTTTCATTCTCCCATACCTCCTCCGTGTAACCCCCTTTGCCTTCCTTTTCCTCTCCCTTCTCTCCTCTCCTCTAGTTTTAGATTTTTATTTATATCTTGTGTTTCAATATCACTTTTATTTCTGAATTTCATTTCCCTTCCGTAACCCATTAAGCCATCTTATGCAATAAAGAATAAAAAAGAAAAACGTCAAAGAAAGCAGTTCAACAAGATAAAACAACACATGAACCAGGCCTGATAGTATATAAATGTCCCCAAAAGTCCCTTCTCCCTGCAAGGGAGACAAGTACATTTTCTCCTCTCCTCTTCAGAGACAACATTGGTAACCCTTTCTTTTCATTCAATAAAGGGGGCAGCTAGGTATTGCAGTGTATAGAGACCTAAGCCTGGGATCAGGAAGACCTGAATTCAAATCTGACCTTAGACATATCTTAGGTGTGTGATCTTGGGTCAGTCACTTAACTTTTGTTTGCCTCAGTTTCCTCATCTGTAAAATAGGTGTAATTATAGAACCTACCTCCCAGGGTTATTATGCTGAACAGATGAGATAGTTGTAAAGTGCTTAGCACAGTGCCTGTCATACAGTAAGCACTATATATAATGTTAACTATTATTCGATGTGATATTGTCTATCTTTCATTCCTCTAGAACCTTCTTGTTACTTATTCCCTTAACTCTCCTTTACCAGACACGTTCTTTGTTGTTCCCTTAGCAGCCATGTTTGACCTCTTCACATACTCTTCAGAACTCAAAACCAAGGCTGTGGACCAGTCCCCAAAGAACTTCAGCCCTGCCTTGTCCTAAAAATAGATTGCTTAAGTCAAAATCACTCTCAGGAGATTGAAAGAACTGGTTAAGCAAAGCCAGCAGATACAGTGATCACATCTAAGAAGATGTGCAACATTCTTAGACATCTGTAGACCACCAGTTTTCTACCAAGGGAAATAAAGTATGTTTCATCATCAGTTTTCTGGAACCAAGACTAGACTATATAGAATCCAAATCTGTTGTAGAAAATGCACCATTACCTTACAACTTACATTATTATAATAATTATTTTTATTATTCTCCAGTTTATGCTTCTGTGCTCTGAATCAGTTCATATAAGTCTTCCCATGTTTCTTTGAAAATTTGTCATTTCTTGAGGAACATTATTAATATTTCATGATACTCATATTCCACAGTTTGCCCAGCTATTCCCTGAACTGATGGGCATCTACTATATTTCTAGTTTTGTACTCTTACAAAGAGTGAGACCAGGGAATTTTGGTATAGGGAGGACTTTTTTTCCCCTATCATCAATCCCCTTAGACTATGTGCTCAGTATAGGGTTTACTGAACACTTTTGTGATTTTTCTCACATTCCTAATTGTCTTCCAGAATGAACGGACCATTTTATAGTTCTCTTAGCAGTGTATTAGTGTTTTTGACTTCTCATAACCCTCATAGCATTGCTAATTCCCATCTTTTGTTACACAGTTCTCTAAGACTAAATTATCCATGCATTCTCAAACTGCACCAGCGGAGGGAGTTTCCACACTGGGAGCTCCTTATTTCCATGTAATCACAGGTCTAGACCAAAATAAATCATCTTAGACAATTTCATGGGTAAGATGTAAAACCTGAAGAATTGTTTTAATGAGTGTTTTTCTTAGCTATTTGGAGAATTATTTTTTTCATTTGGATGTTGATGGTTTGCATTTCTTCTTTTGAAGAACCTCAAAACTCAAAGCTTTGATTTTGTGCAAGTGCATGTGCTAAGGAGTTCTTGACTTGACCTCACCTTTAATCTCTGAGAGAGGCAGTGAGAAGTAATGGTAAGGTCTCAGAAGACCTGGATTTGGATGCTATCTCCAATACTTACTAACTGGGTGACCCTGGGCAATTCACTTAAACTGTTTGCCTCAGTTCCCTCATCTGTAAAGTGGGGATAATAATAATAGCATATACCTCCCAGGCTTGTTGTGAGAATTAAATAAGATAATGTAAAGCACTTAGCACAGCACCTGGCACGTAGTAAGTGCTATATAAATTATAATATTATTATTATTATAAATTTAATATGTAAGTACCCACACAACCCTTTCAAACGTCATCCTGCTCTTTTCTATTCTAAAAATATTTCAGCAATGTGCATTTCTGCCTTCTTTTTTTTGAGTATCACTATCATTACCCACTATCATGGGATAGGGAAGCTGCATTCAGTTGAAGGGCTGCACTTGAGGACCTAGAGGGCTATATGTGGCCTCGAGGCCATAGGTGCCCCACCCCTTCACTAACCCCTTTAACAACTCTTCTTCTTCCGCTGTCCCCTACACAAGCCCTCCCTCTTAGCAAATACATATAATCAGACAAAATAAATCCACACATTGGCCATGTCTGAAAATGGATGCCTCATTCTGCCTCTATAATCCACCACCTGTCTGCTGGGAGAAGGAAAGTATGCATCATCATAGCCTTACATTCTCTGTACTCCAATAAGACATCATCTGATATGCCAAGACTTCATTTTTTCCTAAACTCTATTTATCAAAACAATGACTTTTCTGGGACTATGGAAAAATACTTCCAAGTCTGTATATCCAGCTTCATATTCTTCTGCCTGTAGCCATGAATGTCTGAAGGACTGCTGACTGATGTTTTTTTGGGGGGCAAAGGGTGGACATGCATCAGTGGTCAGTGAGAAGCTTTATAACCTGAGGCAATCAGGGCTAGGAATGCTAGAAGGATTCCTTATCTGAGATTTTTGCTTTGCAGCTGACTTTGGTGTATCTGCCAAGAATCTGAAAACCTTGCAGAAACGAGATTCCTTCATAGGAACACCTTACTGGTGAGTAAGCTAGCTTCTGGAAACTGGATCCGAGACTGAACTTTGAGCCAGAGATTCCTCCTTCACCTCCTTCCCCCACCCAAAGCTACTTGCTGGATGAAAAACACTGGCATGACCATTTTAGTTGAATAGTTAAACCTGCCCATCGTTCAAGGCCCAAATCAAGGTCTGCCTTCCCTTTGACCTCGGTCCTTCTTGATTTCTCCCTCTCCTCTGAATTCCTACCACACCTAGAGTTTGTACCATATAATTTAGCACTTAATAGTACATTGTCCTGTACCATTCATTTATTGTTTCATGGACATTCATATTGCCTCCCCTTCCGGATTACAAAATTCCTTGAAATCAGGAATCATGGATTATGTTACTTAGGTTCTCTATAGTGCCAGCTGTGTGGTTGAGCACCTGATTGGTCCTCAATAAATACTTAGTAATTGATTGAAAAGAAAAGCAAGTGTATGAAATAAACCAGAGGGAGTGTGTGTATTTGTTTGTGTGTGTGTGAGAGAGACAAAGACAGAGAGAGAAAGAGAGAGAGAGATGAGGAGAGAAACACAGGCACACAGAAAGGGAATGGGGGAGAGGCAGAAAGAAAAGGGGAAGGAGAGACAGAAGAAGAGACAGAGACAGATGTAAAGATGGAGAGAGGGAGAGAGAGAGAAAGGAGAGGGTAGAAATTAATGTGTAAACACTAGAAAGGTATCATGATATGATGATAATAATAATGTCTGTAAATGCTAATGTTTTTTATTGATTACTTCAAAGTTTACAGAGCACTTTACATATATTATTTCATTTGATTCTCAAAATACTATGAGGTGCTATTATCTCCACCCCCATTTTACAAATGGGGAAACTAAGACTTTTAGAGTGTTAAGTGACTTGGACAAGGTCACAGTATTGGTGTTTGAGATGGGGCTAGAATCTGGGATCTTCCAGACTCCAAAAACAGCACTACCCACTACACTCATGATGTCTTTCTGGAATCAGAAGCCTTGTTTTTGAGTTGTGGCTTTTCTGCCTTCTGGCTGAGTGACCTTGTCCAAATCACTTCATCTCTCTTGGACACGGTAGATTCTTCTAAGCTCCAGCTCAACATGTGAGGTTGGTGGACCTTTTGCCCCAAATATTTTCAAAGCTTTGGGAGTACCAGTGCAGGAGTTGATGATTGTATGTGCAAATAAAACTGACAGCTCATTTGTTGGTTAGACACCATTTCAGTGAATGGTAGGGGGAGGCAGAGACAAATATATGTGACATCCAGGTGGAGTCTTCTCTTCCTAGCCAGGACTGTGGACAACGAAACCACAATTCACTCAGCTCACTAGATCGTCTCTGAAGCAGGTCATAGGGTGATAGGTTTGGGTCTAGAAGGGATGTTCCAGGCTCTCTGTTCCAATACTCTCCGTTTATAGATAGGGAGTTCCAAATACACGAGGTATTTCATTTTAAAAAATGATATAGAAAGAGTTTAAATCAGCAACTCTTCCTGAAGGTAGCAAATGGATCCAGCAGAGGTTGGATCACTTTGGGTGTATATATGGAAGAGGGACATGAGAAAGCTGGGCTTGCTCCATTCTCTCCTACACAGGAGTCATGGGACACTTGATACCCTTTGTGTGTTCCCCCAAAGTTGCATGTGAATTGAACTTTTGCAAATACTAGAGGAGCTCACTATCAGATTTAAACTCATGGTGAATCCTTTTGAAAAGTGAAGAATCCTTCTCAGTGCATAATTTCTTCCAGTTTATTTGTCAGGTAAGCTTGGGTTATCATATACCAACTTTTCTTAATGTGGGGGAGACCCTGGCATTCGTGGCTAGCCATGGTGAGGAAATATACTCCTGGATAGCTTATAGCTAAATGCTTCTGGGCTTCTTTTCTTACTTAGCTTTACCCTGCTTTCTTCCCTCAATCAATTTCTTTTTTCCTACCGATTTCTCTCTTTTACCATGTTTGTTCTTTTCGTATCATTCTTTTACATCACTTTTCTCCACTTTGCTCCCTGCCTTGTGCCCCATCATCCTCTGGGATTCTGGTTCCCCCATTTTCCCTTTCCCCCAAAGTGTTCATCCCCCCTGTGAGCACACTTATGTCTGACTCCTGATTTCTTCTGCCATCTGGTGGTAGGAATCAACAACTACAGGCTGACATGGAAGAAGCGGACATCTAGATGAAGAAAAAAAGGGTAGAGAAAAGAAGGGTGGAGGAATGGGAAAAGAGCTGACCTTGAAGCCAGTAAGACATGGGTTCAAATCCTGCCTCTGATACTATATGTATCATATTGGCTCCACTTAATCTCTCAGTGCCCTTCTCTAAGACCATGCTACCATAAGACAAGCTAACATTTATGTAACACTTTATGCATGTTATATCTCACTTGATCTTAATGGCAGATGAGATGGTTGTTGTATCCCTCTTTTACGGATGAGAAAACTAAGATGGAAATAGGTTAAGTTGTAGGGTCCAAAATCGTCCAATCTCTAATAAAAGAAACTGAGACAGAGCTCCAAGCCAATAACCATTTGGACCAGATGAAGGGGACCTCAGGTCTTCCTCATGATCTGCAGTTGAGATGCCCCTCGTCCCCTGTGCCTTACATATATGGTACTTGATACCCAGATGCACAGAAGAGGTCCAGTAATATACAGAGTCCCATTGTTTGATAGACCTTGCTCTTGACTTTCTAAGAGGGTCAGAAATGATGCATCACAGAATGGGCAAGGCAAGGGTCATCTCCACTGACTAAATGAGCCCCTTCTCATGTTGGGTAAGAGAGGTGATCTGGACGTACAAAAATAAGTTGGGGGACTTTCCAGATCACATCAAGACATCTCACCCACACTGCCCTTGGTCATGCATTCATCAGGTCGAAAGGGCGGAGGTCCTCTAGTCAGCATTTCATGGTTAGCCAAGTGAAATTTATAACAGGCTAGTGAACAGTGAACTTATAGCTTGGAGTTAAAGGTTTGGGGGCTTGCAGATGGAAGCAGACTATTTGCTCTCCTTTTCTTCTGTTCTTTTGTTTTGTTTCTTCTTTCTCGTGGTTCCTCTCATTAGTTCTAACCCTTCTTTACATCATGATAATGTGAAAATATGTTTAATCTGAATGCATAGGTAGAACCTGTATCAGATTGTATGCTGTCTCGGGGAGTGGAGAGGAGAAGATGGGGGAGAAAACTCAAAACTCAAAATCTTATGGAAGTGAATTTTTAAAAATTTTAAAAAGTAAATTAATTATCAAAAAAGTTTGGTGACTTATTATAAGAAAGAATCTATCTCATCTAGTCATCCCTAAGTATTATATATGTAAAATATGTTTTAATACATGTAATTCCTATATTAACAGTAGTTGACTAGACTTACTAATATATTCATAACTAGGTATAATCACCACCCCTGTGGAATCACTCTAAACTGATTAATACTGATTGGAATAAAATAGGGGTCTGATTAGAATCATCTATCTCAAGGTGACTTATCCAGACGATTAAGTAAATAAATGTCTGAGACAGGATTTGAACTCAGGTATTGCTGACTCAAAACCTAGCACTCTTATTCACTGTACCACCCAGTGGTCTGTAAATAGTAGAGAAAGTGCTAAATTATATTAGTAGAGGAAGATCTTCACCAGGTGCTCCCCTACATCTGTGGAAAAAACCAGGTCCAGTCAAGGACAACAGCAGCAGCAAAAAGGAAAGACAATGGGGTATGAAGTAAATAAATGGATGGAAAAGAATGCTCACACCTAGATATGGGTTTGTTGCCACATTAGATCCTAATTTCAAATAGAAGCCTTGTGTATATGCTAGGGACTTAACTCTCCCTCTCTTCTCTTTTTTGGCATGTTGGCTCTGTTTCAGGATGGCTCCTGAAGTGGTAATGTGTGAGACCATGAAAGATACCCCTTATGACTACAAGGCTGATATATGGTCCTTGGGCATCACACTTATTGAGATGGCACAAATAGAGCCTCCTCACCATGAGCTGAATCCGATGCGAGTCCTCTTGAAGATTGCCAAGTCGGACCCTCCTACGCTCCTCACACCATCAAAATGGTAGGAAGAAAAGGGGACCTGATGGTGGCCTATCTGTGGTGGATTTATGCTGCCACCATAGAGTTCAGATTCTGCCTATGAGAGGTTAAGTATAAGGATTATTCATTGCTCAGGACCAACCAGAAAAACGTCAGGGAGGAGCCCCGTGGGATAGGAAGAAGCCATTGCAGCATTCAGAGATCACTACACAAGTCCCTTCATCATCATCACTGCTTTCAGGTTGACCACCCAGCTGTGATCTTGGCTCAGTAGCTCCTGTTGACTTCCTCTCCAGTCTCTCTAAGCCATCTTCCTTGGTTCTTATAGAATGATGGAACCTTTGCATTGGGAAATACCTCAGGGGCCTTTGAGTGTAATCTGTACTTCCAAGCAAAGTGCTCTCACCTCATCTGGCAAGTGGTCACCCAGCCTCCAGTGAGGGAAGACGTACTGTCTCCAAAGGCAGCTCTTCCACGTTTGGAGAGCTCTCCTTGTCAGGAAGATTTTCCCTACACTGAGCTGGAATTAATCTCCCTTTAAGACCCAGCCACTGCTCCTGGTTCTGCCCCCTGGGGTCAGTTGGAACAAGTCTAAATCCTCCTCCCATGTCAGGCCTTCACATACTTGAGGACAACTGTCATGCCCTTTCCACATCTTCTCTTCTCTAGGCTAGTCATCTCCCTTTCCCTAGCAATCCTCATCACTCTCATCTTAGAGACCCCAAGCAAACATGCATGGATCCCCAGAGAAACCAATCCAGCTTGTTTAACTAATCAAACATACAGGTGGAGGAATGGAAAACAAAAAACAGACTAACAAAAAAACAAACCCAAAGCCAGACTGAAAGACATGCTGGTGTATGGAAAGAGCTGGACCAACGCTCAGGAGACCTGTGTTCTAACTATTCACTGTGAAACTGTAGGAAGATACTTAACCCTTCCGTGCCTCGTTTTCCTTATTTTAAAAATTAGGAGGTTGGACTAGAGGGTCTCTAAGCTCTCTTCTTGTTCCAATGTTTAATGATCTGACTGCTCCATATGAGGCTGAGGGGTTAGGCATCATTCTTGTTGGAAAGTAGTTAACTGTCCCTGATTTGGGAGCAGATCTACCAAGCCCTCTTTATTTATTTATTTGATTTTTGGAGGGCAATTGGGGTTAAGTAACTTGTACAAGGTCACACGGCTAGTTTTTGTGTTAAGTGTCTGAGGTCGGATTTGAACTTGGGTCCTCCTGACTCCAGGGCTGGTGCTCTATTCACTGCACCACCTAGCCACCCCTACCAAGGCCTCTTTAAAAACAAAAAGAAATTTGCGGATACTGTACTTGATTATATGCTGCCATGGCGGGGGGCAGGGGGGCAGAGAAAATTTGAAACTCAAGGAATTGTGGAAATGAATCTTGTAAACTAAAAGTAAACAAATTAATAAAGACCAAAAAAAAAAAAAAAGGAAAGGGGCGGCTAGGTGGCATAGTGAATACAGCACCGGCCCTGGAGTCAGGAGGACCTGAGTTCAAATCTAGCCTCTTGCACAACACAAAAACTATCCATGTGACCTTGGGCAAGTCACTTAACCCCAATTGCCCTACCCTCCCCCCTCCAAAAAGGAAAAATGTTAAAATGATCATATGACCGTGTCTTGAATTGAAGCCTTGGGTCTCTCCTGAATAAAAAGCCATATCAGTCTCCTTTAATTAATGCTAAGGACTTGATGGCACTGTCATGATATTATTTCATCATGTTTGTTATAAAAAAAAGAGGCTTTAGGGAGTCTGCTTCCACCCTTATTAGGTTGAGGCTTTTCTATTGGCCTCCCCTCCCTTTATTTCCAAACCAGCCTCTCTGCTTCGGAGCAGATTAGCTGAAATGATCGTGATTCTTTAGGCCAAGAATTGCATCTGGCTGGGAGCACCTTCGAAAGTCTAGGAATTCTGTGGAGTGGTGTGAAGGAAAAGTTTCACCTAGGGCTGGCAGAAGGCAAAACAACTCAAAGAGTTATGGACCGACTGTTTGATGGCCTTGGTTAAATAATGTACACATGCAGGGGAATGGAAGCCAGCACTTGTTCCTAAGCAGATCTGGTGGTACAGGAGTCACTGTTGAGCTCTACCACCAGCCCGCCTTCTTCATTCATCTTACACATTAGGCTGGGCATGGGGCATTTTCTCTTCTGGCAACCAGGACTGATTTTTCAGGCCTAAGAGAGGGGCTGGGTGGTGAGGGGTCTGACAGCTCCTTTGGAGAGGATGTAGTAAGCAAGAGACTCTGAAGGGGAGATTGTGGGTCAATTTTCCTGAGCTTTTTTTTTTTTTAAAGCAACTGGGGTTAAGTAACTTGCCCAAGGTTACATGGCCAGTTTTTTTGTGTGGTGTTAAGTATCTGAGGCCAGAACCAATCATGGGTCCTCCCAACCCCGGGGGCCGGCGCTCTTACACACTGTGCCACCTAGCTGCCCCTTTCCTGAGCTTTTGCCCCATTTTGACCTTTCTGCTAATTTCTGTCCTTACATGCAGGTCCTTGGACTTCCGGGACTTCCTGAAGACTGCACTGGATAAGAATCCAGAGACCCGGCCCAGTGCTGCACAGCTCTTAGAGGTAAGTGGATTCTTCTCTTCCTCCTTCCTGCTAACTTCTAGGATTAGATCACCTAAAAGGCAGCAGTGAATGTGCGAATTACCTATAACTGGACTCAGTTGGCCACCTCTAGCTTCCATAGCTTTGTGAAGGCCTTCTCCCGTTCCTTGGCCTGTACTTTTTTTACTCATCTTGGCTTTTCTGAATTCTTTCCTTCTTTCTGGCTGAGGTCAGGAGCACTTACATTTCCCTTATTCTCTTCCCCCCCCCCCAACAAAAAATGTTCCTGCTATAAATATTCCTACAGAATGTTAGATCTCCTCTATACCTACCTTGTTTGGACTTATCTTTATACCTTCCCAGTAGACTGTAAGCTCCTTGAGGGCTGGGCATTTTTTCTCCCTTGAATTTCCAGTGTTTAGCTTAGGTCCTTTGCATATAAGTAAGCATTAAATTTTTAGAATGCATGAATTCCTGAACCCTAAAACCTTCCATGTTTTACTACATACCATCTAGTCCAGGGAGTGGGGAACCTGATGTCTCAAAGCCACCCCGGAATCATAGGACCATAGGATTTAGCTTTACAAGGGACTTTAAAGATCACCTTGATCCAGAGGTCTCTAACTTTTTTTGCATCATTATCAATCAACCAGTTCACCAGATTGTCAGTGTAGTCAAACCTAGGTACTGCCTACTCAGAACAATTTTTTAAATGCATAAAAAGATACATCAGATTACAAAGGAAAACAATTAGATTGAAACACAATTACCAAAAATTTTTTTAAACCCTAAATTCATTGGGGCGGCTAGGTGGCACAATGAATAGAGTACCAGCCCTGGAGTCAGGAGCACCTGAGTTCAAATGTGGCCTTAGACACTTAACACAAAAACTAGCCATGTGACCTTGGGCAAGTCACTTAACCCCAATTTCCCTCCAAAAAGCAAAAAAAAAACAAAAAACGAAATCCAAATTCATGAACCCTAAATTAAAATTCCTTGATATAGTCCAACCCCTTTGTTTTATAGAAGAGGAAACTGAGGCCTCAAGAAGTCAACTGATCAGATATTTTGTTGGTGGCAGGGGGTCACTGGGATCCAGTTCTCCTAACTTCTTTCACACTCTTTCCATAAATTCAAGACCTTTTAGGTTCCATGAGACCGTACTAGGACTTTGGAGCTGAGATAACCCACATTTCTCTCTTAGCTCCTTTCTGTTCTGGGTTTTCCCTGTTCCTGTGTTGCACCAGGTCATAAAGCTTAGTTTATCATCTCTAGAATCCTGACCTCATTTTGTCCTCTTCCACTGTGTTGCGTTTTTTGTCCTCCAAGACCAGCTCGACTCTGTCAAAGGGAAGCAGAGAACTGAGGACGTTACTATTAGGATGAGGACTTCTCCAGATAGACTCAGCTTCTTCACAATAGCAGCTTTCTGATTTCATGCACTGACCTCTGTTGCAATAACTTAAGTCAAGAATAACCAAGTCCCGTTCTGAGCTGGTGATGTTAGCAATGTGTTCGATATCTCTTTGCTTCCTTTCTCGCCTCTGCTACCATCATTTGGTCTTTTCACTGCTTATTATTTCCAAGAGAAGATGAACAAAGGAGATAAAAGGCAATGAAATTCAGATCAATCATTTTCCCTCATTTAATAGTATTTTATTTTTTCCAGTTATATGTAAAGGTAGTTTTCAACATTCACTTTTATGAGATTTTGAGTTCTGTTTTTATTTCTCCCTCCCTCCCCTCACCATTCCCCAAAAAGGAATGCAACCTGATATAGGCTCTACATGTACAATCCTATTAGACATATTTCCACATTAGTCATGTTATGAAGGAAGAATCAGAACAAAAGGGCAAAAACCATGAGAAAGGAAAATTAAAAAAGAGAAAACAGTATGCTTCAGAGATCAATCATTTTTGAAACTTTGGCTTAACATTTATTTCAATATCACTCATTACTGTACAGTGATGTTGCCCTGGAGGTGAGGCACTGAGCCACACTGCCAAAAAAGGAGAAGTGAAAATGCACTTTAAAAAAAAAATGATTTAAGGGGCGGCTAGGTGGCACAGTGAGTAGAGCACTTACCTTGGAGTCAGGAGGATCTGGGTTTGGATGCGGCCTCAGACACTTGAAACACACACACACACAAAAGCTAGCCATGTGACCTTGGGCAAGTCACTTAACCCCAGTTGCCCTCCCCGCCCCCCTCCAAAAAGCAAAAAAAAAAAAAAAGGATTTAAGTACATTGCCTGAATAGGACTTTGCTGCTATTATATATTATATAATGTATAATTCCATATAATATGATATATTACAACATAATATGATATAATTAAACATATACTTATATGTAATATAATACATATTACATATTCTTGTTGTTGGGAATGAATGGGGAGTATTTATTGGGGAAAATGCGTTAAATGCACAGAATTTAAAGTGAACACCATTTTTATTTTTAAAATTATTTTGTTGCTAAGACACATGGTGTGCAATAAAAATTAAAAAAGAAACCGACTTCAAAAACTTTTGGAAGTTACTTCTAGGTGTTATTCATCCTTCCTTTCATAGCTCCCCCATCTCCAATGATAATGATACATGATTAATCCTGGTGAAAGGGGATACTTTAACTGAATTACCGGAAAACTTATCCTAATTAACCGTCTCATTTATTTTGTGCCATAGTGCTTTGGGGTGTGTGGCAACCTGTAACTTCAACCATCGGGTCACTTCCCTGCCTGGGATAAGTTTTAAAAATCATATGGGAGTGAGGGGAGGTGTGAGAGCAACTAGATGGTACAGAGCTGCCCCAGCAGTCAGGAGGACCTGAGTTCAAAGGCAGCCTGAGACACTTACTAGACATGTGACCCTGGGCAAGTCACTTAATAACCCCAATTCCCTCAAAAAAAAAAAAAAAGAAAGGAAGAAAACCATGCAAGGAATAGAGTCAAGTGGGGAGGCACTGACCCCACTTTACCTGCAAGATGGTTAGTCAGCTGCAGTAACTCTAAATGTCTCAATTCCCTTGTTGGGACCATTTCTTTCTCCAAGGAAGGGCATCTTATAGTCTGTTAAGTATGGTATATGGGCTAGAGGGAGCTGACCAGCTGTTCTCCATCTCCAGCCCAAGAGGAAATAGACTTTAAACTTCAGCAAGAGGAATTTCAATTTGATACGAGGAAGAATTTCCTGTCTAAGGATTGTTAACTGCTGGATTGGGTGAATGAAAGAGGTTATGGACTCTCCCTTAGAGAATTTTCAAAAATTTAATAAGACCTCCTATTTGAAGGCTGCTTTTTATTTTTGCCAAGTTTTTTTTTTGGTCATATAAGGTAGGATATTTTATGGATGAATGCCTAAATTGAACAGATATCATGATATAGTGGTTATATTCCTGGATTTGGGTCCTGGAAGACCTGGGTTCGGGTCCTTCCATTGATACTTACTGGCTCTTTGGCCATGGACAAGTCACATCCCCTCTCTGAGCTTTAGTTTCCTCATATGTAAAATGAAAATTATAATATCTGTGTGGCACCTACCTTGCAGGGTTGTTATAAGTCTTAAATGAGATCATGTGTATGTATGTGGGTTTCTTTTAAAAGGCAATTGGGATTAAGTGACTTGCCCAGGGTCACACAGCTAGTAAGTGTCTGAGGCAGGATTTGAACTCAGGTCCTCCTGACTTTAGGACCAGTGCTCTATCCATTCCACCACCTAGCTGCCCCCATGTATTTTAATATCAATTATTAAATAATTATTAATGTAATTAATAAGTATAAAATTGGTAAGCAAACAAATAAATGTTACTAGTAAATACAAATAATAATTATTAAAATATTAGCTTTTCATGTGAGCTATTATTCTTTAAACACGATTCTAGTTTGTGGCACAACAAGAAAGGGCTAAGCTCTTGGCCTAGGCTTTTCATACTAGATCACGCCGTTTCTAATTTATCTGGGTAATTTCCTTAGAGACTTACGACGAAGGTTCCCTCCACCCTGTGAGTCTGCCATTACATTTAGGACGGAGATAGGGACTAGACCTGGGACTTGATTGCTATAATTCTTCCCCAATGAAGGAAGACTATGAGTACAGGTCAGCAACATCTTTGCAATTTACAGGCTTAAAGAGGTGTCTGGAGCTCTGAGACATGAAATCAGCTGGGTCACACATTAAGTATTTGTCGGAGGAGGGATTTGAATCTAGGTTTTCTTTTTTTGGTTGTCTTTTTAGAGGGAGGAAGACAGGGCATTGTTCAAGTAAGTGTTAAGTATCTGAGGCCAGATTTCAACTCAGGTCCTCCAGACTCCAGGGCTGGTGCTCTATTACTGTGCCACCTAGCTGACCCAAATCTAGGTTTTCTTGACTCCCAGGCCAGCTCTCTGTCTAAGGTGTGCCACCACTGTGCCCTGTTTTATAAGCACATAACTTCATTACAATGCCCATTTTTAAGCGTGGGACCCAATGCCAGTGGTTCTTAAGTTTCACAGAAGAAACTGTGGGCTTAAGTAAATGGGCTTAAGTTTTAGTTTGCTCGCAACCAAGGAAAAAACTCCCTTCACAAGAAATAGAATTTTTCTTGGATTAAGCAAAATATTAATTACATATTAGAATAGGCTCCCTAAAAGTTTTACTGTCTCTGCCTTTTTACCCCGCAGTCCTTTCCCCAAATCCTTCCTTCTTTCCCCATATTCATCCCCAAAGAAACTGCTTAAGGGCATAGTGACTAGATTGGGTGCCAGACTTAAATCAGGAAAACCTGAGTTTGAATTTGAAAAATCCTGCTTCTGACTCTCCCTCACTGTTTGACTCTGGGTTTAACTTTTCTCAGCCTCAATTTCCTCATTGGCAAAATGGGGATAATAATAATACCTCCTATCCCACTAGGTTATTAAATGAGATAATATGATGTAAAACACCTTGCACACCTTAAAGGGCTAAATAAATGTTAGCCTTTATGGAAATCTGCCTTAAAGCAAAATAAAACAGGAGGATAGAACACGGTAACACAGGACCACATCAGATTGTACGTGTAACATTGCACATCCCACCTTTTTAGGATGAGGAGAGGGCGCTCAGTGAGTCACCCAGAGTGTATTCAGTATTGACTGTGTACCAGGCACCGTGCCAAGCACCAGGGATACAGAGAGCTAAAAAACAGGATCTGCCTTCAAGGAGCTCCCAGTCTAAGGAGGGAGACAGTACGTACATATGAGATATAGGCCATGCAGAAAGGGAAGGAATTAGGACACGCATTTCTTCATTTATTCTTGAGTCTCAAGGTGGTCATTCTATTGCACCTGAGTTCAGCTGCCTCTTTGGTGCTATTTCTGTTTATCTTTTCATACTCTTTGAATATGTTTTCCTCATTCCAGTTTTTTTTACCCTACGTCACCCTTGGTGCATACAAATCTCCTGTGATTCCTCTGAATTCTTTATATGGAATGAATTCTCCAGTCTCCATCTCTGGGACTGTTAATGTCTCAGAGTGATAAGGTGTGCTGGTAAATGTTGAACAATGGCCCTCTGAAATGCAAGACACACTTTTTTAAAGTTTGATCTGTACTGTTAACATTTTTTCCATCACTTTCTTAAGTCTGAAAATCAACAGAACAATAAATCAAGCCCTGATTCATAGCATTTGCCAATTTCATTCTCATTATGAAAATCTAACAAGTGGTTCTGAGCCCTGCATTAGTCTATATACGTAGGCGACGTTGGGGATCCCTGAACTCTGGAGATGGCTTGATTAAAGGATTCTAAAGAAGTTGCTTTAAAACATGGCTATGTCCTGGGATATTTGGAGCAGAAAGCCTGTTTCCATCCCTGTGCATATAATTTTCTTAGCAATTTGTGCCAGTTTGGGGATACACCCCCCCTAACATGTCAGCTGCTTTGAGCAAAGACCCTTACCCACCCCGTTGGGCTGGTCCATTGCCTCTACTGCATACTTTGTGCTGGTGTCTCTCTCTTTAATCTGAACTGGCAAATTTGAAGTGGAGGAAGAAGCTTTCTAAACACATCCTAAGCTCCCTTCTCTGGCTAGAGAGATGATGAAGGAGAAAAGTGTTCCATGGCTTATGTCCCAGAACAGTTTACAAAACAATGTACTTAACCCTAATCAGTCACAGGAGGTACCTCCTAGCTCTTGCCAGCTATGGTCTCCCCAGGCTTAACACCATCTGCAGTGTTGCTTCTGGGGACTTGGGGGCTGACATGACTTGACCCAGAGCTCTGCTGTTTCCCCATGTGATTCTTTTTACCAAAGAATTCCTGTTCCTGCATGCAGTACCAGGCGACTTCCCGACTTCCCATCGTTTAAACACCAACTATGAGAAATGGGGACAAATGACTTAGCCTATAGAAGAAGAGAAGCATGGTCTCATTTAATTGCCTCTAATTTGGTCAGTGTGTAATGTATCTTTAAGAAGCATGGAGATTTCCAAAAGCAGGCCTGGGAGGTTTGTTCTTTTGGCCACATCTGCATTTCAAACACTTCAGCTATTTGACCTTTGACTTATTGCTTAAATTCGCATATGTGAGGTTACACAACATTTATGCTTAAGGAGCTGTCAGGATCTGATTTTCCACTCTCTGTTACAAAAGGCTGTTGAAACCCTAAACCACTTCCCTAACTTGCTCTGAAGAGGGCATTACAAGGGCTCAGAACCAGAGTAAGGGGGTCTGGTTCTCATCCGGATGGTGATTTGGACTGCATGGGGATAAGCCAGGTCCAGTGAATGGAGTCTGAATTACAGAATGTTTCTAAAAAATGAAACTTTACTTGTAAGTACTTAGAGTAACTTGGCTGAGTCTAAGTATTTCCTAGGTTGAGGCCCTTTAGGAGTCCTGCTTTAATGAAAAGAAAAAATGATTTGTGTGTGATTAACATAGAATCATATAATTTTTCAGTTAGAAGAGAACCTCAGAATTATCTGTTCCAATTTTCTCATTATGTAATTGAGGAACTTTGCCCTAGAGAAATTAAATGGCATCCCATATCCATGCAAGAAGTAGCTAGATGCACTTACTAGCTGTGTGACCTTGGGCAAGTCACTTCACCCCAACTGCCCTGCCTTCCCCCTCCAAAAAGATAAAACAGAAAAGAAGTAGCTAGATGGCTTATTGGATAGTGCACTGGACCTGGAGTCAAGACCTGAGTTAAAACCTCACCTCAGACACTTACAAGTTGTATGACCCTAGGCAAGTCACTTAACAACTGTCTGCTGTGGTTTCCTCAACTGCAAAATGGGGCAATAATCCCGCCTTCCTCCCAGGGTTGAAGGTAAGATAATCTTTGTAAAGTATTTAGCATGCAGTAGGCGCTTAATAAATGCTTGTTTACTTTTTTCTTTCTTGAAGCTATCTCCCCATAAATAAGCAATTATTAAGTATTTTGAGGGTACGTGGGAGAGAATTTTCTCAAGGAGTTGACATCTTTCTCTTATTTTCACCATTCCCTTTTTAATAGTTAGAAAAACTTCATCCCGCCTCCTCTCCTAGTCATGAGAAGATTTCAAATTAATGAGGTGTTTGCAGTGTTTCTTTCACAACACCCTGGGGCATCTGTGCATCTGGGTATTTGGATTTAGGCATGTGTGTTATTGCTAAGTGTATACACTCTCAGGAAGGGAGATGGGGAAGGGAAGTTCCAAGCCTGAGGAGCATGTGCTCTTGTCTCGCTGAAGTTAACATCTGCTGAAAACCATAAAGAACTTCGTATTTTACAGAGTCTATGAAAAAGCTTTTTACTCTTAAAGATGTTATGTTTCTAGAAGTACCTACAAATAGAACACACTTCCCTTCTGGAAGGCAATGTGGTATAATGGCTAGAGCACAGGAGTTAGAAACAGAAGAAAGTCTTCTCAGTTATTTACTGTGTGGTCCTAAACAAGTCACTTAACCTCTCTTGGCATGAGTTACAGTCAGATGTCTGTAAATTCCTTTGCAGATCCTAGAATACCAGGTAAATGTCAATCAAGTAATTTATTAAGTGATTGCTATGTACCAGGCACTGTGCAAAGTTCTAGGGATTAAAAAGTCAAAGGTGAAACCATACCTGCCTCCATTTCTTTCTTTCTTTCTTTCTTTCTTTCTTTCTTTCTTTCTTTCTTTCTTTCTTTCTTTCTTTCTTTCTTTCTTTCTTTCTTTCTTTCTTTCTTTCTTTCTTTCTTTCTTTTTTTCTTTC
>NW_027186372.1:8361059-8529115 GCF_028583685.1 Petaurus breviceps papuanus
CTCTCTCTCTCTCTCTCTCTCTCTCTCTCTCTCTCTCTCTCTCTCCCCCTCCCTCCCTTCCTCCCTTCCTTCCTTCCTTCTTTCTTTTGCTTTTTGGAGGGCAGTTGGGGTTAAGTGACTTGCCCAAGGTCACATGGCTAGTTTTTGTGTTAAGTATCTGAGGCCAGATTTGAACTCAGGTCCTCCTGATTCCGTGGCTGGTGCCACCCAGCCACTCACTGCCTTCGTTTCTAATGAAATGTCTTGGCTGTTGTTCTCGTTGTCAGCCTGTCATTGTAGACTTTGGAGCATCTGTCCCTGGGTATTTCTTAGGTCATTTCCACACTGTAAATCAGGTCAGTCATTATTGGAGTCTTGCTGTGATGCTGAAGTACTTCTGAGGATCATCCTTTCCTAAAAGACGAGGGTCCCCACCTCCAGGTATCTCAGCCTCTTGGCTAATCTCTAGCCTGTGCAGCGCAGGGAAATACCTTTTCTAATCTGTGTGTGTGTGTTTGTTCACTCAGCATCCTTTCGTCAGCAAAACCACCAGCAACAGAGCTCTCCGGGAGCTGGTCGCTGAGGCTAAGGCTGAAGTGCTGGAGGAAATTGAAGACAATAGGGAGGAAGGAGAAGATGATGAGTCAGCAGAAACAGTATCTGTAAGTCTGGCTCTTTAAAAAAAAACTTCTTCTTGTAAGACTCTTTTTTCTCCTATTCTTTAAGAAAAAAAAGGTGAATTGTATGACTTTTTCAAAAACCACCCCCAGTTAATCATCAGTGGGAGAGGAATGTGTTTTCGAGAGAACTTCATCCGTGTGCACTGGGGACTAACTCTTATGCTTGTGGATGTGCTTTTCTCCGTGCCATGGAGAAGGTTCCTTAGTGACTTATTTCCATCCAGCTGGACAGGAAAGGATCACTGACCGGATGCTGTTGTGTGTCTTTGTGAGCCAACACGTCTGGGGCCATCAATTCAAGGAACAAGATTAGACCTAGGTAGAAGGGGATGTGCTCTGTAACCTCATAGCATTTTAGAATTGGAAGGGACCTTTGAGGTCACCTAGTCCAAATGCCTCATTTGATGGAATGGGACACTGAGGCCCAGCAAATGAGAGGAGTTTGCTCAAAATACACAGTTATTTAGTGCTACTAAAGAGATAGAAAAGAAATAGCATACTTAGACAATGGGTTGACTAGGTAGAGAAAAAGACGGGAGAAATGTAAGATTCCTCTGGATTCTCTTGCTTGGGAGAGTGGAGAAGCTGTAAAACTGACCACTTCAATGGGAAGGCTTGAGCAGGGAGAGGAATTAGAAATGGAGAGTCAACAATTCTGTGAATCGAAGTTTCTTTTCATTTGACCATAAGACACCATGGCTGTGATCTCTGACTGATATCACTGTCCAGGAATATCAGTTGAGTCAGAAATTCAGTAGGAAATCTTTCTTTTTTAAGGAGTTCTGTGACGATTCCTTCTGGAAGACACAATCATCCAATAATTTATTGATTTTTCAAGTTCATTCTTGTATATGGGGAATCATTTCATACCATAGGCAGTCTAATCCCATGTGAAATGAGTCCTGGGAAACTTTTCCTGGGGAGTCATCTTTCTCTAAGGCATCATGGGAGATGGGGATATGGCTCTGCTTCATGAGATATGTTTATATAGCACATATTAGCCCTTATCTCCAAGAGATTACATTTTACCTAAACATACATGTTCATGGATTCCTAGAAGTGATAGTAACTACAATATAGTAACAGGCGATATAACAATAAAGGGACAGCCATGCCTTGGCCTCGTTCAGGTTCCTTTCTCATTCATTTGTTTCTTTGATAATCATTTTTTAATATTTACTATGTGGCTGGTGCTATATCAAGCACTGGGGGAGAGGGAGAGAAAGAAAAGACATGAGCCATGTTCCCCCCCCCCCATATTTACACACAAGCACCACTGAGAGAGAGAGGGTGGTGACTAGTAATTATGAATTGACACTATACACTCTAAGCTTAGAGAGGAGTGAAGAAGAGGGAAAAAAACAAACAAAAAACAGGGATTCTTGAAAGAAGGAAAAAAAATATAAGAGAACTAGACTTTAGAAGTTACAGGTATTTTTAGGTCCCATTGATTGTGGTGGTTTAAATATTCTTATTAAATCTTCATTCCCTACTGAATTCCCTACTTAAATCTTCTTATTAAAATGTATAGAAATAGGGGCGGCCAGGTGGCTCAGCGAGTAAGAGCACCGGCTCCAGTGTCGGGATGACCTGGATCAAATATGGGCTCAGCACCACACCCAGAAATAGCTGGCTGTGTAACCTTGAGCAAGTTACTTAACACCTATTGCTTTAAAAAAAAAATGTATAGAAATAAGGCCATTGAGGCACCTTTTTTTAAAAAATGCAAAGAAAAGAACAGAAAGAAGGCTAGAAAGAAGCACAAACAAGCAGGACAGCTTTGAAAGTTGCAGATTGGATTTTCTCTACCTAAAAAGACAAAAGAGCTGTAGACTATAGAAATATGCTTTTTCAAGGACAATCTTCTATTTTTGTCCCACTACATATATGGAAATGCATGTTTTATTTGGTGTTTGTTAAGCTCAGAATACTTTTTAAAAAATTTAAATAAGTAGAAATAATTCGTTTTATGTCATTTTCTTAAAAGCCTCCAGGGACACACACGAGGGACTCTTCAGAAGTGAGTCAACTGAGTTTTGATGGAGAAAAACTCCCAGAGATATCAACTCCTGTCCCCACTGAGCCCAAAGGCAGCCTAGATAAGCCCAGTGACAAGCTTTTGGATGGAGAAATTGCCACAATCCAGGTAGATAATGGCAATTCCATTCAAACAACAAGCAGTTCTGACCTGCCTGGAAATGAGGATAGCAAAGCTGTACCTACAGCCCCAGGGAAATATCGATTCAGTGCCCCACCAGGATTCTTGGATGCCAAAGTTTCAACCATGGAGGAGAAACCTTTCTCTAACCATCAGAGCAACAGCCTGGACATCACTACCAGCAAAAGCAATAAAGGAAGTAGAAGCCGGCCTACTAGCAGCATCCTGGAGAGCTCAGTGGATGAAAAGATTGCTAATGGGGGTCTAGAACCTCCAATCCCCTTTGGCAAATCTAAGAGAGACTCAGACTGTGGAAGCCTCTCTGCCTCTGACAGCATGGATTACAGTGTCTCACTCTCCACTGACTTGTCTCTAAACAGGGAGACGGGTTCATTGTCTCTGAAGGTAAGATTTGAGCTTTGGTTGAATCCTGCCGGAGCCAGGGAAATGAGTTTGATTTGGGAAGTGTGATGATCTCCTGCTTTTGTTCCATTTCAGTAGGCTTACAACATATATTGATTCTGGTTTGAATTTGCCAACCATTTTTTTTTTTAACTTTTGACTAAGCTTGATGTAAATTTAATTTTTTTTAAATTTGGTGGTATAGTAGACAAAACACGAGATTTAAAGTAAAAAAGATGTGAATTTAGGAGCAGCTGTGTGGCTCAGTGAACTCCACTGGCCCTGGAGTCAGGAGGACCTGAGTTCAAATTTGGATTCAGACATTTATGAGTTGTGTGACCCTGGGCAAGTCACTTAACCTCAATGACTCCCCTCTCCCCCAATTTCATGCTTCAGATAATCAAGTTTCCTCTGTTTCCTCTTCTGTAATAATGGGGATAATAGCATGTATTTCACAGGATCATGAGGATCAAATGAGATAATATGCGTTATTATCGTTATGGCTATTACGTGTATATAAACGTGCTTTCCGGGTTCTGTTCTGGATTTTTGTTCCTAGTGTGGTTTAAGATCCTAGTATAACCCAGACAGAGGTGAAAGCCTTCTCATCGTTTACTTCCAGGGTCTAATTCCAAGAGCTCAGTTATCACTAATAGTTTTCATTAATGAACGATTAAATGCAATTCAGCAAGCATTTATCAAGTGCCTGTTGTGTGCTGGTATTGTACTAAGTGCTGGCACTACAGAGATAAAAAGCAAAATAGTCTGTGTCCTCAAGAAGCCTACCTTTTCCTGGGTAGAAGAAGGTCACATGTATAGGCATCCATACAGGACGTGCGGTGGATGGAGACTAGGTTTGGAGTCAGGAAGACTCATCATCCTGAGTTTAAATCTGGCCTCAGACACTTACCAGCTGTGTGACCCTGGGCAAGTCATTTAACCCTGTTTGCCTCAGTTTTCTCACCTGTAAAATGAGCTGGAGAAGGAAATGGCACACACTGCCATATCTTTGCCAAAAAAACCCAGATGGGATCACAGAGAGTCTGATATGACTGAAACAATTGAACAAGAAGTAGAAAGATTCACAATGCCTGGCAGTCATAATACTCGTAATAACTAGAATTTATATAATGCTTTATGGTTTGCAGAGTGCTTTACAAACATTATATCATTTTCTACTCGCAATGACCCTAGGAAGCAGGTGATATTATTATATCCATTTCACCAATGAGGTAATAAACAGATTGAGTCAAGAAGGTTAAGTGACTTGCCCTGGTTTCACAGCTAATAAATGTCTCAGGCTGGATTTGAACTCAGGTCTTCTTTAGTCCTGCTCCAGCATTCCATCTATACACCACTTGCTGCCCCTCACTTGGTGTCAGAATACCTATGTTCAAGTGCCAGCTCTTCCACTCACTAGCAGTGGGGCCTCTGGCAAGTCACATAACCCCTCTGGGCGAGAGATTCTTACCTGAACTGAGGACCAGAATACCCATACTCACTACTTCCTGGGTTTGTTGTAAAGAAACTTTTTTGTAAACTGTAAATATATAATAAGCATTAGCTGTTTTTTTTTCTTTAATTAGCAAAGGGGGAAAAAAGGCTTCCCTAATTTCTAGTGATTCTGGAGCCTTCCCTAGGTTAATTATCTTTTTATCTTGTATATAGCCCTGTGGTCTCTGCCCTCTTTTCCCCCGTTTAGATTGTAATATTTTTTTTTTTTGGCTTTTTGGAGGGGGTGAAGTAGGGCAATTGGGTTTAAGTGACTTGCCCAAGGTCACATGGCTAGTTTTGTCTTAAGTGTCTAAGGCCGGATTTGAACTCAGGTCCTCCTGCTTCCAGGGCCGATGCTCTATTCACTGGCCACCTAGCCATCCCTTAGATTGTAATCTGAAGGGCAGGGCTCATCTTTAACCTCTTTTTGTATCCTCTGAACTTTAAGCTCTTAGTAGGTTCTTAATAAATGTTTATTGAATTGAAAAGATAAATCTCCTTGAGGAAGCTCTCTCTATCCTATCCTATCTACTAGGCAACTTCTAGTCCTACTGAATAAATTGGGGATGCTCAAAGGATAAGGGACTTGCCCAGGGCCACACAGCCCATGTGTATGAGAGGCAAGACTTGAATCCAGGTTTTCCTAACTCCGAGGGCAGCTCTCTGCCACTCATTGTCCTTATTAGTATTATTACTTTAGCAAAAGTATATATTAGCTCTTGTTTCAACAAGCAGTGCCCTCATCTGCTTGAAGGCAAGTAGAACAGCCATCAATACCTACTCTAATAAAGAGAGCTAGCATTAATATAGTGCTTTAAGTTAGTCCAAGAACTTCACACACACACACACACACACACACACACACAGTATATATCAACTGATCCTCACAACAACCCTGTGATTTAGATACTGTTTGGCCATTTTACAGATGTGGAAACTGAGGTTGGATTTGAACACAGGTCCTTCTGATTTCAAGTCCAGTGCCCTATCCCCTACACCCAAATCATAGAGAAACATCTTTCGCCATCTTCCTTTGAGGAGTATTTAAAAACATCCCTTTCCAGCCCTCACTATTAGATAGAGCTTCAGTGTCTATGGGTATGCTTGTACACAATCAAATTTAGTCCTTCCTCTTTTCCTTTCATCTTAGACATTTATTGTTTTGTAGGGAAAGAAAGGATGACTTCTGTACGTATATGGGACTTTATTGGGTGCTAGCAAAGTTGAACCAGGAAGGCCTTGTCTAGATTAACGAGGTCTTTCAAATCTAAGAGGAAAGAACTATTGGCCAGAGACATCCCTAAAGAATCTTTGGTGCCTGTGTGTATGTGTTTGGGTGTGTTTGTTTTCAAACAACATCCTTCCTTTGTTCTATTCTGAAAGCTCAGCTTAGTTTTGGTCATCTCTCTGTTTTTTTGGTTTATTTCCTTTTTCTGATTCAATATGGTAGCATTTTATTTGGCAACAGAAAAGGAGGAAAGGAAGCATGGTACAAAGGGGGAAGAGGTAGCATTGGTAAGGGGAATTCCAGGGTCCTCCAGGGAAAAAGGGGCCTGAGGAGACCTGGTGAGGCAGGAGCAGCGGGCAGAATGACGAAGGACACAGATGAAATGAGGCAGACCCAAGTATGGAAGCAGACCAAAGGTTCACAGACTTTGACTTGGAAGGGGCCTTAGTGGTCATTTAGTCCAGAGGTACCAAACTCATGGCCTGTTCTTCAGTCTACCAGTCCTGGGAGCAAAACTCCCATGTGCAGCCAAACCAGTATGAAAATCGGGAAATGTTTTAACAAGAACAAGATATAATACAGATAATGTCAATTTATGGTTTTCTAAGTCTATATGCAGCAGCAGGGTATCTGCTTCTATGCACATTTGTCAAATTATGGCAGTGTGGTAGGTGGTGAGAGTTCGGAAGATCTGGATTCAGAGCTCCTACAGACACTAGCTGTGTGGACTAAAGCAAGTCACTTGACCACTTTCCATCTTAATTTCTTTCTTTTAAAAATAAATTTCTGCTGATAACTTTTTTATATCACTAGATTTTGTCCCAGGATCTCTCCTACTTCCCCTCTCAGAGAGTCATCCCTTATAACAAATGATATTTTTTAAAGAAAAAGAAAGAGGAAAAAGAATAAAAATCAGCAAAACTGATCAGTACATTGAAAAATTCTGAAAATATCGGTGATAGTTCATGCCCTTGGACAGCCTACCTCTGCAAAAGAATGAGGTTAGGGTGTTCCATCGTAATTTCTTCTGAAAAATGAAAAAATCCTTGCAGGATTGGAGGAAAGATCACATGGGACGATGTCTGCTTTTGTTCATTTTTTTCAGTAGTGTTGGATGCTTCGTGACATTGTTTGGGGTTTTGGCAGTTATACTATAATGGTTTGCCATTTCCTTCTCCAGCTCATTTTACAGGTGAGGAAACTGAGGCAAACAGGGTTAAGGCACTTGCCCATGGTCACACAGGTAGGAAGTATCTGAGGCTGGGTTTCAAAGATGAGTCTTCCTGATTCCAGCCCCAGCACTCTAGTACCACCTACCTGCCTTAATGTATGCTTACGCAAATCTCAAACCCTTTATACATGTCAGCTGCTATTATCAGGGGCCTACTGTGCTAGCAGCTGGGCATATAGAGACAAAACAAAACAAAAATAATTACTTCTCTTAGTGAGTTTCCATTCTACTAGGAGTATCTTGTCTCCAAATCCAGAGCATATGCCTTCCCTTCCTATTGTCACAGACTGAGGAGGAAGCTGGTCTCTGAAGATAGCTTTGATTGATTGTTGATTGATAGGACTTCCACAGACACTTGAATGTTGGCCTTTGATCAAGGGCCCAGAGAGTCAGTAGTGCTGGATTATGAGTCAGAGATTCCAAGTTCAAATTTCTTCTCTGTGGGGAGGCTGAGGTGGCGCAGTGAACAGAGCACTGGTCCTAGAGTCAGGAGGACCTGAGTTCAAATCCAGCCTCAGACACTTAACACTTACTGGCTGTGTGACCTTGGGCAAGTCACTTAACCCCCAGTTGCCTTACCCTGCCCCCTCCAAAAAGCAAAAAAAGAAAAGGAAATTTCTTCTCTGTGTGACTGTTTAAATCACTGAAATACAGTTTTTTCACCTTTAAATGAGGAAGATTAGACCAGACGACGTCTGAAGTCCCTGCTACCTTGAGATCCGTGATTTTCCTTTAAAGGTGCTCTACCCATCCTCTTTCCTCCTTCCCATAATGCATCTTCTCCTTTGTTGGAGTGTCTGCTCTTGTAAAGCTTGTCAGTCTCTTTAGTTACCTTGACCTTGAAAATTTCTTGGGAACTAAATTCTGGAATCTGGTTCAGAACTCTGAGACTTGGGCAGAATTTCCTGACTTGACTTCTAGGCATTTAGCCAACAGTCTTTTTACATTATAGTGAAGGCCATGTGGTGTATTCTTATGATTAACTTATACATAAACCAGATACAATGAGAAGGAAAACATAATTCTCTGTCAGCTCTTTCATCCCCCTTTGAGGGATGTTTCTGATCCTATTGATGGGGGTTGGGGAGAAACTAGGAGAGAAATGGGTTAGCTTCTTAGGTTTCCAAAAGGACAAACTGGTGTTGCTGGGTTTGGGAAGACAAGGGCTCTTATTTATAGTTAACCTTTGATTACTAGATCGCTCTAAGAGGAACGGATAAACCAGAACCACAGATAATGTAAAGGCTGTTTGTATTTAGCCTTGGAGTATATTCAGAGGCTTCTTGGGGGTAGTCAATTTACCAGCCTCACTCCCCTTGACATCAGTTAGTTAATAATGACTTTGCGCTCCCTAAGCCCACACTTGCTAGGTAGTATAAGAAAAGGGCTGAGTGTACCAAATGGTGAGGATGAAGTAGAAAGTGGATAATCCACATGTGGTTAATTGAATGAAAATTGAAATTGCTTCCACTGGCAGCTGCCTGCTGGGATGCTGCATTGTGTCAGGGTGGAGGGAGGGGCACAGAACACAGGCTGTTCTCCCTCTCCTATGGAACCTGCAGTGACTTTCTTTCTCCTCTCTGGAAGGTAGGAACATTGACTGGGGCAGCAAATAGTTGACCTCATTCCCTTTCTCCATCACTTCCTATACTGGCACATACTTGACCTGGCTTCTGAGCTACTGTTTACACAAGGTCAAGCAATAGGAAAAGTCTTTACACCAGAAATATAGAGGCTGGGAGTGGGGTTTACAGTCAGGGGTCTATACAAACTTGAGGCGTTTCATATCTCCTTTCCAATTCATCTTCTGCACATTAGCCAAAATTATCTTCCTAAAGCACACAACTGACCACAATACCCCCTTTTTCAAGAATCTTCAGTGCTGAAATACACAATCCAAAGCTTGGCATTTATCCGATTCAATGCAATCTGGCTCCACCTTATCTTTCTATACTTACTTCCTATACTTCCTTTCACACATTCTATTTTTCAGCCAAACTCGTCTACTTGTGGTTTCTCAGAACTTGGCCATTCCATCTCCCACTTATGCCTTTGCATAAGTGATCACTCCTTCCTGGAATGTTCCTGAACAGGACCTTCTTTATGCTTCTGGCTGTTTGTCTTCTCTCCCACTTCTCCTTATCTTGTATTACTCTATCTGTGCACTCCAGGTATCCTTTAATTAGAATTTAAGCTTCTTCAAGTTACTTAACCCCAATTGCTTAGGGGTGGCCAGGTAGCTCAGCAAGTAAGAGCATTGGCCCCAGAGTCGGGATGACCTGGGGATCAAATCTGGGCTCAGACACTCAGCACCACACCCAGAAACAACTAGCTGTGTAATCTTGAGCAAGTTACTTAATCCCAATTGCTTAAAAAAAAAAAAAGAATTTAAGCTTCTTGAAGGCAGGGGCTATTTTTTTGTCTCTTCAGCCTCTTTATCTTCAGCTCTTAGCACTGTGCTTTTCAAAATTTAATGGATGGGACAAACACAGACTTTTCTACCAAATTCCAACATATTAGAACCAGGGAATCATCCCTATTTACTTAAAAATCTTAAGTTCAAGAAAAATAGAAGGGAGTATTACTTCACATGGCACATTTATATCAAATTTATATCTTATGGCCGAAGTCCCATGTGCTTCAAGAAGACTTTCCCAGTTCTCTTTAATGTTAGTTCCTTCCCCTTAAAACTACTCCCAATTTATGGCCCTACTCCTGGGTCATCTCCGGTCGTCCTGATGAATGTCAGGCCACTGGACCTAGATGGAGGGAAAGTGAGACAGGTGACCTTGCACAGCCCTCACTCAAATCAAAGTCAACCTCAAGTCAAGTCATGTCTTCATTTCCTTGCTATCACGGTCCTCTTTGAGAATGAAGGACAAACACAGCAGCAACTCCCCATTTATCATGTGTATATCTTATTTGTACATAACTGTCTGTGTGCTGTATCTTCCATTAGACTGTGAACTCCCCGAAAGCATGAACATATTTTTACCCTTTTTTGTATCCTTAGCACACAGTACCTAGTATATAGCAGCTTCTTAATAGATGGTAGTTGACTGGAAATATGAATAGCTTCTTGAAAAAATTAAAATCAGAGATTACATCTATAATCAACAGCCAATTGAGTAGCACTGGCGGCTATATGCTGTGGATACAGAAGTAGGGATGAGGTACAGGGATGAGGTACAACCCCCTTGAACTCTGATTGAATCTTCCCATTTGATGAGGCATTTGCCTGAGCCTTTCATTATAGCTTGGCCCACATCCCTGTTACTAGCCTAGCCCTGCCTTGTCCAGCTACTTCCCACTCTGGATCTTCCCCAAATATCTATACACCCTAAACTAGCCTAGCCCCCCACTGTCCCATCTCCAGGTAGCCTCCAGCTACTTCCTGCCCTTAATCACTCATCCCTGGAGTCTGACCTCATTGATTCCTTCTGAAGACCCTCCCCAAACTCCTCCTCTAGACCCCCCCTCAATTCCTCCTGCAACCTTTCTGTGTATAAGATCCCATTTTGGCTCCATGAGAAAGAGAGAAGGCAGTGGAATTATCTAGTGCAGACTCACTCTGTGTCAGATGATTCTGGCCAGCTCGTCCAATGCAAGCGTCACAGCTACCCAGGCTCCTTAAGAGTCTACCCGTTATGGCAAACTTTTAATAAACTTTGCTTTTCTTTGGCTGAGAGAAGACTGGAGTGGAATTCATTTGGCAGGACCCGGCGTGTTGGTATTTTGGGGTCTCAGGCACCCCTAACCCTAGACCTCATCATTTTATGGTGACCTCTACAGTAGTGTGACACTGTTGGACCCTGCCTTCAAAACACTTACATATTATGTGGGTAAAAAAAATTAAAACAATGAAACCATGACCAAACAGTGCTCTGATGCACCTGTGTTCTCATTATGTGGGTGGTTCCTTCCAATGATGGAAATTACAGCCCTTCTTAGCCTGCTTCTTCTGTGTGTCTCTCCGCCAAATGTTCCCTTTAATTCACTGCAAAGAAATCAGTCCACCTGCCCTGCTGGAGGTGGGGACAGGGTTTCCTTCCTTGATTTTTTTTTTTTTGGAATGGGGAAGGCAGGGCAATTGGGGTTAAGTGACTTCCCCAAGGTCACACGGCTAGTAAGTGTTAAGTGTCTGAGGCCAGATTTGAACTCAGGTCCTTCTGACTCCAGGGCCTGCGCTTCATTCACTGTGCCACCTAGCTATCCCTCCTTCCTTGATTTTGTGAGCATACTAGTGAAGCATGTGGGTTCTCCATTGGTTATCCCTTGCTTTTGGTGATAACCCACTAAATAACACAAGACGTTATATAACTAAGTGTGGAATTATGAGGTTTTAGACTAGTCAAGGAAGAATGCATGGACATGGTGGCCTGATTTTAAGGAAAGAAAGAACACCTTTTATTTTGAAGCTTCACAGAGGGGATCTCTTTTATTAAACCGTATGTCCTCATTTTTGGTTTAAAAAATAAGGTCAGCATGTTCATGGACAATGTGGGACTTGATCTGGATTCTAAAGGATGGGTAATGGGTTAGGGATAACGTAAGGCATTGAAGGATCAATGAGCACTGTTTGCGACTTTTTTTTTTAAGTAAGAGGTGGGATCCTCAGTTGAGAGAGATGAGTAGCCTGAAGAGAGAAGAGGTTTGGAATAGCTTCTGTGAACCATTTAAATTGTGGCCGACTCTCTGTGACCCCAACTGGGGTTTTCTAGGCAAAGATACTGGAGCAGTTTGCCATTTTCTTCTCCAGCTCATTTTACAGATGAGGAAACTGAGGCAAACAGGGTTAAATGACTTGCCCAGAGGTCACACAGCTAGTAAGAGACTGATCTGATTAGAGCTAGAGTTTCTATGTTGTGTTACACTGGAAAATGAAATTGGAGAGGCAGGGTAGCACCAGGTCATGGTGGGGCCAGAAATCCACAGAGAAATGTTTAAACATGATATTGTGGACAATAAAGCATTATTATAGTCTCTTGAGAAAAGGAGTGAGATGATAAGCTTGTTCCATTAGCCTGCCATTGGTTTGCCGAGTAGATTAAAACAAGGAGAGACTATAGTCAAGAAGGTTGTTGCTGTGATCCAGATGTTGACATGGTATAAATGGAAAGAGCATTGGACTTGGATCTCACGTATTAGCAGAGTGACCTTGAACGAGTGACTTCGTTTCTCCGAGCCTCAGTTTCCTCATCTGTAAAGTGACAAGGTTGGACGAGGGAAACTTCTAGGACCAACATCTGTGATTTTGTTCCCATACCCTGGAGCAGGGACAGAGCATGGACCAGGGTGGTGGCAATAAGATGGGAAAGAAAGAGAACACGGCAAGAGACCTTTCAGAGGCAGAATCAAATAGTCTATTTTGACAAAATAGACATGAGGAGATAGGCAGAAAATAAGGTTTAAACCTGAGTTGTCAAGGAAAATGAGGAATATTTGTGGAGGACAGAGCATCCCTTGTCTTTTGAAGTTGACATTAAAGAAGAGAACTTTGACCTTAAAAATGATTTCCTTGTGCCTGTGTCAGAGATGGAATACTGAGGTGACCGGAAGACGAGTCGAGTCAGTTCACCTCAAGTCAATAAACATTTGTTCTGTGCCTAAAAAGTATAAGACTGTGTGTCAGGTATTTAGGATGGGGTTCTTCTATTCTTGGTTGAATTTATAAATTTTGCCTCTTGTTCTTTCTCTGGCCAGGAATCCAGACTTCACAACAAGACCCTGAAGCGCACCCGCAAGTTTGTTGTGGATGGTGTGGAGGTGAGCATCACCACGTCCAAGATCATCAGTGAAGATGAGAAGAAAGACGAAGAGATGAGATTTCTCAGGTAAGCAGACAGTTTTTTAAATCTGAGCAGCAGCTAGGAAGTGCACCTGGATTATTTCTTCTTTAGGGAGAAAGGATTGGGACGAGGATGGGGAAGTTTGGGCTGCCTTCCAAAGAAGTCACCTTACCCCACAGACTCTGCTTCTTGGATCAGACTGAGAAGAGGCAGCATTGGGGGCCTGGGTTCAAAAGCCATCATAGACACTTCCTAGCTATGTGATCTTAGAGGATTCTTTTAACCTCTTCAAGCCTTCTTTTCATTATTTATAAAATCAGGATAATTAACAGTACCTCCCTCACAGGATTTCTTTGAAGATCAAATGAGATAAAGAATGTAAAAAAGGGAAAGGGTACAAACACTTATTAAAGTTTCTCTCATGTACCAGTGTAATAAGAATGTAAATTTTAAAGATCTTCCCTGCCCCTAGGCTAAAGTGCACCAGAAGCCTGGGGAGGGAGGCTTGTTTTTCAGTAGATACTTTTTGATTGGCCAGTGGGTCAATAAGGTTGTTACATTCTCTGAGCCAGGAGAAGGCTATATAAGCCCTGATGTGTAGCTTTGTTTTGGGACTCACTTTGAGAAGTGTTCTGTGATTTGATCTGAATTCTGGGAAGCCGTTGTTGAGAGTCCCCCGGCTTTGAAAAACCCAGAATGTGGAAACCCAGATGTTGACTGGGTATGGATGTAATGGTTGGACAGTTTGGAAATCTGTCTACTTGATGTTTCTGTCTTGATAATTATGCCTGTATACTTTGAGGTTCAGGGTGCTGACCTTTTCTCCTGAACAAGGTAAACGATATATGTCTGACTGATTAAAGTAAGCTTGCTAACCCATTTTGAGTTGCTTTCCTTTAACAAAGCAGATCCAAGAACCTGTGGTAGCTGCAAACCCTGAGGACGCTTGGGGTGCTTGCTGCTACAACCAGATGCTGTGCTAAGTGCTTTATATTATCTCATTTGATCCTCACAATAGCCTTGGGAGATTATGATAATTGTAATAATAAAAAGTATTATTTATATATATTAGATATAATTATATTATAATAAAAAATTATCCTCATTTTACAGTTGATAAAACTGAGGCAGCAGAAATTAAGTGACATGTTCAGGGTCATACAGCTAGTCAGTATCTGAGGACAGATTTGAACTCAGATCTTTTTGACTCCAGGTCTCGTACTCTGTCTGCTGAACCACCTAGCTGCCAAAAAGCTCTTTGTAAATCTTAGAGCACTACGTAAATGTCAGCTATTATTATTACCAGCAATAATAATAACTATGGAGAGAATAGATTTGACTGGCATTATAGAGACAGAATGATAAGCCTTGGTGATGGGTCTAATGTGGGGGATAAAGCATCACAGAGGACAAGCTTAGGTGACTGGAAGAATGATGGAACCATTAGCAGAAATAGCGAGTCAGGAGAAGATGGTTTGGAGTGGAAAGACGGTAATCGGCTTTAGACATGTTGAGTTTGAGAAGCCAGTGGGGCATCCAGCTAGAGATTTTTGTAGGCTATGGGAAGAGTGGACCTGCTGCTGGGGGAGAGGAAGAGGAAGAGCCCACATTGAAATAATGTTGTAGGTTTGCAAAGCATTTTACCTCCGGCGTCTCTTTTGATTCTCCCCAAAACCCTGTAAGGTAGGCATGATTATCATCGTTCCCATTTTACAGGTAAAGAAATTGACAGAAATTGCCCAGAGGCAGAATTCAAATTCAGGCTTCTCCTGTGTCCAAATCCCACACTTTTTTTCACTATCGAGGGGTTAGGGTTGGTCTTAGAAAGAGATTTAAAAGTCTTCCATCTGGTGGTGATTGCTAAAGTTCGGGGAGTGGAAGCAAACAGAGAAAAAAGCCAAGAGTCTTAGGGCAGGAGGGTGGTGGGAATGCCTTTGCTTAGTGGGAGAAAAGGAAGAAAGTACACTACAGTTTAAATCTGTATGAGACACCTTTCAAAGACAAATTGCACTGTGTATGTTAGAGTTCTCCATCAGCTATAGAGATTTGGGAGTTAAGTCTGGATGGACCTCTGCTTCCCTGTGAAATTCTACTGACATCCCACCTCCTAGGCACAGCCTACATTGGGTTAGGCTGTTTTCTGTTCAGTTGGTCCCTTGGGATGGGCTCAGGCTCTGCTGGGGGAAAGAAACACCTCCTCAGGAGTACTTTAAAAAGCTCAATTTATCCTACATCCCCTGTCAATGTTACCTCCACCCCAATAGTAGCTCAGGTTTCATAAGCTGGAATTCGAGCTCTGTGATGCCTTATTTAGTGAGGCTGCCCTGTAGCCTTGGAACTGGGCTGCCTCTAAAATGAACAGAGAAGATGTGTTCTGCTCAGGTAATATGGATGAGATTTCACTGAGGTGAAGAGGAGGGCACTTGTTAATAAGGAGCCTTTTTTCTTCCTTTCTTTTTTTCCCTGCTTACTTGTGGTCTGTGAGTTTGAATTTCCCTTAAATTATGAAGGTATTCAGAGTAGTTAGGGCCTCAGGCCGAGCTGAGAGAGAAATAGAGAGAGAGAGGAGGGGAAGAGAGAGGAGAGGAGAGGATTCAGCTTCCTGTGACGTTTGGGTGCCTGTAACTATAATGCTGGTCATCAGTACTTTTCTTGAAATGTGGCTAAACCCTTCTTAGCCTGCCCCATTGTGTTCTTTCCAGTGTCTGGGCCCTGGACAGTATGATATTGCTGTTGCTTTAAAGACAGAGATATAGATATACTTTGGGATTTCTCCTCTCTGCTCTTTTGGATTCAGTGCCTTTCATCCCCTTCTTCCAAAAATACCATGCCCATCCCCCTGTGGGGACGTTAAGTTAGCAAAAAGTGATGTTGGTATCTTGCCTTTTGGGCTATCATGCCTTCCTACTCCTAGACAGAGTTGAAGCTTGGCAGCTAGACTCAGCTGGCAAGCTTGGTGAGTCCAGAAACTATAAAACCTGCCTTTGAAAGTTATATTGAGATTTGGGATGGGCTAAGTAGGGGTCTCTTAGCCTCAGGTTGGAAGGCATTCTTTAGTGAGGTTAGTTAACATTATAAATTACAGAGCCACAGGATGTGGAAAAAAGCAGTTTGGAATTTTTAGGTACACCCTGTAGGCTGACTTAACTTGGTGAGAACCAACCAAGGCATAGGGAAGAGGGGAGATTCTGATTAGGTCTTTGAGAGAGCTTCTCAGGGCTTCAGGATTTATAAAATGTTTCCCTTGAGGGAGCTGACCTGCATCTAATTCAGTCAGTTTATTCAATTCCCAAGAAATGCCCCTTATGAGGCAGACTCCTTTAATAGGATTCCCAGAATCATAGAATGGTAAAGCTGAAAATGAACTTGGGAATCCCATTTACTTGCTCCTCCTATCTTAACTTTAAAAATGAGACAGGGCGGATACCTGGCGCAGTGAATAGAGCACCAGCCCTGGAGTCAGGAGGACCTGAATTCACATTTGGCCTCAGACACTTAACACAAAAACTAGCTGAGTGACTTTGGGCAAGTCACTTGACCCCAATTTCCCTCCCCTCCCCAAAAAAGTAAGGAGACCAGCCCAGAGAGGTAAGGTCACTTGTCCAGGATTTAGTGGCAGAGCTGATACTCAGATTTTCCCACCCCAAGTCCCTTGTTCTTTCTACAACACAAGGCTTTCAATGTCCTATGTAATTCAGTTTCTGCATCTTCCCATGGTAGTTCAGGCTTTCCCTGTGTGTGAAAAGTGATTCACCTACAATGTTTGCTCCACATAAGGCCAACTGGATGATATTTGGTTGCTATGCTCAGCCCAGTGCTTGCATAGTAAGTACTTAATAAATGCCTCCTTTCTCCCTCCTTTTCTTCCCTATCTTCTTCCCTCCTTTCTTCTCCTTCTCTTTCCCTTCTCCTTCTTTTTCTTCCTCCCTTCCTCCTTCCTGTCTTCCTTTCCTCTCTCTCTCCCTCCTTTTTTCTCTTCTTTTTCTTTCCCCTTCTCCTTCTTTCCTGTTTCAACCCTCCAGGCGCCAAGAGCTCCGAGAGTTGCGTCTGCTCCAGAAGGAGGAGCATCGGAACCAGAGCCAGCTGACCAGCAAACATGAGCTGCAGCTGGACCAGATGCAGAGACGCTTTGAGCAAGAAATAAACGTGAGCGGGGAAAGGGTTCGCTGACTTAAGCTTTCCAGAAAAAGCCCAGCTGACAAAGTTGGTAGGACAGCCCAGGGCATGAAGCCGCATTTCCTGGACCACTGCAGGGGCCTGGAGAGCATTAACCTTTGGTCCGAAAAGAAGAGGTCACATTAGACCAAGTGTGACAGTCTACAGTGAGACATGGACAGTCTCTTCAAAAGTATTTTTACACCAGTGTTTCTCCAGCATGCATGCCATTCTTCTGTGTCCCATTCTCAGCTAATTCCTCCTCCTCCCCCTCTCTCCCCTCCTTTTTTGCCCCCTCCTCCCCCTCTCTCCCCTCCTTTTTTGCCCCTCCCCCTCCCCTTCCCCTTCTCTGTGTACATATATGTACACACACATATTTAATGAATGAATAACTAAAAGAAAAGCATTTATACTCAGAAATAATGGCTTATTTGATAAGGGTATGACTTTCCCCAGGGATATTTATATTTGAATAGGAAACTCTTGGCAAAAATTTTCTAGACTGAAAGGATCATGGGAATATAGATTTAAATCTGGCAGTCACCATAGAGGTCATCTAGGCCAACCCTGTAATTTTACAAATGAAGCAAAAGAGGCCCAGAGAGGTTGAGCTTAAGGTCAAAACAGGTTGTATAAGAAGCAAAGGTGGGATCTGACCCCAGTCCTCTGACTCCAGGTTTAAGGTTTTTTCTGCCACACCATGTAACCCACTGATGGGCAAAAATGGAGCTAGCAGTCTAGTGGCTGTTCCCATCAGGGGCATGACTGGAATGACCCCTCCTCCTGACTGTTAGTTCCAGTATGAGGATGCCGATTGTGCCTCCCATGGATACTTACCCTTCTTTGTGGGTTTAAGTTTGTATGAGGGAGTAAATAAAGGAAGCCTTGGCCTGCCACCCTGGAAACATTATTGACTTCTCTTTCAGTCTGTTCCCTTTCCTGCTGAAAATGGAAGCCAATACCAGTCCTCCCCTTTCCCCTTTTGGGGCTGACAAGGACCAAAGCCAGGAGGGGACTCAGGGACACAGCCCAGGAGAGCCCAGGGCCTGACCTTCTTTTCCCATCAGTGTTTCCTGAGGTGAAAACCAGTGCTTGAACCCAGGTCCAAGTCAGCATAGCTTAGAAGCTTCTTGCCTCTGGCTGTTGTAAAGTGGTCAGGAGAGTCTGGTAAACTCTGGGATTGCCCTTGTCTCCCTCTGCCCAGGCCAAGAAGAAATTCTATGACACAGAACTGGAGAACCTGGAGCGTCAGCAGAAGCAGCAGGTTGAGAGAATGGAGCAGGAGCACGCGCTCCGCCGGCGGGAGGAGGCGAAGAGGATCCGCACCGAGCAGGAGAGGGAGTACGCCAAGTTCCAGGAGCAGCTCAAGATGAAGAAGAAGGAGGTAGAGTGGGGGGCAGATTCTGCCCCGGGGCAGGCCGCTTGGCGTTCCTCAGATCGCTGACCTACCTGCTGGCCCCCCTGCCTCCTGCAGACATTCCACAAGTGCAGGGGGTGGAGATGGGACGCTCCTGGGGTTCTGAATGGTTTGGGGGTTTGTGATTTGAATGGGTTTTGAAGAGTAAATGGTTCTCAGTCTTAACTGTGGGGATAAGATGGGGAGTAATTGCTGGTCCAGAGGGGATATAGGTGATGGATAGAGTGTTGGGCCTGGAGTCAGGGGGATCTGAGTTAAAATCCAGGCTCAGATACTTCTTAGCTGTGTGACCCTGGGCAAGTCAGCTAACCTCGGTCTGCCTCAGTTTCTTCAGTTGTAAAAATGAGGATAACAGCAAGAGCAGCTACCTTTCAGGGTGTGGTGAGGATCAAATGAAATGATATTTATCAAAAGCACATAGGACAGTGGCTGGTACATAGTAGTCACTCTGTTAATGCCTATGCCTTTCCCCTTCCCTTCGATTCAGTGCCACACTGACCTCACCTTAGTTATCCTGCTGGGATGAAGACAAATGGGTCAGGATGATAGAGACTGTATGATACTTTATAGTGTAAAGAGTCCGGGATTGGGGCGGTGGTGAGGGGAGCACCGGCCCTGGAGTCAGGAGAACCTGAGTTCAAATTCGACCTCAGGTAGCTGTGTGACCTTGGGCAAGTCACTTAGCCCCTATTGCTCAGCCTTCTCTTGTCCAAAAACTAAAAAAAAAAAAAAAAAAGAGCCCTGGATTTGGAATTAAGAGGAGCTATATTCAAATCCTCCCCTCTGTGGGCAGCTAGGTGGTGCAGTGAATAGAGCACTAGCCCTGCAGTCAGGAGGACCTGAGTTCAAATCTGGCCTCAGACACTTAGCACTTAATAGCCGTGTGACCTTGGGCAAGTCACTTAACCCCTATTGCCCAAATCCCCCCTTTGTGACCTCTCTGGGCCTGTTTCCTCGTTTGTAAAATGAAGGGGTTGGCCCAGATGACTGTTTTAAGGTTCCTTCCAGCTTTCGATTTGTGGTCCCTGGGTCTGGAGCCAGATGGCTTTATGCAGGTCCCTGTCACACCCAATTTCAGAAGCTCCTGTTGTAAGGAATGGATGAGCAGCCAGGATTGATCCAGGGTGGCAGGTTATCCCTTCCAGTAAAGCAAGTTTTTCTCCAGCTTTTTTTCTCACCAGGGACCCTCTTGGGAATCCCTCTGACTCTGCCTTGCTCCACAAATCCCCAGCTTCTGCAACACCAAGGGTTGGAAACAGACTGGAGTGGTTACCTGCTATGGACATTCCTTCAACAGGGCAGAAAGTCAGCAAGAATAATACACTTAAAATAAAATAAAATTAAAATATAAAAGAAAATAAAAGTAGGTATCTTCTTAATGATACCTCTCTTCCAATTTCAGGTTAGGAATTCTTAACTTGAGATCTGTAGAGCCCTTGGATAGATTTCACAGGGTCTGGAAACTTGAATGAGAAAAACAAGTTACATCTTTTGTTCATTAACCTGTAGCTAAAGTTTAACACTTCCTTTGATTGTGAATGCAGGCAGAAAAACACTATTTGATTTTTTAAAATTTTATTTTATTTTTTACTTTTTGGAGTGGGGAAGGCAGAGCAATTGGGGTTAAGTGACTTGCCCAAGGTCACACGGCTATTAAGTGCTAAGTGTCTGAGGCCACATTTGAACTCAGACCCTCCCGACTCCAGGACTGGTGATCTATTCACTGAGCCACCTAGCCACCCCAACAAACAGTATTTGAAAAGAGGACCATAAACTTCACCGGACTGTTAAAGAGGTCTGTGACACAGAAGCCACACTTTAGGCACTGTTTGGTTTCATATTGTGGTGCCAAAGGTGCCAAAGATGCTAAAGTCTTGGATAAAGAAAGCTACCACTTTCTGAGAACCCAGATTGTCTGAGTAGGAGATAAGGCGACTTACAAGGTGGGGAGAGTAAACCCTCTTCCTTCCCTCCAGGATCAAAGGTGACTCCTGTGTTTGGCCTCCAGAGCCCTCGGCCGCTGGGCGCCTTATGCCGTCTTCTTTCTGTGGACTCTGACCCGGGCACTCAGGCCTCCTTTGTGCTCCTCACACGCTCTCCACTCCATTCTGCATTCCTGTGCCTTTTTGCATCTCCAGCTCGCTTGGCTTCCTTGGAGTCTCGGCTAACACCGCACCTTCTCCCCAAACCTACTCCCTGCCTGTGCCTTCATCCGTACCCATGTCGCTCACAGCTAGTTGTTCGCCTGTCGTTTCCCCGTTAGAGCGCGCGCTCCTTGAAGGCAGGGGCTGTTTTGGCCTTCCTTTACACCCTGCGCCTGGCACCGTAAATGCTTATCGATGTTTGCTGGCTGAACTTGGCGACACATGGCCACCAGCTATCGTAGTCTTCTCTGTCCGCCATCCTCTTCTTTCTTTTTTCTTTTTGGAGGGGGGCAGGCAGAGCATTTGGGGTTAAGTGACTTGCCCAAGGTCACACGGCTAGTCAGCGTTAAGTATCTGAGGCTGGATTTGAACTCATGTCCTCCTGACTCCAGGGCTGGTGCTCTCTTCACTGCAGCATCTAGCTGCCCCTCATCCTCTTCTTATAGATGAGGGTACTGACACCCAGAGTAGGGTAAAGAGTCTTCCTGAGATCACACTGACAGGAAATGGCAGAGTCAGGATTCGAACTGAGGCCCTTTGACTCCTGGTCCCTTTTCTTCCCCCATTCTACTATCCTGCGTCTAATACTCAGTGAAGTCTGTTGTTGGTATGAAGTGTTGACATTCCTGTTCTTGGCTTCAGAGTTTATTTACTTGTTGGCAGCTGACTTCCTTAGAGTTTGTTTGCTGATCCAAGTAATGTTTGATTTTGGTAAAGTGATCAGTAGGGCTTACCTTGACTTTTTGTTACCAAGGCCAGCTGCTGGTGCTTAAAGCCCCTTTCTCGTATGTTCATTGCCTCCCACCTATGGATAGTGAGGTAATTAATCTGAGATGGGACATATACAGCCATGGTATTTATAAAACGGGAGTAAGGAAGAAGAAAATCCTCACCAACCTCCAAACAGAAGAGGAAGTCTGCAACCTCCAGAGTTCTTCACTGGGAAAGAAAGATCAGGCCTGGAGCTGCTGAGCCATCGTCAGGGAGCTCTCCAGCTGGCTGGAGAGGAGCCTCAGAGAAGGCGTTTCCTTTAGGTCTTTCTCTTACATCCTGTAATCTCAGTGCCCTGCTGTTGTCAGTCCCGAGCCCGCATCCTGCTACAATCTGCCAACCCTGTACGTGGGGTTCCCCCCCCCATTTTGGTCCCTAGAACCTAGTAACATGGTATCTTGGGACAGGGAAAGAGTTAGGGTAGTTTATTTGTGTAGGGGGACTTGGTGCTTGGGTTTAGGGCCTTAAATTTAGATTTAAGGTATCAGGGGCAATTACTTTGGAATTTATTAGTGTAGATGCTGTTTTCCATTGTACTTGGTACTGGGATTAGGACCTTAAATTTAGACACACAGGTGGAACAGGACACATCCTTAGGAGTTGTGTTGGGAGACCATGGTCCTTTGTACTTGGCATTGGATTTAGGGCCTTACATTCAAATACACAGGTAGAATAGAGCAATTACATTGAGGTTTGTTTGTGTGAGGACACCATGCTCTACTGTATTTAGTGTTGAATTTATGGCCTTAGGTTTAAATAGACAGGTAGAGCAGGCACATAGCTTAGAGTTGAAGGTCTGGATTCAAATCCCACCTCCCATCCTGCCACTTACGTGACCTTGGCCAAGTCCTTTAACTTCCCTGGACTTCAGGTTTCCTCCAAGGCTCCTTCCAGCTCTAGCTCTGGGGGCCATGAATCATTGTTCTCCCCTCAGCAGTGGCTAGTGGAGCCTGGTAAGGAACAGACTTAGCTCATCTTCAAAAGACTTCATAGGTTCAGAGCTCTAGAGTCTGCCAAGTCTAATTTGTAAAAAGAAGGAACTGAGGTTCAGACTGACACATCCATGGTCATACAGGTTACAAGTGACAGAACTGGGATTCAAACCCAGGACCACTGGCACTAAAGTCAGTTCTTTTCCCCGCTGCCTCACATATTCCCTGAATTTCAGTTTCCTTGTATGAAAAATATATATATGTGTGTGGGTAGGGGGCAGGGGACACCAAGTGATCTCCAAATTTTTTTCATTTCTAAATCCTGTGATCCTACTAAGTGATCTCTAGAGTCATGCAGTATCAAGTAATATCACCTGTCACCCATGTGGATCCTTCCCTGATGCCACCATGCCCATACCCATACTAAAATTCTTTTCCTGGTTCCATTACTTCTGCCATTCATTCATACAGTCCCGTGCTCACAAGGCCTGAGCTTGGGCTGTCCCATGGCTATATTGTGCCTGGTGCCAAGGTGATGGGGGGCACCAAGGCAGGGAGAATCCTTAGGAAATAGCAGTAAGAATTAGGTGGGGTACAACCATTGCCAAGGCCAGTTGTTGGTGCTTAAATCTCCCTTTTAATGTGCTGACTGCTTCCCTTCTATGAATTGGTGGCTGGGGGGGAGCAGGGAATAGTGTCCGACTGCCAGCAGTGTTGGGCAAGGGTAGACAGAACCTGAGCAGTGAGAGGTGTTCCTATGGGCAATAACCCAGAAGAGGAGTTGGCACAATGTGACCTCTTGGGTTGTTGGGCACTGGTTTCCAGCAATGAGCAATGAATGTTGAGACAACCTGGGGATTTTGAAATTTGAAGGTGCTTTTTTCCATGTGTGTCTAATAACTCCACCAGTAGCCAGAGGGGCTTAAGGCAGCCCAGTTTGGCAGGGGCTCCTGAAGGATCAATGACTGAGCCCTACAGAACGTGGAAATACTGCCAAGTGTAGTTGAGCTGCAGGTGGTAGAGACAGCTCCCAGGGAACAGAGGGAGGCAAGAGAGGATGAAGGCTGCATTTAACATGGGCAGTGGTGTTTCGAGGAAACATTTATTTCTTACTGTACTCACACATGCCCATATGCACACACACAGCCCCTCAGGCCTTTCCTGCGGAATATTTTGCTTTGGTCTTTTCTATAAACATGCTGAAGGAGTGCTCAGGGGACACTGCCTTTTCTCTGGTCACCTGCAGTGACCTAGGAAGACCATGGTGCTCCTCTAACCCCTAAGGGTAAGAGAAGGCTTAGTAGGTAGGAAGGAAGGTAGCAGGCATTTATTAGGCACCTCCTGTGTACCAGAGCCTGTGCTAAGCCTCATGGCAGTCCCAGGAGCTATGGCCTGAAGGAGTTTGGAAGTATCTTGGTTGAGAGTAGGGTATAGAAGGGGAAGACTGTTGGATATAGACGAAGGCAGATGATGTCAGACATAGCACATGTAGGCCTGGTCTGCTTCAGTGACTTATTTGTTGCAAGGGAGGGTGCTGGTTTTTGGAAGTGACAACAGTATAAAAACACGCTCACAAAAGCATCAGTAAGACACACAAAACGAAGCAACAGCCGCCGGAGCAGAACAACCTTCCACAGAGCACAGATGTGAGCAGGGTGGTTAATGAATTCTGGACGTCACTCAGCAGGTGTCTGGTGGGAAGTAGACATGACTCCCTCCATTTTCGTGGTCTTTGGTGCCCACATTCTTCAAGCTTTCTAAGAAACTGGAGACGCTACTGGGAATGATCACCGAAAGACAGAAGACATCCTCCACACAGCTGCTAAAGTGATTCCTAAACACAGGACTGACTGTGTCCCTCTTTCACTCAGCAAGCTTGGGTGGTTCCCCATTTTTTCTTGGATAAAGCACAAAACCCTGTTTGTTATTTACATTTGTCAGGAATTTTTTTTTTTCTTTTTGGAGGGCAATTGGGGTTAAGTGACTTGCCCAAAGTCACTCGGCTAGTAAGTGTTAAGTGTCTGAGGCTGGATTTGAACTCAGGTCCTCCTGACTCCAGGGCTGGTGCTCTATTCACTGCACCATCTAGCTGCCCCTGTCATTTACATTTGTTCATAATCTGCCTCAGAACTTTTTCCCCAGGTTTATTATATGTTACTCCCAATTTGAGATAATTTGAGATTACTCTCAAATGAAATAATTTTTGTAAAAAGCACTTAGCACAGGGCCTGCCACGTTGTAGGTGCTGTTTAAATGTTTATTCCATCCCCCTTCCCCTTCTCCCCTAATGCACTCAGTGATACAGCTAAGAAGACCTTCTCATTGCCCTGAGCTCACACATGGCATTCCCTTTCCCCACCCCATGCCTGCGATGCCCTCCCTCCTCACCTCTGCTTCTTAGAATCTCCAGCTTCCTTTAAAACTGAGTTCGAGTGACATTTCCTCCTCAAGGCCTTTTTAGACCCCCAGCTACCAGAGCCACCCTGCAGAAATGATCTTTGTTTTTCATCTAGTTGGTATAGAGTCATGTGTGTCTGTGTTGGCATTTTTTTCTTTGATAGAATTTAAGTTTTTTAAAGGCAGGGACTGTTTCATTTTTGTTGCTGTATCTCCAGTATTTAGCACAGTGACTGGCCCCTTAATACTTGTTTTTTGAGTGACTGACCCAAACTTGCACTGTCCTACAAAACTGGTGACAATGGAGAGCCTTCACAAAGGGGCCAAGGAAAGGTGTTTGTGCATCTGGGCCAGTCTCCTGGTCATTCATTCCTTAGCAATAAACCCTCGAGTGAGGTGGTGTGATAATAGAAAGAATGCTGAGTCTGGAGTCAGGAAAGATCTGGCTTCACGTCCTGGTTCTTGTATTTACTGGCTGTGGGACCGCGAGCAAGTCCCTCCACTTCTCTGAACCAGATGATCAGGACTTGGTGGTTCTCGGCAAAGATGAGGCTTCCTCATCTTTGTGATGGGGATGATGATGTTTGCACTGTCCACCTCACAACAGAGCAGCAGCCGATCTGCTTTAATAAAAAGAGTTGCCGGGGCGGCTAGGTGGCGCAGTAAGTAAGAGCACCGGCCCCGGAGTCGGGAGGACCTGGGATCGGTTCCAGCCTCAGATACTTAACACCCACACAAAATAACTGGCCGTGTAACCCTGAGCAAGTTACTTAACTCCAATTGCTTTAAAGAAGAAGAAGAGTTGCTTTACCTGGAGCGGATTTTCTTAGGGAAGTGGACAGGATGCTTCAGCTTAGCTTCTCTTCCTGAAAGGTCATTGTTGTCTCTCCTGCAGGTGAAGAATGAGGTGGAGAAACTGCCTCGACAGCAGCGGAAAGAGAGCATGAAACAGAGGTTGGAGGAACACACCCAGCAAAAACAGATTCTGGTAAGTGGGGCCGACCTGCCCCAGGTCACAGCGTCGAGGTTCTGCAGGTCTCTGCTCGCAGGCCTTGGCGCCTGGCCATGCCGCAGCTTCCTGCTGGAGGCCCGAGCCCTGGCTAGTGGCGGCTCCCAGGGACTTGGGAGGAAAGAGTCTGCTCCAGACCTGCTGGCGGGCCAAAGGAAGAAAGGAAGGGAGGGAGGGAGGAAGGAACTTGGAGCAGGAATACGAGAGGAGTTTGACCAGGTTTGGTTAAGGAGGAGGAGCTTCTCCGTAAGCTCCTTGAGAAGGTGTGGGCTGCCCCTTCAGTCCCTTATTTTCTCCTATGAGGTGTTTGACTGGGCCAGATTATTGGAGGCCTAGAACTGTGTCTTATGAACCTTTATGTCCCCTGTGGATATCCAGCATAATGCCTTGTATGTAGCAGGTTCTCAGTCAGTATTGGTGAAGTGAATGACCAGTCTCAGACTTGGGTTAAGAGGGAGGAATATTCCTAGGCCTGTCCCATTCCAGGAAACCTGTGTGGTAAGAATTATCTCTTAGCTATACAATATCTCAGCTGTTTCATAGTGGACTCAGGGCAGCCGTCTTGTTGGAGTGCTGAAAATAGGGCCCCAAGCTCCCCTTGGAGTCTAGAAGTAGTTTTTAGCAAAAAGAAGAGGGCTTAGTGCTACAGTAAACTTGAGGAACCAAGTGTTCTAGGAGGTGAGACATACTGAATTCAATTTAGTTCAGCAAACATTTGCCTGGCACTGTGCTAAGAGCTAAAGATATGCAGAGACAAAATTAAAAATGATAGTGGCTGCCTTCAAGAAGCTTACATTCTAGTAAAACAATGGAAATGAGCTCATGAAAGATAAATTCATTAATGACAGAGCCCTAATGTTTTATTTAGGGGGTACTTTCCTAACCATTGAGGTTGATGCCAGAGAGAGCAGCCATGCTCCCCTACAGCCTGTCCCTCAGTGCCTAAATCAGAGACAGAATACTGGTCTGTTTGGACCGAGAGTGACCCAGTGTGTTGCCATTTCTAGGTAAGATGTTCAAGTTGATGACAAATGTACTTGGTCTCCTCTCACCCTTGCAGGACAAAGAGTTTGTCGCCAAACAGAAAGGAGATTTGGAGTTAGCTATGAAAATGATCACGGCTGAAAATAAACGGGAGATCTGTGACAAAGAGAGGGAATGCCTGAATAAGAAGCAAGAGCTTCTTCGAGGTGGGTAGAAAGGAGAGGTGTTTTGTTCAGGCCATATCTTGCATGCATAGGAAGTGGGCTTGAGACAAAAGAACCACCAAGTTCTGATCATCTATAATTCTTATTATTGTAAAGTATTAAAACCTAATCGAGATGAACTGCAGAAAAGTGAGTTTTGTCAGTGGCGAGGGAGTGATTATCGTGTACAGCACTCTGCCAGTCTGGCACTAAGGGGACATTCTGATGGAGCTGCTATTTTGATTATTAAGGGTTTATCAGATAGATCATATGTGTGTAAAGTGATATCCTTTACACATGGCTTCCAATTTTCATTGTATTAGGAAATAATAAAATGCAACACTTCAACTAGGTTGAATTTAATTATTAAACCTTCCTTTATTCAGAAAACCTCCAGGATCTTATAGCACCTCACAGACATCATTCTGAGCACCAACTATCCTTGTTTTGTAGACATAATGAAGCGCCAATTAATTGAGATTTCCCATGGATAAAGTGCTAGAGAGGCACTTTGATGGTCGGATTGTGGAGTTTAAAGGGCAAGAAAGGAAAAAGTGGCAGGTGTGAGGTTATCCCATCTCCTGCCCAGGGACTTATTAATATATGACAGTCTTAGGATCATTCATTCATTCATTACCCTATTCAATTTGCTCAGTTAATGACATAGAACTGTGTCCCATATCCATAGATTCATAGAAGTTTAGAGCTGGTAACTAACCTTAGAGATCATCTAGTCCAATTCCCTCTTTTTACAGAGGAGAAATCAAATGCCCCCAAAGGTTGAGTGATGTGTCTGAGATCACAGTGGTAGCAAGTGACAGAATTGCGTCTTTTGAGACAAAATCCAGTTGTCTTCTTCCTACCCCACTCTGTTGCCCAAGGAAACTGCTAGAAGACAGCAAAACCCTTCACATCTTTGAAGATCCAGCTTGGGCAGTCAGTCACTCAACAAACATTTATTTATTCCCCAATTTCATATATATATATTCTTTCTCAATTATATGTGAAAAAACTTTTAAAAATATTTGTTTTTTTTTTTTATTTTGAATTCCAAATTTTCTCTTTCCCTTCCTCCTCTCCCTCCTCCTTGAGAAGGCAGGCAATTTGATATTGACTATACAACTGCAGTCATGCAAAACATTTCCATGTTAGCCATGTTACAAAAGAAAATGCAGACATCCCCCCCACACATTAAAAAAAAAAATACCCAACAGCAAACCACAAGAGAAATAAAGTTTTTAAAAAAGTATACTTTGATCTGCATTCAGAGTCCACAAGTTCTTTCTCTGGAGGTGGATAGCATTTTTCATCATAAGCCCTTTAGAATTGTCTTGGCTCATTGGATTGCTGAGAAGAGCTAAGTCATTCACAGTTGATCATTGTACGTTACTGTTGTTACTACGTATGATGCTCTTCTTGTTCCGCCCACTTCACTTTGCATCAGTTCATGTAAGTCTCCCTAGGTTTTTCTGAAAGTATCCTGCTTGTCATTTCTTACAGCACAATAGTATTCCATCACAATCATATGCCACAACTTGTTCAGCCATTCTCCAGTTGAGGGACATCCCCTTAATTTCCAATTCCTTGCCATCACAAAAAGACCTTTTATAAATATTTTTGTACGTGTAAGTCCTTTTCTTCTTCTTTTTTTATCTCTTTGGGATACAGACCTAGCAGTGGTATTGCTGGCTTAAAGGGTATGTACAGTTTTATAACTCTTTGGGCATGATTCCAAATTGCTCTGCAGAATGGTTGGATCACTTCATAACTCTACCAGCAGTGCATTCAGGTCCCAATTTTCCAACATTTAGCATTTTCTTCTTTTGTCATGTTAGTTAATCTGATAGGTGTGAGGTAGTACCTCAGAGTTGTTTTAATTTACATTTCTCTAGATCATTTTTTCAGGTATCTATAGATAACAGATTTCTTCTTCTGAAAACTGCCTATTCATATCCTTTGACCATTTCTCAATTGTGGAATGACTTGTTTTCTTATAAACTTGACTGAGTTCTTTATATATTTGAGAAATGAGGCCTTTATCAGAGAAACTTGCTGTAAAATCCCCCCCTTTCCCACTTTCCTTCTAATGTTGGCTGCATTCATTTTGTTTAAACAAGCATTTACTAAAGCCTACTCTGTGTTAGCACTATACTAAGCACTGAAAATACAAAGCCAGAATGAAATTATAAATAAACAGTACAGCAAATATAGTTCTAAAGAAGTACTAAGTACTTGAGAACCTCTTTTTTTGTTAACCAGTGAATCAACAGACATTTGGTAAAATCTCAGACTTGGAAGAGGTCTTAGGAGTCTTCTAGACCAACCTGTACTAGTAATTATAAGCTCACATTTCTATAGCACTTTACTGTTTTTAGAGCACTTTTCAAATCTATCCTCAGACTTTTACTGGGTATGTGACACTGGGTAAGTCACTTACCCAGATACCTCTGGGTGCCTCAATTTTCTCATCTATAAAATAGGGATAATAATACCATCTCTTAGGACTGTTATGAAATAAAGTGAGAAGATGTGTAAAGCATCATATAACTACTAGCTATTACTCTTATTAGCCTGGCACATGATCAGCATTTAGGAAATGTTTACTGATTGACCTACTGACTGGTCAGATAACTCACAGTACTTACCTGACGTAGTGGTTGTGAAGTTCACATGTCATGGTGTATCATAAAGTGCTTTGACCCTCACAGCAGCCTTGTGAAGTAGGTGTTATCATTGTCTCCATTTTATCTAGATATCCATTATTATCTCTGAGGCAGACAGCGCTGACGTGACTCGCCCAGGGGTGGGATTTGAACTTGGGTCTCCCTGACTCCTAGGCATTTTCCACTGTGCCACCACCTGCTTCCTTCTCTGGCTGCAGAGGAGTCCTCTCTAGCATCCCTGTCAAGTTGTCATCCAGCCTCTGGTTGAAAACCTCCAGGGGAGCGTGGTGACGACTTTTTTTGTTTCAGTGGTCACAGAGGGGATGGAGGAGAATGAGCAGACCTGAAAGGCAGGGGGGTGGGGTGGAGGTAGACATCTCAGACTTGCCCTCAGCTCTTCACTGACTTTTGTCCTAATTGCTTTATCTCTTCTCCTCAGACCGGGAGGCCTCCCTCTGGGAGCTCGAAGAGCATCACTTACAAGAAAGACACCAGCTTGTCAAGCAGCAGCTGAAGGACCAGTATTTCCTCCAGAGGCACGAACTGCTCCGAAAGCACGAGAAGGTAGGAGAGCTTCCTCTTCAGGTGACTGAGAGAGGGGGCAGGAGGGCAGCCTCTGGATGACTGCCCCTCTGGAGCCCATGGATGTCAGACTCAGAGTCAGCAGAGAACTGGTTCAAACCCTAGCTCCATCCCCCCCTAATGCCTGTGTGACCACAGTGAAGGTGGGTCATAGTGATGGAAGTGATAAGGTCATCTTGCCCACTACCACCTTCATTTTACAGATGAGGAAACTAAGGCCTGGACAGGTTAAATGACTTGCTCAAGGTCACACAGTAGAGGGAGAATTTGAACCCAGATTCTTTGACTTCAAGACCACTACGCTTTCCACTGTGCCAACCCACCCACCAATTGTTAAGTTTCCTCTTCTGTAAAACGAGGAGGATAATGCCTGTAGTCTCAAATGAGATAGAATATACAGAATGTTCTATAAACCTTAAAGCACTATACCAAATATCAGCTATTATTAGGGAAGGGAAGGGGAGCAAGCATTTATTAAGCACCTGCTATGTGCCAGGCACTTTGCAGGTATCGTCTCATTTATGATTGTTGTTATCAAAGTGGGATGAAGGTGGCTCTGAGGGGGTCATAGGACAGTGTCCTGCTGCCAGTGCACCTCATGACCTCTAGCATGGTACAGCAGAAAGAGCGCTGGGTTTGGAGTTGGAGGACCTCGCTTCAGAGTCTTGCCCTGCCACTTCACACCTGTAAGGCACTGGGTAAACCACAGTTTGTTTGGGCCTCAGTTTTGTCAGCTATGAATGAGGGGCTTGGATTAGGTTACTTTGAAGTAGAGGCAACTCTTAAAGCTCTTAGCACCTGAAGGATTGAGTTGGGAGGGAAGGAAGAGAGGGAGGAAGGAAGGAAAGGAGGAAGAGAGGGAGAGAGGGAAGGAAGGATGTCTTTATTAAGCTCTTAATATATACAAAGCACAGTGATCCTATGGTCTGCTAAATGAAATGATTCCACATAATGGTCAGCTCTAAATCTGTGATCATATTATCCTGTTTTTTGAAAGAGAAGTAGAGGGTGGAGAGAAGACTCTGTAAGGAAACAAAAATGGCCTGATCCGGGGTCTATAGCGCCCTAACAGTCCCCCCATGTAACATCCTCCTCCTGAATACTGCTTTGGGCTTCAGCTGTTGCCTTGTTTTAGCAGGGCACAGTGGGAGGCCGTGGCTGTTGGCATTAGGGGGACACCCCACCCTTGGGCAGGTACCTGTAACGGTGGAATGTGTGGAGAACCTTTGCTTGAGGGGAACCTCTTGGTTAAGGGGCCTTAGTGGCATTTAAGCACATGGAGGATCATTTAAGGCACTTTCTGGCTCCAAAACAGGATTCTTAACCTTCTGTGTGTATTTCATGATCCCCTTTGGCATCTGGTGAAGCCTCTAGATCTCTTTTCAGAATTTTTTTTTAAAGCAACTGGGGTTAAGTAACTTGCTCAAGGTTACACGGCCAGTTATTTTGTGTGGGTGCCAAGTATCCGAGGCCAGAACCGATCCCAGGTCTCCCAACGCCAGGGCTGGTGCTCTTACTCACTGCGCCACCTGGCCGCCCCTCAAAATATTTTCAAATGCATAAAATTAGATACATAAGATGACAAAAATCAATTGTATTGGAATATAGGTATCAAAGAATGTATATATTTATAAACATTCACAGGCCCCAGGTTAAGAACCTCTTGAATGAGCTTTTAGACTAACATGGAGTACATTGGGAAGTATCGGAGTGGAGGATGTAAGCTTTAGTCCAGATTTCTCTCATAGCACTGCCTAGAGAAATGTCAAGGAGTACAATTGGCTGGAATAATGCCAAGTAATGAAATCCTCAGTTTTGACTGGGCCCTATCTTCGTTTGGACCCTCAGCAGCTGCCATTGGCTCTTCACACATCTCAACCTGACCGTTTCCCAAAGATGAACCACTACACCCGATAAGAGCTTGATACAATGCACTGTTAGCAGCCTATAAAGTGAATGGTAGTCTTTTTCCACAAAACCATTGTTCTGAAGAGATGTTTGCATGCGAGTCGGTAGAAAGACAGCTAGCCTTCCCAGGATAGCCTTCTGCTTTCAGCTTGTGTCCAGAAAATAGCAAACAATAACAAAAACAATACCTGGCATTTACGTTGTACTTTAAGGTTGGCAAAACATTTTATATACATTTTGCCATTTGAACCTCACTTCAGCCATGTGAAGTGAGTACTGCAAGTTGATATCTTGAGCTTACAAATCAATCAGCCAGTTAATATAATATATATTAAATATATATTAATTAAATATATTATTAAATAATATAAAATTAAATATATATTAAATATAATAAATAGCCATTAAGCAATTACTAAGAATTTATGTACCAGGTGCTGTGCTAATAACGATAGCCAGCATTTGTATAGCTCTTTAGGATGTGCCGAGAGCTTTGCAAATATCTCATTTTATTTTGAATGGAAACATTTGTCCTCAAAGAGTTTACATGGGGAAGAGGAAAAAGGAGGGGGAGATAACATGTACTTATTTAAGCACATTCAGAATAGCTACAAAATAAATATAAAGTCAGTGGGGCAGAGGAAGAGACCAGCTTTTTGCAGGTGTTTCCTTCAAGCTCTGCTCAAGTACCATCTTCACCGTGAAGTCTTCCTAATCCCACCAGAATCTGGGTTGGGGAACCTGCGACCTTGAGGCCACATGTGGCCCTCAAAGTCCTCAGGAATGGCCTTTTTTTTTTTTTTTGCTTTTTGGAGGGCAATTGGGGTTAAGTGACTGTAGCAGCAAGCACCCCAAGCGCGTCCTCAGGGTTTGCTGCCTATACAGGTTCTTGGATCTGCTTTGTTAAAGGAAAGCAACTCAAAATGGGTTAACAAGCTTACTTTAATCAGTCAGACATATATCTTTTACCTTGTTCAGGGGAAAAAGGTCAGCACCCCGAACTTCAAAGCATACAGGCAGAATTATCAAGACAGAAACAGATCAAGTAGACAGATTTCCAAACTGTCCAACCATTACATCCATACCCAGTCAACATCTGGGTTTCCACATCTGGGTTTTTCAAAGCCGGGGGACTCTCAACAACGGCTTCCCAGAATTCAGATCAAATCACAGAACACTTCTCAAAGTGAGTCCCAAAACAAAGCTACACAGCAGGGCTTATATAGCCTTCTCCTGGCACAGAGAATGTAACACCCTTATTGACTCACTGGCCAATCAAGAAGTATCTACTGAAAAACAAGCCTCCCTCCCCAGGCTTCAGGTGCATTTTAGCCTAGGGGCAGGGAAGATCTTCCAAATTTGCATTCCCATTACAGTGACTTGCCCAAGGTCACATGGCTAGTTTTTTGTCTGAGGCCAGATTTGAACTCAGGTCCCCTGGTGTGGCCTTTTGACTGAATCCAAACTTAGCAAGTTTTAAAAGGCCACACTTGAGGACCTAGAGGTCCACATGTGGCATCAAGGTCGCAGGTTCCCCACCCCAGATTCTGGGGGGATTAAAAAGACTTCATGGTGAAGATGGTGCTTGAGCAGTGTAAAGGAGACATGGAATGGTAAGGGTCAGAGGGGAGGTAGGAATGCATTCCAGGCACGGGGGCAGAGGCAGAATCTGAACCCAGATTTCTCTTGCATCAAAGTCCAGTCCTCTTTCCAATATACCAGTTATTGTTATTTAGTTGTTTTCCAGTTGTGTCTGATTCTTCAGGACCCAGTTTGGGGTTTTCTTGGCAAATATGCTCGAGTGATTTGCCATTTCCTTCTCCAGCTCATTTTACAGATGAGGAAACTGAGGCAAACAGGGTTCAGTGACTTTCCCAGAGTCACACAGCTGGGAAGTGTCTGAGGCTGAATTTGAAGTTAGGAAGAAGAGCCTTCTGGCCGGGTGCTCTTATCTGCCATGCCTCCGAGCTGCCCCTCACAAATCAGGAACGAGGAATGAAAATGAGTGTAGGTAGCAGTGGCATTCCTGTTACAATCCTGAACTTACCCTGCTGCTCCTCTCCTTGACGGTTTTTGTCCTCTAGCTTGTGATCTCCTGTCTTGTAGTTGTTGGGTATAGGACCTACACTGATATCATATAGTAAAATTTTAGTTGACCAGAGGTTCAGGTTAATTTGATTTGGTTAAGTGAGGGTTACTCAAAAACTCCTTGTTGACCAGTCTTCTAAAACATCTTTGCTTCAGTGTGCCAAATTGGATTTTTGATGACTGAGACTCTTAAAAATCTACTGATTCAGTAGGGCCTGGCAGCACATGCCTGTAATCGATCTTTGCTGCTAGAGAGGCTGAAGCTGGTGTGGGCAAAGCCACCCAGGGCAGAAATGGAGCAGGTCAAAGCTTCCATGCCCATAAGCTGTACTTCCACCTTTGGAAGTATAGAAGTACAGGATGTAATCTTCCAATCTTAAAATAAATAAATAAACAAAAAAAACCCATTTAAGTATCAGTCTTTATTCTATGACTATGTAAATATAGAAGGTGTAGGGAATTGGGATCACTATGCACTGACCCCAGAAGCCAGTCTGTAAGTTGATGCTTTGAGTAAATCACTGATCAAAGTTTGTTTTTGTACAATTTGCCTTTTTTCCCCTAAAAGGGGAGTAGTTGTTGTTGAGTTGTGTTTGACTCTTTGTGACCCCATGGACCATACTGTCCATGGAGTTTTCTTGGCAAAGATACTGGGGTGATTTGCCATTTCCTTCTCCAGTGGATTAAGGCAAACAGAGATTAAGTGAATTGCTAAAGGTCACACAGCTGATAAGTGTCTGAGGCTGTATTTGAATCAAGGAAGATGAATCTTTCTGACTCCAGGCCCATGGTTCTATCTCTTGAGCAACCTAGCTGCCTTAAAAGGGGAGTGTAGGTTAATTAACATTGGGAGGCTAATAATATTCATAAGAAAAGAACACTGACTTGGAAGTCAGGGCACCTGGATTCCAGTTCTGGCTGCTACAATTTAGCTTTGTGATCATGGGAAGTCAAAAGTCTCTTTGGGCCTTAATTTCTTCTTCTATGAAATAAAGAAGTTAGATTACATGACCACTAAGGTCCCTCTTGAGAAGCACAGTAGTAGCTGGGGAGCCAGGATGACCTGGGTTCAAGTTCTGCTTCTGATGAGTAGAGGCTATATGAACTGATCCAGAACAAGTCACATGACTTCAGAGTACCAGGCAACTCTCAACCAAAGGGTCCTAACCTTTTTGTGTCATTTTGTTTCTTTGGCCATCTAGTGAAGCCTGTTTTCTCTTGAGAAATCCTTCTCAGAGTAATATTTTTAAATGCATAAAACACATACTATTACAAAGGAAACTTAATTATACTGAAATACGACTATCAAGATATTTAAAAGACAAGTTCATGGCCCGCAGGTTAGGAACCCCTGCTCTAAGCCAAGACCCTGAATTACAGAGCAGGTACTGACCTGCTGAGGCAGAGTTTCCTCTGCTGATGAAATCACCCAAGGTCCAGACCGAAAGAAATCTCTTCTCCCAGTCTAAAGTTCTGTTGCTCTCCAATCTCAGTGAAGCATCTTCATTTTTTAAGCTCACTCTGCTGTTGCTTTTCCTCTGACTTTTCTTCTTTTGCAAGACTAATGGCTCTATTTATACAAATAAATTCAGATCTAAATAACTGAAGTAATATTTATCGTTCATGGATAGGTAAAGCCAATATAATTTTTAAAATGACAATTTTAAAGCTAATCTGTTTATTCAAGGTCATTCCAGTTAAATGACTAAAAAATTTTTTACTGAGTTAGAAAAAATAATATAAAGTTCATTTGGAATATCAGGAACTTCAAAGAAACCAGGGAAGAAAAATATAAAGGAAGTCGATTCAGTAGTATCAGACCTTAAACTATATTATAAGGTAACAGTAGTGTTGAAGTGTGAAAAGGATAATTTTGATTATTTTAAATGAAAAATTTCTTGTGTAAATAAAACTTATGTAGCCAAGAATAGAATGCAAATAGAATAGGAATGCAAATTGGGAAAAAAGACTTTCATAGACAGTCTCCCAGATAGCAGGTGATTGGGTTTGCTGTGGTGTAGGATATAATGGCTGGTTGATTTAGAAAAACACAGAAAGACTTGGAATTATGAAGGAAGATGCTCTCTACCTTCAGAGAAACAGATGACAGGAGGAAATAAGCATAGTATGATCTTATATATATGTATATGTGTGTGTGCGCGTGCACGTATGTGTATGTTTATAGATATCTATGCATGTATATATATGTGTGTGTGTGTTTATAGATATCTTTGCATATGTGTGTGTGTGTATATATATATATATATATATATATATATATCCATGCTTAATCATAACCTTCTTTAGGTGGTGGGAGACGGGAGGCTAAAAAAAAAATAAAGTAACAAGTACACAGCAGAGAACAAAAGAAAACCAATTAAGGAAGCAGAGAAAAGCTGGGCATCTTTGAAAACAATGTGCAGTATTTATTATATAGATTTTCTTGAAATGGAAATTTATCATTTTATATTGAATCATCCCTTATGGTCTGCTGTGTATATGGCAATGTCTTTTTTTTTCTTTTCTCATTTTGTATTTCAGTTTAAAATAAAATTCACGAATTTTTTTTAAAAAAGACATTAAAAAAACGACTAACGGCTCTGTCATTTTGGTCTCTGTAGGAGCGGGAGCAGATGCAGCGTTACAATCATCGAATGATAGAACAGCTAAAGATCCGGCAGCAGCAAGAGAAGGCCCGTCTCCCCAAGATCCAGAGAAGTGAAGGCAAGACTCGAATGGCCATGTACAAGAAGAGTCTCCACATCAATGGTGGTGGGAGTGCCTCGGAGCAGAGGGAAAAGATTAAGCAGGTGAGCCTTGGCAGGACTCCCCTCAGGCAGTGCCTCTGGGCCTCTCTCACGTCCTGGGTGGTTCACACAGTTCTGGCCTATCTTGTCTCTTACCAGAGGGTGCCAGGAAAAGTCCCCACAGTCTTTGACAAAAAAACTGACTTTTTTTGTTTTGGTTTTGGTTACTGATATGTGTCAGAAGTAAACTCATCTCTTAGGTGTTTGCTCCCTCTTCAGATTATCTTGCAATGACTTACATCTGTATTTGATATAGTCTCTCTGTCCCTTATCCTGTTACCACCCACCCCTAACCCGCACCATCCCCCACAGTAGAAGACAGCCTCCTTGAAGTTGAGGATCATTTCATTTTTGTATCTGTATTCCCATTGCTTAGCACAGCTCAAGGTCCAGGGCATGGGTGGGGAACCTCTGGCCTTGAGGCTACATGTGGCCTTCTAGATCCTTAAATGCAGCCTTTTGACTGAATCCAAATTCTACAGCTCTGTAAATTTGGATTCAGTCAGAATGCCTCCCGCAGGCTCCCCACCTCTGGCTATGGAGTTACTGCTTCGTCCAATTACTTGAACCAGCAGATGGAGATAAAGGATGAGTCAGGATTCTTAGTAACCATCATTACTTGACTAGCTGAAGGGCAAGTATCTTTACAGAAACTGAGCTTTGGAGAAGGAGAGAGGCAAAAGAAAACAAGAACAACAGCTAAAAAGAATGCCTCTCCTTTCATTATTACTCTTTTAAGTTAACAGCATCACTCTGACCCATTGGCTGGAGATGTTGCTGACTGTATATCTGTAGAATTTTTCATGTTCTCATTTTATCTGCCCAAAATTCTGTGAAGTAGGATACTGGGTATTATTTATTATTCTCATTGTATAGATGAGACACAGAGGTTGTGATATATCCAAAATTATATGGCTAACAGAATAGGGCAGCTAGGTGGCACAGTGGATAGAGTGCCTGGCCTGGAGTCAGTAAGACTTGAGTTCAGATGTGGCCATAGACACTTAATAGCTGTGTGACCCTGGGCAAGTCACTTAACCCTGTTCACTTCAGTTTCCTCATCTGTCAAATGAGCTGGAGAAGGACATAGCAAACCACTCCAGTATCCCTGCTAAGAAAACCCCAGAGGGGGTCACAAAGAGTCAAAAATGACTGAAATGACTCAACAACAACAAAAAATAGAAGAGGTCCAGGAGTGCCAAGAATCTTCCAGATCCAGTCCCGTGTGTGTACTGTGCTTTATTGCTTGTTGTCCTTGGTCCATCATAGAACCCCCACATTTTTGGAATCTCAGGGCAGTGTTTTGAGTTGGATTGGCCATGCACACACCCCAGATTTGCCAGCGTTAGGCTTTGGAAAGGCCTTTTTGATATAGTGGACAGAATGCTGACCTTGGAGTCAGGAGGACTGGGTTGCAATGCCACCCTTATGCTTTTCAGCTGTGACTATGGACTGAGTTGCACGGCCTCTCTTATCTTTGGTTTCCTAATTCCAAATTGGGGATCATAACACCTGTATTGCCTCCCTCATAAGGTTGCTTGAAGAAAAGTATTCCCTGAATTTTAAGGCACTACAAAACTGTTAGTGGTACTATGTGATGGCTCATGCCGAAAGGCTCCTGCATGGTTTCTGGAATCTTTCAAGGAAGTTGCTTTATTTGGCATCCTTGCAGGCTGCTTATTGGCGAACAGTGGATCAATGCATGGTTCAAAGTAAAGTTAGCAAAATAGGCAGTTATGGAACCTGAGGTGATGACCCCAGGCAGGGGTGTCCTGGGTAAGAACTGTCAGGAGATTCCCTTAGAAGAGACTAGGCTTTATTTTGTTTCTCTGGTTCTGCTTTTTGCCTGAATGCTTTTCACTGAGGCCTCCCTCGTCATTTTTGTCCCAGTTTTCCCAACAGGAAGAAAAAAGACAGAAGGCTGAGCGACTGCAGCAACAGCAGAAACATGAGTCCCAGATGAGAGACATGAATACCCAGTGTGAGAGTAACATGAGTGAGCTCCAGCAGCTCCAGGTAACGGCAGCGGCCCACAAATGGAGAGCGGGGCTCTGCTGGCAAGTTTCAGCTCTCTGCTCAGTGCGTGCCTTAGAATGGGCACTTAATCAAGTCTTGTGGATTGATTAGTTGGTAAGGGGTTGGCATGATGGCAGCCTGTAGGTGGTGAGATCAACTGGGGGCTCCTGGAAATTGCCCTGGAGGCTAATAGTCATCTCATTGTAAAACCCCTTAGTAGTTTCACTCTTTTTACTTTTTTATATATTTTATGTTTAACATCTAGAGTACTTAGAAGCCTATATGTGGCTTTATTGTCACAAGACTAGTTCATAGCAGGGACATCTTCTCATGGGGGACAGGAGAGTTATCTTTCAGTTCTACTTGGCCCCAGAAGGCAGAACCGGGAGCAATGGGTGTGCAAAGAGGCAAATTAAGACTGCAGTGAGGGAAAGCTTTTGACCCTTAGAGCTCTCCAGAGGCAGAATGGGTTGTCTTAGAAGAAGGCAGGCTCCCCCTCACTGCCGGTCATGAAGCAGAGGTTGGCTAAAGATGTGCAACTATGTTGTCCAGAATATTCTGGTTTAGATATGGGTTGAACTAGATGGCCACTAAGGTTCTTTTTACCTCTTGGATTTTGTGATAGGCTACTGTTGGTGATGGTGCCAGGTCAGTGACTGGTTCCTGTGGCTTTAGGGCATCTGATCTCCTGGTTTTCTAACTTCCCTCGATTGCACTTTGTTACAGAATGAAAAGTGTCACCTCTTGGTAGAGCATGAAACCCAAAAGTTGAAGGCCCTAGATGAAAGCCATAACCAGAACCTGAAGGACTGGCGGGAAAAGCTCCGGCCACGGAAAAAGGTAAGGGATTCAGACTGGATTCCAGGGAGTGCAGAATCAGTGGTACGACTTAACTGATTCAAGTTCCCAAATCTGGACCTTGACCCTATAGGTCCTCTAGTTTTGAAGTCTGTTGTTATACTGGACCATGTATTTCAAATGAGAAGCTTGGGTTTTTTTTTTTTTAATTTCCTTATGAAGTGAAGCCTCAATGGCTAACTAAGTTTCAACAGGGCATTTTAAAACTAATTCAGCCCCAACCCTTTAAAACTAACAGGACAGAAATATGCTAGAATTAAGAAAATAGTTCCGCAGTCCTGTTTCTTTGTCATGCTAAAACTCAAGGTTTTCTGCTGTGTGCTACACAGGGCTAGATTGCTCCATTCCTCACCCCAGTTCTTCCCCATCCTACTGGTGAGGCTTAGGGGTGCTCAAGACCCCAAAATATCAACGAGCTGGGTCCTGAATTCGATTCAGATCTTTGCCATAATGGGTAGACTCTTAGGGAGCCTAAGTATAATGTGAAACTTGATTGACAAGCAGGCCAGAATTATCTGACACAGACTGAGTCTGTGCTAGATTGAATTCTCAGCACTGTCATGGAGGCAAGATGGATCTTATATACAGAAAGATTGTGGGAGGATTTAGGGGTGGGAGGGTCTTGAGGAGGAGTCTAAGGAGGGTCTTGAGGAGACTGAGGTCTGACTCCAGTAATGAGATTAAGGGTGGGAAATAGCTGAAGTCCACCTGGAGATGGCAGACTATGGAGGGCTAGGCTAGTTTCAGGGTAACAGATTTAGGTATAGATATTTTGATAGGATCAAGGGTGGGAAGTAGCAAGGCAATGGAGGGCTAGGCTAGGTTAAGAGTAACGGAGATTTGGGCCTTCACTATAATGAAATGGCCTCAGGCAAATGCCTCCTCAAGTGGGAAGATCCGAGTTCTAGGAGTTTCCCAGGAGCCTATACCCCATCACTACTATTTTAAAATTTTTTATTCATTTTAAACTTAAATACAAAATAAGAGGAAAAAAGAACATTTCCATGTATATAGTAGAATGTAAAGAGGCAGGATTCAATATAGAACCAATTATTTTATTTCCATTTCAGACTGTTTACTTTTTTTTTTAACTAGGTAATAAATACTACGCGTTTTCAAAGCTGCCCGGCTTTTCTGTGTTTTCTTCTAAGCTTTCTTTTGTTCTCTGCTGTGTACTTTTAATTTTTTTCTCCCTCCCTCCCCACCCCACTCTAGAGAAGGCTATAATTAAGTATTAATGTATATGTGTATGTATGTAATATACATATATGTAAAACCATACTATATATACTTCTATTTATGACTTCTTTCTCTGCATCTGTAATGTAATGCCAAAAGAAGGCAACTTCCCAGGTTCAAAATACCAGCATAGGTGCTCTCTATTTTATTCAGTAACAAACCCAGAACAGAGAAGATCAAAACATGACATCATTCAAAATACAGCATTTACTAAGTGTGATTAAATCATCTCCAAGGCCTACCCCACCCCAGGACTTTCCAATCATTCAATCAATTACAAAGTCTCTGTTCCAAATACTTCTCCACCCCTAGGCTATACCTTAATTAAGTCCACCACAAAGCCCCTCTTCTCAAATGGAGATTAGTTTCCAAACATAAGTAAAATACATCCATTTGCTCAACCATAGAACACAAAAAGGTCAAAAGTTCCCCACCCCTGGATCACAATTGAATCTACCCCAGAGTTACATCAAGTTTAAACACAGCACTTAATACCCAAATGGAGGTCTTTTCTTCATCTTGACACGAGGCAAGTTCTCAGCAATCTTAGTTCCTGGGGAGACAAGGCTTAGCAAGGCCATAAGATACATTGCCAGTCCCTTCATGAATTTATCCTCTGTCTGTAGAACAGTCCTAGAACCCCTGAACACATTAGCAAAGCCCTCTCCCAGGATTTCTGTAAACATACAACAAGAAAATCCTTCTTCAAGGCTTCTAAACCAACAGAAAGGCTCCCAGACCCCTGCAACAACAGCACTGTCCTTCACCAGTGGACAGTATTCATTCTGTCTGCCGGACAGTCTCCAGACCCCTGCAACAACAGTACTGTCCCTCACCAGTGGACAGTATTCACTCTCAGTACTGTCCCTCACCAGTGGACAGTATTCACTCTCTGTCTGCAGGACAGTCTCAGGCCTTCTTAACCAAATGCCAGGTTCCAGGACTTCTTCAACAGGACAGTCTTTCACCAGTGGACAAATCTGGCAAAATAACATCAAAGCAGACAGACAAAGTACCAGCAAAACAGCCATGTCTCCTCAGTCCTTGGCAGCTCAGGGGGCAGGTCTCAAAAGTCCAGGGCAATTCAAAGCGGCCACCAGCAATCTCTTAGTCTCTCCCTCTACACGAGGTGCTGCTTCCAAAAAGAACTTCCGCCTCTCTCTTGTCTCTCCAAATCTACGTCACCAGCTCCTCCCAGTCAGGACTTTCTTTTCACATCAAAAAGTCCATCCCACAGGTGGGATTAACAAGCTCTGGGTTTTAATACAATCAATTTGAAAACCAAGCCAATACAGGGGAATCTTTAATTGCCATTACTATCACAGCATCCTCCTTCATAGGTCCAGGTCTTTCCATGTTTTTCTAAAAATCAATCATCTCATCATTTTTTATAATGCGGTACTGTTCCATTACAATCATATACCACAGTTTGTTTAGCCCTTCCCTGGGTGAAGGGCATCGATCATGTTAACCAATATGACAGGTGTAAGATGGTATCTAAAGCTGTATTAGTTTGCCTTTCTCTCACCTGTAATTATCTAGAGCATTTTTTTCATATAACCTCTTCCCACTGTTTCAGCCAAACTGGAACAGATGTGCTAGCTGTCCTCCTTCTTGTCCTGTACTTCATGCAGTGGTATAGGTTGTTCCCTATGCCTGGAATTCACACCATCCTCTTTTTTGCCTGTTAAAATTCTTCTCCTTCAAGGCCCAGCTCAGGCAAAACCTGAAGCTTCCCTGATTGCCCCAGCTGAAATAGATCTCTCTCTCCTGTCTCTTCTTTATATACTGGCTTATTTGTCCCTATCACAGTCTTCTTTTTAGCATGTTTGTGTACATCATGTCCCCCCATTAGACTGTAAGTTACTTGAGGACGGGGACTTTTTTGCATTCCTAGCATCATCATCATCATCATAAATGTCTGTTGAATTTGAATCTTGTTTAATATATATCCCTTTAGATAATTCCCCTCTAATTTAAAATGTCCAAAGTAAAATCTCTAGCTTTCTTGATAGTGTACTCTAGTGATAGCCACTACTTGGAAAGTTCTTTCAACTTCCTCATCTGTAAAATGGGGACAATGCCTGTGGAACTACTTCATAGACCTGTATTAAAGATCAAGTGAGAGAACAGATGTAAAGTTTATTGTAAACGCTTGAAATACCCTGCACTTCGCAGCTCTGGAGGCAGCTTTGTGTGATGGCAAGAACAGTTGACTTGGAATCTGCAGATGAGGTTGGGATCCTCTCACTGACGTTTACTAGTTATGGGACCTCTTTCAGCCTCACCTGTGTCATCTGAAAAATGAGGATAATACTTGTATTATCTAATCTGCAGGGTTAGTCGTCATGAAAGATTCAAATGAAATAATGTATGTGAAGCACTTTCTAAACTTTAAAGGCAGTGCAATATAGCTTCCAGCTGGATAGGATGGAATTGGAATTGTGACTGCATTAGAGTAACAACAATAATTAGCATTTGTATAGTGCATAATGTTGGCAAAGTACCCTGCAAATATTATCTCATTTGATCCTCACAACAACCCTGGAAAGTAAGTGCTATTATTATCCCCAGTTTACAGGTGAGGAAACTGAGGCAAGAGACGTTAAGGGACTTACCTAGGGTCATGTAGATATTAAGTGTTTGAGGTCAGATTTAAACTCGGGACTTACTAACTCCAAGTTTAAAGCTGTAATCCTTGTGCCATTCAGCTGTCTACCCCCTATCAATGGATATTTCTATCTTATCTGAAAGAGTTGGGGAAGAGGGAGGGGATAAGAGATTAAATGACCTATTTAAGGTCACACAGCTAGAAGGTGTCATAGGCAGGATTTGAACTCAGGTCTTCCTGACTCCTAGGCTGATTTTCTGTCCCAATCAATATACCATACTACCTCTTCGAATGTAAGTTATCACTGTTAATAATGCCAAATTAATTTTCTTCCTGCTGTACTTTGAGTGTTCTTTTATTTTGTCTTCATTAAAAATAACTGTCTGCCACCACATCTACAACCACCTTTCACGTCCCTGCTTGTAATGTAGCCGGGATGACTTTTTTCCCCTGACATAGTCAATCGATCCCCATTTTTGTATTTTGAACTAGTACTGAGAGCCTGTTTTGTACTTTTTGTACTAGATGCTCAAGAAAGACACTCTCTCCCATCTTCTCTGCCAGGGCACACTGTGTACTTGCAGTATGTGTGTATGTATATATTGTCATGGTTTGCAAATTATGGTGACAAGGTCACTATCAGCAGCTCTTTCTCCCAAATGGTCAGATCCAAATGCCATGCTAGGTTCCCAATAAGCTGGGCAACATTGTTGACATTCAGGGGATGAAGGGGCTTTGCCCTGTTGCCTCTGTTTGCCTATGCCTGGAATATGTAATGTTAGATTTCCTATGTTACTGTGACATTTGCAATTTAAACAGTTTTCATTAGTCTTATGGTCAGAATCTTAACTAGGGAGAAGGTCAGTTTGAATAGATAGAATTCTGGATATTAAAAACACTTACTTTTAAGTACATAGGCAACTCTTAGGTTTTAAAAAAGAATTTAATAAATTTGGGGGGCATCTTTTGTTTTTATATCACCTAGATTTCTGCCTTATCCATCCCTGCCCCTTTTCTCAGAAAGCCATCCCTTAGGAGGATTTTTTTTGAAAGAAGAAAACAAAATCAGCAAAACATGTTAACATGTTAAAAAACAACAACAATGTAATGTGCAATTTTCCACCCCCATGGACCTTATTTTCCTCCCACTTACCCCTGCAAAGGAAAGGGGCGGGAGGAAGCATCTTCTCATATTTCACCTCTGGAGCCAACCTTGTCCTTTATAGCTTTATGACACTCAGCTCTGACAGTTTTGTGGTGGTGATTCTTTCCATGTGCATTGTCATGTGGATGTTGTTTTCCTGGCTCTGCTTACTTCATTTTCCACCAGAATGTGTCAGGCACTGTCCTAAGTGCTGGGAATACAGATATATGCAGAAAGAAAGATAGCTTCTGCCTTCAAGGAGCTTGAATTCTAATGGAGAAAGACAAAATAGAGAGGGTAGCTGGGGGCAGGGCAGACCAAGTTTGGAGACTTGGGAGTGGATCCTCGAGAAGAATGAAGACATGACTGGGCTGGGTGTTTTCCTTAAAATGGAGGTTCTGGGATGAAGTAGCCAGTCAGAAAAGTGGCCCCAGGGGCAGAGAAACCAATAATGCATTGTTGTTGTTCAGTTATACTCTTTGTGACCCTGTGGACCACAGCATGCCCATACTGCCCATGGAGTTTTCCTGGCAAGGATACTGGAGTGGTTTGCCATTTCCTTCTTTAGTGGACTAAGGCAAACAGAGGTTAAGTGACTTGCACAAGGTCATACAGTTAGTAAGAGTCTGAGGCCAAATTTGAATTCAGGTCTTCCTGACTCCAGGCTCAGGGCTCTATTCCCTGAGCCACTTAGCTGTCTCCAAAGGTGTATTAATGATGTAGAATTAATCAATTGGTTTATTAATTATTAATTCATTTAATTAGGTTTAATAGTGTTGCTAGATATAGGTTCTTAGGAATCTTCTTTAATGTACAAATAAGTTATTTGTAATTAGTACACTGTAAGTTAATGGCATTTCTTTTTTCTCTTTTCTTTTAAATGTTTTATTGTTCTCTTTTTTATATATTGCAGTCATTCCCCTTGAATATCCTTCTACCCAAACCTTGTCTCCTAACAATGAAAAACATTTAAGCAAAATCAAACTCAATGACCATTTCTGATAGCATATTCCTCATTTCATATCCACAGTCTGCACCCATCTTCTGAGAGAAAGAAGTCGAGTTTCATGATAAGTTCTCTAGGACTTAATGAATTAATGATGAAGCATTCTGTAAGTGCTTCCTTTATATAAAGCACTGTGCTAAACTTTGGGGATATAAACAAAAAAGTAAGACAATCCCAGCTCTCAAGGAGCTCACTCTAATTGGGGAGACAACCCACATAGAGGGTTTTAGGTGCACATCTGGTCCCATGGTCCTTAGGGTACATCGGCAAAGCAGATGGTAATGCCTCTTCTTTAATGTCATTGCCATTGATTAAATCCTATCAGATTCTGATGTTCAATCATTTGACAAGTGGCAAGGAATTCAGGGACAAATTTCTCTTTTGTGTCTTCGGGAGAATTTCCCTCATTATAATTCGTCAGTTTGGCAGCTTTTTAGTTCTGTTATTATTGTAGCCTTTGTGCATGCTGTTCTCTTGGTTCTGCTTCACCCTTTGTCACTTCACATAAGTCTCCAGTATTTCCCTGAATTCCTCAGATTTGCTGTTCCTACGGCACAGTAACATTTGGTACAATTTGTTCAGTCGTTTCCCCATTTCACGGTCACCTGTCTTGTAAAGCCAATGAGATGTGTTTCCCTCTTCAGTAGGTTAACCACTGCTGCTATGATCCTGTTTATACGAGCTATTTGCTTAACAAATGCTTATATATTATCAGTATAGCAAAGGTCAGCACCAGCTCAGTTTGAAATTGGTGGAATCTAAAGTTATGAAGCTGTACCCCACTCCACATATTTTTCTATGACATATCCAGGTGTTTTGTTATAGGCTAGGAAAGGATTGGGTTCACAATTTAATGTGTATTTCCATTGTATCTTAATTTTGCTTTAAGATGGAGAAAATTAATTAGAATCATACTTGACTGAAGGAACAGGATCAAACTGAATGATTTTCCTGTTAACAGAACTGCTTTTCGAAGTTGGGGAAGCTTTAGAGCAGCAGGAGAATGAGCCAAGAAAAAGAAGCAAATGTAATATAGGCCAAATCCTAATAAATCCTGCATGAAGCTAGGCCCCAGCCAGTGGCCCCCTGGATTCAAGAAGTGTTCAATACAATGAAAGGCCTATTGAGGGCTGGACTTGGACACCCCCCTGAAGGTCACTGTGATGGGATTTGACCTGGACAATTAAAACTGCTTGTTCCCAAGGCAAACCAGTTCTTAGAGTGCTTCGTTAATCCAGATAACTTCTCCCCTCCCTTAGTGGACAAATCTCTTCTGATTTTCCTCCCCATGTTTTTCTTGACTCACTAGGCTGTTTTAATATCAACAATTTTACATTTGCATTGAGCTTCCTTGCAATCCCTCCCCAAGTCTTAGCCTGTGGTTCCCTTTAAATTGCTGCCTGGCTCTGGCAGGGGGAAGGAAGTGCTGTTTATACTATGTCAGGGTAATCAGCAATGGAAAAGGAAGTGGGGAGGACATAGTTATGTGACTTGTGAATGAGGCCAAGGAGGGGAATACCCTGATAAAAGCTTTCTGGGTTCTGGCAGGGGCCCCAGGGTTCTGAAACATTCACCTCTACATAGGCTGTGTAAACTCTGGCTTTGGCAATGATTTAAGAGATTGTTTGGGGAGTGCTCTTCCTTCTGGGTGTTCAAATATAGTTGTTTTTCATTCATTCAACAAATATTTAACACCTCTGTTTTTTCCAAGGCTCTGGAGGATGACCTGAACCAGAAGAAGCGTGAGCAGGAGATGTTCTTCAAACTGAATGAAGAGCCCGAGTGCCCAAATCCCAACTCACCCAACAAACTTGCCAAGTTTTTCCCATACAGCTCCTCAGAAGCTTCCTAAAGCACAACTGGTCTGAGGCATCAGGCTTCCAGACAGCAGACAGACCTCTGCATCACTCTTGCTCTCTTTGGACAAGTAACTCAGGGCCTACAACATCCATTGCTTCTAGAATGCCAGCCTAACTTTAGAACCCTGAACTATCTGCCTCAGCTGTGCACAGAACTGCCATTTACTGGTTCCTGATTTTTTTCAGTCATATCATAGCATGGATGACTTTTTTTATATGTCCTTACTTTGTTCGGTGTCACCTATTTCCCTCTGATACCACCTCCCCAAAACAAAACGAAACAAAACATGTATTTGCTTCACCTGAAGACCTAAGTCATCTTCATTTTGGGACTGCAGGCTGAGAGAAGAGGTAATGTGTATATTAGAATTCCCTTCCTGTTATCCAAAAGTAGTAATTTTTCTCATTAGAGGGAGTCTAGTTCTGCTTTTAACTGGAGTGTTAGATACAACAGACCCTTTTGGGTCTGACACTTTGAGCATGGAAATTGGTTCTTTCCCATGGAAATTCTCGGAGATCTTTTTGTTCAGTTATTCCATGATCTTTATTCCACATGGCCTGTATTGTGTTGGAAGAGGGGGTCTCAAAAGGGAATCATCCATATGTACCAGTCATTTTAGAGCTGAACAAAGCCTATGATGTTGCCAGAGGTGGATTTCTCTAGCTTTGTGTCTTTATAATACTTCATAATTGATTACCCTAGACTTCTTTTCACTTTGCAGGTGGGTGGAGGGAGGGGAAAGAATGCCATTGCTCATGTTTGGAAAAGAAGTGTCTGCCTGGAGTTTTCACCACATTATGCCTGAGAGTGTTTTGTACCATTTCATTCTTTGTATGTATGGGCTTGTGCCATCCACAATATAGTCTGGGACTGCCACTGTAACTAGCCTGTTCTGAGCAAAAAGATGTTGCATGTACTTGAATGTGTTCTCATCTAAAATTACAAATTATTTGCTGTTAAGCATAGATTTTAGATAAGTAAGAAACCAATAAGAAAAAAAGCTTCCTGTTGGCATTATAGGGTGGCAGAGGAAGAAAAAGGCATGTGTTTTGTCACAGTTTTCTCTTCAGGTATACATCAAAACAGTAAACATTTCATCCTGTAATGTTCTCTTGCCAACATCTCACCTGAATGTGGGCATGGGCAAGATAACCAGCTTTCTTATTGTGCCAGTGCTTTGACACCACCATTGCTAGTTCAAAAGGCCATCAGTGTTCAATGCCAGCTAGCAAATTCTTGAACTTCTTTTCTTCTTTCTGGGAAGAAAGCAGGAAAAACCAAGGTAAATGTAGGCTTCAGCTGGAATAATTTTGCAGCATCTGGTTCTACTTTCATTTATTGGAGCCCATTTTTCCTACTTGCTTTCTGCTATGACACTGTTTTTTGAGCCATGAGACAGACACTTTTAAAGATGTAGTTCTGAGTCACAATGGAATACCAAGATGCTAATGTATCTTTTAAACTGGTCCCACAATTCTGATCATCAGAGAATTCAGTCTAAATAGGAAAAAAGAGAGTAGCAATAACTACTTTTCCAAGGAACTTTCCCTTTTTCTTTTACCATCTTTTAAGTTTTCAGTCAACACTGAAACAAAATAATTTGGGGGAGGGGGTAAGTTCTAGGAAATATATGGGTGTACTGTAGTCTGAGCATCCATTCTTCTGTACACCTGATAACAAAGAGGTCAGTAAGGTCTGCAGAAGACTACTTTGTTTTGGCTCAGAGTACCACCAAAGGGTAAGCTTAACACTGCATTTTAAACCAACACTGGCTACACTGGTTGTGGTTTCTTTTTTTGGGGTGGGGCGGGGGGGTGTTGGTGGTGAGAAGACTATCAAACCACTCAATTCTGATTGAGCATTTGAGAATATTTAAGTTTTTCTTGATATGTAAAGCAAATATTCAGTGAAGATGCTTTACAGGAAGACATTAGCTTTATCATAATATTCATGCTCTAAGGCAAACATTCATTTCTTTGACAACTGGCCTAAATATGATTTTCAGGCATCGGTGATAAATGTGTTTAGAGTTAAATCAGTGCTTTGGAGGAAGGCCTTCTATCATGTTCCAACATACATCACTTTCCCCTATTTCATTAGGGTCTATAGTAACTGCATAGCTGTTAGGAAGATTTTGAAGTGGCAGTATGGAAAAAAAAGAATATAAATTCACTTCAGCCAAATGATGCCAACTTCAATGAAAGATGAGGCAGATGTGGCTTGGTCCTTTGTTTACAATTTTTCATTTTGTGATTATGAATGTGTGTGGCGAAGCAAAAAGCAAATTGCTAACTTAATGAGTGAGAAATCCTTCATTTAGTTCTTCTTTAGGGGGGAACTTAATGTAGTTGCTCCAGGATTGCCTGTATCCCCTAATTTTTGTGCCTTTCCTGTGTGCTCTTAATTAGCTTTCACAGCATTATGGTTGTACCGACACATAGTTTTGTGTCTGAGAAGGCAGGCAAGCACAGTAGCAAGCAGTTTTTCAAAATTTAAAACAAAACAACCCAACTGAAATGTCCCCACCCCCCTTTTTTTAAGGTAATCTTTATGAACGTAAATGAAAACTAACTTATATTTTCTCTTTTTAAGAGAGAGAGGTTATTTTTATGTAGTTCCAATACTTTATTCAAAGCTGTTTTGTAAAGTGTTTGCCATGGAATAATCATGGTTATGTAAATAAGCTCCTAATAAAGTAACAAGATGAAAAACTATGTTTTGGGTTGTTCTTTACTGAATATAAGAAATGCAGAACAAACTCACCTTTCCTTACAGAATCTATTTTAACCTTGCATCTTAACCTTTCTCTGGACAAGTGTCTCCATGAGAAAGGAAAGATCTAGTGTCTAGGTTCCACACTGGAAGAAGGAATTCTCACTTGTACTTGTACTCAGATGACAGATCTAAGACCAACAGATACAAGCAGAAGAGAGGCCAGTTTAGGTTTAATACAATGAAAAACTTCCCAACAATTAGAAACATCCAAAAGTGAAATAGCCTAACTCAGGAAGCAATGGGTCTCTCCTGAAGGTTCCTGAGCAGACTGTCAACTGTGTCACAAAGGAAAGTCTTGAGTTGGGTAGTTTGCACTGGATGATCTGTGAGGTCTCTCTTAGCTCACGGACTGACTGTGCTTTTGGGCTTTCCCTACTATACCTATGTTTGTTTTTTCTTCTATATTCCATCAAATAAATAGAGTTAAAAAAAAAAAACCAACAAAAATCCCCCAAACCTTACTTGCCACACTTTGCAGTTAAGCACTATCTTTTAAATGGGAAAGGTAGGGGGATAAAAAGTCTGTGACCTTGGTCTCTTTCAAACTTGCCAAGGTCAACCCCAATACAAATACACAAAATTAAATTTCAGTTTTTGAAGCCTGGCCACCAGATGGCAACAGAGAATCACTGTGAGGATATCATATAGGCTGGAGACCACGAGGTGGCAGTGAGTCCACAGTGCCTCTGCTAGGCTAGTTAGTGACCTGGGTACACATGGCCCTCTACCTGGCCTTGCTATGGCCAGGGGGTTAAAAACAAGCTCAGCTTTGCTGGGGAGGCAAAAATCTTAACCAGACAGCAAAGAAAGCAAAGGGCATTTTCTCCAAGATGGCAAACTTAGACAACTAGACATGGTTTATACATCATGAAGAACTGAAAGTTTTAATGGTATTGACTGCGTAGACATGTAATGTGAAATCATACAGGGATTAGGTGCAACCTCTTAGTGGTTAAGGTCCTCCTAAAACCGTACCATGAATCTGTGTATTTGTTTACATATGTGCCCCTTAGTAGAATGCGGGTTCCTGGCGGAGGGGGTGGGGGGAAGAGACTTCTTTTCTCCTTTGTTTCCCTAGAACCTAAAAGAGTGACATGATAGGTGTTTGACAAGTGGATACTGGATTTGGTTGGATGAAGAAGTCCAACGTGCCTTTGGATCATAGTGAATTTTATACCTCATGGAACATATAGGTTCTGGTTTAGTAGAATTATTTAACTTCCAAACAGCCCATTGATCACCAATTAACTTAAATTCCATCATTCTAATGACAGCAACTAACAGTCTTGTGTCAGACCCTTTCCAGTCTTGACCCATCAAACATCCCAAACTTCTAACCTTTACTTTCTCCCTATTAGTCATTACCTGCAGTCCTAACCTAGTTTTAATCATGTTCACTTGATCCTACTATCTCCTCAAGACCTTGTCCTATATATACATCTCCTCCACTGCATGGCCATACTCCTGGAAAAAGCCTTCTACAAGCCATTGACCTCATTCTCTCCCACCCTCCCTTCCCCCATTTACTTTTCAATCCTTTGCAATTGGAATCTAGCTTCACCACTCAACTGAAACTGCTTTCTCCAAGGCACCAATGATCTCTAAATGACTAAATAGCTTACTCTTGGATCTCCCTCATTCTTTCTGAAGTCTCTGCATCAGACACTATTGCCCATTCCTTCCTACTGAATATTCTTCCGTCCCTGGGTTTTCTCTTAGGTAGCATTCCTAGATCTTGTCCTTTAGTCTGGACCTTCCAAGGGAATGGAGCAAAAAGTGTTCTTAATCTGGAGTCCAGGAACTTTTTAGGAAATATTTTGATAACTATTTTTTTTTTGTCTTTTTGGAGGGGGGAAGGCAGGGCGATCAGGGTTAAGTGACTTGCCCAAGGTCACACAGATAGTATATGTTAAGTGTCTGAGGCTGGATTTGAACTCATATCCTCCTGACTCCTGGGCTGGTGCTCTTTTCACTTTGCCACCTAGCTTTCCTGGTAATTCTATTTTTAATAAAGTCAAGATGTGTTTATTAAGTGCCCACTATGTGCCAGGCATTGTGCTAAGTATTGGAGTTATAAAGAAAGGTAAAAAAAATCCAAAACAAAACCAGTTCCTGCTCTTAGGGAGCTCAGTCTAACGGAGAGCCAACATGCAAACAACTATGTACAAATAAGCTATGCAATGGATAAATTAAAGATAATCAACAGAGGAAAGGCTTTAGTATTAGGGAGGATCAGGAAGCAATCGGGGTTAAAAGTAACTTGCTCAAGGTTACAAGGCCAGTTATTTCTGGGTGTGGTGCTGCGTGTCCAAGCCCGGGATTTTATCTCCAGGTCGTGGCAACACTGGAGCCGGTGCTCTTACTCGCTGAGCCACCTGGCCGCCCCTGAACAATTGGGGTTAAGTAACTTGCTCAAGGTTACACGGCCAGGTGTTTCTGGGTGGGTGCTAAGTGTCTGAGCCCGGGATTCGATCTCCAGGTCTATCTCAACACTGGAGCCGGTGCTCTTACTCGCTGTGCTACCTAGCCGCCCCAAACATTTCTTATAGAAGGTAGGATTTTAGTTGGGATTGAAGGAACCTAGGGAAGCTTAGGAGGTAGAGGTGAGGAGGGAGAGTATTCCAAGTATGGTAGCCAGCCAGAAAATGCATGGAGCTTGGAGACTGAGTGTCTTATGCAAGGAACAAGGAAGACTGTCAGTCACTGGACTGAAAAGTATGTGGGGGTTGGAAGGTAGGGAAGAAGGCTTAAGATCTCGAGAAGGTGGGATAGGGGTAGGTTATAAAGGATTTTAAAACTTGCTCCTGGAGGTCATAGGGATTTATTTAAGGAGGGAAGGGGAAGGTGACATGGTCAGACTTGCATTTTAGAAAGATCACTTTGACAGCTGAATGGAGTAGGGGCTAAAGTTGGGAGATACTTGGGGCAGGCAGACCAACCAGCAGGCAGTGGTCCAGGCATGAGATGAAGAGGTCCTGAACCAAGGTGGTGGCAGTGTCAGAGAGAAGGGGCCATATTGGAGAGGCCTGGCAACAGACTGAGTATGGGGCTGAGAGTGAGAAGTAAAGGATAACACCTAAGCTGATGTTTTGGGGACTGGGAAGATGATGGTACTTTTAAAAAAATTTTTTAATTTATTTGTTTGTTTCCTTTTAGTTTACAGGATACAATTCCTTGAGTTTCACATTTTGTCCCCTTCCCTCCCCTCCCCCCCCCAATGGCAGTATATAGTCAAGTATAGGGTCTGTAAATACTTTCACATTATACAATAGTCAGGTTATAAAGACGGATTGTATCAGATGGAATGAAAAATGGTAGAGGACATAAAACCAAACAAGAGAAGGAAAAAGATCAGGTATTTTGCTTCCACCTGGATATAAACTCAGTTCTTTCTAGGGATTGACTTATATCCCTGCATTGCTGAGAAGAGTCCAGTCTATCAAAGCTGGTCCTCACACATACGTTGTGCCTGTAACTGGGTACACGTTTCTCCTGGTTCTGCTCTTCTCACCCAGCGGATGATGGTACTTAATAGTAACAGGAAAGTTAGGGAGAGGGGAGGGGATTGTGGGGCGGCACGAGATAATGAGTTCAGTTTTAGATACCCAAGATTAATATGTCTACAGGACATCCAATTCAAGATGTCCGACAGGCAGCTGGAGTGACACTGGAGGTCAGGAGAGAATGGATCTGAAAATCATCAGAGGAAATGATTACTGAAACTACTGGAGTTGATGAGATCACTAAGTGAAACAGTACCTAGGGAAGAAGAAAAGAGGGCTCAGGACCACACCCAAGGTTAGTTATAATTGGTTTATATTGTATAAAGGTGATAGTGAAACTATCTCATTGGCTCTAGGCCCTATACTAGGTGAGAACATATTTTGATCGAATCAAACATTCAGAATTGAGTTGGAACTGACTCCTTGAATCAAAGCTACTGGGTGAGAGACTGGATCCCCCTCTAAGAAATTTGTACAAAAGGGAGTCGTCTCAGAATCGGAGGAAAAGCGATTCTGAGCTACTGGATTCAAGAGGCTGGAGGAGCAGAGGGAAGACTGAACAGTGGGAGAGAGAGGAAGTATTCAGGAGAGTGTCACCTTGGAGAAGAGGCCCCCGGACGAGTCAAGTCCCCATAAAAGGTCAGCTCTACAGACACTATCATCTACTGTCCCCAATAAACCACTAGAGTCCAAGAGTTGGAGATACAAATAGAAGGCTAGGCAAAAGGCCCGATCTCGGCCTATTTATTAGGGCTTTTCTTAGCTCGGGCTCTTTGCAGTTAATACTGAGCTTTTCCTCTAAAATAAACTTTCTAAAGGTGAAAGGAGGCCCAAGCGTACCGTAGTCAGTCAGTGCAGGAGCCATGCTATTGCCCGATAAGCTTTAAAATGAGCGGATTATTCTGACAGGCAGATGATTATATGCTACACACTGTATACAGTATCTACATAACAGCTCTCTTATGATAACGACATTTTCCGCCTCTGGACTGCTCAGCAGGCTTCATCTCCGCGTCCAAGGGACCGCAGCACAAAGGCAAGCGAGCGCTCCTGGGCTCGCTGAAGTCGGCTCCAAAGCCCGGGGGCGGGAGCGAGCGCCCACGTCACCTTTGGGTCTCTGCTCCTGGCCCGGCGCCACCCGGGCCCCTTCCACCCGGCAGTCACGCTTAGCAGGCGGCGCCCAGCCCCTGCGGGTCTCCTCCTGCCTCCCGGCGCCAAGGCTAACTTCTCCCTTCTCCCTCATCAGGGGCATCGGACCCCAGACCCCTGCGACGTGACGAGCCCTTCAGCCCAGCGCTCCCTCCTCCGAGACTTGCCTCGCCCCCGGGGGGTCTCCCGACCCCAGCCTAGGTCACTCCTCGAGCTCCGGGGGCCGGAGAGCCGAGAGAGACTGCGCATGTTCGGAAGTAGCCGCACGCGCAGGGCCTCCCTGACTGTTGAGGCGCTTTGGAGCTTCCGCTCCCGTCTTAGGACTACGGCTTCCGACAGTCATCGAGGCACCCCAGTAGTTGCGGGGAAGCGCGCCGGAAGCGTCGAACCCTGCAAGGCCCGACCGCTAAGGCCGACGGGATATGTAGTTCAAGAACACCTCAGGAACTTTCTTTACTCAGGAGCCCCTCTTTCCCCCAAATGTATTGGTCTTAACTCCCGGCGAACAGAGCCAGGGCCAGGGCGTTGTGCGGGAGCTCAGGCTTGGGCTGCACCCACAGGTGAAGAGATCCACCTAGAGCCAGGATTTCAGTCCCAGGAAGCTCCGCGGCCGCCCGGCCGCCCAGCTCGGTATGCCCTGCAGTTGGGCGCGGGGCTTCCTGGGAGCCGTAGTCCCCGGGTTGCGTTACGGCGTTGGCGGAGGGGAGGGCGGAGCTGCCGGCGGCCCGGGCGGGCGGGCAGCTAGAGAGGGTGCGATCTCCGCCGCCGCCGCCGCCGCCGCCGCCAGCTCCGGGGCCGTTCGCCGCTGCGGGGAGCGAGAGGCGGAGGCGGGGCCGGTGCCGCGATGGAGCCCGACTCGGTGATCGAGGACAAGACCATCGAGCTCATGGTGAGTGCGGCCCCGCCGGCCCCTCGGCCCCGGGCCTGCCCAGCGCGATTGGAGGGCCCGAACCCCCCCCCCACCCCCCCGACCGCCGCCCCCTCCCCCTCATCGGCCCCCCCCCCCCCCCCCCCCCCCCCCCCCCCCCCCCGGGCCGGTGCCGCGATGGAGCCCGACTCGGTGATGTCCGAGCCTCCCCTCTCCCCCCCGACTAAGAGAGGTGGAAGGGAGTGGAAAAGGAGGGTCCGGGAAGCCCCCGTCGCCATGGCTGCTCATCCTCCTCTTGCTCCCACCTCCGAGGCCTCAGCGCACCCCCTTCTCTTCCTTCGCCTTCAGTCTTTAGGCAACTAGCCCTTGTCCCCCCAAGCCGAGGAAGAGAGCAGAGCCTGTGAATGCCGCGGATCGCGGGATGGCTGCATTCCGGGAGCTCCCGGGCTCCTCCGCCGACTGGGTTATTGGGCTTGATGTGGACAAAGGGCAGCTGCTTCACGCGGAGGGCTCGCAGCCTTCTCGGAGGACGCTGTGTTGTGGGGAGGAGGAGTAGCTGTTCACTCATTTTTTCTGTGGAGCCTTGGCCGGCCCTTAGTGGCTTCTAACTACTCTGTACAAGCCAGAGGCTGTGACTCCTCGGTGGGGCACAGGAGCGGAGAGCTCCAGGCCTGGGGACCAAAACAAGTCTTGGCAGAAACGGGGGACAGGATGGCATAAAGAACAGTAACAGTGGCACAAGTGAGGCACTAACAGATCTCTAATGTCTCCCAAGGTGACTGACGGAAAGAGTCAACCTGGCAGGGGGTCCACCTGCCAATTTCAGTGGCCGAGGAAATCAATCCTCGGGAGCACGCTGGGTAGATAGTTGAAGCGCAGTCTGTGTTAGCTTCTCCATGGGACACTGCTACAGAAACCTTGCTGGTTTCTTTGTATCTAGCCAGTTTTCCCTTGAGTTGGCGGAAAGGAGAAAAGAGATCACTTGTTTTCATAGTCAGATTTTTCTCTTAACTCAGGAATGCTTACTGAGTCAAAGATTCCACTAGGTAGGGTCAGTGACATCAGAGCCACTTCCACATTTAATTCTATAAATAATAAATGGTGACTACTCTGAATGCCCTTTGGATAGCTACCCAGTTTCTGTAGATGATGATATCTTAAGGACAGAGCCACATGTTTTAAAAAAAAAAATGGAAGTACAGTAGCTTAAATATGGAGGTAGCTTAATATCTACTGGCTTTTTGCCTTATTTAGATAACTAAACTTCCTCAGTGCTTTGAACACTAGAACCAGAGCATTTTCCCCAAAAAGTTTTCAAAGAGATCCTGCAGTGTATTTGTGGCTTTAAAAAAAACACATCTATCATGTATTGAGTAATTTTTCTTCCTTTTTAAAAGCAGTATTTTTACAGCCAGCTAAGTAGTCTGTTTAGGCATTTGATACACACTTACAATGTGTTAATCTGGCAAAAGATACTGTAACAAGGACTACCACTCATATATAGTTAAACAGTATAAACACATTTAAGATGGAGATTTAAGTCTAAGCTTTTAAGTAGAATTCTCCATATTGAAACATTGTGAAAGAAAAATGTGGTTGATTGGACCGATAATGAATGACCGAAAATATATCTTGGTAACTGAATACTTAAATCTTTTTAAGCACTGAAAATCATCTGTTTCCCAAATTACTTGGTCAAGTATAAATGAAGACCAACATTTTATGTTCAAATGAACTTTGAAGTCTCAAAGCCTAAAATCTTGATCTTCCAAGGTTCAAACTTCAAACCACAAAGTTTTTGACTGATGTGATAGTATTTGTCTCTGGTCTAACAAGGCACTCCACCTTCTAAAGCTAGTGGAAAAAAAAAATAAAAGAAACTCTTTACCAGATGTGCTAAACATCTGGGTATTCATGGAACGTGTTTAATGACCCAAGAACTTTAAGGAGGAGTGGGGTTAGAAGTTTCATTTAAAGACCTTAACTTTGCTTTTCTTTGTGGGATAAGCCAGTTAAAACAATTAAAACCTTTCCTCCAAACCTTATTATACTTATATTGGTATAATAGACTGGGCAGGTAAATATAATGTATTTAAAGCTGAGTGACAGTATTTACTGATAAATCAGTTAGAAAAGGTATCTCAGTGGATCATTGCTTGAGACTTTACTTTGGTTTACCTTGGGGCAGCATCCTCATTCTGTAGATAAACAGATTATTTACACTAGTTTTTAAATTCAACTACTGTGCTAGTTAAAAAGCCCAAAGCAGGAAAGTTGATATTTTATGAGTTCACTTAAATAGTTAAATACTTTTGTGTTCATAAGGTTTGTTCCATTACTTTGTTAAGTAGATAATTAGGCCTAAAGTATTCGCTCTTTGCAAATGAAACATGACCACTTATTTGATTTGCGGGAATCTATGTTCCTTTCTATTGTTTCTTGCTTCAGCTTTTTCTCTTTTTGCCTCCTTTACCTCTTCTGGCAATTTGTACAAGGACAAAAATAAAGTGAGTCTTTATTTATTCCAGAAATTAAGTACCTTGCCAGAAGTTCTTCTCCCTCCCTTCCCCCCTTCCATAAGGGCACTGTATCTGACACATAGGAAATATTTAATAATTCTCAGTAAATTCAATTGAATTAACAATCCAGTCAGTAGATCATAGCATCCTTTTGGGCTAAAGCTTTTTCCTCCTAACTCTCAGTTTAGGTTTACCTTTGGGACAATCACTATTGTTAAGTAGCTGACTAAAATCCAGAGTTTGCTAAAAAAACTCTTTATGGAGGATGCCAGTGCTGTATTTTGCAAATGCCAGTGGTGAGTAACTAACTCCCTTGGCTCTAGAGGCAGTCTGGAGATAATCAGGTAATTCCCTAGACACCACATTGTGATTAATTGGTCTGGTATTTTAGAGTTAAAATTTTTTTTCAACCTGTATTAACACTAGCTTTATTCTCTTATTGATTGGAGAAAAGCAGTTATGCCCAGTTGCTGAATCATTGGGATAACGTGGGAATATCTATAAGTTACCTGTTTGGAATTTTTTTTTTTTAAATCAAATACATTGAATATCACAGGGGCAGACTTAAAGGGGAAAAAGGCAGCAATACATATCGTCACATATTATTTGTTTTCTTTTGGCTTCCAGTTAGGAATTGCATTTCAGCCTGAGTAATAAGCCATTGGGTAGTGTGCAGGTTGAAGAGAAAGACAGACTTTGTATTGACAAGGTAGCAGAGATTGGTGAAAAGAGGTTGGAGGATACAGGATTTGAGAGCCTTCTCCCCTGTAATATATCGTTTGTTGTTGACTGATTTGTACTCTGGACAAAGTGACCCCTGGGCAGTTCTTTTCTTGTCCCTCAATCTCACCTTTCTTATCTTGAAATGAGCTGGCTACTTCCTGGAATTTAAGGATGAATGGGGTAATATATGCAGAATACCTGGAGCCTCTTTAGAAAGGTCCTGGTGGGAGCCAGTGTATTCCAAATTGTATTTGACAATCATTTCAAAATGGAATATGCTGAGAAGATAAAGGAAACTTTCTTGTGTTAGTTTATGGGCATTTTCTTCCTTTTGATAACTTCTTTCTCTTTTGGAACAGTATATGTGAAGCACGTTACACTACTATTTATATTATACATATATATAAAACATTATTACATATTATATAATGTACTCTATTATTGTGAGCTTTTATTCTCCATTTTGTTCTTGTTAACTTTTTCCAGGTGGAGGAATATATATAATATATATATATATATATATATTTCCCCCAAAGAAGTTAGTTTAATTTAGGGGCTTTCATTTTAGCAAGACATTGTCCCCATCTTATATGCCAAGTAATATGTAGCACAAATTAAACAGATGTGAATCCACACATCAAATTAAATTGACATGGAGGTTCTCTTTGAACAAAGAAACCCTCTTATGCAGTGAAAGGAGACCTGAATTTGGAGTCCAAGTTCATGAGTGTGAATGTGGAGTCCACAGTTTATTTTATTTTTTTGCTTTTTTGGAGGGGGGAAGGCAGGGCAATTGGGGTTAAGTGACTTGCCCAAGGTCACACAGTTAGTGTGTGTGTTAAGTATCTGAGGCCAAATTTGAACTCAGATCCTCCTGACTGCAGGGCCAGTGCTCTATTCACTGTGCCACTTAGCCACCCCTGAGTCCACAGTTTAGTATAGCTGTTTGGGCTTGGGCCAGTCACAGTCTTTCTTATCTGTAAAATAATGGGCATACAGTAGATACTCTAAAGATCCCTTCTTGATTTAAATCTAGAATCTGTGAACATTGAGCAGACTCACATATAAAAAATGAAGCTAAGCATTTCTTTTGGCTCCTATCTTGTTCCTCTTTGGTTCAGACTAACTCCTTAAAAAACTAACACGAATGAACATTTACATATACAAAGAACAGAAAAAGGCACTTGTATGTGAAACCCTGAATCTCTTATGTACATCTTGTGCTTTGTGGGGGGACTTTGAGAGACCATCTAATTCGACATGGGACGCTCATCTGACAGAGAACCATGGAGTCAAGATGAGGCCTTGGGGATAAATATATGAATGCACATAGTGGTGTTTGGGTCTCCTTGCCCTGTATTGTTTGTACCCTGCTTCCTGAGATACAGCACGATAAACCAGCCAGTTGCGAAGTCTTCCTATTCAACAGAACATCTGCCCACTGGTGAATAGAGAGAGCTCTTGGGCCTAGATTAAAGGACTCCACAAAACCTCCAACCCCTGTATGAGAGCTCCAAACCTATAGAAACTCCATCATCCCGACTTGTACTGTCTAAACCTAAGGGAGAAAAAGGTCTATGTTGATAGTGTATGCACAGGAAGAGAAAGGAAGGGAATAAGCATTTACATAGAGCCTACTATGTGCCAGGGAGTGCTAAATGCTTTGCAAATATCTCATCTGAGGCTATGATTCCATTATCTATTGTTAACTGTTACCTTTTCCTTGATAGTTTTTTTGTTGGTGAAGGCAGAAGGCTCTAACTTTCTAGCATTGTTTTCTTGGCTACTCTTGCTGCAGGTGACTCTTCCTCTTCAGAATTTATGTTTTATTTTGTACATATTCTGCCTTGGATTATAGTTGTGTCCCCCCCTTATTAGATTGTAAATTCTCAGGACCAGGAACTAAATGTATTCTGATCGTTTTGTATTCCGTATAGTAACACCTACTGCAGTGTCTTTCCTATACTTAGTGTCTACTCATTAACTATTTGTTGGATGAATAAATGACTCAGTTCAAATTTTCAATGGAACCTTTTAATATTTCTCCAGGATACCTCTCTGAGGTAGAGGGAACTTAAGGGTTAGAATGGAGGGAGGCAAAGTAGATAATACAGTGTATATGCACAGCTATAGCTAGATGATATATATTCACACCTGGCTGGTATGTACAAACCCATTTATATACATTTTGGAAAATAACTGACAACAGAAAATTCAGACAAAGAATTATGAATATTTCCCTGGGAAGAACCCACAGTTTCTCTTAGGATGAGTATACCAGCCTATTTATAGGTCTTGTAGAACTCAACACGATTACTTAGTACTGTGTTTTAAGGTCCTAACCTCGTGGTCTAATTGATCTGGACTCAAAGTAGTAAGTACCCTAAGAGAAAGTGACCAAACGTTGAGTTTCTACCCTGTTGGGAACCTTGTAAATGTCTTCACATAGAAAGAGAGAGAGAGTGAGTGTGTGTATATATATATATGTTTACTTGGTATGTTTCAGACCAATGAATTCCAATTTTTTTAAAATCTCTGACTTATTTTGGCAAACTGGTTTCTAGTTTGTGAGTGATAACACCAAAAGGAAGAAACCTGTTGCTCAAGGGGGGAAAATTCATGTTTCCTTATGTTAAGTTTCTGATCACTGTAATTGCTTAACAGGAAGTTTGTCTATATAGGCAAATGACAGATGTACCAGGAAGACCTGACAATCCAGTTGCTTGTCCTTAACTTAAACCTTTTTATTGTTTTAGTGAAACCTGAAGGTTTCAGTTTCCTGAATTGCTAAAGTTCTTTATAAAAGGAAACATCTTCCCAGACTTAGTCAACTTTGATTGAATGGCCACTATATTTAAAATTCTATTCTAGGAACATTGAGGAATTTACAAGAAAAACAGAAAATAAGGTCCTTTCCTTTGTGTTGATCACTATATAGTGGAAATGACAGAAGTATTGTATATAAAGGGTAAGGAAAAAGGAAATTTAAAACCAAGTTCATTGATCTGTGGGGGGGAAAATCAAGCAGGGGCTACCCACCCACGCACACACACACACACACCCACACGCGCGCACACACACACACACCCACACGCGCGCACACACACACACACACCCACACATACCCTGAAAAAAACAATTTAAGAAATTTTTTGAGGGAGAAATAAAACTTGCTTTTAAAATTTGACTAAGGGATAGAATTTGAATTGAAAAATAATATATTTTTCATCTTTTATGATTATTTAAAAGAAAAACAGATTGGGGAGAAAGAAATAAAAAATTAATCTGATAGAGCTTCAAGGGTAACAGTCTCAAGAGGTTGAAAGATGAGTATTAGTCACAGTTAAACAGCATTTGTTACACATTGATATTGGCCTGTACATCAGCTGAAGTCAGTAAAATAAGTTAAATTTTCACTGGCATTCTACAAGCTGATCAGTATTTTGGCATCTAACATGGCACAGTGGGAGGAGCAATGAGTTTGGTGTCAGGACTTTGATTCACATTCCACCTCAGACACACTACCTGTGTGACCTCAGGTAAGACACTTAATGTCTCTGGGCCTCAGTTTTCTTATCTGTAAAATGAAGGGGTTGGACTATATGACCTCTTAGGTCCCTTCCACTTTTAAATATGGATTCCTGTGATACTAAGTAATATCTCTAGCTCTTCAACATCCCAGAAATAACTAGAATGCTATTGCATTGTAATGCCACTACAAGCCCCTGCTGGGCAGAATGTTCTTTAGGTTTCCTTTTCTGTGGTGGCCAGAACAATTTTTCTTTTAGGATACTTAGCAAAAGTCCAGCTAAGGGTACATTATCTAGTTGCCCAGCCTGTTGTACATTATGTAAACAAAAGTTCTCCTCTATATCTGACTTTGTTTTTGCTAGATCATCACCCTCTTCCTTATCATAGGCAGACCCAAAGACTCTGGGTCTGTTTCTGTTCTCTGTTATTATTGTTCAGTCATTTCCAGTCGTGTCTGACTCTTTGTGAGCCCCTTTGGGGTTTTCTTGGCAAAGATACTGGAGTGGTTTGCCATTTCCTTCTCCAGTTCATTTTACAGATGAGGAAACTGAGATAAACAGGGTTAAGTGACTTGCCCAGGGTCACACAGCTAGTAAGTGTCTGAGGCCGGATTTGAACTCAGGAAAATGAGTCTTCCTGACTCCAGGCCTAGCACTGTCTCCATTGTGCCACGTAGTTGTCCATCTCTCTCTATGCTCCTTTGGTGATCTCACCAGACCCCATAAATTCAGTTATACTTTCTATTCAGTTCTATTCTATATCCAACCATTATCTCCTGAACTCTGCTACTGCATTGCCAGCTGCCTGCTGCATATTTCCAACTGGCTGTCCCAGAGGCAACATGTCAAAAATAGTACTTACTATGTTTTTCTCTAAACTACTCTCTTCTCCAAACTTTCCTATTTCCATTGAGGAAACCATCAATTTTCTTGTCACCCACGTTTACAACATTGGTATCATCTTGGAGCCTTCCCTTTCCCTCATTACTCATCAGTTGCCAATGCCTGTTAATTCTATCTCCACAATATCTCTTATAAACATTCCTTTCTCTCCATTCTTGGCAAAAATTCCTACAAAATACCTCAGCATCTTTCACCTGAACCTTTCTTTGCAACAGCCTCTTGTTTGGTCTTCCTGGTCCCAGTCTCCTTTTCAAACTGTCCTTCATAGAGCTGCCAAATTGATATTTTCATTTTTTGGGAGGGTGGCAAAGCAATTGAGGTTAAGTGACTTTCTCAGGGTCACACAGCTTGTAAGTGTCTGAGGCCATATTTGAACTCAGGTCCTCCTGACTCCCATGACCAGTGCTCTATCTCCTACGTCACCTAGCTGCCCCTAAATTGATATTTTAAAATCACAAATCTGAGGATCTTAGTGGCAGCTAGGTAGCGCAGTGAATAGAGTACCAGCCCTGGAGTCAGGAAGACCTGAGTTCAAATCCAACCTCAGACACTTAACACACAAACACAAAACTAGCTGTGTGACCTCGGGCAAGTTACTTAACCCCAATTGCTCTCCCTTCCCCCTCCAAAAAAAAAAGCAACAAATCTGAGATGTTTTCCTTGTATGAAACACACATACACACAGACACACACACCCTCAAAAACAAAGGAATGCCCAAACACCAAAAAAAAAAAAACCTCTTCACCCTATATATCTATCAACTGTCCAGGTTGGGACTTGAAGCCTTCCAAAATCAGTCTCCCACCTGTCCCTACCTTTCTTTCCCTTCCGTCACTCTTCAGTCCAGTGTGGCTGGCCTTGTAGCTGTTCCCCATAACTGTCCGTCACCTCATCTCCCACCTCTGAGCCTTTGCACAAGTCATCCTCCTCATCTAAAAGGTATTTTCTTGATCAAAAAGCATTTATTAATAAGAGCCCCTGTATGCCAGTGCTAAGTGCTCAGGAAAAGTCTCTCCCTTAAAAGACCTTACGGTCTAGCTAGGGGACATAATGTGTATGACTGTATATAGATGTCTTTATATCTACATATATACTGTAGAGAGATTGATCTATCGAAATATACATACACACAATAGATGCAAAATAATTGGAGGTGGGAGAGATAATTAACAACAGGAAAAGACCTAATGGGGAAGGTGGCACTCAAGACATGACTCTTGAAGAAAAGTAGGAACTCTGTCTTGTATATCTAGCCTTTACATACATTTTGTTTCCCCCATTGAAATGTAAGTCAATTGAGGACAGGTACTGTTTTTACCTCCATGTATATCCCCAGCATATAGCCAAGTGCCTGGCACATAATAAATGCTTTGATTAATGAGATGGATGGATGGAAGTGAGAAGGGAATGCAATACATTCCATGCCTTTAGGTTGTCAGTATAAAGGTAAAAAGATGGGAGTGGGAGGGCATTGTACAGGATGTCCCTAATGCCTTTGACTGAATTGTATTGTGCTTGGAGGTGGCTTTAAGACTGAATATTGTAGGTAACAAATAAATTCTTGTTGATTGATTCATTGAAAGGTTGTGTTTGGCCTTTAAAGGCCAAATTTTATTTGATCTTGGCCTCTTAGAATCCCTAACTTCCTCCTAAGCACAGGTCCAGGCGCTGCCTCCTAAATGAGACCAGGTACTTATATTGTTTTTTTCCCCTTTAAAATAATTTTATATAAATTTCTAATTTTCTTTCTTGTGAACATCATATGTCCTTTACGAGAATATAAGCTTCTTGAGGACCAGCATTGTTTTGTTTTGCTTTGTTTTATATCTCCAGTGCCTGACACATGATAGATAATGCCTTACATTAAAGTAGGAGAAGAGTAAATTTACTCCACAGTTGACTAGAGCAGTATATCTCCTTTTTTTAAAAAAACACAAATAACAAAAGAGCTCATTTATCTCCCATAATTTTTGGGTGATCTGGGAAAGGAAAGAAGAGGAAAATGATGGCTCACAAAATGACCTTAGAAAGAGATTTCCAAGATCTGAAATGTTGGGAGAAGGTTTTGAGGAATAGAGTGGAGAGCTTTAGAGAAGGTGTTTGGAACTGGAGGTCAGGAGAGTGCTGAGTGTGGATCCCTTTGTCTTTTTACTTCTGAGAAGTCTATAAAGACAGTGTGGACTGGGAAAGGTGGATGCCTAACGAGAGTAGGCCTCCAGGACTGCCAGCCTTAAATCCCCTGATCAGGAAATCAGTATCATTTACAGGGATCTGAATATGTAGAAGAGTTACCCAAGACTAAACATAATGAGATGAAGGCTTCTGCCACATGTCGTTGTGTGACTAGAGAGGAAGCGCTAATGTACAGTGGACTAGCAAAGAATTGGGGAGGAAGAATTGGTAGGACTTGGTGAAATGTTCCCAGCCTTGAGCTACTGAGAAGATGATATCTATGACTGTGATCGGAAAGGTGGGGAACTGAAAGTGGCAGAATGGAAAAAAAAACCATTGACCTGGGGGTCAGAACCTCAATTTTGACCTCCTCTCTTCTCTTTCCTCTGTATGTGGCCTTGGGTGTGGCTCCTGAATTCTCTTGGGCTAAACCTGGGGCAACTTCTGCTCCTGATCAAGATATTTTAAATATCTCTATATGAGCTAGGGGAAAAAAGTCTGAAAAAAGAGCAATTGAAATCATCCAGAGTCAAATAATTTCCAAATAAGTATCTAGTAGTTTAGAATGGGCACTGGACAAAAAAAAAGGACAAAAGAAATCCCACAAACTTTGCCCCTCAAGCAATTATGTTTTATGGTAATGCAACTAAGTGTTAGAGTGGGTAGAGCTTGGCAAGACTAGAATTTGGAGTGTGCTAGAAACTCATCAGCTATCTCTGTGATTCTGGATAAGTCACTTAGCTCTACTCAGCCTCATTTTCCTCATCTGCAAAATGGAGATAACAGTATCTACTTCACAGCATTGTGAGAATCAAATGAGAACACATGGACAGCCATCTCTTCCACATCTCCGACTTTTCCTATCACAGTTTCAATACATTGCAGGTCAGCATTTCTTTTTAGTTCTTTTTCATACAATATTTTTACTTAGCATTGACCTACATATAGCCTATGACAAAATGCTTAACCCAGATTTTACAATAAGGTACTGTAAACACTCCATAAAAGAAAAAGAAAAAAATAAGACTTCTTCTTTGGTATGAAGGGAGGGCCAAAAATTTTTACATCAGTTTTCCAGATTGAGGTGGCGCTGTCCCTCCCTCCTCCTTCCCCCACCCCCCATGATATGGAAGGGATAAGTGTGCGTGTTTTCCTCAAAACGCTGTGTTAGCTACAATCAGAAACAGAATGAACACAGGTAAGGAAATATAAGATATCTGGGAGTGGGAAAGAGGATACTAGCAACTGGATTGGGGAGAACAGGCTTCCTATAAGATGTAGCAAAATTATGGCCAAAATTTATAAAATCATGAAGGGTATGGACAGGAGTGAGCTGGTAAGTGTTCACTACCAGTTCTTTGGGGGAAAAAATGAACACACAGCACACTTTTAAATTTAATTTGCATTTTTAACATTTTCTCCACCACTTTTCAATCTAGACAATCAACAAAATGGCAGCTGATTTGTGGCATTCGTAGATTTCCAACTGAAAATTTAACAGCTGACTCTCTTGGATGGATAAACATGAATTGTTCATCACCTTCCCCACCAACCCTAACAAACCCTGAACAATTCTAGTTTGGGTTAAATTGGGTCTGAAAGACAGAGTCCACTTTCTTAGTCATGAAAGATCTGTGGGGCACTGTTGCATTGGTACCACCCATTTTATTGTTACTATTTGGGGAATTATAGTTCTTTAAAAGTAATGGGTGATTTGTTTTTTTTTTAATAGTGACAATGTGATTTTTATATGTGATTTTATATGTGATTCTCAGCTGATCCATGTAAGGCCTGTTTGAGGTCTAGTGATGTAGCAGGACTAAACCAAACCAAAGAAAAACAAATTGTAATTGGAGTATTTTAGGGAGGCAGAGTCTGAAGGTTTCCTACTTTCTGTATCTCAGTTGTTTTTCCGTAAGCGGTCTAATCTGTCTTGTCCCTGAGCACTGAGGATGTCAGAAATACTAAGTGACACTGCTTTAGCTTACTGGTGACTGGAAATTAAGGGGATCAAGGGTGTAATATGGTTTGGTACTGAGGGCCTTGGGCTTTTAGTTTTGGTCAGAACTGCTATTGATGCTCTTTTATTTCTTCCATAGTTAACATAGCATTCCCGTGAAATCTCACATCATGAAAGAGTTTGTGGGAAGAAAGGAGTGTTGGTGTATTAAAGACCTGGATTATTTCTTTAAAGCAGTAAACTAGTAGTAAACTGTCACTTGAGGTTCTTTATTATTTTATTAATAAAGTGCCTGACTATAGGTGAGGCTGATTTCAGTTTTAAAAAAATCAACATTGAGACAGCAGCTTGTCTTATGGAAGAGGGTTTGAGACCTGGGTTCTTATCCCACCTCTGACATTTAGTTGTTATCTTGGGCAAGTCATTTAACTTCTCTAAGTCTGTGGTCTTTGAGACTTACCTACTGAATTATTTATAGAAGTTTTCATCTCTGGTAGGAGGGAGTTCCCATACCTATACTTGAAACTTCTCTTCTGTTTAAACTTAGACTGAATTGTAATGGTTCTCATTGGCTCTTTGGTTTTTCCTGTTAAGTTACAAAGTTGGTATTTCTAGAGATTCTTGGAAGTAGTGAGTTTTTGATGCTTAATACAAGTACTGCAAACAGAAAGATGTCTCGTAAGGTAATGGAGATCTTTAGGTTCCTGTGTTTCTAAGATGCCTTAGAATTTGGCTTCTAAGCTGACAAACTCTTTTCTAGTTAATTGGTGGAGAAGCGATGAGATGAAAAGAGATGATGACACTATATTATAGCTGATAACAGTGTAAGCCGTATCAGAATTTCTCCTTACTTAGAAATTGCTGAACCCGATTGATCATGATTGCATGGTTAAGGATGTTCCATTGTGTGCTACAGAGATTTTCTTATCCTGTCAAACTTTGCTACAAGGAGTCTTACTCCTAAGATTTCATACGGAGCTGGTTGGCTTAGGGCATGGTCTTGGCCTGTAACCTTTTTCTGGGACTCAGATCCACCACTCCACTGACCCTTACATTACATAGTGGCCACCGTTTGCCACTGGTGCCATGGTAGGTGTATGGATTGCTTTCTGTCTTTCCAACAGTTACCGAAGTGCATGTTTGGGATTTTGTTGAAGAAAGCTGGATACAGTAAAGCTGAAGGAATCTTGGAAGATGATTGACTGCTGTCTTTTCTCAGACTAGTCTGAAAGGGAATACCCCCCACCCATTCATTCTGGATTGGTGGATCTGAAGTACAAACTATTTTCCAGGTAAGCAATTACCTTGTATTGTTTTGTTTTGTGGAACTCATTTCTTTCGAAAAAAGCTTTATATTTTTTTAAACATATTATTTTCCCCCACTTCCATAAGGAAGTAGAACAGATTGTTAGTGTCTTGTGTTGGGCTGGTGTTAGTCAATGTATCTGAGGTAGCATTTCTAGCAGAAACTTCATTGAGTGTAATGAATGAGATTAAGGCTGTTCTGAAACATACCCTAGGCCCAAAGGTAAGGGCACCTCCTTTGTTGACTTATGGAACCACTCCAATAACCAAAGCCTATATATAGGACCAGTTGGGCAGCATAGTTGTTACATTGAGAATTGGCTTCTGCAAGATGGCAGTGAAAACTTTGTTGCAATGTTGTCTTGTGGGATTAATGGAGTTAATGATCATAAAACACTTCATGTTGCTCTCATCTCGTGATCTTCATTTCTTTGAATGTTTGGAGCTTCTTCACAAAGGTGCTTAGAGATGGCATTTCAGGTTTTGTAATCAAGTGTACAGCTTTTCAGGTTCACATTCTCACTTGGGATAGAAAAAGAATCAGCAGACCTTGGCTGATTTGTTGGCCTAAGATTTGTTATCCTTTCTGTCCCATTAGAAGAGTTGTCAGAAAGAATGGAAAGCTATCTGAAAAGATTTGAGTTGATGTACATCTCTTTAGCCCCATTGGTACATGAACAAGAATCTTCCATGCAACATACTGGACAAGTGATCATCCAGCCTTTTACTTGAGTACCTCCAACAAGGGAGAACATGCTAACTTCCAAAGGGGGAATAGAAGAGAAGGGAATAAGAGTTTACCTAGCACCTACCATGTGCTGGACACTTTCCAGACTTCATCTTTACAACACCCCTGTAAAGGAGGTGGTAACTGAGGCCAACAGTGGTTAAGTGATTTGCCCAGGTTACATAACTAGAGAGTATATGAGGCCTAATTTGAGCTCAGGCCTTTCTGACTCTAGGCCCAGAGTTCTACCTATTGGCCACCTAGCTGCCAGAGGCAACTCCTTCCACTTTGGAATAGTGCAGATATTTATGAAATTTATCCTGTGAAGCTCAGTCAGTAAATATTTATTAAGCAACTACTATGTTCCAGGCACTGTGCTGAGGGAATATAAAGAGTCAAAACAGTGTTCCTATACTCAAGAAATTCACAGTCTAATGGGGCAGATAACATGTAAACACTTAGTACAAATAGGCTATATACAAGATTAAGAGGAAATATTTAAAAGAGGGAAGATCCTAGAATTAAGATGGATTAGGAAAGAGTTCCTGTAGAAGGTAGAATTTTAGCTTGGTCTGGGAGGAAACCAGAAGGCAGAAATGAGGAGGGAGTGCATTCTAGGCATGGGGGCAGCCATTGAAAATGCCCAGTCAGGGGATGAGTCTTTTTTGAAGAATAGCAAGGAGGCCTGTGGTACTAGATCAAGAGTATGTGGGAGTAGGCATGGTGGAGGCGGGGAGAGTAGAGGTGTAAGGAGAACCAGAGAGATAGCAAGGGGGCAAGGATATGAAGGGCTTTGAATGCCAAACAGGTGTTTGTTTATATTTAAGTCTGCAGGTCATAGGGAACCACTGGAGTACTTTGAGCAGGGGCTAACATGGTCAGAACTGCACATTAGGAAGATCACTTTGACAACTAGTTGGAAGATGGATTAGAGTGAGAGAAATTTTTGGCATAGAGACCAACTAGCAGGCTGTTGCAATAGTCCAGGCTTGAGATGATGAGGGCCTACTGTGCCGAGGTGGTGACAGGGGCAGAGGTAAGAAAAAAGGCCTATGTGAGAAATGTCACAAAGATACAGATGATAGGCCTTAGCAACAGAGTAGATCAGGGAATGAGGCCTAGGGAGGAGTTGAGGGTATGACACCTAGGCTGCCCGGCTGGGTGACTTGGAGGGTGAAGGTGCCCTCAGCAGTAATAGGGAAGTTTAGAATGGGGGGAAGGGTTTGGGGGAAAAGCTAATCGGCTCAGTTTGGGGTGTTTTGAAGTTTAAGCGCCACCTATTGTTCTGGTTCTGCCCTTTGGGACCAAGTAGAACAAATCTAAACCCTATTCCCAGTGTTAGCCCTTCAAATACTTGAAGGCATCTTCTATGTACTAGCTCTGTCATTTCTCCTCCAGTCTAAACAAAACTGAACTCTTTCACTTGATTTTCGTTCAATGATCCTAAGTCCTTACACTATCCTGGTCTTCTAGACACTTAAACGTAATGGCCAGAATTGAGCGCAGTCTTCCAGTTGTGGTCTTCTCAGAGCAGAGTACAAACAAAAAAATAAAGGTAACTAAGGAAGTATAAGAGAATAAATCTTTTTAAATATTAAAACAAGTGCTGAACAGGGAAGTACTTCAGGGTCTGGTGAACTCAAAGCCAGCTTCATGGTTCTCTGAGTTCTTTTTATTTTTTAATTCTATCTTGGTAACTTAAGTAACTATGTAAACTTAGTTGACTATTTAAAACATGTCCATGTAGCTGATTTTAATGGCTGTTGTAATGTGAAGTAGTGGCCCTTCCCACTCCCTTTCCTCCCTGCCCTTGGGAGAACAGGCAATTTCTTTGTAACATTAAGCGATTCTCCCAGAATTCCCTTCTTCCCTTCCAGTAACCAAGGATTCATTTTGGTTGCAAACTCAGAATTCATGATGCTTGCCTCAGTATGATTAAAATTCCTTTAATCTTGAAAGTATTTCTCTTGGATCAGTATTTTCCATATTGACATTCAAATTCGGCAGTGCCAGTCTTAAGGAATTACGGGTGGATTCTGAAGAATGGAGCTAAACATTATATGCGTGTAAAGGGAAATTGTGGGGGAAAAAAAAAGAAGTGAAGGAGATTTTGAATTTGACAGACCAGCACTACAGACATAGCCCTTCTTTCTGGCTTTGTGACCAGCCTTCTCTTCGCCTCCAGATTTTGCCCCCATAATCACTCTTTACTCTCGGCTGGTCCCAATCTTTTATTACTTAGAGAAGAGCTCAGGTCTGAGCCTGATTGTTTACTGGAAAAAAAATTGAGAAAAGCAGTTAATAGTTTTTTTTTTCTTTCTTTACTGCTAGGTAGGTAGATCCCCTCTTGACCCAGAACTTGATCAGCTTCTATGATGAGTAAAGCCAAAGGTAATAGAAGTTGTCTCTCCCTTTTTGATGTCATTATGGAGCAGATCTATAGTTTTTAATCCATCTGCAGAAAATTAGTGGATTATTCTCGGGCTAAATGAAAGTTTAGCACACGAGAAAGTATGTTTTAAATACTACCACCCCTCCTTTTCCCAGTAAGCACTTTGGGAAGGGTACAATTAAGACACACTCTTTGTTACTATAGATTCAACTGATAACCATTTTGAAATGTGGAATGAAATCATAGGTTCATACACAGACCTAGAGCTGACAGGGCTATCAGAGGTCATTTAATCCAGGTCTATTACTGTACAAAAGAGGAAACTAAAACCCTTAGAGGTCTAAGAAATGACTTTCTTAAGATCATACAGATAGTATGTTTTAGATGTGGGTTTTGAACCCAGGTCCTTTGATTCTTGAGCCTTTTTCTTCTCCTTTTTTTAAAGGACCCCCCTATTCAATATAGTAGCCTCTATTTAAGTAAATAAACCATAAGGTGAGAATAAAAGTGTCAATATAAGCATAAACCTGACAACTTGCTGTTTATTAGGTCAGTAATTATAAATATGCTGCAGAATGGGGTACTCAGGTTCTTGTTTTTTTAAAAAATCTTTTCTGCGAACTCAAAGATGTTCAACCCTACTTCCTACACACACTTTTTTTTTATTATTTAAAATGAATGAATATGTTATCTATAGCTTACCTAATGAGTTAGCCTCCTAGTCCGGCCTTAAAATGTACATTTTTGCTTCTTAAAAACTTTTTATATAGGTAGTAAATATTTCTGGCGATTGACCATTTGTTTCTCTTGTGATGTATGGGACCGATTTTTATGATAGCAGATACTTTTCACTTATTGCTGTTAAATTTAGTTTGAGTATATTTAGGCAGTCTTCTTAGAGTAATGATGCAAAATCATTTGGTAGTGAAAAAATGTGAGCAAACACCTTGAGGTTATCTTTATGCAGTCTGTATTTCTAGAAAGTTAAAGTCACAATGTATTTGAGTGCTGTTTTCCCACCAGCTTTTCATTAGAATTCTGGAGCTACGTTTCCACAGGAAAACAACTGTTGTGGTTCATTTGTGTCCTATGCTATGACCCCCAGGACCATACTTTCCATGGGATTTTCTTGGCAAAGATACTTGGAGTGGTTTTGCCATTTCCTTCTCCAGTGGATTAAGGTGAATGGGTTATGTGACTTGGCTAGGGTCAAACAGCTAGTGCCTGAGGCTTGATTTGAACTCAGGTCTTCTTGATTTAAGGCCCAGTGCTCTTTTCACTGAACCACCTAGCTGCCTCCGAGGAAAACAGCACCATTGGATAATAAATAGATATAGAAGATAAATATGGTATAGGGGATTGTGAGATTTAGGTTTGGAAGGGATTTTAGAGATGATTTATCTCATCCATCTTAATTTACAGAAAAGTAAACTGAGGCCCAGAGAGAGGATATGTTTTGCCCATGGTTATACTGTGTAATAAAGTAACAGGTCCAGAGTTTAAAGCCCAGGCCCTCTGATTCCAAATCTGATGCTTTTCCGCCATCTACCTCTTTAAATGCTACCATTCATATTCAAAGAGCAGCCTGCCTTTGTGCATGTAATCTTCATGCACTTCATTTTCCTTTTGAGCCCAGCAAGAATTTGGCCAAAATGAGGACGTAGGATATTTGGAGAAAGGGGAAGCCTGTCTTTAAATCCATCTCTGCCCCTGCCCATGGGCAAGCCACCTGAGCAACTCAATGGAGCAGCAGTGGATGGACCATCTGACTGTGTGACCCTGGGCAGGTCACTTGAGTCCATCTGCCTCAGTTTCCTCAACTGTAATGGGGAGCTTAATAGCACAGGGTTGATGTGAGGCTTAAATGAGATAATATACACACAGCCCTTAGAACACTTTCCTGGCACACCGCAGGGCCTTACTGAATGCTTGTTCATTTCCCTCCCTTTCCGTTCTCTGTAAAATGAGGAGGTTGGACCAGATCACCTGTAGGGACTGTGGTTCAGCTCCCAAGTCCTTAGGACAAATGCGTTCATGTGATCTTGGGTGTTTAGTCAAGTGTGTCGCATTAAGACATTCCACACATCTAAGTCCCATTTTCTTGGGAGTCCTCACTGACTCCTTGGTACTTGAATGTGTATTCAGCCGTGCCGCCAATGTCATTACTCCAGATACTTAATGGGGCTCCCAGAGCATATGTGGAGATCATGTTTCCAACTGCTTAGACAGTTTGCCTGCAGTGTGCTCAAAGGAGCGCTGTGAGACCTGCAAAGCGCTGGGTAAATACGGCCAAAGTGGGGCTTCCCTAGACGGACCCGAAGCAAGAGCTCTGGAGCCCAACCCAGTGGCCTTCCCCCTTGGCTTTTGTTTCCTAATAGTTACATAGGTCTGTCTAGTTTAGTTAAGGAGCAGTTAGTGTATACTTTTTTCAATGATCACACTACAGCTGGTTAAGTTCTTTGCTTTCTTTCCTTTTCGCCATCAGTTTGGCTGTTCCCTCTTGAGACAGGCTCTTTCCCTGTCTGGACACTACGTATGCCTTGTGTATCAGCAAAATCAGTCAATAAACGCTTCTTAAGTGCTGGAGAAAGGCACTTGGAGAGTGGGGAGGGGAGAAGTTCTTCAGGCCTCTGACCATCTATCTGCTTGGGACATTTTCACCCCTGGGCTGCTGTACAGAATGAGCTGCATTTCCCCCAGAATGAAGTATTGCTAGTAAGGTTCTAGGAACTTCAGAAGTGGCATCTCACCCTGAGCACGGGCAGGGCAGGGCATGTCCACAGCCATGAGTGTGTGGGGGAGAGCATGGGAGGGGTAAGGAGAGGCCTGATCAGCTGGCCCCTGCTTAAAACAGCTCAACCAGACCTCAGTCTTGCCCCTCCTCTGTCCCTCCCACATGCCAGCCCCATTTCTCTCTCCTTCCCCAAATTCCAATCTCCTTTTCTTTGCCTGCTTCTTAAAAAAAAAAAAAGTTTGCAGCTGTTCTGCCTGCAGAATTTCCTCCTCTCTTGGGGCTGGGGCCCTGAACTTCCTCTAGGGATGCTTTTTTTTTTTTCAAGCTCTCCCCAATCTGACCCATACCCAGCCATCCCTCCTCATGAGCTCCTTGGAGTTCCTTTTGAGGGAGCCTTCACTACCCATTTCATCCTTGGGGATCCCTGACAGTTATTCCTTCTACACTACAATAAAGTAACACTTTACTGAGCAGTAAGCAGCATTTTTGAGAACTGTGAAGTTATTAGTCTGCATAAGGATTTACCTGCCCCTTTCATTCTTCCTAAGGACAGTGATGGAACATAGCATCGAAGGACATTTGATGGCACATAATGACAGTGGCCTTGAGACTGAAAGTACTACTGTAAATTACATTTTCAGTATAAATAAAAGCATTTTTTTTTCAGCCAAAGTAAAGCAAAGTTTATTAAAGGTTCGCTATAATGGGTAGTCTCTTAAGGAGCCTCAGTATCTGTGCCAGAGTCATTTGACACAGTGAGCTTGCACTAGATCATTCTTCAGCCTCTTCGTGGAGGCACGATGGGATCTTATATACAGAAAGGTTGTAGGAGGATTTAGTGGTGGTCTAGAAGCATTTTATTTTTCTTAGTTTGATTGATTTTTTTTTTTTTTAAGGAGATGGGGGAGGAACGTCTGGGACTGTGTTCATTTATTTGCAGAGTTCTGTGTAACAGTGCAAGTGCACACACATACACACACATTCATACTAGGTAGTTTGGTTGCTTAGGTAGAATGGAGTCCCTGTAAAATCTGGGCTAGGGTTCTTGGTTACTGCTTCAGGCGACTAAGGAAAATTGGGGACTTGTTTGTTTTTAACTGTCACTCTTCCATTCTGATGGGATTTTTTTTTCCTAAAGAGCTCTGATTTCTCTACTTCCTGTAGTATGGTCTGATTCAGATTCTTTTTGGAGTATCTGCATATTGTTCTAAAGCTATAAAGTGCCTTTCATTAGTTAAAAGTGAAAATAAACATCTGATTATTTCAACAATTGAATATTTGAGTTCATGAAACTATAGGTACATACTCTCTCTGATGGGACAAAGGTTATGTGTTTGACCAACTCACTTTCTTCATCCATAAAATGAGAGGATTGGACTAGATCTTGAAGGGGCCTGTATTGTGAAGTGATAATGAATATTCTGAGATTCTCTAACTTTTCAGCAGAATTCACACTGTTCATTAGGTCTACAGGACTTGACTCAGCACCATAGTAAACCAAGAGTTCATTGAGAGGCAGCCAGTTGGGACAATGGCTGGAGTCTGGAAGACCTGAGTTAAAATTCTGCTTGGGTCACTTATTTGCTGTGTGATCCTGGTCAAGTCACTAAAACTTAACCACAATTTTTTCATCTGTAAAAAATGGGGATAGATAGCACTTACCTCTTAGGGTTGTTGTAAGAATCAAATGAAATGACAAATTTTTATTGAAAATCTACTGTGTGCAAGATGCTGGGCTACATTGTACTATATGTACTTGAAAGTACCAAAACATCATTTCTTGTGGAATATTTTTTATGGTTCATGCTTTTTACCAATTCACATTGTTTGCCCCACCCAGCTATTCTAAGGTTGGTATGGTTGATCATACCTGGTTCTTTCAAAGTAAATATCTTTTTACTGCCTACCATGTATCATAGTGTGGGGTATTTTATGACTTTAAATATTTCACTTTGATTATGTACAATGTGTTTGTTTAGAATTAGACTCTTTTCAGAGTAAGACCTAATGTTCTCACTGTTGTTATACCCCACCAGAAATAGTCTTTGTGGATGCCTTTATGGTGCTCCTCTGTAGCTTTTCCCACTTGAATTGAATACAGATGACAATTTTTTCTCCCATGATCCAAACAGAACTACAAAGACTCTGCCTTTATAAATCTTGCTTCACTATCTACCTCTCCTCCCTCCCATTATTGTATGGGCTAATGCATCTTAACAGGAGTTCTATTTCTGGTGTGAGCCACAGGAAACAGACCACATCTGTGCTTTGTATGCCCCTTGGCTCATCACTGACATCCAAATACAATTCCCAAGCATGATCTGAATTCAGTTTTTCCAGTTTTCTAGTATGGACTATGGCAGTTTTGAGTCACCTTCACTCACTAAGAAACACTTCAAAGGCTCACATTAGTTCTAAAATTAATGATCGTTTGTCAGATCTGACCTGACAAGTTGATAGACTATATTAGGATGTTCAATTCTAGAAGTTTTTTTTTTTTTTAAACCAAGGAGTCAATGGGTTTGGAGTCACAGGACAGGGCTTTAGATATCACAGCATTGCTACTTGCTGTCTGTGTGATCTTGGGTAAGTCAATTTATCTAGGCCTATTTTTTTTCTATCAAAAAATGAAGGGGTTAGACTAGGTGGTCTCTTAGGTCCTTTCTCAATCTAGATCCATGATCTTCTAATCCTAGGACTCTTATCTATTACATTTATTTATTTATTTTTTAAGCAGTCGGGCTTAAGTAACTTGCTCAAGGTTACACGGCCAGTTATTTCTGGGCGTGGTGCTGAGTGTCTGAGCCCGGATTTGATTCCCAGGTCGTCCCAACACTGGAGCCGGTGCTCTTACTCGCTGAGCCACCTGGCCGCCCCTTTTATCTATTATAACAATGATAGCACGATAGTAAGTGCTCTCCAACGATCTGTTGCGAAATACACTGCTACGACCATTTGTATATGAATTCCATGAAAATTATGTGAAGAATAATACTGAAGGGGAAGAGGAAGATGAAAACCATTTACACAGCATTCAGTATTGCCAGGAGCTGCGCTGAGCGCTTTTTACCATTATCATCTCATTAATCCTCACAACAGCCCCTATGATGTTGGTGCTCTTCTTATCCCCATTTTACAGTTGAGAAAACTGAGTCTAAAAGGTTAATTCACTCGCCCTGGTCCACACAGCTAGAAAGTGTTGGAGGCAGGCTTTGAATTCAAGTCTAGCTGATCTGAGGCCCAGAGCTCTAGCCATGGTACCACCAGCTGCCACCACCACCACCACCACCACCACCCATCATCATCATTACCACCTTTAATTACCACCCACTATTTTCTTCATAAAAATTTTGGGGTGGGAGACAAGAGAAGACCTAGAAAGACATAAGGGGTTAAATTGGATTCCCTATCTGGTGTTCTGGTCCCTAGTCCTAACTTTTCCCTTTTTTAAATGAATCATTTTCCATGAAAAAAGCATAATCAACTTTCAATTATCAGTAGGTGAATTTGAACTGTGATACATGCAGAGCTGATCTTGCTTTCAAGGTCTTATGGAATGCCCCCATTCTGTTTAAGGTCTTGGTTGACATTTAGCACCACTTTTGTTTATTCTCACTTTACACATACCCTACACTGAAACCAAAACAATTTTTCTTCCCCAGGCCAGAGCCAGGAAAAGAAAAATGGATCTGCATTGTGCCTTATAATGGATGGTGATACACACACCACTCCCAGCATGGAATAGAGAACATGACACTAGGATTTGGAGAGCCTAAACTTAGACCAATTAATCAATCAATAAACATTAAGTGCCTACTATGTGACAAGCACTAGGGAAACAAAAAGAGGCCAGATAGTCCCTGCCTTCAAGGAGTTGAACAAATACAGAGCAAGTGATATACAGGATAAATAGGAAATAATTAACAGAGGAAGAGGGATTTGAGACTTCTAGAAAATGGTATTTTAGTTGGGACTCTGCCAATAGGCAGAGATGAGTGAGGAGATTCCAGACACAGGGAACAACCACAGCCAAGAAGCCAGGGTCACTGGATCAAGGAGTGTGAGACATTGAGTAGGTTAAAAAGGTAGAAACAGGCTGAGGGGCTATGAATGTTAAGCAAAGCATTTTGTATTTGACCCTGAAGGTAATAGGGAGCTACAGGAGCTTATTGAGGTGGAGAATGACATGGTCAGACCTGTGCTTTAGGAAAATCACTTTGCAATCTCTACTTCATTCAGCAGCCAATGGAGAGAGATGGAAGGGACCAGAAGTTGAGTAGAGAGATAGGATAGAAAAACTGAAAAGTTTTCTAGATCTTTCTGCATTTAAATTGAGTGTTCAAGTAGGGGTTATTATTTTATTTGATGTTTATGGATTTCTAGAACATAAAGCATAGCTAAATACAAAACATTTCAGAGCCCATTAGAAATGCTTTTGATTGTTGCTTTCCAGTGATTCTAGTAATATAAAGTTGATTGTATTATCAAGTTTTTAGTATTATTTGCCAGATGGAGTAGGAATAAACTTTAGGTTTTTTTTTTTTTTAAGCAGAATGTTTATAAAGATTTGCTTCAAGCAGTGCAGCATCCCTATTGTTTCTTTGATCCGAAGAGTTTTAAAGTTTTTTTAAATTTTATTTAATTTTTAATACTTTTATTTATGTTTTTTGATTTCACCTCAGTCATTTCTTAATATTCATACTTGTCCCACCACTGAAACCCTCCCTTTGTAACAAAGGAAATCTAACAAATGAAGATCTGGTCTCCACTCCAAATGCAGTAGAACATTGCATGTTGTGATGCTGCTCTTCCACAGAGAGGAGAGAAAGTGTTTTGCCACATTTGTTGTTCTCCAAGACCTTGATCATTGGTAATTCATCAGAATCAGCTGCCTTTTAACAGGAATATAATGGTACTAATTTACATTGTAATTGAATGTTCTTTCTTTTCTTCTTCATTCTGTATCAGTTCATACTTGGCTTTTGATGTTTCTCTGAATTCCTCATGTTTGTTTCTTGTACAGCAATTACATTTCATTTAATACATTTTATTCGGCTCTCTTGCCTAATTACTTCCTATTTTTATTATTATTATTGTTATTAATGTTACATGCAGCTCATTTTTTAAGCAAAGGTTTTGTGTAACATATAAAGTGCTGAGTTAGGAAATCTCTGAAAACATTAGTCACAACCACTACCTAGGAAGCAGATTCATAGGGACTGTAGAATGCAGAGCTGGTGGACAGTTTCAGAGTCATTTAGTCCAGCCATTCCCCAAATATATTGGGGACTCCTTAGGTCCATTGTAGGGGGTCTGCAAGGTCAGAACTATTTTCTTCATAATGCTGAGACATTTTACTTTCTAGTATACTAAATATGCAGATAAACCAGAGTTGCACTGGCAAATTTTTAACTAGCTCTTGAAAAAAAAAACCAAAAGGACGCACTTTAACTTTAATGTACATTAATAACAATTTCTTCATTGGCTTCCTAAGTTAGATAGCTTGAGGATATCCAAGGTGTAAATGCTGTCACTGAAAATTTAACAATTGGCTCTTGAAAGAGAACCAGCTCTCACACACATAAACAAAAGCTTGAGAATAGCTGATCTAATCCAAATTCTTCATTTTGCTATTGAGTAAACTGAGGCCCAGAGAAATAAATTGAGGAGTTAGGAAGCACGCCAGCTCCTCTGGTCTCTTTGGAAGGTAGCGATGGTTTCATTTTTTGTACTGATATCCGATCTCCCAGCACAGAGTTTCTCACATTGCTTACTATATGCTTAGTGGTTTATTACCTCTCTTTCATCATTTTTTTTTTTGTGCTTGTAATGGGAACACCCTCTACTTTGTTGGCACTCAACAAATGTTTTGTGAATTGAGTTGAGTTTGTTTTTAGCATAAAGTAACAGAATTCTTACCATTTTGGGTTTGCATCATAGGTGATATATATCATCAAGCCGCCTGCCATAGTGGATAGAGAGTATGGCTGGGATGCCCAAAAGCTGGGTTCAGATCCTGCTTCTTTTTGACATGTAGGGGTTCAACATTAAATGTTTCACAGAAATAATTTCTTGTTATCAGAGCATGAGATATTGTGAGCCTGGGGGCAGGTGAATTAACTTCTCCGTCCCCTAGACAGTTCCCTGGGACTTCTCTGCACTCTGCACCTTTTCTGCGGAGTCTTAGGCTAGGGAAGAGAATTTCCATTCTCCCATGGACTGACAGTTCAGATGATCCCAGATCCTTCTGGTCTTCCACAGCTCTTCATAAATGCTTTTTTTTTAAAATTTATTCACATCATCTTTAACAGCCTCATCTCTAGAAGGCATATACATTAGGAAAGAACTGACTCTGAGATTAAGTGAAATTAACATATGGTGTCCTCTATTAAAATAGTTAGTGATCTCTTATATTTTCTAATATATCCCTTGCCCACCACCCCTTATAAAAGTATTTTTGGTTGCAATATTTTTTTCCAGAATTTATTTTTTAGTTTTCAACATTCATTTCAACAAGATTTTGAGTTCCAAATTTTCTCCCCATCTCTCCCCTTCCCCCTACCCCAAGATGGCAAGCATACTGATTACCCCTTCCCCCAGTCTACCCTTTCTTATATCCCCCTTCCCCTTCACTTTCTTGTAGGGCAAGATGGATTTCTATACCCCATTGCCTGTATATCTTATTTCTCGTTTGCATGTAAAAACAATTTTTTTAACATTTGTTTTTAAAACTTTGAGTTCCAGATTCTCTCCGTTCCTCCCTCATCACCCACTCCCATTGTGAAGACAAGAAATTCCATATAGGTTATACATGTGTAGTTATGCAAAGCATATAATGAAGTATTTTTTTTAAGCAATCGGGGTTAAGTAACTTGCTCAAGGTTACACGGCCAGGCGTTTCTGGGTGTGGTGCTGAGTATCTGAGCCCAGATTTGATCCCCAGGTCATCCCGACACTGGAGCCGGTGCTCTTACTCTCTGTGCTACCTGGCTGCCCCTAAGCAATTGAGGTTAAGTAACTTGCTCAAGGTTACATGGCCAGGTGTTTCTGGGTGGGTGCTAAGTGTCTGAGCCTGGGATTCGATCTCCAGGTCATCCCAACACTGGAGCCAGTGCTCTTACTCGCTGTGCTACCTGGCTGTCCCAAATGAAGTATTTTTAAAAGAGAAAACAGTCGAACAAAACTGACATCAGCCCAGTCTGATGTTATATCTTCAGTCATAGTCCTTCCCTGAACTCTGACAAGAGGGGAGGGAGGAGGAGGCATGTCTCCTGTCTAATTTGAATCATACATTGTCTTTTAATTGGAGGCTCTTGGGAGGTAGCTTTTTTTTCCCGTCTGATCCATTTACTAAGTTCACTTCCCAAACCTTTTCTTCTTGTTAAATGAGTTGAAATCACTCTTAATATTTTCTGCTTTTAAGTAAAATGAACCTCACAAATTTATACCCCAGAATTTGTGATCATTTGAACAAAGGCCTGACTGGATCTATTTTATAAAGAAGTATTATTAGTAGGAGGATTTTTTCAAAGTGCTTAGGAAAATGAACTTTTAAAATACCTAAAGTTTCTAAAATATCCACTTGGGGACAAAATATGAGAATCATTTTGGCTTTTCCCCAGAAGGAGGTTCACCAAAGGACCTCTCCTAGGACTGCTAGCTTAGTTCTAGTAAGTCCGACTGCTTAGGACAATGCCTGGCACATAGTTGGTGCTTAATCAGTGTTGACTGACTGATTGAAGTCACTATATATTCTTTTTTTTTTTTCTTTTTGGAGGGGGGAAGGTAGGGCAGTTGGGGTTAAGTGACTTGCCCAAGGTCACAGGGCTAGTAAGTGTTAAGTACCTAAACCCGAATTTGAACTCAGGTCCTCCTGACTCCAGGGCCAGTGGTCTATTCACTGTGCCACCTAGCTGCCCCTGTCAATATATATTTTTGAAAAAAAGTAAAACTTCATCTCCTGTAAAGTAATTTGTAACCAGATTTTTAACAGATTCAAACTGATCTTCCACATAATTAATCTGAATGGGTTTGCATTGGTATAGGGAGTGGTTTTTGGCAATGTTCTGTGGCAAAACATTTTTATGACTGTAACATAATATTAAAAATAAAATGGAATAAAAGAGCTTTACTATAATCTGACTATTTAAATGAAACAAACAGGTTAAAAGGGTTCTGTGTATGGACTTAAATGCAAGTTATACTTCTTAACCATTATCATCTTCCCTGAAAATAATCTTCCTGGAATACATGAGATTATTGGTCACTGGGGAAAGGGGAGGTACGGAAATCCACTTTTGGTGTGTTCAGATGCTTGTGTTTTGTATGTTTCATTGCTTTTTTTTTTTTTTAAATTTTAGTTTGGGAGATTGACACAGTTTGTTGAAAAGCAGCTGAATATATTGGAATAGATGATTTGAAGAGTTTTGTGAGTAGTTATTTGGCACGTGAGCAATGAAGGGGCTCGGTCACAGGGGTGGGGAACCTGTGGCCTTGGGGCCACATGTGGCCCTCTAGGTCCTCAAGTGCTGGGCTTTGACTGAATCCAAACTTCACAGAACAAATTTAGGATTTGGTCAGTTTTGGATTCAAAGGGCTGCACTTGAGGACTAGGAAATGAGGCCAGTACTGTTGTATCCCAAGGCAGCAGAAGTTGTTCTGTGGTGGGACCTTGGTCCCAGAATATTGGGAACAGATGCATCCAGAACAGTGAGCAAGGTGCTTTTGTGTTCTGGCTTACTGATGCCTTCTCGGATATGATGGTATTTGAATAGGGAGTGCTTTGCTAAGTATTTTATGGTGTTATAACACAAAATGAACATTGATGGCAGGTAAGCATTAGCATTGCTTTCCAGCAAGGGTTTATCTGCTAAGTAGCTCACAGCTGGAAGTCATAGGCTTTCCTTTGGTCTCAGCTGGGCTTAGTTTCATTGTTCCAGCAAAACCTTAGTAGTTCCTGCTACTCACCTTCTACAGAGAAGGGAAGGAACTTTCCTAGCTCAACTCTTGTCTCTATTGAGGGAATGAGATTAAGTTGCACGCTGGTGTGCTATCTTGGTTAAATCACTTCTCTTTGGGCCTTAGTCCTCCCTAAAAGATCTCTGTGGTTCCTTTGCATCTCTGTGAACAAGCTGACTGCTGCTGGAGCCACCCATCCCACTAATTTGGCTAAGCATGCCCATCTCCACTGAAGAGCTATAGGAGATGAAATTGATTTTTCCCCTTTTTTAGTAGTGGCCGAAGAAAGGGAGGCCTACATATAGGGGCTGGCACATTGCAATTACTACAGTAACTGAATCTAAAAATGATACTGCGTTAAGAGAACATTATAATTTGGAGTGGAGAAAGACCATTTCAATTGTTCAGACTTTAGTATAGTATAAAAGAATCTTGGGGGATGTTCACCATTCACCCAAAGGACGTGTTTGTGAGCAATTGATAAGTAGATCCATCGTGAAAAAGTGTCTGGCCACAGTCCAAATTGTACATCAGAACCACGATGGTTTTGCATTTATTCATAACTCTTAATGTCTTTGAATACTGCCGGTTCTTTGGAGCTAAATCTGGGGATCTAGATTTTCTTTTACCCTTATAGATGAATGTAACAGGCTCTGCTGTGTACTGTCTTAGAAGTTAAGGTGGAGGGGCCCAATTTTCATCACTGATAGTAGATGTGCCCCATGCAATGGATTTAATTCTGAATACTTTCATATAAATCCTATTTTTATAAAATGGATCTTATTTTAAATGCACCTGAAGTAGCTTGCTATTGGGGGGGGGGGGAGCGATGTGATAGAAATTTTAAAGTAAAGAATCATTTCATCATTTTCCTAATTTTTATTAGGAAATCATTTATTATTTATTAATATAAATAAATAAAAATGAAATAAATAATTTATTAATAAATTAGGAAATTTATTAAAATATGTTTTTGTTTTCATAAATCTAGATTTCTTATATCAGTTTTGTTTGACACAGCTTAACCTGTATTTGGGTCTGCTCAGTTCTGGAGAATAAAAATTCCTCTTCAGGCACAGATGCTGACCAGCATGGAGTCAAATATTTTGGCCTTCCTCCCTCTTGGCCATGAATCAGGACTGATATGGCCTGAACTGACCAGTGGAGTTCTACTTTCCATATCAGCAGAACTCCAGGATGGACCTATTTCAGTTGGGACTTGTAAGCCGGAAATAAACTATTTTGCTACATCTAGCTTCCTGCCACACTTCCCCAGAATAGATATATCTTCTAATCTTACCCCTCCCTACCCCTGACATCACCTTGAGAACCCTCATGGAATTTTTGAACTATGGATGGTTGGATTTACAAGGAAAGGGATCCAAGGATGTGGCAGCAAATGGAAGGATGATGATTTTTTTCCTGGGGTGTGCCCAGGTACAAACAGCTGCAAACCCTGCTAATTGTCACTGTAAGATGCTTCACTGTTTGTGTTTTATTCCACTGATGGAGTGTAAACTTAACTTGGAGTACAGGAGTGGAGAAATGGACTGGGTTTTTTTTTTTTTTTTCCGTTTTTCCCTCTGTTCCCAGGGTCTTATACATAGTAAGCATTTGGCCCCATAAATGCTTGTTGGCCCGAATTGGATTCGATTGATTATTGTTTCTTTGTTCTAACAGGAGAGAAGTCTGTCTTACAGCTAGCTTTTAAAGATAAGTTTTAAAGCTCTCCAAAACTCTTTAATGTTTTAAAGAAGCAGCCAATTAAGAAGAAAAAAAAAACAAATTTGTTCTGGTTTCCTCTGTGATTGGCAAAAAGATCCGTTTTAATTAACTTCTAGATTTCTCTATCTTAAGCAGTAGATTTTTTTTTTAATGGATGTTTTCTTTTGACACACTGATACTGGTTAACAAATAGTCCTGTATCTTCCCCCTTTTTTCTGCCTCCTTATACACCCTCCCCCTCCCAACCAGAGTACATTTCCCCAGTTTGTCCTAATGGAGTGATTGAGACTGTTAACAAAAAGGAAGGCTGTGTGCTTTACATTTAATAGTATGGTGACCAGGTTGTGTGTATTTTAAGCAGTAGTTGTCTGTCCTTAATGATGAGATAATGATGTGGGAGTCTGGGTATTTTAACAGAAATCCTTTTAAGGACTCAAGTTGAACCTAAAATAAAAATTGAGGAAATGACCCATAGTGCTTCATTCTCATCTCTCCTATTTTGTGGGCTACTCAGTTTATATGTCTCATTGCCCTTAGGAGAAAATGTGTGATATAGGGGAATATACTGGGAAGCAGGAAGCCTAGGCTCTATTCTTTCCTCTCTTACTAGCTAGCACTGAGACCTCATCTTTGAAGCCCCAGTTTGTAAAAAGAGGAAGTTGGACTAGATGATGTCTAAGATTTCTTTTAACTCTAACAATTTTTAGATTGCTTTTGAAAAAGGTAGTAAAAGTTCATTTCTTTGCCAAACATTTGTCAGGCTCCTACTATGTGCCTGGTCCTATCCTAGGCCCTGGGGATACAAAACAATAGTCCCTGCCTTCAACGAACAAATATTCTATTGGTGGAGAAATACAATAAACATGAATAAGTAAATAGTGATCTATCTGTCTAGTAATTTACAGGAAGAAGAGAGCAACAGTACGATAAGGATCGGCCTCGTGTTAGAGGTGCCACCTGATTTGAGACTTATAACAAGTGAGAGATTCCAGGAGGCAGATGAGGAAGAAAGCCTAAGTATGTGACAGGCAGGGAGGTGACCTGTGCATAGAGGCAGGAGATGGAGCCTCAAGTTTGAGGACTAGGAAGTAGGACAATTTCTGTAGAAACTGGAAGGAGGGTAATGAGCAAAACTCATGGAAAGGTAGACTGGAACAAAACTGTGAATGTGTTTAAAGGCTAAACAGAGAAATTAGGAGCTACTGCAGGTTTGTGAGCCTGTGTTTTAAGAATGTCAATATGTCAGCTATATGGAAAATAGGTTGGAGGTAAGAGAGACCAGAGTTAGAAGCTATTGCAATAGTCCAGGCAAAAGTCAAAGAGGGCGTAAACTAGTGTGATAGCCACATGAGCAGGGACAAAGACAAGGAATGTTGTGGGGGTTGATTCAACAAGACCTCCAAGCTGATTGGACCTGGTGCAGGGAGAGGGAAAAGTCCAGGAGGTCTCTAAAGTTGTGGAGTCCTATGAAAATAAGAAAATCAGGAAGAGGGGAGAGTTGAGGGAGAAATAGAAGGAACTTTGTTTTGCCATGTTGAGTTTAGATGCTTACAGACCACCTGCTGGAAGAGTCCAATACAAATTTAGGGATGCAGGACTGGAGTTCAGGAAAGACTAGGGCTGGTGCTTAGTTGCGTTGAGAGATGATAGTCAAATCCACAGGGGCTAATGAGATCATGGAAAGAGAAGTGGTCCAGGACAGAACCCTGGGATATATCCACACATAAAGTCTGGGTGTGATCTAGCAAATGAGATTAGGAGAGGAGGAATCTTAGCAGGGAAGAGAAGGACAAATAGAGCAATTTGAGTACAACCCCAGAAGAAAAAATCCAGAAAATGTAACTAAAACAAGACTAAGTAAAAAAATAACTGAATCTTCAAAGATATTATTAAAGAAAATTACATCTTGATAGGTTTAAAGAATTGATCCCTTCACCTGAAGGAGTCAAACCAAAAAGTTGAGGCAGACCTTGTTGTGTAATTGTTTAGAGGGGGGATAGCACATAGCCTGCCAGCAAACAAAGACCCCTGGACATGGGTCTTCTCTTGGCCCATGGTTGCTACAGGCTGAGGAGGCGGGGCCATGACATGTTCAGCCCTTTTATATATGAATAATATGAGGATTTTGAAAGTTTCTATGAACTGGTACATACCAGATTGCCATAGACCTTTGTTTTTTTTTTACTTTATGATATATTTTGTCTTTCTCCTTTGCAATTTTCACTTCAGTGATGCCAATTTTGGATTAGACTATACAGTGGATTTGGAGAATCATGTAAACACAGTAATTATGAGCTTACTGTGCTATTTAAAGTTCATTTCTTTTATTTTGTCCTTTAGCCATTCTAATTGAACTTTTTTCTGCTTGTGATCAGAATCCAGTGAAAGATCTTTTATAAACACTCCTAACTGAAGATGGTCATTGTTGCAAATTAAATATAAAGATATTTAAAAACATGTGTAGTGTGTTACCCTTTCCATCCCAAAATTTCCTCCTTAACTATGCCCCATGTGGTCTCCATAGGCTAAAACAATTTGAGTCTGGAGGCTTGAAGGGAGGAATATTTAAATTGTCTTAAGAGTATGTTGACAGTTTTCAAGTAAAATTAATAAATACTTTCAGACACATAACAAAGAATAACTTACCAAGATTTATCTGTTATTAAATATTATTTTTTGCTGTGATTGTAATTGATGTGAACAAATCTTAACATATATATGTTATATATATAGCAGTATTCCATTCTAGTCCAGAAACATTAAAAAATTGTGTAAATACAGTCAACAGTGTGCTAAATTTGGAGTCCCTGAAATCTATCACAAAAGCTTGGAACCCTCTATTGTTTCAAAAATTAAATAAAATAATCCTTTAGGTTAATAATCATAGCTGAGCTTTTAGCAGTCTTTGCAAATGGCATTAATAGCCTTTCTGGCTGAACAAACAGACCCAGGAAGGGGAGGTGTAGGTGAAGTTGGGACAGTTATCCTTGTTGAAGGATGCATTTTTAAGTGGGGTATCTGGTATGGATGAAAAGGGTATCTTTCTTTGGCATGACCAGTTTGATTTCAAACTTTTCTCTTTCCTGGAAAAGTAGGAGAGAATGACAGTGAGACAGCCCTAATGCTTTAAAAAATATGTATGTATGTGTATATTTATATATATATATATATTTTGATATTGATATTTCTCCCTGCTAATTGCTACTGTCTTTCTCTCCCTTGCAATTCTGTATATTCTTAGGTGTATATGTTATTTCCCTTAATAGAATGTAAGATTCTTGAGGGCAAGAGCTATTTTATTTTTATGTATTTTTTCCACCTTCTAGCACAGTGTCTGACACATAGCACTTAATAAAGTCTTGTTGATTGCTTACTGCTAATAAATCAATGTCAGATCAGGCCTGTATTTGAAAAGTTCTGACCATGGAATTAATCACCTTAGAGTTGGAACCCATTGCTGTCGAAAAGGTCTTTTTGCTGTTTTAGTCATTAACTGCCCTTAGATAGGATCTATGATGGAGCCATCCTCTATTAAATTCTACAGTAAAATAATTACATAAACTTGAACATATGACATACAGTAGAACATAGCATTAAGTGGAGGTACTGGTATAATACCTGCTCCCACTATCTTCCTGCAGTGATGGAAAGCTAAAGTAAATAAATATTTGCGTACATCTATGTTGTATGTGGATATATGTGTAATATTTACATTTTTAAAATTCCTGGATTTTATAGGACTTAATTTTAATACTTTATGAGAGGTATTATGGTATAGTAGAAACCATGCTGGATTTATTTGTGGTGAAATAGAAACGGGTTTCAAATTTGACTCTGCCTACTGAGTGACCTTGGGAAATCATGATTATCTCTCTGCACCTCAGTTTCATTATTCATAAAATGAGGGGGTCAGACTGTATGACCTAAAGTTTCTTATTGGGTTCAGTGAATTCAAACATAAGCATTTATCCCACTATGTGAGAAGACACATTATTTTTATCTTTGTTGTCTAATAAATAGCTCTCATTCTCAAGGAATTTACAGTCTTTAAGGGATAATGGTTACAGTTTTAAAAACTACTATATACTAACTAATTTAAGAGAGGAAGGTGTGCTGCTGGAGGAGATTGAGGAGTGCTCATGAAAAACTTCCTGTAGGAAATAGCAAATGATTTGAACCATGAAAGAATCAATGGGTTTCTAAGAATCAGTGGTGACTTTGCTTGTACAGAGCATTGATGACCTGTATAGAAATGCTGATGTGAGAGATGGAATTCATGTTCAGTGAAAGACAAGAGGGCAAATTTGTCTGGAGTGTAAAATGTTTGAAGGGGAGTAAAATAAAATAAATCTATAAAAGCATTAAATGAGGGGGGCAAATAGCAAGGCATCTATTTTATCTTAACGATAATAGGGAGCCACGGAGGGTGCTTGACCAGGGGGAGTGGCAGATCATTTGCATGCATATAGGTTAATTAAAAAAAAACTTTCTTGCACATATGTGCTCTTTGAATGTGAAAACTATTTTAGGAGGCAATTTCCTAAGAATTAATTTTTATTTTAATCCTAATAATTGGTTTTATGCATATTTTATATTTTAGATCTAAGACAGTAGAATCAAAACCAGGTTATTAATAATCTTCATTTGATGTAATGGGATTTCAGTTATTTTTGGCAATTTGTATGAAGGATATTTGATATCTAAATATTCATGAAGGGAAATGGAACTACCAATGGGTAGATTTTGTGTTTAATATCAGACAATGAGTACAGGTGTATCTATTAAATCCTACGCTTGTATTTTCATGGTTCTGGGGTTCAAATAATTAGAAAAAAAATTTTTTGAAAAGAAAGTCCTTTTTAAGCTATAGGTAAACTACATGACAGAATTTCTAAAATATTGAAAATTTGTATAATGCATGGGACTTTTAAATATTATGTTTGGCTCTGTATATTCACCCTATGAAATCTGATATGACTAAATATAACTAAAGGATAAGTAATTAATAGTGAAAGTATATTGACTTATCAAACAACATTTTGCTAAGCTTTAAGATAAGGATAAATGAAGTTTGAGTGATTTCCAATGTCATGAGCATGCTGCCCCATATTATTCTATTTTTCCATGGTATCTAAATAATCTAACTATGCTTTAATTACATATAGATAATATACTAACTAGGCTAAATATGGTCTAGCTGAGAAGTAGCATAATGTTGACAATAAACCAAAACTGCAGAAAACACATCCTTGACTTTTGATGATGATGGTGGCCTGGATGAATAATGTTTCTAAATTTTAATTATGACTAAAGGCGAAGAAATTGATAACAGTGAGAATCAGAGTTATATTGTTAATCATTTGGTCTCATCCACCACCGCAAGATAACTTGTTTTTTCGAATGTCTGCTGCATTTTAATATAATGCAAAACTCTTCACTCATAGGGCCAAACATGTTAGATAATCCAATTTTGTGTATGAAGTAGTCATGGACAGTATAGTGCAGTGAGAAAGCTGATAGATTTGGAGTCAGAGTTCAAATCCTGACCGCCATTTCTTTATTTCCTATACGACCATGAGCAAGTCACTTAACCTCTCTGGGCCTCAGTTTCCCCAGCTGTAAAATGAAGGGGGTTGAAGCAGACGGCCTCTGAGGTCCCTGTCAGCAATGGGCCTATATGATTAAGCAGTTGGAAGTGGATATTCCTTTCTGTAGGTCAGAAAGTTGGCACACACTTTTAAAAGGTCTTGATTACATTATTTTACGCCTGGCCATTTATAAACTATCACTTAACTGGAAACAGTGATGCACTTAACTCACTAATATTTGAGTTGCCTGTGTGAAGTGATTTGTCGTGGCCTCTAACTGCTTCTTCTCTTCCTTCCTTTTTGTCACCCTGCAGTGTTCTGTGCCAAGGTCTTTGTGGCTAGGCTGCTCCAACCTGGTAGAGAGCATGTGCGCACTGAGATGCCTGCAGAGCATGCCCAGTGTCAGATGTCTCCAGGTGCCTTTCTTCTTTCTTGTTGTAAATGTGTTATGCGTATGCTGTGAACATTTGTTAAACTCTTGAGTAGTCTGTTTAATCAAATTGTTAAGTCTGCTAAATGTTTTGTGTAACCTTCTGCTCTGAAATAGCCCCAGGAAGCACACTTAGGGCTGAGAATTAGGGCTGAGAGGGCCTCTCTGAGTAACTTCTTCTCTGGCTGGGGATCCCTTTTGTGTTCTTTCTCCCTTGAAGTTGTGGTTCTAATAGTAAATAGTTATGCATGTTGCCCGTCACATTTTGCCTTATCACTTCTTTTGGTCTTTACTATTTTTGGTTTGACTAATTTCTGAAGGGTTCTTATGATAATACATTGTGATAGATGCTGAGACCTTACTTGACCATTTTTCCAACTTAAAAATGGACCTTGGAAGCGAGGAAACCCTCCCCCTCCCCCAAATTAAGAGTATGTAACCCCAGCCAGTGGCATCAATCCACCACGTGCTGTAGTACCGCACATTCTCAGCTTCATGCTGGTCCCTCAGCAGTTTGAGCCAGTGGGTCCTTCACTGTGACTCTCAAGGTCCGCAGACTGGGACTTTGCCAGATCAAGCCTGGCAGGGAATTCTAAGATGCTATTCACTTCTCCCTTTCCCCTTCCCTCCTTAGAGAGTCATGTGGCAAATTTAAACAAGAGTGAGTTTAGTTACCCAGCTCTTCAGGGAGCCAGACTATCTAAATCAGAGTTTAATTCGGGAAGCCTTATTTAGGGAAAGCATATGTGTTGATGCCTTATTTGAGTGGTAATATTAAGATATCATTTGTGTACCCCAATTTGGCCTGAAAAGAAATATGAAGTTACTCGAATGCTGCCTATGTGGCCTTCTTTCATGCAGGCAGCACTAATAAGGAAGTTACTGTTATCTCTGATGAGAGTGCCTTTACTACTATACTAAGGTCATCACTCTCTAGTAATAATTTTACAAACTGGAACTGAAACTAGGGAGGGAGGAAGGAGGAGAATAGCTTCCCCTCCCATTTGGGATCAAGGGCTTTTTGGTTTTCTTTTGTGTGGCTGACTAGAAATGCTTTGGGATCAGTTAGTTTGTCAATATGGTCATTTATTCAAATGTACTGTATTTGGAGACCACACTGGAACTTGGCTGTAACATCATTTGTCATAGACTAGAATTCGATAGAAGGTTGCCTTGGACCCTAGACAAGCTGGGGATTTGGTAAGGAAGTCCCATTAAGGCCTAGTTTATGAGTGTGTGGGGTGGGTGTCCTTTGTAAGATGCAGGGCACACACATGTTCCAGCGAGGCTCCAGTGTACCCTGGATGTTTATTTACCTTTGAAAAGGTGTTGCTGAGCTTGTTGATAATGTGTTTTTTAATGCTGCTCCTTTTCTAAATGCTATCAGTGCATGCCTTCCGTTTGCTTGCTAATGAATGAAGATATTTGTATTATAGTAACAGTGTTTATCTCTATTGCTGTTTATCTGAAAATTGTTACCTTGAATGTTATCCATTTGCTGATTGCATTGGTCTGACCCATTAAGTAAGAAGGGGTTGCACTTATAAAGAGTTATTGGAAGTGCAACTGGTGTTTTATTGTATCCAAGTAAAACAAAGTGACCAGTTGCAAACACTCCTCAGCCAAGCGGAAGCAGTAAGAGAACACTGCTGCTTTATTTTCATAATGGGGATTGTTGTGAAAAGTCTCTGAAGTGGAATGGGTGGAAGGGTAAAGGGGCAATCCACATTTGTTACAGACTTCTTAATTGACTCCTTTCCACACAAGATAAGTTTTTACATTAGAAAAATGGGACTTTGCCCTGAGCAGTTATCCCAGGAATGGGGAAATACATTCTTTAGAAGTAGGTAAGGAGTTTGTTTGCATATGGTTTAGTTTTCCCTGGTTTGGACTTGGGGTGCATTCTCCACTGTAAAATGAAGTATTTATTTAGCTGGACAGAATGAGCAAATCTGATATTGTGGTGTTCTGGAAGCTTTCAGGCATCAATCCCTACTTAACTCCCCACCTGCTTATGGGAGTGGTAAAGGGAGCATTGTGTGGCATATAATATGAACTAAAAGGCTTTCCCTCATGGTTCTGCTTAGCTTTATTCCATGCAAGGCCAAGCACTGACTTCCCCCTGCCTCCAACAACTCTCTGAAATGAAAAATTTGGAATAATGTCTGTGTCAACCAGCAAGCATTTATTAAGTACCCACTATATGCCAGGCACTGTGTCAAGTGACTGGTGATAGAAAGAAAGGCCAATAGGGGGAAAAAAGACAAACCCCCAGACAAACGAACCCTTGCTCCCAAAGACCTAATAGTCTTAATGGGACAGAGACAACATGAAAACAACTATGTACCAACAAGATACACATACATACATGCATACATGATAAATTGGAACTAATCTGAAGGAAGGCAACTTCTTATTAACTGATTTATTGATTGACTGATATGCAAGACTGAAACTTTTTCTTTTTGGAGGGGATAGAGTTGGGTGGGCGGGTGGAAATGGGAAAGCCTATTGTTTAAAGTCATTCTAATAACTGGAAGTGGAATATAATAAGTGGAATAATATTAAATGGGGGGGGGGAAGGGAAAAACAATACAGGATTGCACCTATGGAAAGAAATGAGGGACAGGGAGAAAAAGATAGGAGGAACATCGAGGAAAGCATTCCCAAAGTCTTGGAAGGCCAAACCAGAGTGTGGGTCTTGGGGTCATAGTGACGTCCTAGTTGGTCCAGGACCAGGGTGGGGAACCTGTGGCCTTGAGGCTGCATGTGACTTTCTAGGTCTTTGGGTGAAGTCCAAGTTTTACAGAATAGCTCCTTTTATTAAGGGATTTTTTCTGTGAAGTTTGGATTTGGCCAAAGGGCTACACTTTAGGACTTAGAGGGCTACATGTGACCTCGGCCACAGGTTTCTCATCCCTGCCTTAGGGCTTCTGACTTCAGATGGCTCATGTTCAAATTCTTAAGTAAATAGGGCTTTGAAAATAGTCTTTCAAATTTGATGGGCAAGGATTACTGAATAGCAGTAAAAGCTGGAGGCTGAGAGCACTATAGGTCTTGTGGACTTGCTAAGCTAGAGCCATTAAGAAACATAGCCTTCATTTCATTTAGGTAAATGAAGAAAGCAAAAGAAAATAAAACGTGAACCTCAGTAATATATTGAAACCCAAACTGAACCCAAATGTGAATTTTTTTTAAGCTGAACTTTAAGTGGTTAAAAAAAATACCTAGTGGTCCAATTAAGACTAGAATCAAACCCCTCTGTATTTTTTTTTTTAAAGCAATTGGGGTTAAGTAACTTGCTCAAGGTTACAGGGCCAGTTATTATTTCTGGGTGTGGTGCTGAGTATCTGAGCCCGGATTTGATCCAGGTCATCCTGACACTGGATCCGGGGGCTCTTACTCGCTGAGCCACCTGGCCGCCCCTAAGCAATTGGGGTTAAGTAACTTGCTCAAGGTTACACGGCCAGGTGTTTCTGGGTGGGTGCTAAGTGTCTGAGCCCGGATTCGATCTCCAGGTCATCCCAACACTGGAGCTGGTGCTCTTACTCGCTGTGCTACCTGGCCGCCCCTGTATTATTTTCTTCATCTAATGAATAGGAACATTAGAATAGCTAACAATTATGAAGTATTTTAAGATTTGAAAAACGCTTTTCATGTATCACATTTGAGCCTCAGGGCAGAGATGGGATTCAAACCTAGGACTTCAGACTAAAACTCCCAAACTGTCCCCACTCCCTTGCCTCCTTTTCTCAGGCCAGATTCCAGCCAGATTCTTTTGACATTCTGGTCTAGTAGGTTTAGATAATATATAGGCTTGAATTCTGTGTTTAAGTGAGTTCCCTGAGCGTTGCTTCATCCCAGGTGTTGTTTTTAAAAATACCTTTTGTTCTCTTAAACACTACTGCTCTGTCTCATCTCTTGATGCAGTCAAGGCCTATTCCTGCCCACTGTTTGCAAGTGCACTTTCCCCATTGCCTCTTTGCTTTCCCTTCTTGGTTTCTCTTTCATCTCCTTCTAATCATCTTCAGCACCTGTGAGCCTTTCTCTCTCATTGTACTTATGCCAGGCATATCCATACCTTCTTCACCAGGCTCCTAGCCAAGGTCCTCCCACTAAACTCTTAATGGCTGCCACATGCAGAAGATGGCAGGGCCTTCTTTTATCCTCAGACACTGATTTGAGGATTCTTTGTATTGTGGATGTTACTATGTTGAATAGTTTCTGTCTCGGCCACAAGATGACGGAGCACTTTTCACAGAGTAGGTGCATGCCTGAATTTAGAGAACTGAAGGCCAAGAATGTAAAAACCCCCTTGGTAAGAACAGATTGGCTTTTTATTCCTAGTGGATGAAAGTGTAAATGGTGAGGGCCCTGAAAGTTAAATGAGGAACAAAGAGAAATCAGTACATCTTTAAAAGAGGCTTTCTATGTGGTTTGGTTGTGATTTGGGGTTCACATAGTGTCTTTTCTCTGAGCAGAGGGATGGCTCAGTGATCTAACCTTCTGAAGCAGTGAGAGTCAGTTTTGTATTTAGAACAAGGCCTGAAGATTTTTGTTTATTCTGAGATGAAAGTCAGTTTCCAACATGGGAATGTTTTAAAGTTAAAAATGCCTGTATTGAATATTTATAGAACGCAGTTCCTCCAACTGCTACTAAAGTTTTTTTTTTTTTTCCCTCATGCCTAACTGTGGCATAGAGGTGACCCTGGCTTCATAAAAGCCTTTGCCAGCAGAGTACAAACTTGGGTGGATCTGACGGAGGCAGAAAAAGTTCTGATTAAGGGTGAAATGCTAAGTCGTGTCCAGCTGAAGACCATCTTATTTACCTATAGAAAAAGTCAATCAATTGAAGCTTGGCCACTGTGTTTGGTGGGAGGATGGGAAAGGAGTTTTGCATATCAGAGTCATCATAGAAGAGTTGTTCTGCACTGGTGGAGAGGCATTATTGTATAATTTTGTAGTCACACAATTTAGATTTTCACAAGGGTTGAAAGTAGAAAAGATAAAATCAGCACAGTATAGAAGAGAGACAGAAAGGGAGGAAGAAGGAGAGAAATATAGATGCTTAAAAATTGGAAGGAACCTTTGGATGTCATCTAGTCCAGTCTCCCATTCAGTGCAGGAATTATCTCCTGTGATATCTCTGATAGCTTGTCATCAAACCTCTCTTTCAATATTTCATGTGATAAAGAGCTTGTTACTTTACAAAGCACCATATTCATTTTGAACAGTCCTAATTATCACTGGGGCAACGAGGTGATAGTTGCTTAGCATTTGGAGCCTGGAGTCAGGAAGACTCATCTTTGTGAGTTCAATTCAGCCGCAGACTCTAGCTGTGTGATTCTGGGCAAGTCACTTAACCCTGTTTGCCTCAACTGTAAAATTTCCTTCCTGGAGAAGTAAACGACAAACCACTCCAATATCTTTGCCAAGAAAACCCAAAAATGGGATCACGAAGAGTCAGACATGACTGAAAGTGACTCAGTAGAATATTGTCAGTGGCTTTTAAGGTTTACAAACAATTTTTTTTCCAGTAATGCTATTAGGTAATGGTAGGCCATTATGTTTTGGAGTGGTTTGGACACTCTTGGCCCTCAGCATAGATTCAGAGGGCCAGGATTTAGTTTTTAAATAAAGCAGCCTCAACTCAGTCTATCTTTTTATAGTTACAATCCTTGCTTTAGAAACAACTCACAGCAGATGAGTGGTCAGTAGTTATATTCTTCACATAATTTTAGAGTTGGCTGTGCCGTCAGAGGTCATCTAGTTCAGTCCACACCTGAACAAGAATTCCCTCTATCACACCAAACAAGAGGCCATAAGCAGCTCATCCCGCTTGTGGGTAGCTCTAATCTTCCTTTCCTCAGGCCTAGATCTGCTGCATGGCAACTTCCACATGTCGCTCACATTTCTGCTTGCTGGGGCCAAGTGGAACAAGCCTAACACTTCTCTTCCCCGTGAGGATCCTTTAAATACTCGAAGCCGGCTGTCACACACCCCGTAAGTCTTTTCCTAACTAGACTAAACATTCCTGGTTCCTTCAACTGATACTAATATGGTAAAGTTTTCCTCACATAGATCATATCATTTGATCCTCCTGTAAGGGGGTCTGTAAGGCCAGTAGCACAGGCATCAACCCTCAGTTTTACAGGAGAGAAATAAAGTGACTCATCCATGGGTCAAACAGCTACCAGGTGTATTCTATGAAGGACTGAACATATAAGCGTCTGGGCCTATAAGGTTCATTGTTTGTGGCACAGTACTTAGGCCAAGGGCATATTTCCATACGTAAAGATGACACCCCAAACTTAGCAAACTGATCAAGAGCCTTTGCCATTATTCTTGAAGGAGATTGGCAGAGAATGTGAAGTGATCTGCCAAATCTGTCCCTACTACTGGGGGAAGAAAAAGGAATCTCTTAGTTTTTACCTGACACAAGAGAACATCTGTGCTGTACACTGGATCTGTAGGTCCATCTGGTGGGTCAGCACTTTAGAGTCAGTAGACAAGAATAGAAGGAATGTTTATACTGAAGAGCCAGTAGACCTGGACTTAAATCCTGGCCTTGACACTTATTAGTCATTGGACCCTGGGCTTAACCTGAGTCCCAGTTTCTTCATCTGTAAAATGAGGGTAGTGATACTCAAGCTACCTCAGAGGCTGTTGGGAAGTAAAGCACAATGAAACCTTTAAAGCTTTATATAAATCCAAGTCAATATTATTGTTATTCCTTTCCCCAATGCAGATCATTACTCATCCAAACTTTCTCAATCTGAACATACCTTGTCTATCAGGTTTTTCTGTAAGTCCTCCAAAGCAAATCTATCCAATATGTTGGAGGCCCCTCTTCCCAGTCTTTTAGTAGTGCACTTTAAACATAGTGTTTATGACATGGAAAAACAAAGCCAAACTACTGTGAAGATAATTGTAACTTAGACACCAACATCCATTGCAGAGGATGGTGATATTGAAAATGCCATCAAGAATTTGATGAGGGCCTTCAAAGTGAAGGTAGGCATAGGGGAGAACAACAAAAAATCCATTGGAAAATATGATTTGGAATAAAAAAATAAAAGGGGCCAAAGACTTGTGGACTATTCAGATGCCTCATGCATGAACAGACTATATCACATACATTAAGCATAATGTATTATTAGTTAAGCTTTCCCAAATATTCTGTGAACTCTCTTTCTAACTGAACAATGCCAGTTTGGGAAGCTAGCCCACACAATTCAGCTTAAAAGTATAATTCAAACAGGATCTAGTTGCTAGGATATGGTTAGAATTTTCACGGGAGTTCCCTCTGTGTGCCATAAAAACATACTTGACCTTCTTACACCGAAGGGTATTTCAGTCTGGAAGAGGTTCCTAGGTATGAGTTGAAAAATTCTGCCACATTACTGTAGCAGTTCATGAAAAAGCATACACCAACTCAAGTTACAATCTTGACCTTCACTCACAAAACTGCCTTTCCTATAGATCCAAGTCCTAACGATCCAGTTCATTCAACAAAGGCACAAGCAATGATGGAATAGTGGGTATGAGGAACAATTAATAGACCCATTTGACTAGAACTTAGAGTGGGTGAAAGGAATTTATGGAAATAAGATTGGATAGCAAGGTGGGAGCTAGGTTATGGAGGGCTTTCGGTGCCAGTCTGAGGATTTTTTACTTTATCCAAGAGGCATTGGGGAGCCACTGAAATGAAAAACAAAACAAAACATTTTAGTGATGTCTTTTGTTTTATTTTATTTATTTTTTATAAGGCTGAATCTGTCTATCTTGATCAGACTTGGTCTGCCTTGCCCCTTCCTAACCATATTAATGTCCAACTAAGTCAACTGATCTAAGTCACTGGTCTGCTTGGTCCACTGCTGCTCTGACTCGGGGGTAGCATGCATATATATATATGCACTTTTTTTTTTGGAGTGGGGAAGGCAGGGCAATTGGGGTTAAGTGACTTGCCCAAGGTCACACAGCTAGTAAGTGCTAAGTGTCTGAGGCCGGATTTGAACTCAGGTCCTCCTGACTCCAGGGCTGGTGCTCTATTCTCTGCACCACCTAGCTGCCCCCAGAGTTCACTTTCTACACAAAACCTTGGGCAATTAGGTACCGGTAGTATTTTCCACCTGTCCCAGCCTTCTTTGTTGCAAGTGACTTGACAAGAGCCTCATATCCCATACATATCTATTAGAGATACCATTCTGTGTCTTTGCTAATGTTGCCTGTTCTAGACACTTAAGTTCTGGAAACACAGGGAAACATGATTGTTTTCCTTGTTGCTTTTCCTCTCAATGTGCAACAGAGCATCATACACATGTGAGCACTTGTAGTACAAAGAATAGAGTGATTATGAAGGTTAGCATTGTAAAAAGATTTGAAATGCAGTTTCATCATCTGTACACCATCTGGAATAAATTCTTTAGAAGATCCAGTTATCCTTTGTGTATATATTTTGATTCTGTACCTTATTTCTAATATTGTTCTCGTGGAAAGCAGTATTGATTTTTTTTTTTTCCTAAGGAGGATGTGTGAGAAGGAAAAACTTAGCTGTAGCTATATATTCTAAGAATTTCAAGTTAAAAGCACATGGGATCTCAAGTATGAGAAGGAATAACTTCTATAGGACTCATGGGCACCTACCTGCTTCCCATACTGCCCTCTACTGCAGGACTATGAACATTTCAGAGCATTGTTTCCTCATTTTAGACACAGGACTCTGAGCCTTGTCACCAGAAGACTCCATAGCTCATACAATTCTGGCTGCTTTATTTACTCCACCCCCTGTCCTTCACTTTCCCTTTCTTTTTCCCCATGCATTTTGGGTTCTGAAAGAGGCAAACACATGGAAAGCCAGAGTCAAACTTTTTCATCTTTTTTTTCCCTCTGGCTTCTTGCATACTAGCTGTACAGTTAGAACAAACTTCCCAGAAAGCCTTGATATCAGTGGGTGACAGGGGGCCACTTGCCATAAATCAGTCAATCAACAGACATTTATTGGGCACCTACTATGTGTCAGCACTGTATTAGACTGTGGGAATACAGGTAAAAAGATTGAAACACACTCCATTTTCAAGGAGCTAATGTTTCACTGGGGGAGACAACAAGGACATATATAAGAAGATAAAATAAATTCTGTCTTGTTTCATCTTCCTTAGCTTTCTTTCAATAATCCTGCTTACATCATATGAGAGATTCTGTTTTTATTTACCTATTTTATATGTATAATGTAATGATTTTATACCTAAAATATATGTGCACATTCATAGGGAAAGTTTTCCTTGTGAAGGATTAGTTGGCATAAATGTGGATGATTTCATTGTTTTAATTATTTGGATGTTGGTATTCTGTGCATGTAGCATAAGTTAACTGTCAATCTACCAATAAGCATTTATTAAACATTTACTATGTGCCAGACATTGTGCTAGTAAATGAAGGTACAGTGGTTCTTTAGATAGAATATATTATTTCCTGGCCTTTTTTATGAATAGGGATTTACTGCAGGATTAGCAGCTTTATTATTATTATTTAACTTTAGAGAATTTCCTGACCTAAAGCATCAATATTTCAGCTGACAAATCTCCCAACTTACTAAAAGCTTTGTTCCAGAAGTTTATTTATGAGTCAGTCATGTGGATATATTTTCCTGTAAAACCAAAGTTATATATATGATGGTGATTTTTCCAGGTCTTCCATTTATTCCTGATTATAACAGAAATACAATCCCTAAAAGTACACACCTCAAAAGTATTTTCCTCCCACAGAAACAGGATGTTAGGCCAGCTATCACTAGAACAGTTAATTCCATAGGAACAATGTTATTATAAATGCATCATCAGCCTAAATAAGTTAAAGTAGCATTTTGGACTTAATGATGTGGTCTGACAATTGTATTACCAAGAAAAAAACAACTCGAGTCAGGGAATCCTAATGAGGGTTAAGACTGTATTCCTAGCCACCATTTATAGCATTGTTTCTATAGGGTAATGTATTCTAAAGTCCTTACTCATTGGTTGGGAATTGGGATCCCAGAAACATCTGTCTCCATGGCACCCAGCCCTTGTTCTCCCAATCTAGAATGCCTAATAACTAATCATGCAAGTGATTTGAATTGGGGAACAAAGAACAGTGGATAGCTGGTGGATAAGAAGGGGACAGTAGTTTCTCCCAGTTAATTTTCCTTGGGCATTTGATGCTTGATAAATCAGATAGGGTGGCACCTGCAGTAGGGTACAGAGAAATCTGGATTGCTGTTTGAGTTTTTCCTGCCTTAGTCCTAAAGATCTTACGTATGTGTACAGATGACCATTAGTGACTCACATGAACAAACCAAAAGGTAGAAATACTAAGATATCCTCTTCCTCCCCCCCTTTCCCAGTCATTGCTAGGAAGAAAGAGAACTCTGCTTAGGTTATTTGTATGTGACCAGCACCTTTGGACCAGTTTTCTCTTAACAGCTTCCAAAACTTATTCAGATGATAGTCTTCTTGCTTCTTGAGGCTTCTATAAGTAATTCTTGTATTCAAAGACTGTTGGATTTTGGAAGTCAGGATACTTGGGTTGCTTGTGTACTAACTTATTGTGTGACGTTGGCCAAGTCACTGAACCATTTGGGGTCTGCTTCCGCGTATGTAAAATGAAAGGATTTTGCCGCTTGACCCTTGAGATTGTAAGAACATAGCTTTAGATGTAGAAGAGAATTTGGAAGCTGCCCATTGATTGATCCACTTGCCCCTCCTCCAGCCCTTTCATTTCACACATGATGTAATAACCAAGGCCCCGAGAGGAGGGATGACTTGCTCAAGGTTAACTCAAGCAATTAATGGCGGAGGTGGGATTGATCCTGGGTGCTCAGGTTCCAATATATCGCCCCCTTTGTTTCCTGTTGTCCTGGGAATGTTAAACAGGGCTGTTATGTGCACACCCTGCTGTCTGCTTCTTTGGTAGTAGTATCTTTGACAAACACTAGTATCTACCCCTATTTTAGCACTTTATTTACCATTAGAATATTCACCAAAATATTTTTGAGTTCCTACAGATCACCTCTGTACTCTTTTCCTTGGTGATTCCTACCATCCATTTCTGTATCTTAATTATCTCTACTCAGATGACTCAGATCTATGTTCCTAGCCCCGCGGGACAACTCCATCTGAATCTTGTGAGCACCTCAAACTCAGCATCCAAAATGGCTTTTATCATCTTCCCCATGCCTCTTCTTTTCCTTTCTCTTTTGAGAGTGTCATTGTCCTCCCAAACATGCTTGTTTCTCCTCACCCCTCACTACTCTAGAAGTGGCTACACTAGCCCTCATCACCATTTGTCTAGACTATTATAATAACTTCCTAATTGTTCTCTCTGCTGCCTGTCTTTGCCCTCTCCGATTCCATCTTTCACATTATCGCCAAGAGAATCTTGCTAAGCCATACTTCGGATCATGCCATTTCCTTGCTCAAAAGCTTTCAGGGTCTCTCCCCTAGTGCCTCAAGGATAAAATCTAAACTCCTCCAAGAACTTAAGACCTTCCCACAATATGGCTCCAACCAACCTTTTCTAGCCTCATTGAATATAACGTCTCTTCGTTAACTTCACATTTCTGACAAACTGGATTACTGGCTTTTCTGTAATGTGACATGATCTCTCCACTGTTATGCATCCACACAAACCTGGAATGCTGCTTCTCCCTAAAATTACTTAGCTTCTTTCAAGTCTCAGTTCAGGCATGACTTTCTTTGTAAAATGTCTTCCCCTGATCCTCCTGATTTTTCATCCCTTCCCTCTCTTCCCACAATATACTTTGATCTTTCCTAAACTCCCTTCTTTGTGTTTTACTCCTTTATGTACATGTTTTGTTGGTGGACAATAAGATTCTTAAGAGTAGGACCGGACTATATCATTTTTTCCCTTATATTTCCAATGTTTTTCTTATGTGGTGAGAACTTACTGAATTTTTAATAATTGAATTGACTCAAGTCACTAGGCTTTTTGATATGGCCAGACTCTGTTTTCTTTCCTATTTTAAAGAAACCAGGTGAATTCACACCATGGCTTCTGATAAGAGGTTTTTGGGTATGACTCTTCTTGTACGTTTCCATTGCCCCCATAGCACTCAAACAATGAGCTATGAACTTGGCCATGCCTTTTCAACCCATCCTCAAAACACAGATCTTTAAACTTGTAGCTTTGATTACAAATTGGGAGCTAAGGAACTATTCTTTTTACATATATAAAGCTTTTGAGGTTAGGAATTTTTGGCTTGAAGTGTATCAGTCTGTTAGATAGTGTCACCTGCTGGTGAAATATGATATTACAGGTCTGTGCCCATTAAACACGACTGGTACATTAAGAAAAAGAATAAAAGGGAAAGCAGTAATATTCCAGGAGCTGCAGTGGAGACTTCAGGGATCACCAATCATCCAAGAAGTTCTTGGGGTTTTGGAGATAGTGAGGTGGCCAGTAATGGAAAGGAAATCCTAAAGTTAGGGGAGTGCTACAAAGGAAAAGTGGCAACTAAAATTCTATAGGAGACATAGTGCTATGGTATTGTACCAGCATGCCGTGGGGCTGTTTACCATTTTAACTCTTTTCCTTGGCAAAAAGTCTTTTGAGAAATTAAAAAACGAGAACTCATTCCTATTTTTGGTAGTTTGAAGTCACTGGAAAAATTACATTAGTTATTACTGAATTTAGCTTTCACTTTTTCACTGGAATAGATCCATTAATAATAATAACTGATGCTCTATCAGTTAATATATATCCATAACAAGAACAATAAGTGATGTTTATAAGTGCTTTAAAGTCCGAAAAGTACATACATCACTTCATTTGTACTAGAAAATGAAAGCCAGCACTTATATATGAAGAAGATTAAGCTAATGTAGATAATTTAAGTGTGTTTCTTCTGCTGCTGCTGCAATGCCCTTGGTTTTAGCCATTCTTAATGTGCCCATCCTAATGAGTTGTTTTACTGGTGCCTGATGATGCCCTGGCATTCTTTCCTAGACTTCCCCCATATTAGTAGTACTTGTTTGCAAGTCAGTTGGCCAGTGTTAATGACAGATAACTGGCCCCATATATAAACTGAATAAGACAGCCACACCAGCACTGCACTTTATTGATTTGAGTTAGCTGGCCACAAAATATGTAGTATCCACTATTTTGCTAAATGAGTCACCCAACTGATGGAGAAACTTGGGTCATCTTGGAAATGCTATTCTTGAAAAAAAAAAAAGTAGCTGCTGGTACCCGTGCTACTTCTGGATGTTGGGAAAGCTATCTCAAAAATAATGTAGTACCAGTACCAAAGTAAAAGTGTGTACTCTAGAGTTCACTTCTTATCAGAAAATTTGACCAGCATAGGGTTGGAGGTTTTGTTTTTTTTTTTAAGCAATTGGGGTTAAGTAACTTGCTCAAGGTTACACGACCAGGTGTTTCTGGGTGGGTGCTAAGTGTCTGAGCCCGGGATTCGATCTCCAGGTCACCCCGACGCTGGAGCCGGTGCTCTTACTCGCTGTGCTACCTGGCTGCCCCTGGGTTGGAGTTTTTAAAAAATATTTTATCCTCAGAAGATACATATGAAATAACAAGATAAGATTCTAGATATAGCAGTGCTTTAGGAATGGATCACCAATGAAACAAAGGCTTTCTTGCTGTCATTGTAGTTCTGCTTGGTTAAATATGTCACACTGATGGATGTTAGAAGTCCCAAAATAAACTTCTTATATTAATTTCTTTGATGTAAATAGGATTTTGACAAATTTAGAGGCATCCAAATTTTGTCCCAAAGCCGTGCAGGCCAAAGCAATGACACCGTTTTTTTGCATCTAACATGCTACCATGCAGTCATCTTTTGAAGAGTACCAAGCAGTGGGCTGGGTGGGAGATTAGTGGAAAAGAAGGAAGTGACATTTCTCTTTCTTTTCTTTTTTTTCCACAGTGTAACACCCTTGAGACGCTTATAGCTCTCATTTGAATTGTTTTTACTCCAAAAAGAGGCAGAATAACAATTTCCTATAGGCATAGTGTTTGACAGTGTACAAAGTGCTTCATATTCATTATTTCTTTTTAACTTCATCTTGGGAAGTAGGCTGGACAGGTCCATACTACTTGTTTTTCAGAGTGGAGAAAACAGACATAGAGAAGATAATTCAAGTGTCAAGGTCCAAAGTTGTGTAACCAGTAGCTAGTAAAAATGGAAGGTAGAGCTGGGATTAGAACCTGTCTTCCAAATCCTTGCCAAGGGCTCTATCAATGAATAGCTCAACCCATGCATGTAATAACTTCATATATTAAATCTTCTATTGGAAAGTAGTAGGAAAAAGGATGGATATCAGTTTCAACTTATTTTAGTTTTTCCTTTTTATATCTCCCAGTAGTTATGCAGAGAAGGCAATTGAGAGAGTAGTAATAAGGCTATATTGTTATTTCAAAAAACTCTTCCCCAAAGTTATGGAAACCCAAGCTGGACCTCTCCCTCTTTACTTGGCACGTTTAACTAATGGAGTTAGTAATTTGGGGGGGTTTTATTATCTTTACTTATCTACTTTGGAAGCTGGATGTTTTGCCTTCTTGTGTCTTTGAGGATTAAAAATCACAATTAACCCTAGATTGGCTGATTGAAAGGAACTGTATCCATCTCATTTCCCTCCTCCCACCTTATTTAAAGCTAATAAAGTTAACCTGTGTAGAGAGGTGAGAAAGTAACTTACTATATTTTTCACGACAATTTTCTCTTTTCCTCTTGATGCTTAACTAAAATAAGAGAGCTGGCTGTGTATTGTGGCCTGATATTTTTCCAGACAGTAATTCTGCAGGGAGAAGCATAGAGATTTCCTCTTTGAAAACCTGCTAGGAAGGCTTGATAAAATAAGCCAAAGAGATGTGAATGGTACCTAAATATTTCTCTGTAAAATAGAATTTAATTAAGTACAGTTAAGATTTCTTTAATTCTTAATTACTAAGTCTTCAGAGATAAATAGGGTTGGAAGGATATAGAAATAAATAATGTACAGCCCTCCTGGGGAGTGAGAATTAGGACAGAAGTTTTTCCTTTTCCTTTATTCACTGAGGAGTGAATTGGCTTTTCCCTGCCTGCCTTTTCTAGAAATGCCCCTCAAGAATTCTTCAAGTTCCTTGTCCCATAGCTTATGAAACTAATTTTTTTTTCTTGCTGTAAGAGTAAGTCCTGCCTTGCTGTTTGTTGGAAATCCTTTGGAGAGAAAATGATACCATGATTGATATTCACTCAGGATTTTTGTGATATCTAGGTTGACTGAATAAAAAAAAATTAAGCCAGTAATATATCCAAAACATTTGACTAAGTACTGAGAATACAAAGACAGACAATCCTTGTCCTCAAGAAACTTACATTTTAATAAGGGGAAACAATAGACAGAGAGAGTGGTGAGCAGGGAAGGGCAGATGCACTTTTGGTTAGAACAGGGGTTCTAACCAAATCAGTTCTTAACCTAGGATCCATGTGTAGATTTCTAGGGAAGCTGTGATCTTGGATGAGAAAAAACTTATTTTTTTAACCGTTGGTTTCCTTTGTGATTCAGTGTGTTTCATTTTATGCATTTAAAAACTTTCTGAAACAAAAATGTTTAAGAATTTTATCTAGAAAGTTGTGAAAATGTGAATGGTGCCTTAGGGAGAGAAAGATTAAGTCTTTCCTGGAGCACTGCCCAGGTTCTTTTTGATTAAGTTTAGAACAGGAAAGGAGTAATGATAAGAGAGTAAGGGTATTTAGTACCCTGGCAAGGCAGATGGTGAGAAGGTAACTGACAAGCAAAACTCAATATTGGGTGTTTTTGAAGGAACCAAGTGGAAAATACCATTTGGGGAAAATACCAAAGATGTCCATAGCATAGACAGGAATTGAATGTGAATGTAAAAGAAAGGAAATTGATGGATACTGTCACCACAGATCCATCAAGATAGGATAATACCATATGTTAGTTTCCAAACACTGGCTTCTAAGTGAGGTGCTAGGACCCCCCCCCCCCTTCTTTGATAGGATTATAGATTTAGACCTGGAAGGCAAGAGCTTGGAAGCCATTCTCAGTCCAGCTCCTTCATTTTGTAGATGAGGAAACAGAATCAGAGAGGTTGGAACTTGCTCAATGGTAGCACAGAATAAAGACTCAAATACAAGTCTTTTGCTTCCCAAATCCGGTGCTCTCCCTTTAATTTCTTTCTTCATTTTTTTTAAAGCAGTTGGGATTAAGTAACTTGCTCAAGGTTACACGGCCAGGTGTTTCTGGGTGGGTGCCAAGTGTCTGAGCCCGGGATTCGATCTCCAGGTCATCCTGATACTGGGGCTGGTGCTCTTACTCGATGTGCTACCTGGCCACCCCTCTCCCTTTAGTTTCAATCATGTATGTAGCCCATAGAATTAAGGCCTTTTAGAACTGAAAGGGCATCATTTCCTCGTATAAATTGAGATCACACATAATTCTAATGGGTAATTAGGTGGTTCAGTGGATAAAGTGCTTGCTGGGCCTGGAGTCAGAAAGACCTCAGTTCAGATTCCAGCCTCAAGACACATACTAGCTGTGAGACATCGGCTGTAAAATGGAGATCGTAACAGCAGTATCTACTTCGAAGGGTTGTTATAAGGATCAAGTGAGGTATTTGTAAAAAATGTTTAGCACAGTACCTGGCACATAGAAGATACTATATAAATGTTTAATCCCTCCTCTTGCTTCTTAGAAGTACCATTTGCCTCCTTCACTAAATTTTGAACTTTGATTAGTACTGAATTTTTAGAAAGAAAAATAATCATGTATAAGCTTCGGTTAATGAGTAGTTATTGAATGGAAAGGGTTTTCTAGTCTTTGAATATTGTAGATTGGATTCTTCCGTTGCAGGGGGGATAGAATTAGGTCTGTGATGCCAAATGCAAGCAAAAAATGGAGGCCCCTTTAAACCTTACATAACTTGCAGACTGCACACTGACCTAGAAAACTAGATAGTAACATTATCTATGTTCCATTGTATTTTTATTTGGTTTTGGTTCAGTCAGTAAATATTTATTGAGCACCTACTGTGCTGAGCACTGGGACTGCAAAAATAGGCAAAAGACAATGCTTGCCTTCAAGGAATTCTGCAAAAATAGGCAAAAGACAATGCTTGCCTTCAAGGAATTCACAGTATGTGGGAGATAACATGTGAACAAATACATACAAAGTGAACTACATACAGGATACATAGGAAATCATTAGGAAAGACACTAGAATTAAGAGAGGTTGGGAAAGGTTTCCTGTAGAAGTGAGGATTTCAGTTGGGACTTCAAAGGAAGTCAGGGAAAGCTTAGGCAGAGATGAGGAGTGGGAGCGTTGTAGATACGGGCACAACCAGAGAAAATGCCCGAGCAGAGAAGTGGATCGTCCTCTCTGTGGAACAGCAAAGACCCCATAAACAGTACATGGGGAGGAGTTGGGTGTGAGAAGAATGGAAAGGTAAGAGGATACTAGGTTATGAAGGGTATAGGAGCTCTTTGTTTTCTTTTTGGAGGGAGAAGGCAGGGCAGTTGGGGTTAAGTGACTTGCCCAAGGTCACACAGCTAGTTTTTTTTTTGTGTGTGGAGCATTTTGTACTTGATCTGTAGAGGTGATAGGGTGGAGTTTATTGAGTAGGGAGGTGACGAGGTCAAACCTTATGATTTAGGAAAATCTCTTAGAGGCTGGAGGATGGATTGGATTGGGGAGAACTTGATGGAGACAGACTTATCAGCAATAGTGCAGGTGTGAGATAATGAAAAATGACCCCTAGGCATTGGGAAGATTGGTGATATCCTCTACCTTAATAGGAAACGTAAGAAGTAGGGATGGTTTGGAAGAAAGATAGAGTTCTATTTTGGACATGTTGAGTTTAAGATGTCTTCTAGACATCTACTTCAAGATGTCTGAAAGAAAGTTTTAGATGGGAGATTGGAGGTCAGCACATAGACATAGGCAGGATAGATAAATTTGAGAATCATCAGCATGGATATTGTAATTAATGGAGCTGATAAGATCATATCAAAGAGAGGAGGGTGATCCATATGGTCAAGGGCTGCAGAGATTTGGCAGTTAAGAAATTATTGGTAACTTTGAAAAGAGCAGTGTCTCTGGAATGAGACTGAGAGGAAAGAAAGTGAAAGTACTGTTTGTTGAAATGGCCCTGGAAGCTGGTTTGGCACCTTTGAATTAGATGACCCCTGATGACCTAGGATCCATGGCCAGCTTTCCCATCTTCAATACTTTATTCAGGTCCCTAATGATTCTGAGGGCCTTATCACAATTGTATAGTATTACATTATAGAGCTAATATTATTTTTCTTGTAAATAAACCAGACTGTTATTGGTTGACGCCTATGTATTCAGCCAACTTATCATTATCTGTACCAATAAGGATTTGACCCCTTTCTCTCCCCTCTCCCCCAGTGCTTGTTAGACAAAAAAAAAAAAGAACATAGTTCCTACCCTGTGGTAATACCTATTTCTCAGGAAACAAGACTGATCAAAAAAGGGACTCCAAAATGTACTGTCATTTCCAGTTACTGGGCAGATAGATTTGGATGATCAGAAATCACAGATAATATATAATAATAGTTTCTTACAAATAAGATTTGTAACTTGCTATTTTACTTAATCCTCATAACAATCCTGTGAGATAGGTGATATTATTATACTCTTTTTAGAGATGAAGGAGCTGAGGTTAAGAACTTAAATGGCTTTCCCAGGCTCATACAACCAGTAAAAGTCTGAGGTAGGAGTCAGATTCAGGAAGGACTATCCACTGAGTCATCTAGCTGCTGCCTGTAAAAGTCTGAGCAGCACTGAGGACTCCTCTCAGAAATAGAGGCATTCATTTATAATTAAGAAAAAAACTCCCTCCCTTCCCCAATCTACTGTCAATTGAGCATGCTCAGTCTTGAAAAGAGTGTGTGCCTGTTTGGGTGATAGAACTGCCAGCCCAGGAATGCTGAAAAAGAGAGCATGCCTCCCAAACCTGCCCACCCATTCTCCAACCCCAAGCTGGATGGCATGTGTTAAGCTGCAAACTGATTATGCAATGGCAAATTGGCTGTCTTTATATTTTTTGGTAAAGGGTGTAGAAATGCTTGTTGATTTTAGTTGTGTGTGTTTTTTTTAAATTAATTACTTGGTAGATATGAGTAGCTGTCTAGAATTGAAAAATTCAGCATAATCAAAATAACCTTTTTCTCCCTTAGAACACGTCAGTTATGGAGGATCAGAATGAAGATGAGTCCCCAAAGAAAAATACACTATGGCAGGTAGGAGAAATGCTTACAGATGAGATAGTGAATTGAGCCTTTTTTTTTTTTTACTTTTCTTTCTCTGCATTGTACTCTACCATTTTAAGAGAATATCCAAATTCCCATTTGTTTAGGAAAAGGAGGGGATTGGATTAGGTGATCTCTGTCCGTTTCTGAATCTGTCATCCTATTTAAGGATCAGTTAAGAACTCTTTGGAGTTTTTCAGCAGTCTAACTGGTAATAGCCTCAGATATTCTGTTCATAGATCTTTTTTTTTTTTAATTTTTTTTCCTCATAGATCTTTTAAAAATCAAATACAGTCACAAGAGCCACCAAAAGTTGATTAGCAGTGGTATTTGGCTACTGACTTACCACATTTCTCTTCCTCCTTCTGTCTTCTTCCTCTGTGATCCTCATTCCCTTTCTTTTTATATTTTTCTTCCTATTCCTTGTTTGAAGTTTCCTCGTTTGTGCCGGTAAAACTCTTGGACATTGCTTTGGTCATGACTCTGAGCTAAAGAGGTTTCTGACTCCAATGTGAATGAAGGAGACTTTGTTGTGAAGTCCCATGTTACTGGAATTCCTAGCTCATGCTCCCATTTTTACACAAACAATATCTTTCATCATGAATAAGATTAGCAATAAAAGAATTCTGAACTCTGTACAATTTAAATGAGGAAAGCAGATTTGTAGCAATGTAGCACGATGACAGACTTTCATACAAAATTTGATTATTTTTTAAACCGGCAGGAATTCTGTGGAAGTAGGTATAGATGTAGATATAAAATGTGGGAAATAAGCTGGAGTAATCCACCAACACAGCTGGTGGAAAGATTACAGGGTAACAGAAATTTCAGGGGCACAGAGGACAAGGAGTCTTCATGTCCTCCCCTTGCATTTTTTAGATAATGTCAGATAACTTGCACAAGGCCACAACATGGTCAGTAGGAAAGCCAGAATTTGAACTCAGGTCTTTCTGACTCCAAATGAAGTGGAAAAATCCGGATTTGATATTCCTGAAAATTCTTTTCCCTTATTTTTATATTGTAATTTCAGAACTATTTTATTGTCATTTCTGCTTGGTCTTTCAGTTGACGGTGGTTTCTATCATTTTAACTCTTACTCAGCTAGTAAAATGGCTAACAAGCACAAAAACATTCTAAGAGCACAAGGGACCTCAGTGATTTTCTCACCTATCTTATTTTAGAGTGAGTTTTCGAAAAATGAGGCTTAGCTATCCTTTAAGTTCACAGCACAAAAGATTTTAATTATCAGCTCCATGCTACCCTCTGGTGGTGCCATTGAGTCCTTCCTTCCCTCATCCAAGGGAAGGAAAATAAAATCTATAGGTTGTAATATAGTATTAGAAGTGTCTCTGTAATAAATTCCATAATTCCATAAATTCTACAGTGAGAGAAATGTCCTCATACAGCCAAACATGGTTCTCGAGGTAACCCTAATAATAATGATGAAAAATAATTCATATATGCAAACCACTTTCAGAATTCCAACAAGCCTGGGAGGCAGGTCATATGAAGTATAATTATCCCCCTTTTATATATGGAGAAAGCTAGACTCAGGGAATTAAAGTGATTTTTATAAGTAGGTACCAGAGGCTGATATTCAAACCCATGAATTTCCTGTCACCAAGTCCATTGATTGCTCCTTCCGTAATACAACAATGCATCCTCTGATTTATTGGAGACCACTGCATCCGGTACCAGATGGAAACTCGTGATTATAAGGCTAGGCATATACATTTATCAGTGTAGTGTAGGTTTATGAATCTCCTTTGACTGTCTTTAACAGAGATGTGGATATTCCACTTTCCACATAGCAGATATCTCCTCTCTGGGATGATTTAAATGCACTCCTCTTTAATAGAAACAAGAAGATAGACTTGTTAATCCCTTTAGGGTCTTTCTGGACATGATATTTAAATTAGTTGGTATAAGTCCTAATACCTAAAGGAAACTCTAGGTCTCTATAAAATTTTATGTTCCTCCTCATGTTCTGAAATAAATAATTGAGATTTGGGGGAAGGGGAAATAGTTCATATATACTTGTAGAAAAGCAGTTGACTTCAGGATTTTTTTTTTAATGTTTGGAAATGGGGCGGCTAGGTGGCACAGTGCATAGAGCATTGGCACTGGAGTCAGGAGGACCTGAGTTCAAAACCAGCTTCATACACTTAACACAAAACTAGCCATGTGACCTTGGGCAAGTCACTTAACCCCAATTTCCCTATGTTTGGAAAGAATATTGGATCTATATTTCCACACAAAAGTTCAGAAAGGTTCAATACAGTATTAGCAACAATTACAATTTGAAATTTATATCTCTTTATTTATAAATTAGACAAGTATTTTGATTCAGCAGTTCAAATACAGAAATGCTTATTTAAAATTCTTTTTTTTTTTTTTTTAAAGCAATCAGGGTTAAGTAACTTGCTCAAGGTTACACGGCCAGGTGTTTCTGGGTGGGTGCTAAGTGTCTGAGCCCGGGATTCGATCTCCAGGTCGTCCTGACACTGGAGCCGGTGCTCTTACTCACTGTGCTACCTGGCCGCCCCAAAATATTAAAATTCTTGTAACACTAATGATTTTATCCAAGTATTTCTAGTTAGTGGCTACTAAAATCTCCTCCAAAGTTGTTTAGTAGCTTCTATCACCAGTTAATGTCAGCATTTACTAAGCAGCAGGCACAGGGGATGTGAGTGCCAAAGAAGCAATCCCAGCTTACAAAGGGCTTGCATTTTAGTGAGACAAGCACATATATAAATATGCACAGCATAAACATGAAGTGAATACATACACACACACACACACATATATGCATGTGTGCACATACACACACACAAGCTATTAAGTGAATAAGTAAATACAAACAAGAGGGGAGGGAGAGGTCACTCATAGTAGTTTAGGGGCAGGGAGAGCACCAGTACTTGGCAGTGGGAGGTTGGGGTGGCAGGAGAGGCTTCATGCAGAATAGACTCTTAAAGCTGGAGGTGAGGAGGGAGTGCATTCCAGTCATGTGGGTCTGCCAGTGCAGAGAGGCATAGGAGGGAGAGAGGGAGAGAGAGAGAGAGGGAGAGAGAGAGAGAGAGAGAGAGAGAGAGAGAGAGAGAGAGAGAGAGTGTGTGTGTGTGTGTGTGTGAGTGTGTGTGAGAAAAAAGCTAAACAGAGGAATCTGTATTTTATCTTAGAGCCAATAAGAAGACACTGGAATTGCTTTACCGTGTTTCCCCGATAATAAGACCTATCCTGAAAATAAGTCCTCCCCTTACTGTGTAAGATCCCTCTAAAATAACCCCTCCCGAAAATAAGCCCTATTGAGATTGCTACTGTAGTGAAGATGATCCCCTGCGCTACATGCTACACGCTACATTACGGTACCCTCTGTATACACCGTCCCCGTCCCCCCCCAGGTGAAATGCACGCCGCGCTCCAAGCTGCATCCAGTCAGAGCTGCAGCAGTGAGCGCTGTCATCCTGTTCTTCCCCAGTGATTTGCTTATTGAATAAAGGTAAATTTTTTGTTCACATTTACCTGTTTATTAAAATTGCTGTCAATGTTCATTAAAATAAGCCCTCCCCTGAAAATAAGCCCTGTGGTGTTTTTCTGTCCAAAAAAAAAAAATAATAAGACAGTGTCTTATTATCGGGGAAACACGGTAGGAGGGTAAGTCACATGGTGAGACAGGATTTAAGGACAGTGCCTTTGGCAGCACGGTGTAGAATGGAATAGAGACAGGAGAGACTAAATAGGAGGATATTGCTCCTCCAAGGAGAGGTGATAAGGTAGTAGCTGTGGAGGCTGGAGAGGAGTTGGAAGCCACATAGGTCATGAGGGTAGAAATGGCATAATTGGGCAACTGGCTGAATGTGTGAAATAGTGAAGGGGCTGATGCTGAGGTTACCTGGAAGACTGAAAGGGTGGAAGTGCCTTAGTATAATCTGGAAGAAAGTCAGATGTGGGGGGAGGATAATGAGTTCAGTTTTGGGTATGTCTAGTTTGAAATATCTCTGGGCCATCCCATTTGAAATGTTCAGGAATTTGGCTCCCTGGAGCTAGAGACTAGAGCTGGACCTATAGTTATGTAACTTCTGGGGGCTGATGAGATCACCAAGGGAGAGAGTATAGAGAGAGGTGGAAAGAAGGTCTGGGACTTGACCTTGGCAAACACCCAGAGAAGAAGTAGTCAGGCATGCTTTAGAAGGTAGAGGGGGCCGTGTCTGGTAGAGAAGAGATAGTAATCTTGGAAGAAAGAGTAGGTGGGGAAGGAGGAAGCCTGAGAAAAGACTTAACAGATCTGGCATTTGAGTTTGTCAGCTAGCATTTATTAAGTACCTACTGTGTGCCAGGTTTAGCACAAAGTGCTGGGTATCATGGGTTACTTTGGAGGGAGGAGTTTTAGTTGAGGGATGAAGTAGAACCATGATGAAGTAGTAAAGAGTTGAGGAGCGAGCCAGCAAGAGGAAAGGAGATGAAAGCAGTGAGTATAGGCCCAGCTTCTTCTAGGAGTTCCTGCTGAGAAAGGAGGGTTAAAGGATCCTACCCTGAAGGGAGTTAGAGGTTAGTGAAGGTTTTATTTTCTTTTGAAAGATTAGAAGATGGTTGAAAAATTTGAGTGGAGACAGAGGTGGGTGGATAGGGATGGGGAATGTACATTTATCTAGCAATTTACTGTATAACAGGCCCAGTGCTAAGCACTCACAACAAAAGGTGCCATTCTCTCCCTTTTACAGTTTAAGAAACTAAAGCAAACAGGTTAAGTGACTATCCCGAATATAGCTCATAAGTGTCTGAGACTGGATTTGAACCCCAATCGTCCTGTCTCCAGGCCCAGCTTCTACTCACACTTGCCACTAGTGATAGAGGATTGATTCAGGATGCAGTCTGCTGGAGAAGGCAGAAAGGAATGGGATCCAGTGCACTTGTAGAGTCATATAAACTTCATAGGATTTAGAACTAGAAAGGGAACTTGGGCATTATCTAGTCTGATCTCTTTATTTTACTTGTAAGGAAACTGAGACCCCATACAGCTGAACACAGTTGTTCGAGGTCATAGAAATGGTTAATAAGGTGAACTGAACAAAGGCTAGAATATAGGAAAAGCCAGGTGTGTAGACTTGACTAAGTAGTTAAGATGTTAGGCTTAATCTTATGGGAATTTCTGGCATAGCTTTGAGTCCTACATACAAGGTCAGTTTGGAAAAGCAGTGACGTATGGTGAAAAGGGGCCTGGCTTTGGAGTCAGAAGAACCAAATTCGGATCTCTGTAGTAGGTGCTTACTGGTTTTGTGGTCTTGGGTGTAATGGCTAACATTTCTATACATTTTGCAGAGCACTTTGCCTATATGATTCCACTTGATCCTAACAATAACTGACTTGCTGAGGGTCACACAAGTGATAACTGAAGAAATTTTGAATTCAGGGGTCCCTAAAGTCCAGCACCTATTTATATAGCTCCTACATGGCAGGCAGTATGTGAAGGGCTTCACACACACACACACACACACACACACACACACACACACACACACGCAACCAGAGGTTAAGTGATTTGCCTAGGATTACCTAGCTAATGTCTGATGCCCAATATGAACTTAGAGCTTAGTAAACTCTAGGCCCAGTGCTCCAATCTACGTCTGAATAAGTATTTAATTATTTTTAGATATGTTTATATATATATCCATAGCTTGATTTATGAATGCCTGACTTTTAATTCTTAATATAATGACCAGATTGTTTTATCATCTTTTAATTTCAACTTGTAAACAATTATTTTGCTATAATTAATAAATTGCTATTGTTGGGGAATGAATCGTTTTTGGTAGACAGACCTCTAGGATTTCCTAATTTCTGCCTGTGAGCATACAGTAAGAGTGTGTGTACACACATACACGCATACACTTGCATATATGTGAATACACATATACACACACATACATAGATACATGCATACATACTGGGTCTATATCACACCATTCTGTGTGAGATGGTTTTTTTTTCTCCCAGTTTTCCTCTCAGTCTCAGATATTCCCCAAGGGCTGGGGCTGTGTCTTCTCAGACCATAGGATTTGTTTTCTGTCCTCCCTTCTTCCCCTCTTCCCTTTCTGCCTCCTGAAAAAGGTTCTGGCCAGAGGGTGGTGGGAGGCTTTTAAGCTCCTGGTGTTTACAACTAGATTGATGAAGCATAATTAGAGCACGGATGGGGTTTGTTGATCTATTCTCCTTTGGTGCCTAACCAACTGCCTCTCCCCGGCTCCCACTCCCCTCTCTATTCTTTCCCCCTTTTACATCTAACCTGCCTTTGTAGGCCTCTGGCTTAGTACCTGCTTGGCACTTAGTAAGCCCTTTTATGCTTTTTGATTCATTCACTTGAAGCTGTTATATAAGTATTCGTGGTATTTTAGCTCAGGATTTACAGAATTTCCTCACAAGTTTTTGGATACACTATTCATTTTAGTAAGTTGAGGGATGGATGTGTATGTGTTTGCTTGTTCTTTGAAATAATTTAGGTCATATGAGAAAAATTGCTTCAAACTTAACTGGCAATTTACTCATTGTGATGATTTTTGTTTTTCTAAACTAGATAAGTAATGGAACATCATCTGTGATAGTCTCCAGGAAGCGACCATCTGAAGGAAATTACCAAAAAGAGAAGGACTTGTGTATTAAGTATTTTGACCAGTGGTCTGAATCAGATCAGGTTGAATTTGTGGAGCATCTGATTTCACGAATGTGTCATTACCAGCATGGACATATTAACTCTTATCTGAAGCCCATGTTGCAGCGGGACTTCATCACTGCTTTACCAGGTAAATATATGTATATCTAACTCTCTCTCTCTCTCTCTTGAACCAGGAGGTGGAGTTCTCTGTGTTTTGCAGTGTGAGTGTTAAAAACTTTCCCAGTTGTTTTAATGTTGTTTACATTTATATTTTAAGATGTGAAAAATTAGAGAAATTTAAATCAAGCAAAATATACAGTGTATTTTAGGTAATTTTATCTATGATTAACTATGAACCATATAATATCCGAAGCTCCTGAACCATTTGGCAATTATTTATTGTTGTTGTGTCCAACCTTTGGTGACCCTATTTGGGGTTTACTTGGCAATGATGGTTTACCATTTGCTTCTCTAGTTCACTTTATAAATGAGGAAACTGAGGCAAACAGAGTTAAGTGACTTGCCCAGGGTCACACAACTAGTAAAGTGTCTGAGGCCAGATTTGAACTCAAGAAGTTGTCTTCCTGACTCTGGGCCTAGCATATTTGTGCCACCTAGCGGCCCTGCCCCTACTAGCTCCTTAATGATGAGCAAGTCATTTAACCTCATGAGACCCCAGGCAACTTTGTATAGGTTAGTGTCCTTTGCAGATTGCAAATATGCATTGGGAGATAGTTTTCACACCAGTGAAAACAGACCCATATGCAAACACATGCACACAACAAGTCCTGATGTCTCCAGATGTACTGCATCAGAATTTGGGCTTGAAAGTTGTGATTTAGTGACAGGTTTCTCTCAGCCACTTGTCTGGACTTCTCAGAATGATCCCAAAGTTCAGGATGCTTATTTCCATGTAAAAGTTCAAGAGCTTCCTTGATAAGGGCTCCAGTGAATTTGTGTGCACATAGTCCTCGAACCTTCTTCACTTTAATTTCACTTGGATCAGTTTCTTTGAGCACCTTATGTTGCTTCAGAGGCTGAAGCATCAGGCTGAAAGATTCAGGACAGGAGCACTATTGATCTATGCATAAAGTAAACCTGCAGCTTCCATCGCAAGGCTGGGGCCAGTGGAGCAATTATACCTGAGGCAAAGACTGCGTTATTCTGGTTAGCCCCTTGCTTTCACAACTGGTGTTTTATATATATGTATTGTATTGTATTGTATTGAATTGTATTGTATTGTATTTAGAGTCCACTTGCCAGTGCGGATAGTCTAGCTGTCCGTGGTCCTTAGGACACCTGGACTCGGGCCCGGGGCACTTAGCACGAGTGCTAGAGCAAGGTTCTCTTCAGTAGGCTCCTGGGACAGCTAACCCTAAGGCCTGTAGGCCCTAACTCTGGCTTGTCTCACAATATGCTGACTCTTGGATTTCCAAACCCTTTCTCCTTCTAACAGATTTCAGTAAAAATACTCGTTGCTCCTTTTGTTAAAACACAGTGCTCCTTGCCCCATTTCTTCCTTCCCTGGAAAAGCAGACTGTGTGACCTTTTTCCTCTGCTCCTTCCCTTACCCTCCCTAACCTTCTACTGTAAGGGGAAGGTAGAGTCTGCTAGAATTTGATGGGCCAGCTGTTATTCAAGGTTGTGCCTTTTCCTGCTTTGGGCAAAGTTAAATTGTTTGACTTTTCCAGATTTGGGTTAAAGGGTGACACAGCCTGCATTTATTAGGCCTCCACAAGGTGGCAGTGTTGCGGTTAGCCTAGTGCGTGCCCAGTACAGATTTAGAGGTGGTCGCTTCTCAGGGATTGTCTCTAAGAGACGCAGCACGGATGAACCTGTGGCTATGTGTGTAAGTATAGTAAATGTCATTGCACAGGGGTCAAGTTCCATTGTAACGCCAAGGCACTGTCCAGATCCTTTTGTTGAATTGGAAGTTTGTGGTGTTGGATACTGGAAATAAATGGGCCTTTGGATAAGGACTGGAAATCTTTTCATTATGCAGATGTTTTTGTTGTAATGGCATTTGTTTTAATAGGATTTGATCTGAAGATATATGTATGTATATACATCAATATATGGTGCACATATGTATCTAATTGTGGAGGACAAGCGGGCCAAGTTGATCGTGTTAGTGTCTAGTAGACTTGGATTAAAGCTGGCATTATTTCTTTAGTACAGTTTTGGCCCTGGTACAAGACCATGCCTTAAAAATATTAGGGGGAAAAATATGTCCATGTGTATGTTCATATTTGTGTTTAACATCGTGTTGGGGGATTTGCTAATCTTTATCCCACTGTGATTTTTAGATTTTACTGACAAATCTCAAACTTGAATTTAAAGTTTATTGAAATGGATATGAAACCTAGACTTTTTATTGTGAAAATGATTAATTTTATATAAATGATCCTCATAGCTTTGGCTTGTTAATTCTCAGTCTGAATATCATACCTGTCAGTACAGGGAGAATGGAAAATGTTTGTGGTCTCTGGCTCCCTTTTGGTTTGGTGGAGAAGCGATAATTATGGTACGCCTTTCTTAAAATCATGGTAAATGTTTAGTCTGCAATGTCAATTTCTGCAGGCTAAGTTTGTGGTTAGCAAGAACTGTTGTTAAAAGAAAAATGTATGCCATTTGAAATAGAGGCAGATTATACTTTAAATAGAGGTGATAAGGTTTTGCACACAAATTACTCAATTTGTGTATATCAGCAAAGAAAGGATCTTAAAATTACTGACCCACCTAGCCACTGTCTTATCCTTCTGCCTTAATCCAGAGGAGGGATAGAAAGCAGATGTCAGGGCTCTGCTTAAGACGGGATGGAGCAAGGGGGAGTGGGAGATATGGAAGAGTCAGAGCAGTGGGAGGGGGGGTGGGGTCCAGGGCCAGTTAGTGGAGGAAAGAAACACCTGGTTCTCCAGAGGTAATGAGATTTATTGCTGGGCTGTTTGTAATTGCTTGCCTAGTATTTTCCGTACTGATTTATTGCAGCTTCAGAGAGGTATGTTGCTGTGTTTTCGATGATGATTCTCAACCGTTTGTACTTGTTATTTGATAGAAAGAAATGGTGGGGTTTTTGGCTTGAGTACCTTTATGCCTTCCCCTTAATTCTTGGGTTAATTTATTCCAGGTTTAAATGGATCTAACAATAGAGTGTTGCTATTTGAACACATTTATGTTAAGTTTAGAGTGTTCCCAATTTTGAATTTCACAGCAAGATGACTATAGCAAGATGCCTTTTAAAGTGTCTGAGAAGGGGGGAGGGGGCGGGGACTGAGGCACGGGGCAGGGAGGGCAGAGGGTGTCTTTGAAGCTGCTTTCTGCAGTGCAGCACTCCACCAAAGTTCTTTGAAATGTGTTTCTAAAATAATAAATTTTTTTGTAATTGTATGATCTAAGCAGCTGCTTTATACCTAGCTTTAGTCAAGGGCATTGAACTGACATTACCCATTTGAGTTTCATTTTGACACAGTGTTATTTACATATTAAGCTTTGAAATCTTTGCATTTTAATTGTTTTAATTTATTATTGAATTTCTTCCAAACCTTCATCTGGTGCCAGTAATCAGCAACAGCAGCACTTCTTCAGCATCTTACATGGTATTGCTGCCTGATTTTCCCAGGCCATGATGCTGTCATCTTGTTGCCTTGGGGGGAAAAAAAAGAATGACATAGTAATGAGTGCCAGATGTTGTTACTTAGGAAAGTGCTTAATTTTAGCACCTCAAAGGGTTTTTATTACAGGCAAATTGGGCACTGCCCACCTGGGGCACAACCCCACTCCACAAGACAGAATGAATCTGGGAGAACACAATGGCAGCAGAACTGTCAGGCCCCTCTGGTTAGATCAGTGGGGCCATGAAGGTTTCCCAGGATGGCTTGTGGGACAGCTATTCTACTTTGGGACTGGGTGGTTTCGACCCTACACCAAACATAAATATTTTGTTCCCATATGAAGGGATACAGACTCCACTCCAAGAAGACAGTAAAAAGCAGTACCTATTCACTCTGAAGGAGCTTGCCATTGTTGCTAGGATGATCTTTTCTCACACAGGAACTCCTCCTGTGTGATATGACCTATTAATGTGACAAAGATCTCTTCGCCTAGTGTGGGAAGTCACCCTTTTGACCCAGGGGGTCTGCTACATGCACCCTTTCACATGGAACACATTTCAGCCATTTCCCCACAGTTTCTTCCCCTATCCACCCAGCATGTTGCCCCACAAAGTAGAATGCTGAGCAGTTAATGCCATTTCATTGGTAAGGGTTCCATTAGTAAACTCTTTATAGGAGCTGAACAGAGAAATGCAAGTACTGAATTTCTTTCTTAGGTTTTTATTCAGTTTATTTCATGGTGCAGCTTCATAAGCTATTTTATGTCTTTATGCCTTTTTAGGGAGTTTCTACAGGCATTAGATGTCTGCAAATTAAATGTAGTTTATGAAAGCTGCAAAAACCCCCAAAACAACCCAACAATAGATTTGGCAGGAAAAATGCCACTTTCTGTAGCTATATAGCCTTACTATTTCCAAATGCTGCCCATTGAATCCGTACCCGATTCTTGTATTGCCAAAAATATGGTCTGATTTTGTCTTGAAGAATACCCTTGTTACCCTTGCCCTCTCCCCCCCTAGACTAAACATTGTCTCCCATAAGCCTAGGTGTGCTTGGAGCAGGGGTGAGAGTATTCATCCACAGGGGCCTGCTATGTTCCAGACACTGTGCTAGGCACCGGGGATGCAAATACAAAAAATGCAGTTATCCCTGCTTGCTGGCCAACGGCATCAAATACAACAAAAAGGGCAAGAAGAATGAAGACCTTTGAAAAGAACATGAGCTTTGGCAGGAAGAGATCTTTGAGAATTTTGGAGAGAGTAATTGCAGTTGAATGATAAGGTTGGAATCCAGATTGCAAAGGTTAAGGAGGGAGAGGAAAGGTAATGAGTAATAAGATTCATTTTACATAGTAGCAGTACCTATCAAATGGTTTTATTGTTCTGTGGGCTAGTCATTCGATTATTCATTCATCCATCAAACATTAAGCACTTTCTCTGTTCCAAACACAATCGAAGCACTTAGAATACAAAGACAAAATTAATATTTGATTTTACCTTCACTCTCCTTGCCATCTCTGCATAAACCCCCTTCTTGCCTCTGATAGTGCTGCCATATGGGGCAGGCCCTCATCACCTGCACTATTTCAATAGCCTGCTGGTGGCTCTGCCTTCCACAAGTCTCTCTTCACCCCATTTGATTTATCAAAGTGATTTTTCTAAAGCACAGGTCTGACCATGTGACCTTCCTGCTCAGTAAACCCCCAGAATTTCCGATCTTCTGGAAAGGAATTAAAAAATCAAATAAATAATCCTCTCTTTGGACCTCGAAGCCCTTCATAACCTGCCGCCACCTTTCCAGTCCCCTTCTGCCCTACTCTGTACCATGTACTCTTTGATCCAAGGACACTGGCCTCCTTCCTGATCTTCACACAGGTCAATCTGTCTCCTGTTTCTGGGCATTTTCTTTGACTGTCTACCATGCCTAGCGAGCTCTCTCCCTCCTCATTTTTGACGCCTGGTTTCTCTGGCCTCCTTCAAGTCCTAGCCAGAATCTCAGAGGAAAGCTTTCTGGATCCCTTTTCATTCTAGTGCCTTTCCTCTGCTGATTATTTTCAATTTATGTGTATATATACCATTTTTGTACATAAATTTTTTTGCATGTTACCTCCCCCATTAGACTGTGAGCTCCTTGAAAGCAAGGACTGTCTTTGACCTTTCTTCGTATCTGCATTGCTTAGCGCAGTGTCTGGCACAAAGTAGGCTCTTAATAAATGGGGAATCTGAGGAGTGTGAAAAGATAGGTTTTTCTTGTCTAGACCATTAACTTTCAGTTGCAGAACATTGTACTTCCTCGGCAAGAGATAAAGTGTGGGGAAAACATGTTTGCAGAACTACAAGCCTATTCAAGATGGCTTTAAAATGAAATTTTAAGAGACAGGGAGAAGTATCCAGAGACAAAGCCATAAATAAGTGCAAAAGGATGTGTGACCTAGAAAATACGTCATAGTGGAAGAGAAGTCCACTCATTTTCAAGAGAAAATAATAAAGAACAGAAACAGTTACTTAAAGAATACATTTGTTATATATGCACACAGTATTCTTACCACAGTGAGCTTGAAATTGCAATGCAAGATAAATCGTTTTTCAAAAGATAAATAGAATATTATAGGAATCACTGAGATCTGAAGGGGCAAGACTCAAAGCAAATCTAATGGAAGGACATTATTTCTAGAAAAAAACTCATTGAAGTGGAGAGTAGCAAATACCGTGCTTCAAGGCATCATTTTTCCACCTTCAGATTTTTGGTTTGCCATGGTGAAAAACATTGATAAAAAGGGAGAGGAGCCAGAATGAGATTAAGAGCACAACTCCTATGCCCAAGTTAGAGGGAGGTTTGGGGCAGTATTTTTACTTATTTTAAAAAACTGGCATTGAGGCAAGATAGAATAGCATTGAGGGATTTCAACTATCCAGACATCTTGGCTGACTTTCCTTATAGTTTTGTGCCCCTTAGGTATTAATGAATGAAGGAACAAGTTAATGAATGAATGAAAAAGTATTTATTAAGCAATTAATGTCCTAAGCTCCGAGGATAAAAATAGTAAAACCTAGAAAACCCCTGCTCTCAAGAAGCTCACTCCCTAAATGGGAGAGAAAGCATATAAAAATGTTCAGCAGCATGACAGAGAAGAAACTTGGAAGTCCTAGGGGGCAGTTAAGATGCAGATGATAAGGTACGAGTTTTCTTAGGTTATATTGGTAACTCGATGATGTCTGTATCCCGTGGTCCTCCTTCTTACTAGAGAGAATTAAGTTGGTGATTCCCATCTCTCCAAACCATGTGAGCAATCCAGCTGCTTGGATAGGTTCTGGGATGGCCTGGGCCAAGATGGGATTAAGGAGGGAAGTTAAGAGAAAAAAAGTCTTCCCCTTGCCTGGTCTTCCTGGGTGGGATCTCCCTCTACTGCCCATAATAGGGTTCTGGTCTTGTTCCTCCATTGTGATTTGAGCCAGATTTATTTATTCCTTTTTTTTTTTAAAACTATGAGAACATGCAACTAACACTCCCAAGGTTTTAGTCATCATTACTAAAAACAAACAAAACCAACACATTTATGCCTTTTCTGTTTTCTCATCTTCTTTCTTGTGTTCTGTAGAGCAAGGCTTAGATCACATAGCAGAAAACATCCTCTCTTACCTGGATGCTAGATCTCTGTGTGCAGCAGAACTGGTGTGTAAAGAATGGCAGCGCGTGATCTCTGAAGGAATGCTTTGGAAGAAATTGATTGAAAGGATGGTACGGACTGATCCACTCTGGAAGGGACTTTCAGAGAGAAGAGCATGGTGAGTTTCTGCAGCAAAGACTATTTGGGTTCTGAGCAAACATTGCCTACATACTACTCTCCAAGAAAATATCTGTAAAATTGGATGCCTTGTTTAAGCAAAGTGAAATTGTGAATTAGCAAAGGTAATAGTTGGGTTTAGCGTATACTTTCATCAGTTTTTTTTTTAACACTTAAAATTCATCTGCCTTTTAGTCTTAATATTTAGTATCATTTGAATGAAAGAACCAACTTTCAGTTACTTAGCTCTTTACTGACACTTCATGGAGTGTTTTGCTGACTCTTTTAGGGAAGAGAAATCAGTAGCACCCTTTCCTCAAAATTAGGGCAAAGAAGCAGAAGCCAGATCACTACATTTTGTAATTTATTGGTTGTGGTTCAGAATTGGGCCAGAAGGGGAAAGAGAATTGTGAGAACACAGGTGTGGAGGGAGAAATCACTGATTTGTATGAGGTTTTGGGTTTATCAGTGAATTTTAAGTCCTTTGCCCAGTTAAGCACAAAAAGCCAGAATTTGGTTGAGTAATTTCCACATTTCCCTGGCCTGAAGTAATATCACGAATTTCACAGCCAGGTTCTCTGATCCACACAGCTCTTTTTGTAGTCTCTGATTCAAAAAGGTTATTAGGGGAAATGTCTTGACCAGTGTATTTGTAGAATAGGTACACCCAGAAAAAAGGAAAAGGAGTTTTTTCAGAAAGTTCTGTGTGTAAAAATAATTAGTTTGCAAGATTTTTTTTTAACTTCTGCTTTGTAATTGTTAGAATAGTATAACTTTTTATGATAATACTAATATTAATATCAATAAAGCTCTAGTTACTTTATGATACATGTTGTATGCAAAAAAATGTGATATCTATTTTGTTTGTTTACTAGGGATCAGTACCTGTTTAAAAACAGACCCACAGATGGCCCTCCCAATTCATTTTATAGGTCACTGTACCCAAAGATTATCCAGGATATAGAGGTAATTCTATGATTTTTTTTTCCTGCTTTATGGGCTATTAGTATCCTGGTTTCAGATGGTTCTTTTGATGTATTCTTTTATTGTGTGTTATATTATAATTATGGAGATAGCAGGTAGCTTATTCAGGCTTCTTAATAAAATGTGTCCAACATAATGTGGCCTGCCACCATTCCCCAGAGTTAAATTAAAAGATAGTTTAGCATTTCTGTAATGTAAAGTGATTTTTTATTTTGCTTTCATAAGTTGTGACAGGCTTTACAGAACCAACTGTTTCTTCACATTTAGTAATGCTTCACAAAATCAGATTTTCCCGGGTGTGCCTTTTCTAGGTAAGAACATAATTTTAAATTTCCAAGCCATTCATGTAATGGAGTGGTTTTTCATGAGCCAGAGGAAAAAGTCACAGCTTCTTCTTTAAATTTCTCTCATTTTTTTTTCATGGAAATGACTCAAATGTGATTCCAAGCTATTGCAAAGTGGGTTTTAAAGAGTGCTCATAACACATAGACCTTTCAGTTATTTGAGCATAATTTACCCAAAGTGGGAAGACTCTGTAAACTTGACATGAAACATTGAAGACGTTTGATATTGCTCATGTGTTCTAATTAGGTAGGGTTCGTTTCCTTGAACTGGGAAAGAAGTGTGCAGCCTTTTCTCATTAACTCGTTCACATGTGTTCTTGGCAGGTCAGGGTTCTTTCAGCATTTCCTCCCTGGCAGAGAAGCTTGGCCTCAGTCAGGCGATGCAGTATCACCCATAAAGTTATGCTCAGTTTCCCAACTGTGAAGTAATCCTCTCCCCCAGGTGATGGACATAAAAGTTATTGGGCCAAAATTCATTAATGGAGTAACATGTGTTTTTTGAGGCTTTTAAGGCAGATGTGAACTAATGGAATCATTCCGTTACGGTAAATATGAGTGTTCCTGGAATAAAATTAAGATACAAATCCTTGTCTTGAATATTTTGCCACTTGAGTGATCAATTATAAAGTAACTTTTAAATGGGGGCTAAATGTTTATAAACCTTTACCATGCCAGTAATAAAATTTTAAGAATGAATTCATCTGGTTTCAGAGTCAGACCCAGGAAAGAAGCACCGACAGTATTAATAGCCAAGACACGAATGATAACTTTTCATCTTTGGTTGATTCAGCAGGTCCCCCTTTCCCACCTTTTCCCCCTTTGTTGCCGTTGACAGGCATTTTCCATCTGTGCAAGATGTGCACAATCATTAGAAACAATATTTCTTGCTCTTTTAGAATGCTTTTTTCTTAAGCGGTCTTTAGGAGGTTTTTCCAGATTTCATTTGACTTTTTTATCCCCTTAATTGTTGTGATGAGAGTGATGGTCAAAGCCAGTCACTACAGAAGTTCTCTGGAAAAATCTTTAGACTAGCTTAGTGATTTGACTGCTATTAAGTCCCCTCACCCCATGTGTACAACATAGGCCCAACCCAGTTTTTCATGTAAGCAGGATTGACAGACATCACTGGTTCTGAAACTCTTGAGCTGCGTGAGTTTCTACAGGCTGAAATAACATTTTAAAGTTACCAGAGGAAACAATCAAGATGTGAGAGGAGACCAAGCTATGGGTAGAGCCCAGTTTGCCTTATTTCCTCTTTGCACAGAGCTCTAGACCAGCATGGTGGTCTAGTCCAGTGGTTCTTAAAGTATAGTCTGGGGACAACTACTGGTGGTCCATAAAGTGACTCCAGGTGGTTTTGGGTTGGTTTTCTTATAGAATTAGTGATAATTCCTATGCTTTGGTTTCTCAGATAAATCTACGTATATAATGTCCCTTATTTGTGTTCAATGAAAGCAATGTTCTTATTTTTTATTAGGCTGTTTGGTTCAGACAAGTGGTATTGAGTAAATGATATTATGTTTGTATGTATGTATTTTTGTATGTGTATGAGAGAGACACACAGATAGGGATAGACAGAGATAGACAGACCCAAGTGTTCCACAGAAGACTGAGAAGTCACCTTCTGAGACTTGTTATTTGCTCTTTTTCAAAATCAGTTCAAAATGTCTAAGAGATGGAGAAAGCAAAACGTTAGAAGTTAACAGTATAGCATATTTCTTGCCTATAAGTCATATTAAGTGTCTTTTTCTAAAGCATATGATTTTTAATTTCCTTGATACTTTGGTTGAATAAGAGATTTTTATTTAAATGAACCAAGTTTTAGTTCAAAAAGAAAAGAAAATACTCTAAAAACGTAGAAGCATTTTGATTTGGCTTGCTTTGTTATTTGCTTGTTCTGTTTTATATTGTTTATTTTGGTTGCATATTTGCTTTATATTGGTTTTTCAGCTTGGTAAATTTCTAAAAATTCTCTCATGTTTCCTAGCCTCAGTTCACGGTGAGGGAGGAAGGATAATGAACCAAGTCTGGCTTTCTAAAAAGCGGAAAAGGGCGAATCTTAGCTCTGGAATTCCTTCCCTACATCAACCCAGTAGAAACCAGCTTACTTTTAAGGCTGCCGTAGAGGGCTGGTGTTTTCCATCATGACCAACTCAGTTTATTTGGGACATGAATGGGGTTTACATAGATGATCACCCAGGCTCTTTCCAGCTCTGAGTATGGACACCAAGCACCATTTCTTAGCCTTTACTTCCTTCTAACATTTCTAGTTAACACTGATTTTCTGTCACTCATGATGGACTCTTAGGGCCTCTGAATCTTAATGAATTTTTCCAAATATTTTAGGACATTGCCTGAAGGTGGCAGCCATTTTCTTCCCTGGGATCTAGATTCTTTGAATGTTCTGGGGAGAGTTTTGACTCTTAATTTAACTGCACAAATCAATGACCTCTTGAACCTATTTTTTCTTTTTTTTGGTACAGGGGTCACTCTCCTGTGTATCTTCTTTCCAGTCCTTGTTCCCCACCTTTTTTTGTCCAGATTAGTTAACCATTTAAACTTTTGTCTTTAAAATAAACCACAGGTGAAATATTAGTGCATTGCTTTGCACCTTTCAGTAAACCACATTTTATATGGTGAAAGTGGGGAGCTTTTTTGTGGTTTGCAAATTTGGTATTAACATTGTCCTGGTTAGAAAATGCTGAAAGTTGCCCACCCACTCAGCTGTATTTAGGCTTCTAAAAATAATGTTATTTCTCCATACTCACACATCTGTTTTCACTCTGTTGCCAATTTAAATGCTGCTGTATATTCTGTGTATCATGGCTTATTTCCCAGTATTTTGAAAATTTGCACAGGGTAAGGGGATTTTACAAGTTCTCAAAAACATGAAATAATCTCCCACAGTAGCCACACCATATTATATCTAAGCAAAATGGCAGGTGTCCACAGAATTACAATGTGCCACTATATCTGACCTATTATTACATTCTTCTCTGACTTAGATGACAAATTATTTCCATTTAAAGTCCATACTTACTATGGAAATGCCCTGATGTTCTCTGTGGTTGGTATCAGCACAGACAGTATCATATCTGGTCACTTAATATGGACAGTTTTGCCTTGATTTCTTATTTTTATCTAGTTGTCTCAACAAGGAAGGAAGAGACATGTAGGCTAGGCATTAAAAGATTTTTAGTCATAATGCTGGCCTAAAAGGCATATGGGTAGAGAATGGTATAGCTACCTAAGGCCTTTTGGAACTATTCTTGTATTTTGCCTTCCGTTCCTCTAGTAAGGAGTAGTCAGTGATGATTTTCAGGTTTTATACACTGACTGACCTACATATCCTGCCAGCATGTGACCTTGAGGACCCCAAAGTGAGTTCTTTGACTGTTGTGGGCTCTGTCATGAGATTAGTCAATAATAGAACATGTTTATTAGTATTCTTTTAGTAGTATTGTAAGTACATAACTGTTATCCTGAAGAGTCAAACCACTGACAGTGTGGTAATTACCATGGAACAGGATTTCTAATGGTCATTGAAAGTTACAAGGGGGTGATATCTGTCCTTAGTTGTTTGCCGTAGGAGATTGGTCTTTCCAAGCTCTCTTCTGTGTTGTCACATTCCTCAATGAGCTGAAGATCTATGATAATACTTAGAGGAAGTGGCCCATACTCTGATGAGGATCCAGGAAACCAAGAATGGCCACCTTTTTGGAAATTCCTGAAACAGTTCGTCTAATCCTGCAGTATTTATCAAGAATACAGGTTTTATGGAATTTTTTACAAAATTTTAGAAATTAATCTACCTTCTGATGTTCCAGAGTTGACGCAGCCCTTAAGAGTTCATCTGTTCTTGGGGCGGCCAGGTAGCACAGCAAGTAAGAGCACCGGCTCCAGTGTTGAGAAGACCTGGAGATCAAATCCCAGGCTCAGACACTTAGCACCCACCCAGAAACACCTGGCCGTGTAACCTTGAGCAAGTTACTTAACCCCAATTGCTTAGGGGCGGCCAGGTGGCTCAGCGAGTAAGAGCACCGGCTCCAGTGTCGGGATGACCTGGATCAAATCCGGGCTCAGATACTCAGCACCACACCCAGAAATAATAACTGGCCGTGTAACCTTGAGCAAGTTACTTAACCCCGATTGCTTTAAAAAAAAAAAAAAAAGAGTTCATCTGTTCTTTAACCCCCTGTGCTGGTAGTACTGTCAACTGTCTAGGACAGTTGATTGCTTGTCTGTTACCTTCTTGAAAACCTTGAACATTGAAGCCCCATATCATCCTAACAGACAAGGTGGTGTTCCTTTTGTTCAGCTTTGAGCTGTTTAAAAATTTCTCTCAGGGCAGCCAGGTGGCACAGTGAATAGAGCACTGGCCCTGAAGTCAGGAGGACCTGAGTTCAGATCCGGTGTCAGATACTTAACACTTACTAGCCATGTGATCTTGGGCAAGTCACTTAACCCCAATTGCCCTCAAAAAAAATTTCTCTCCATTCCTTTCCTTTCCCATTACTTAGTCTTTCTTTTACTTGAGCTCATTGTGTGTGAGGTCTTGTAGGGATCTGTGCCTTTAAAGATGGCTTAGTGATAGAAAGAAACTGCACCCTCTCCCAGGATTGCCTGGGGATGACACTGCTGTCAATCCTGCACATCCATAGTCATTGGTGGCTCAGTGCTCTCATGGTACTGGGAACTTGAAGGACCTTGCTAGGAAACCTTTAGAGGGCAGCTGGGTTAAAATACAGTAACCCTTCTGCTGTGAATGCCAGACATAGAATGTATTATTTATAACACCTGTCTCCACCATCTCCAAGTACTGGTTTTAGTTTGCAAAATTATTTATGGCTTCGACCCACATAAAAATTGTTTATCTGGTTAGCCCTCGATTCTCTGCACTAATGGAGGGGAGCAGAGATGGGGAGAGTCCCAAACAGCAAGTCATTTATAAATCATTTCTACTCAGCTGTTGGAGTACATTTATGCTCAGATTTACATCTGAGTATATAGGGTATTCTGGGAAATCACTTTAAATAATGAAATTGTCCTTTGATGCTTTGACTCAGGAGACTATAGGAATTTGCTTAATTTCCTCATCTTGATCTCTTACTGCATTCCATCCTTTTATCTGCCCCTTGCTGGTAAGCCCTCTCTCAAGTGTAGGGATTGGTTTCAGTATTCGGAAGACTTCCCCATGGCTTGTAAAATATGAGTAGCTACAGATCGGCTATAAGATATCAACAAAGGCACTAATTCAGTGCTTTCTGTGATAACTCCCTCTATTGATAGTGTGATAGTGCCTCAGTTTCAAGAGATCTCAGCTTGTGCAGTACATCCCTACTTCAGCAAACAATAATTAATGCAGTTAAGCCTGTACTACTGAAGATAAATAATCCTTTCAGCAATAGCCTTATGTCAAGCTTTAGTTCTTGTTTCTATATAGACCCTGAATTTCAAGGCCTAGTGGACTAGACTTAGGTTTTCTTAAGGGAACAACTTTGTATGTCCTTTGATCCTTAAAAGCCATCATCCTGTTTAGATTAATCTTTCTAAAACATGGTTTTGCAGTTATCGCTACCCTTTTCAAAAACCTGTGGTTCCAAGTTGCCTGTAGAATAAACTATTTATCACCAGTTATCTGGTATCACTACTTCTCTTTCTTCCACATGTATCCTGTTTCCTCAAGTCAGGTGCAGTTTCCTCAAAGGCAGGGACCTTATCCTTACCCACACAAAGTAGTTCCACACACTCACACATATGTTGGATATTTTTTAGTCTTTTATCACACTTTATTAGCTATTAGGCAATCAGAAATGCCTGTGTCATTATACATGTGTGTGTTGTATATACGTATATGTACATACATACAAGGGTGTGCATATACATACTGTGGGTGGAAAGAAGATTCTTGTATTGGATTCTCAGTAGGATTGTATTTTCCTCAGCTAGAAAATAAAGACCCCTCAAAAGTCTTCTGATAGTTGCTTGTTTAGCAAAAAAATAGAGAATAACCGTGCGTGAGTTTGCTCATAGTTAGTTATATATATCTGCAACCTGGAGACCCGTGATTTGACATTTTTGGAAGTGGGGTAAAATTCTGTACCTAAACTGAATATTTTTTTCAATCATAACATATCTCCTACCCTCTTCTTCCTAGACTATAGAATCTAATTGGAGGTGTGGGAGACATAACTTGCAGAGAATTCAGTGCCGCTCGGAAAATAGTAAAGGTGTCTACTGTTTACAGTATGATGATGAAAAGATTATCAGTGGCTTACGGGATAACTCTATTAAGGTGAGTGTATTGGGGCTTTTTAAAATTACAATTATTGATTTGATATCATATGTGATAACAATTTTTCTCTCTAGTCCAGATGACTTAATGTATCTGTTTTCTTTATCCCTGGCAGCCTTTTATCTGACTAGACCAGAGCCACATACTGGTATTTTTCTGTTACTCATCCAGGCCTTTGTATTACCTTGTTCTCTAGCCTCCAAAGACAGAGACACACAGATACACACTCCATTGTCAAATACAAAGAAAATGCCAGGCTTAACATTTTTTGGTCAAACTGTTAGTAAGCATAAATTGCTATTGGAATGAGTCACTGATTTAATTTCCTGTTCTGCCAAAATACCATTAGCATTTGCAGTTTGTGAGAAGTACTCAAGTAATGCAGCAAAATGGTTGACCCAGCTATAAAATTTCAATTCAGTTTTAAGTATATAAAACTGTGGCATTAACACGTATTTCCCTGATATAGATTTGACCTAATTCATATTTCATTTTGCGTTCAGTATCCTAGAGGTCAGACTTGGGGTTACCTTTTTGGAATCTTAATTTTCAGGCTTAACAGAATGTTAAACTTTTTTTTTTTTTTGAGGGGGGAAGGCAGGACAATTGGGGTTAAGTGTCTTGCCCAAGGTCACATGGCTAGTAAGGGTTAAGTGACTGAGGCCAGATTTGAACTCAGGTGCTCCTGACTCCAGGGCTGGTGCTCTACTCACTGTGCCACCTAGCCACTCCTTGGTGGGTTCTTTAACCATGGTCAAGTGCAGAAAAATCTCTTGATTTTCAAGTATCTGAAGAGAGACCAGTCTGAATTATAGATTGTCTAAAGAGAGATAATTCATTTGTTTTTTTTTTTTAATGAATTTTAAAGCCTTATAAGTTTTTTTTTGTCAGGGGTATGCAACATATAATGACTGTGTAAGAATAATTTGCAATAAGCAAATTGTATTTCCTTTTAAATGCTAATTATACAACAATAAGTTTTTTTCTTTAATATCCATGATTGCTTTGTATTAAATATTTGACTTTTCTGCTCACTGGTCAGTTCCTTATAAAGATTTCTCCTCTACCATAGAACTACATAACCTTAAGTGACTTAAGATATTTTCTTCTCTCTTGACTTTTGTGTCAATACAAGAGCTAAAAAGGCAAGGGGCATAGATGCTTTAAAGGGAGAGCCTGGATTGCTAATCATTGGGCTACAAGTCAGCAGCGCTCTTTCAATTATTGTTATATACCTCTCCTTCCTGCTATTTCTTAACTGATAAGGCTGTACAAGCATTTATCTGTTCTGTGGTTTAGAGAATCAAGTAAGTGAAGCAATTGCATTGTCAAGAAAGTGATTTACTAACATGATGCATGATCGCCCTTGTGTCTCAACAGATTTGGGATAAAACCAGTTTGGAATGTTTGAAAATACTAACAGGACATACAGGTTCGGTTCTTTGTCTGCAGTATGACGAGAGGGTTATTGTAACTGGCTCCTCTGACTCCACAGTGAGGTGAGCACAGTAAGGCCACATAGCTGAGCCAATCTTCTTGTCTGCAAAGCTGCCTTGCTTCCTTCCCCCTCCCTTTTGAGACTTTCTCCCCCTGGTCCTTTTGTCTGTCGGCCACCCTGCTGCTTTCCTTCTGTGCAGCTTTGTAGGACTCTTTCTTTTTCTTGACACTGCCTGATACTTGTTACTCTTTTTTTTTTTTTTTGGTGGGGGTGGGGGTATGGTTTGGGTTTTTTGTTTGTGGGTTTTTTTTTTTTTTCTTTTTGAAGGGGGATGGTAGGGCAATTGGGTTTAAGTGACTTGCCTAAGGTCACACAGCTAGTTTTTGTGTTGTATCTGAGACTGGAATTGAACTCCTTCTGACTCCAGGGCCGGTGCTCTATTCATTGCGCCACCTAGCCGCCCCTGTTTCTCTACCTTGTAGCGAAACTGGGGTCTAGCCTGTGGCCTGGGCCTCTGGGTTCAGGGAGGCAGTTACAGCAAGAGATGACCTGAGGAGTCAACATACTGGGCTGGAAAGAACACACTGGATTTAGAATCATAAAACCTTTTGAGTCTCAGGTCTGTCACATTCGTGTGGCCTTGGGAAAGTCACTTCCTTTCTGAAGGACTTAATTTCTTTAATAAAATGGCTGTGTGATTTTGGGGTTCCTTTCAGATTGAAAAATAATCCTATGAGCACTCTCCCCAACTGAGCAGGAAGAAAGATGATTGGGAGGCATACAAGTAGTCTGCCAAACATTGGGGTACCAGGAATGTTGGGGGAATAAAGTGGCATAGGGGACATCTGGATTTCGAAAGGTAAATTGTAACTTTGAGGAAACTCAGTCAGATGAAAAATGTCTTTGTGGTTTAAAGAACTTTGTGCCTGAAGCAGTTACTTGCTTCCCACTTATCTTTCTTCCATCATTCTAATCTCAACACTTTCCTAGAATTATGGCAAATAGGAAAGTTGCTTTTAATATCACTTGTTTTAAATTTGAGTTTCAGGGTGCCCAGACAAATCTGAGTCATCAGCAAGCAGTCCCTCACCTATGTATGCTTGCAAATTCAGTTGCTATTATCTGTTTTTATTTAACCTTTTTTTCCCCCTTAAAAAGGGCAGTAGAGGTATTTGAGGAAATGGGGGTAGTAAGGACTTGGGGAAATGAATATGACGTACAAACAAAAGACATCAATACAACTTTTTAACATAGAAGACACTTATGTGTATGTGCATTTGCTGATATTGAGGTCCATAGCATGAAGAAATACTTTTCACAAGTTCAACTTCGCATTACACTTTTCTCTCCCTTTAGAGTTTGGGATGTGAACACAGGAGAAGTTCTGAATACATTGATCCACCACAATGAGGCAGTCCTTCACCTGCGCTTCAGCAATGGCTTAATGGTGACTTGTTCAAAGGACAGGTCCATTGCTGTGTGGGACATGGCGTCACCCACTGATATCACGCTTCGACGTGTCTTGGTTGGCCACCGAGCAGCAGTTAATGTGGTTGACTTTGATGACAAGTACATTGTCTCTGCTTCTGGTGACAGGACCATTAAAGTAAGTTTAAGGAAAAAAAATGTCTTGATTGACCTTCATACGTTTATTTTCAAGAGCTCAAGACGGGGGAACTTGGGTGGGTTTTATACCAGGGTGGAATTGGCAATACACAGAGAAAACCTCTTTCAGTATCCTCAGAGTGCCCCCTTCTGGTCATTTCACCCTTGGTGCTGTTAGAGTCACAGACAAGAGGGATGAAAAAGTGTGACCTTTCAGCATTTGGTGAAAATGTGTCCTGTTGGTGAGCTATTGTGGGGGTTGTGTGTGCGTGTGTGCGTGTGTGTGTGTGTGTGTGAGAGAGAGAGAGATTAATGTATGTACACAAATGCCAAATGCATGAACACAGAAAGATGTGTGTGCACACACACACACAGATATAATATAGATATAAGAAAGTGGCCTTGGGCAGTTTGGTTACTTTGGTGGCCCTGTCATTTCTCTTTAGCTTCAGTATTTTGTTGTGTGAATGTCTTATGCAAATGATTTCATAAATTACAAACTATTCTACATAAATAGGGTTATGAGTCATTGAGAAGAAAAGGCAGAAACAGGAAAGAAAAGAATGGGTGGGGCCCAAACATGAAAAAGGAACCACATCCGTCCATGGTTGGTTAGCCTTTGGAGGAAAGACATAAGAATCCCTGGCTGGAAGGGACCCTTGCCTTCAGGCAAGTGAGTGTCTAAACCCTCCTGGATGATCTCTGGGGATGGAGATTCCATAGCTTCCCTGTTTTCCAAGCCAGTGTTTTATCCCATCAGGCAAAAAACCTCTACATCCAACTTGTCCTCCAGGGCAGGCTTCTAGTTTTTTAGGTTTTTAGATCATATTTTATAACCAAATGTTCTTTGAACCTGTAATTTTTCTAAAGTACTATGGAAATTTTTTTGTTCAGTTGTAAAACATTTATAATTTATCCTGCAGGTCTGGAGCACAAGTACCTGTGAATTTGTGCGTACTCTGAATGGGCACAAGCGTGGCATTGCCTGCCTTCAGTATAGGGATCGACTAGTTGTAAGTGGGTCCTCAGACAATACCATTAGGTGAGTGGAAATGATTCTTTACCATGCGGATAGTTTTACATGAATAATGGTAGCTTGGGATTTATACCCCAAACACTTGGAGATTTGCCAGGGAAATAAAACTTATGCTTCGATTTTTAAAGACTATTTTCAGTCCTCCTGCGTATCTTTTTGATTTTTAACATTCTAAAATTCAGTGGACTTTGACTTACAGGCTGAATCTTGGGACACGGCTTTTCATTGTGGATGTGATGCTTGCCATAGTTGGCAGTGGATAAATGTGAGAAATCGTCATCTTGGCTTGCCTCAGTTTTGTTAGTACTCTTGAATTCTAATAATCAGTGCTGAGCTGCTTTTCATTCAGGATAGATCAGAGAAACTGCATATTAAGAATGCTAAGAACATTTGTTTGAAGATGTGATATGGATGTGATGCTGGACTAGTAGTGTCACAAGGTTATTCTAGAGTTAACTCTTGCATCCACACGCCATATTCTTGGTCTTCTATTTTTTCCCCTTTTTTTGGGTGGTTATTATTTGTGTTGCTTTGTCTTTTTTTTTTTTTAAGACAGCCTAGAAAATCAGCGAGTAATATATAAGGTAGAAGGACATTTAATAAAAATCCTCTTTCCATCAATATTTGCCAGATAAGTCAGATTAAAAACAGGGGGATGGATTTATCCATTGCATTTAAATCTCCCAAGTCATTACTTAACTGATAGGCATCTCTCGATGATTGGGAAACAAATTTGTTCCTTAGTCCAGGTCAAGTAAAAGACGGTATTCTCAGCCTCACTTGCAGCTCTCATCAGAAATGTGGAAACCATCCCCCATGTTTTTTAGTATTGCATCTGGTTTTCACTGAGCCTCTGGGGAATGGGCTTGCCGTGCGCCCCCCACCTCCAGTGCCTTGTATTCCATAAAGGGAGGGAGCAGGAGCAGTTTTCACTTTGGGACATTGGTATATGGATTGGCATTAGGGATCCTTGATCCACCTCCCTCGAGCAGGCTTTTCCTTTCCTACCCAGAATTCACCAGGAATTTATTTGACCACATTCTCTTACCAGCAACCAAGAAAAAGAATGAGAACAGCAAGGAATCAAGTGCACTACCAGTTCTCATAATTGAAACATGTTTTCCACAAGCAGTGCTTTCTATGTTGTGTGTTGTGATCATGTGATACGAGATAACAGTGAGGCAGGGCATTTTGGTACACCATGCGCCATCTGCCTGACAACACTCCATTTCTTGTTTAAGGCTATGGGATATTGAGTGCGGTGCATGTTTGAGGGTTTTAGAAGGACATGAAGAATTAGTCCGGTGCATCCGATTTGATAACAAGAGGATTGTGAGCGGAGCCTATGATGGGTATGTGTTTAAAACAAACAACTGTATTGTTTTTTTTTTTTTAAGCAATTGGGGTTAAGTAACTTGCTCAAGGTTACACGGCCAGGTGTTTCTGGGTGGGTGCTGAGTGTCTGAGCCCGGATTCGATCCCCAGGTCATCCCGACACTGGAGCCGGTGCTCTTACTCGCTGTGCTACCTGGCCACCCCTAAGCAATCGGGGTTAAGTAACTTGCTCAAGGTTACATGGCCAGGTGTTTCTGGGTGGGTGCTATGTGTCTGAGCCCGGGATTCGATCTCCAGGTCTTCTCAACACTGGAGCCGGTGCTCTTACTCGCTGTCCTACCTGGCTGCCCCTTCAAACAACTGTATTGTTAAAATTGTATCAGCGGTGACCTTAGAACTATAAGAAATACAGGGACTAGAACTTCCTGGCTAATAATTTTTCTTCCTTATACTCCAATAACATTTCTCTGTCCAGAAGGCCTGTGGGTGGCAGAATAACATCATTAGAGCCTGTGGAGCCCAAATTAGACCTAGCTATCCATTGACTTATAAGGCAACTATTGCTACTAAATGTCATCTCTATAGGCCATCCTCTCTAGAGTACACTGTAGCGTGGCCAAGACTTCCTCCAGCAAAATGCTAAAATAAATAAGGAGGATCCTTATCTTCAATGGGGGGGGGGGGAGAGGAGCAGGATGGAGACATAAGAGATGTATCCAAATGCATATTTACCTTCAGCCTTGAAAATTAGAAAGCAAACGCTGTCACCTCCACTCTTGCAAGCAGAAAGAATGAGCACTGAAATTAAATCAGGTTTTCCGTTTCCTTTTATTTTATTGTGTTTCTTTTCTACTCAGCAAAATCTTATTTCACATTATTTTTATGTTCTAGAAAAATCAAGGTTTGGGATTTGCAAGCTGCTCTTGACCCCCGGGCACCAGCAAGCACATTATGCTTGCGTACATTGGTGGTATGTATTTTTTCCATTTCTATGTATTGAGACCATCTGCAGAAGCATGTCTGTTTGCAGGTGAACTTACATCGCAAGTTAAAGTTCTTAAACCTTTCAGGCCTTAAAAAGTACCTTCAGATGAGTTTGTTTTGTTAACCCGAATTAGAGAGAACTTGATATCTCTGTTCCAGTAAGCCTTTTTCCAAAAGTATATTGACCCTGGAGTTGGAATTGAATAACTGTAAACGCTTCTTTGAGCTTGGGTCAGTCTTCTGGCCGTTTAAAAGTAGGAATGCCTACTTCCAAAAAGAAATGTTTCCAAAACACCTAAAAATGTGGGGCACAAATATAAAGCTATGGAATAGATTGAAGAAATGTGCTCTTGGAATGGAGAACAAAGTATTCAAATGATGGCTTCTGCAGTAAAGTTCAGAGGCCATTTAATGCAGAAGTTCTTACCCAATTTTGTGTCATGGATCCTTTGGCAGTCAAATGAAACCTAGGGATCCTTTCTCGGAATCATATTTTTAAATGAATACAATAAAACCTTTAGGATTATAAAAGAAACCATGTATATTGAAATAAACATATAAATCCTCCGTGGACCTCTGCTGACCCCAGGGTAAGAAACTGTCATCCAGAATGATACCCTCATCTTATAGATTAGGAAACCTAGTCCTGAAAAGGGCAAATCACTCAGCTACAGAATCCCGTACTGGAAAGGAATCTTGTCTTCATTCTAGCCCAGTCCTGTGGGATCCTTTACACCAAGGCTGGGCTAAAACAAGAGTTCCCAGTGACAGGGAAGTCATTGTTCCCCATAGACAGCCCATTCAGCTGTGCTCTAGGAAGTCTACCAGGGAACCAGTAAAAACAACAGTGATGTGTCCTCATGCTAAAAGCCACAGCGTGGAGCATTCCAGAAAGTTTAGATCTTACTTCATTATGAATCTGTTTGGTTTTACAGGAACATTCTGGACGGGTGTTTCGGCTGCAGTTTGATGAATTTCAGATCATCAGTAGCTCCCACGATGACACTATTCTGATTTGGGATTTCCTAAATGTGCCCCCCAGTGCCCAGAATGAGACTCGTTCTCCCTCTAGAACATACACTTACATCTCCAGATAACAGTCTGCACTTTTACCCACATCAGGTATACTTTTTTGTTTACTTGCTATTCTTAGCTGTGTGTTTGCCATTTGCTATTTGATTGTAGTGATGATTCAGATGTGATGTTATACAAGTTGAATCTTTGTTATCAGGTCATCTTCTCTAAATGCTTTTAGTCACTGTTAGAGGACTCAGGAAAGTAGGAGATCAAAGTCCTTTGGATTCTTCTTTGAGTCTCCCTTGTGTCCTTCTTTCCTGCCCTTTTGACTTGAATGTATTTATAAAGCCTGTGCATTGTGCTGGGTTTGCAAACGCAGAAATAGGTCGGCCCTGTCCTCAAGGAGTTTATATTCCAATTGTGGGATACTCTGTCTCTCTACCTATCTATCTATCTACATCTGTCTATCCTGGGTAGGTAGGTAGATAGCTATGAGTCTTCTGTATATTTCCTCTGGAAAGTCATAGAGATTTTGAGTGGGGTCATAGGGAGTCATTCGAATTGCCGCTCTTTCCAAAAGCGATTATGGTATTGCCTTGGTTGAGGAAGTGGTGGAAAGGGGGGGGAGCATATGGAAAGAGGGGGTGTATAGGCTGGAAAGTGGTCAGGGTAGAAGTGTGCTTAGGGTTTTGGCAGCCTAGATATGGTGAGTTTTCACCAATCAGGACAGCCTGGCCCAAGAGGGTAAGTTCCCAAAGTCCTCTGGGGCACAATCTCTGAAATTCCCTTTGGAGAGTGTGGGAGTAGCAATCACAAATGATTATTCTTCATACCTCATTTAAAAAAAAAGAAAAAAAATCAGTGCTGAAAGATAACCATACAGAGGAGAATTCTCCAGCCCTTGTCAAGACCAAAAAGAGGGAGTGGAAGAATGCTGTCATCACGACTGCCATGTTTCTTTGAGTCCACATGTTGTGTCGTCAGAGCCAAACACAGTTTCTTCTCCAGGTTCTAGCTTTATGACACTGCTTCATGGAGACTGACCAGAATCTCTGAATTTTTAATGGGAATTATTCTTTCTTTACAATCTCCTCTCCTTGGATAAATTGATTATGGTACACCCTACTAACTGAAAATCCAAAAGTTTTCATCACATTCAATATTTACTGAATAGGACTCTATACTTAGACAGTGTGGAGAGTGATAAAGGAAGAAGCTAAGATTCTTCACTGACGTTAGGAGGCCTACCTTCTAATGGGGTTAGATGGACTTCATGAATGTCAAAAAAACAATAGTAGAAATATGTAGCCATGGGCATGCACACACAAATGATCAGAGTTCCTGTGAAGAGGGGGAATATACCTCTTTTGCAGTTTCTGATATATATTCTGAAAGCTCTCAACTTGGGAAAGCACAAAGTTCAAGTAAATTTGAGACTTGAAAAAAAATTTTTTTTCTATTTCATTTTAGTACCTTCCTCTAATAAAATGCCACAAATTCAATATATTTTTGAATAGCTTTCTGGTTTATCCCAAACAGAATTTCTTTAGTTGAGGTGTAGTAATCACCTCTATATATGATTATCTCAGGTATGAAGAAATGTGTGTGTGTGTGTGTGTGTGTGTGTGTGTGTGTGTTTCCCCGTTCAAGAAGTCTTAAAAACAACTCTGTAAAGATCATTGCCTACCATGTTTCATTATGACGATAAACTGTAAATCAATGGAAAATGTTATCTGCTCTTTCAGGTGGTGGGTCCCAAAGACCTAATACAAGCAATGAACCTCTTTTACAAGGTTCCAAATGTGTTTGCTTCTTCAAAGCAAATTGCTTTTGACAGCCCTGGCAGTCAGCTACAAGGATTTTATTGCCTTTTTTTGAATTCTTTTCATTTATTGTAACATGACAAAAATTGTTACCATATGATATGCTAAGATACTAAGATCTAAGTGCTACAAGAAAAACCCACTCTTAAAGATGCTTTCACTATTAAATAAGTGAAAGTCTCCCAGCTAAAATTTAGTTAGGCAGGTCCTTTGCTCAGGAAGTGTAGGAAATGTAGGAATTAGATTTATTCACAGATTCTTTGTTAATGCTCATTTATTCCCCTCATTTATCTCCCGGAGAAAATACTCCTGGGTTATTGTTTTTATCTCTCCATTTTGTGTAATTTTTATTAAAAATGTTAAAATGGTTTTTCTTTATTACCGAATATTTTTAGTACATTTGGAAGACAGCTTGCCAGATCCACATATACAAAAAAGGATAGTTTAATGGATAGTGGTGTTATCTATTTTCCTCTTTTAAATCATAAAATACTGAAATACTGCATACTTTAAATTTGTGTTTCACATGGGTTCCAAACAAAGGAACACATAAAATTTGCTTTCATTTGGAATGCCTAAGGATTAGCATGTCTGTATTACTTGTATGTTATGTTTTACTGAGACATATGTAGCATAAGTTGCATTACCAATTGAAAAGAATGAGAATACAGTTAGATGTGAGCAAGGATCTTGGGGTATGTCTAAGTCACCATTATGAAGGTTGATCATCATTGTATAGTAAAATGATTCTGATTACTTGGGCTTTATGGTTGCCTGGATTCTGGAAATTCTAAGCTTAATGTAGTTTTTGGTTTTTTCCAAAACCAACATAATGATGTAATTCCATAACACATCTTTATTAAGATAATGATTCTAATCGTACACATTTCCCTAGTACTTTAGAGTTTGTAAAACATTTCCCCCACAACAACTCTGGGAAATAGGTAGTATTAAACATTCTTATCCCCATTTACGGAAGAGGAAGTTGTGCTCAGAGCAGTTTAAGTGAATTACCCAAGATTTTGTAATCTAGTAAGTGCCAGACCCCAAACTCAAATCCAGATCTCCAGGATCACTCTACTATGTTGTTCCCTCCCCCACTGCCACTCCCTCCCCCCCACTGCCCCCAAACACTACATCATGTAGTGCTGACTACAAGAATTTTAGGATTTTAAAGAGATCATTGTGGGTCAAGGAGTTCAAGGCTAGTTTTGCCAAGGAGATATGAATGAGATCATTTGATGAGTTGGATTCAGGTTAATTTAAAAAAAATCAGACTTATATTCTTCTAAAAGAAAGGGTGACTTGTATACATTTAAAGGGATTAAAACTTTTTTTTTTTTTTTGCTTTTGGAAGGCAATTGGGGTTAAATGACTTGCCCAAGGTCACAGGGCTAGTTCTTGTGTTAAGTGTCTGAGGCTGAATTTGAACTCAGGTCCTCCTGACTCCAGGGCCCATGCTCTATTCACTGCACCACCTAGTCACCCCATGGGATTAAAACTTTCTATGAAATTAAGATACACATTTAGATTTTCAGAAGGCTCATTCCAGTAACATTAAAATTTTTTGACTGGGGAATTTTAGAGCTAGAAGAAACATGAAATCATCTACTCTGACCTTCTCCTTCTGCATATAGAGAAACTGAACCCCATCAAACTGCCCAAGGTCACTCAGTGAACTGTGGTCATAGCCAAGCCCAGAACCAGGCCTCCTTTCTCACAGTTTAAATGCTTTTCCCATACACAGTGTTGCCTCTTCCAATGAAATTTCTTTAAAATAGAGTAAATTTTTAATGTGTTGCATTCTGTTAGCAGAAATTCCCAGGCAGTTGTCATTTCTGTACTTCTGCCATGGTAATTGATACTTATAACAGTACTTCCCCTCAATTAGAGCTGTCCCAGAATGAATCGACTGCTTCAGGAAATAGAGGTTTTCCTACCACTGGAAGTCTTCACCTGGGGACCGGATAGGTAGCCACCTTTAGGAAGGCTGTAAATAATTTCTAGCCAGGTTTAGGTTGGGCTAGATAGATGATCTCTGAGGTCTCCCTTCTATAACCCAGGTTCTGTGATTCTTTGTGACCTGAGGCATTTTGTGGTCTTGAAATGCTTCTGAATCATCGAAGAAAGATTAAATGCTGTAGTTCTGTTGTAGGCATATTTTATCCACATTTGGAATAAATAGCCAGCCTTTATGTAGTGCTTTGAGGCTTACCAAGTGCTTTGCAAATGTTATCTCATTTGATCCTAGCCTGAGAGGTAGCTGCTATTATTATCCCCTTTTTACAGATGAGAAATCTGAGAGAGATGGGTAAATGACCCACCCAGGGTCACGGCCATCAAGTGTCAGGCAGGAATTGAACTCGGGTCTTCCTTCCTGGCTTCCAAGTCCAGCACACTGTATATACACTGTGCTGTTATTCCTGTTTCCCAGAATATTTGATCAGTCAGAGCATGCTGAGAAGAGATGGTTTGTGCTTGTATTTTGATGGTGGTGGTGGGGTAGCACGAAGGTAAATGTAAAGATGTAACACATCTGTTCTTCATTATTTTCACGGTTCCACAGTCTTGAACTACTGGCTGCACAGCTATCCCATGCCCACGGGTGTTCATTCACAGCTGAGTCTGAAGTTGGAATCGGTTCTAGATGCTGTGTAGATGCAGACCAGCACAACTCTAAATTCTCCTCATTTTTCTTGCGATCTCTGACTCCTGACTGTTTACTTGGAGGCATTTGTGACAGTCACGTCGACTTCAAGTAGATAAGAAACGCCTGTCCTTCCCTGCCATGAAAAACCTAATGCTTCAACTGGACATTTTTCATATAAACTGAATTTACAATCTGTTTTACAGAAGTAAATGAAAACTCAAGAAAAGACTTGGCCTAATTTATATTGCTTTGCACTTTGGTCTGACTTTAAAGAACAGCATCACATTCTCTGATGAGATTTGGGTGCCAAACACACGCCCAGAATGTACATTGTTCCTTTCAGAAGTCGGCATCCTCCTTCTGACCGTACGAGTCATTCTGCATCGAGAACTTGTTTTCTAAGGAGTGTGTTGGACGTGTGGGAATATTTCTGGATCGTTTAATAATATTTTGGATTTTACTTTAATTCTGCTCCACTCATTTCTTTTAATTTAAAGAATTGTAAACCAGATATATCTGCCAACTGGTAATATGGCACTGGCTTTTCTTTTATTAACACCCTCTCTTCCCGTTTTCCTCTGTTTTACTGATATTTGATATAGTCATACCTTTACACGAGTGCTTGCCTCCTAATTTAAAATACTGTATCAGCATGTAGATAGAATGTACATAACAGTTTAACCTCAAGGTGTATGGAGTCAGGACCTCCTGATCCCGAGACACTAATGCATACTGTATTAGCACTTAGCCATGGGAGATTCTCAATGACTGGCACCCAGGGGTTCACGTGGCTTTTCTAGAATCCTCTGTGCAGTATTCATAAGATTTTTTTTATGGGAACTACGTTTTAAAAGTGTAATTTCTAAGCTTAAAAAATTAAAATGTTTTGTTTCTGTTTTGCAGTATGTATAATAGATGTACCTTTAAATTTTTTTTTGTTTGTTTTCTTAATGGTATTCTGAAGTACTTACAAGTTAGCTTTTTTTGGTAGCATTTACTTGGCTCCACAAATTGAACAATGTCCTGAGTCAAAATTTAAATGTATTTATATTTTTAATTTTACTCTATCTGAATTGAAGTAGTTGGTCTGTCAAGAGAGGAGACTCTGTTGGCTCCCATGTCTCTGTCTGGGTCTAGACTCCGTCTAGTTTTTAGGCCCTAGCCCCAGGCCAGTGCTTGGTGTGTGTGCTGGTATATGTGGTTCCTTTGTAGTCTTGTTATGGGACATCTCCTTTGGCAGAAGGCCTCTTTTGGGGGCCTCCATCTTGGGTTGCAAGGTTTCCTTGTCTTTCCTTTTCAGTCTCATGTATTTAGTGGCATGCTTCTGTGGGAAGGAATAACTCACAAATGTCATTTCTCTTGATTTGCTTCCTATAACTGCAGCTTTCAACAAATGATTTTGTTTTGTTACCCTTAGCTTCCAAATGCACTCAAATTCAAGTATGTGTAAATGACATTGTCACATCGGCTGTCTTTGGAAATCATATTGGCACTGAAGGGTCAGCTGCCGCTCTTTTTTCATGTACAATGTTACGTTTTATCTGTCCATTTGTTTTAATCCAGGAATGTCCATGGTATTTAAAGGACCAATAAATTAATATTAAAATGCAGTGAACAAGCATGGCTAACAGTGGCATCCTCTTGTGGATCAAACCTCTTCCCAGTGAAAGCACACACAGATACTACCAAAGGGCAGATCGCTTTGCTGTATTTTATCCTTTGCATTGAGAAAAGTGTTGGGATCAATGGGTAGTTTCTTTTTCTTTCTTTTTTCCTTTTTTTTTTTTCTTCAGTTAAATCTTCCTCCCATATGTTACAAGTGATTTCTTTCTTTGAGATGATGGAACCTCAAAGTGCAGAAGGAAGGTCACAGTTTTGTAAGCTTGACAGTAGTTGGTGAAAGTGGCTTACTTTTAACCCTTTTCATCTTATAGCTTTAATATAAAACCGGCTAAGAAAAGATGCTCTTGCAGCCCAGAAGAAAATGGCAAATTGTTTCTCCGAGAGCAGTATCCTTTTTTATGCATGTGTAAAATGGAAATTCCTCATTTTCCTTGGGAGATCATGGTGTTTGAATATGCACACAACTTCTGGATTGTGCTTATTAAACCGTAGCAGTGAACTTTTATCTTTGGCGCCCAAGGAATCTGACTTCGGGGATTCATAGTAGCCGTTCCTGGCTGCACTCTGGGTTTTGGTTTTGCTAACCATAATTGAGCAATTGTACATTACTGCTATATTAATGTTTCAAAGCACTGGGATAGTCTACTTCTAACTTGTAATTAATTATGTTTGCCAATTATCTGTTTGAAATAAGTTTGTGTCTGAACAGCTTATTGAAACTGTTAAATTGTACAGATATTGTTCATGACCTAAAGCTTTGTACTGTGGAATGTGCTTAATAAAAAAAAAAAGTTTGACCTTTGTCCAGAAAATTGCTAACTAATATCATCCAAAAAAACTATAGACATTCTGCATTATAGCTAATTTGGCTTCATGCATTTGTTACTTCAAATACTAATTTGGAGCTAATAATAATCTTAATAAAATAATTCCTTCTCTATTACTCTGTTAAGGAATTTGTAAAAAAAATACTGTAATATGTTATCAATAATTTGGTGACATGCAACTGAGGCTTATGGATTTTTTTTTTAAACATCTGCATTGTAAAATGAGGTGAAAGGTCAAGTGCTTTCAGCATAGGAGAGCTGTGCCTCTGATGCAATTGCATGCCTTGAAAAGTATTAGCTAGAAAGCTGACTTGAACCTTGTGGGTTGTGGGGTTAGGCTATCCATACCTCTCCTTGGCAAGGCTGCCTTCCTCCATATGCAAGATTGCTTCCCCAGAATATTGAGCTTTACAGTTATGGGATGAAATATGAAACGGGCACCTTTAAGTGCTCTCTGTGTCATTTTGATTTCAGTGAAAATTAAACTTTGATCTCGTCACTATGAAAGTTCTACGAAGGCAGGTATGGAACAGCCAGCTGGGGCCCATTCGGCTTTTGTGCATCACGAATGAGATCTTGTGGCTCATGGTAATGAATCATCCTCTTAGCCATGGGTTCTTAAAGATTTCTTTGTATCTTTATGTCATGGCCCCCTCTGGCAATCTGGTGCTTGCAGAATCATGCTTTTTAAAGCATGGAAGGAAGAGCTAAATTTCAGTTCAAAGTTTGTGGGGAAATAATGTATTTTTTCCCCAAGTTCACCTCCCTTCATGGATCCCAGATTCAGAACACTTGCTGTCAGGCAGACAGAGCACAGGTAGATTTAGACCTCAACCCTGGTAGTTACAAATTCCTTGATTAGTCAGTTATGCACATTTAGTATATTGATGTTCAGTTGTGTCCAACTCGTGACCCCATTTTGGGGTCTTCTTAGCAGAGATGCTGGAGTGGTTTGCCATTTCCTTCTCCAGCTCATTTTACAGATGAAGAAATTGAGGTAAACAGGGTTAATTTAAGTGACTTGCCCAGGGTCACACAGCTAGTAAATGTCTAAGGTCAAATTTGAACTCAGATCCTTCTGGCTCTGGGGGCAGTACTTTACCTGCTGTACCACCTAGCTTCCCCTGTTTAGTACATTAAAACCCTAGATACCTGGAGAACAGTTTTAAGAGAAGCCAGATTTTTTTCAAGTAGCTAAAAGCTGGTTAGCATTCTAAATGTAATCATGAGTGGAAATCTTTCTGAAATATATCACTTCCCTTCCTTTTTGTGCAGTCTGAACAATCTAACCTTTTAAATGGTCCTTTGAGGTATCATATGGCATTTCTTATTCTGTTGTGCTGGAATACAGTAATGCCTTCAAGGCCTATGGAAGCATGTAAGGCTATGTACCCATGTACTAGGGTGCCCCAATTTCCTCTTCTTTAGTCTTTTTCCCTTTATGGTTTTTTTTTTTTCTCACCATCTTTATTGTCAAGATATCAGGAGGGACTGTGCCCTGCTTACAACCACGAGTTGACCTGTTACAACCCTTCTAGTTGTAACCGGCCAAAATTATGTGGAAGCTAAGAGTTAAGGGCCTCTCCTTTGAGTAAACCGCATTAATGTTGACACAAGGACTTTGAGATACCAGTTGCACAGAACCCACAACCCTTTTTGGGGCTGCAGAGGTGCGTTCTGCTTGTTTTGTTCTAAATAACTGTGGTTGGCAAATAATACTTTATAACCGAACTGTCGTTAAATTCAGAGCAACAAATTTACCTTTAAAAAAAGAGTCTAGGGGCGGCTAGGTGGCGCAGTGAGTAAAGCGCCGGCCCTGGAGTCAGGAGGACCCGAGTTCGGTTCTGGCCTCAAACGCTTAACACCCACACAAAAAAACTAGCCGTGTGACCTTGGGCAAGTTACTTAACCCCAACTGCCCTCCAAAAATCAAGTCTAGATCAGGATTATATGATCTTAAATATAAAGAGAATTCTGTTGAAATGAAAGTGATGTGAGCTCAAAAGAAAAAATGCCCCAAGACACCGCATAGAGGAAAGCACACTGAACTAGAAGTGACATCTGGGTTCTGGTAATGGACTGACTGGTCTTTCCACCAATTCAGTCTAACAATCATTAAGTATGGGCAATGTGCCAGGCAATGTGCTAGGCACTCAGGGTACAGAGATAGAAATAAACAGTCCTTGCCCTCAAGGAGCTTATAGTCTACTGAAGGCACAGAGAATCTCCAGAGAAAAATTACACAAAATAATTTCTGCCAGATAATAACTCAGACTTCCTGTAGGAAGTGACAGGAGCTGTCTTGAAGTGAGCAAGGAATTGTAGGATATGAGGGTGAGAAGGGAGTATCTTCCAGGCATGGAGAATGGCTTGTGCAACAAGATGGAAAATAGAAAACAGCAAGCAAGAATTTGACTGAAGCAAGAGTATGTGAAGGTGAGTAATACACAGTAAAGCTGGGAAGGTAGGAAGAAGTCAGATTCTAAAGGAGTCAAATGGAAGGTCTTTTTTTTTTTTTAATTGGGATAAAAGGAAGTCACTAGAGTTTCTCAAGCAGTGGAGTTTAATGTGCTTTAGGTCTATTACTTTTGGCATCTGTGTGGAGATTAGAGAGGAAGAATTGAAGACAGAACAATTGTAATTGTTCTGGTGAGAGTGAGTTAAGAAAAGGGAATGGGTGTAAGATATATTGTAAAGGCAAGATCACAGAACCTCATTAAACTGATTAAAGAGGTGAGGAGGAGGTGAAGAAGGAACCTGGATGATCGGAAGGATAGTTTGCTCTCAACAGAAAGAAGTTTGGAAGAAAGGGTGACTTGGGAAAAATTGGAGATGTCCTACAGGGACTGGACACTTAGGAAGATTGGAATTACCTGTATAGAGGTGATAGTTGTATTCATGGGAGTTGAAATCATTGGGAATGTATAAGGCAGAGAACTGGCGTAACCCCTCCTATTGTGAGTGGGGCTAGACTTGGGACCTTTTCTAAGAAAATTGAAAATGAGCAATCAGGAGAACCAGCAAAGAACATAGTCATGAAAATCAAGGAAGGGCTTTGAGAAGAGGAGGTGATCAGCAGTCTCAATCACCACATAGAGACCAAAAAGAAAACTAAAAAAAGAGGCCATAAAGTTTGAGGTACCCTTGGAACTTCAGTTTCAGGTAAGTGGTAAGGCTCAAAGCCTAATGTTGGGCTTGAGGTTGAGGAGTGGAGAACAAGGTGAGAGAATGAAGAGAGCAAAGTGTAGACAGGAGAGGTATAGAATGGTATCTTCAGAAGATGGTAGGAACAAGTGATAGCTTTAAAAAAAAAAAGGAAGAGATCTCAGCATGTTTATAAGTAGTAGGGAAGGAGCCAATGGATATAGTAAGATTGAAAATTAGGGAGAAGGAAAGGATGATTAAAGGGACAAGCTCTCTGAGGAAACAGGATCAGGAGCCAACGGCACAGAGAGATGTCAACATTTGCAAGGAGAATAGCTTCTTTTTTTGAAACTGGAGCAAAACAAGAGAGCGAGATGAGGGTAGGGATGATAGATGGTTTGGAGTGTAAAATTGGGAGAGACAGGAAGCTTGGGACAGATGGTCTCATCTTTTTCAGTGAAGTATTTGGCTAAGTCCTCTGGCAAGAGGAAGAGGAGAATGGAGTGGCAGAGATTGCTTGAGGAAAGAAAAGGTTTGGAACACTGAGGGGAGTGGGATAGTCAATTGAAGAATAAAAGTATGGGCATGCAACAGAGAGGGTCCAGTTGAGATTGGAGAACAAATAGTTCCATCTACACTCAGAAACGTGAGTAGAAGAAGGCGAGGAGAATGTTAGTGGTAGTAAAACAAAGATGTGGCCTTGGTATGGGATGAATGGTGATAGGATGAGGGTTTCAAGGATAGAGGGACAATGTAATGTTGAGCTGGTTCAAATGTTGACCTGGGAAATGAAAAAAGAGACCAGGGCAGGGGGGAAGTGTCTAGAGGTTTAGACAGAATATACTGATCATGGAGAAACTGAGAAACGGATGGCCAGGTAGTTAGGATCACATAGTTGAATGTTAGTGGAAGTAGAATATTTGTAGGTGATAATGAACTAAGTGAAGGTATAGATCATGAAAACAGAGGAGGATAACAAGGAAGAATGGGGGAGGTACAGTGGAGGAGGGAAAGAGAGTACTGGCCTCAGAGTGAAGAAGACCTGAATTCAGATACTGGCTTAGACTGCCTCCAGCCAAGGGCTGCTGGGCTAGCCACTTCTCTCAATCTCAGTTTCTTTATGGATAAGGATTCTAAAAACATCAATCTCGTAGGGTGGTTGTAAGGATCTAATAGAATTAGACAGATAGATAGATTACTGAGGGGACAATTTAGAAAGGTAAAGACAGAAAATGCCATTAGATTGGACAATTAAGAGATTTTTAAGAGAGCAGTTTTTTTTTTTTGTCGGAGGGTTTAGAAACAAGTGAGATCAGAGGAAGAGGCACTGACTGTAAATGGTTTTCTCAAAGGTTTTAGCCAAAGTGAGGAGATAGATAGGATGATTGTGGAGATGATCGACGAGTGAATTAAAAAAGTGTTATGGATGTGTTTGTAGGCATCAAGGAGAGAGCCAGTAGATAGGAAGATATTGAGAATTAAACAGAATATGAAGATGAAACGGGACAATCTGATGGAGATGGGAGGGGATGAGATTGAGTGTGTGTTGCAGGGTTTGCCTTGACTAAGACGAAGGGCCATTTCTTCATGTGATACAGGGGGGAAGGAGGAGATGGTAGGTGAAAATAGTGATGTGAGATGAAGAGAGCTCTCAGCAAATAGCCTCAGGTTTTTTTTTTTTTCAGTGAAGCATGAAGGCTGAGAGTGTAGGAGGAGGGATGAAAAGGTTTGCAATGGTTGTGGTAAATAGGCTAGCTAGGAAGTATAAGAAATTGCCTTGCCAGAGTGAGGCCTTAGTTGTGACTATGTAAAAAAAAAAATTAGTGGATTGGGTTATCATAGTTTCCTTTTTTTCTCTAGCTCTATTCAGCAACATGGGAATTGGAGCAAAGGGGGCAGCTATGGATAGAGCACTGGCCCTGGAGTCAGGAGGAGCTGTGTTCAAATCCAACCTCAGACACTTAGTAGCTGTGTCATCCTGGGCAACTCACTTCACTCTGTTTGCCCCAGTTTCCTCATGTGTAAAAAGAGCTAGAGAAGGAAATGGCAAACCACTCCAGTATTACAAAGAGTTTAACATGACGACTCTCTCCTTCCCTCTTTCAAAAAAATATTGCATTGTGAGAGTTTATAGTTACAACACTAGTTTGGAAACTGGCAAGTCATGATTGTCGATAGGACAAAGGGGCAAGGCACTTGAATGGAGAGGCTGAACTGGTTTACCCAAGGGTCAAGATAGGGAAGGGAGGAGAATAGAGCAAGGATAGGGATAATGGCTTAGAAAAGGTCTAAAGAGGCAGGGTACTAGATGGATGGAGAGAATTGGGGGTAGTAACACATGGGAAAGGGTGGAATATTAGGAGATTATGATCAACCAAAGGAATTTTAGTTTGTGAACGTGGATGATGATAACCATAGAGGTTATGTGTAAAGGGTAAGGTGAAGTGGAGGAATAGGTCCTGGGAATTCAATAGCTTGAATATCTGGGAAGTCTCTCAGTCACCATAACTGAAGAAATAAAGAGGACCCTAGGAATCACTGAAGATGAAAGCAATGATGGAAGAAAAAAAAGGTGCTATAAAGAAAGGGAAAAAGTTTTACATTTGTTGAGCCTGCAGGAGAAAAGGTCTAAGTATTATTTTGCTTTCTCCAATTCATGAGGGAACAAATAAGACAGTCTCTAAAATAGCTTGACTTTTGCATTGAGTAAAATGTAACAGACAATTCTAGAAAGGTGCTGACTACTTTAAAAATTGTTCCCTGGAAAGGAAATATCTCAAACTTTAAGCTATTCTGTTTGAACATAACAAAAGAGCATTTTAGCCATTGAAGGTGGTAACTCAATGGTGAGTGCCCATGGATGGGATGGTCCCTGGAGATTTTCATGCAAGACTAGACAACCAGTCTTATCCACTCTGATTGATTTAGGTATTTTTTGCCCCAATATCGAGGCCTTAAGATCTTTCTAGGTCTTTTCTACTTCTAAGATTCTATACTTTTATTAACTAATTAACAAAATAATAATAATTTAATAAAATTAAAACTGATCCTGGTTCTGAAAAGGGGGAAGATGTTTCATTTGTTAGCTAGGCAAGGTCACTTGAAAGATTGCTGGCTTGAGAGTCATAGATCATGGGTTCAAATTGTGGTTCTTTTACCATGTGTCCTTGGGCAAGTCTCTCTCGGCCTTAGTTTCCCCATCTGTAAGATAAAAGGTTGAACTAGCTGACTTTTAAGGTTCCTTCCAGCTCAGAATCTTGAGATCTTGAGACCTGTTTCAGAGGATGGGGGTGGGAGGGGTTTTGGGGGGGGGGATGTCTAATTTGTTTTCCATTTGGAAGGTCTCTATGTTAGCGCAATTTATAATCTTTTGGAGGAGTTCCTTATTGGGGGGGGCAGTCTATAGGGATCATACTCTTGAAAAACTGTATTAATCTTTATTTTGTTTTCATCTTAGTATTTCTGAATTAAAAAGCTGGGGCAGGGGGGATAGCTCATGTTTTTTCCATTGACTGATCCTGTCACTCTTGCTCCAGAAACTTCAGTGGCTCCCTATTGCTCTAGGCAACAAACTCCTCTGGCATTTAAAGCCCTTACAGTTAAAACACTATACAAACTATAGTTTGACTCACACCTATCTTTCCCAACTGATTTCACACCATTTCCTGCTCCAAACTGGTCTCCTTGCATTTCCCACATGTGATGTTCCATCTTTGATCTCTTTTCCTTTGCATAGACTAACATCCCCTCCCTCCCAAACAACAATGCCTTCCCTGATTTCTCCAGTTGTTACTGATTCTGTGTCAACCCCTGCCCCATTCATTCTTTCTCTCCCTCCCTCCCTCTCTCTCTCTCTCTCTCTCTCTCTCTCTCTCTCTCTCTCCACACACACACACACACACAGTGTGTATACATGCATATATATATGTGTGTGTGTGTATACCTGTATTTGTGTGTATATATGTATATATGATACAGATGCTTGTAGAAGATACTTGTAACCTTAGTTTCCAGATAGCCTCCAAGCTAGTCATCTTTTCATTTTCTGCTTGGCAATACCTTTTCAGATTTCACCAAGAACCACATCATTCTAAAGGATCACAGTATTCGGTATTCACGCCTCTTCAACATCCTCTGCCCCTGTGACCTCTCTTAATAGAGTAGACTGGAGAGCTCTTCCCCAAGCTGCCATTTAAAGAGAGCCCCCAGGTTAGCTGTCTCTTTATTTCCTACCTGGCTGCACTCCTGGGGACTTTAGTACCCCACTCCCACACCCCCTTTTCAGGTTCCTTTTGTGTTGTCTTTCCTCAATAGATTTTAAGCTTCTTGAGGGCAGGGTTTGACTTTTAAATATATATATATATATTTCTTTTTTTTTTTATTAATACAGTATTTATTTGTCTTCCCTCTGTCAAACCCTGAGCCCATGGCTTTCCCCAGGGCTGCCTGGTAAGATGGAGGTGGAGGCTTACACAGGCTGGAAGAGACGTGGAAGGACCAGGAGGACAAGGAGGAACATTCAGAAACGTAGGGGGACCGAATTGGCTCCATCACATGGAGAAGAGGATGAGGAAGGCCACCATCAGGCCAGAGAGCCCCATGGCCTCAGACAGGGCAAAGCCCAAGATGGCATAGGAAAAAAGCTGCTGCTTCAGGGAGGGGCTCCTGGCATAACCGATGATGAGACTTCCAAACACAGTGCCAATCCCAGCTCCAGAGCCAGCCATCCCCACAGTGGCAGCCCCAGCCCCAATGAACTTGACTGCTGTGTCGATGTCCCTTGAGACGGCACCAGATTGGAATCCACATCTGGGGACAAGAGAGGTCAAGGGACTTGATGCTGCCAGAATGCTGAGGTTGTCATCTGTCCAAACCTCTGGCCGTTTTAGCACCACTGCAAACAGCGGTCTGCTCAGCAGCTGAGAGCTGCTCCTCACAAGGGCAGGGGTAGAGATGAACTGGGTGCAGGCATACATTCTCAGGGGGTGAGGGGCAGAGCTGAAGAGCTGCGGGCAGAGCAGAGGAGACAGAGAGAAAAATGTATATATTTCTATGCTTAAAACATTACCTGGCACATAGTAGGCACTTAAAGGTTTGTTGACTGACTGATACTTACAACAACCCAGGAAGGAAAGGGCTCTTTTTATCTCCATTTTTAGGTAGAAGTGAAATGACTTGCCTAGACTTTGCCTCAGCAAATATCTGAGGTCAAATTTGAACTCAGGTCTTTCTCATTCCAGATCCAGCACTCTATCCTTTGTGCTACCTAGCTGCTTCCCCAGTGAGATCCTCTTTGCACAATGAATTTTTCCATTGTCCTTTAGGTTCCCTAAAACTTTGACTCTTGGAAGACTGTAGTTTCTAAGTTTCACCCACCCCAAAGAATTGCTGGAGAATATTTATGTTGGGGGAAAAAAAGATTTTTGTGCTAGGAGGCAGTATGTGATCATTTTAAAAGCACTGTGCAATTTCCAAATATGACACAACCCTCTTTTCCTCATATTTAATTCTGAGCCCAGCTTGTTCATTTGTAGTGCCTGTCCCATACTAACTCAAGAAAATGGACGTCTAACTTGAATATCTTAGTTTATGCAGTAGGTATTTTTAATCCATATATATTTTCCTTCATTGATTATTTTTTTTATTATTTTTTTGCTTTTTGGAGGGCAATTGGGGTTAAGTGACTTGCCCAAGGTCGCACAGCTAGTTTTTGTGTTAAGTGTTTGCGGTTGGATTTGAACTCAGGTCTTCCTGATCCTTCATGGATTGTTAAGTTGATTTCTTTCGTGTAATCATGGATCTTATTGAGACTTTGTTATGGTTTTGGATTTTGAAACAATCAACACAGTCCCATTCTTTTTTTTTTTCATTTTTCAAATGCTTTATTAACTTCTGATTTACACCATTCATTTCTGCCAGACTTTGAGTTACAAATTTTCTCCCCGTTTTTCCCCTACCCACTCCCCCAAAATAGCAGTCCCACAGGATATCCCCTCCTCCAATCTGCTCTCTCCCATATTTTCTCCCATACCCCTTTCGACTTTTCCAGTAAGGCATGGTGGATCTTTATGCCCCAGTGCTTGTATATCTTATTTCCCAATTACATGTAAAATAGTATATTTTCTATGTATAAATAGTATATTATATATATATATATATTTAAACGTTTGATTTTAAAACTTTGAATTCCAGATTCATTCCCTTCCTTCCTTGTCACCCACCCTTACTGGGAAGATAAGCAGTTCAGTATAGGTTGTACATGTGTAGCTAATGCAAAACAATAACATAGTAGATATATTGTAAAAGACTGACTATATTTCCCTCCTTCCTATCCCACCTCCCATTTGTTCTAGTCTCTATTTTGATCCCATCCCTTTTCAAAAATGGGCGCTTCCAACTTCCCTCCCCCTCAGCCTGCCCTCCCTCCCATCATTCCCCCTCTTATCCCCTTCCCCCCTACTCTCCTATAGGGTGAGATACCCTATTTAGTAAGAAGCTCCCATTCTAACAGAGAAAACAAAATGTCAATAACTCATAAATTGTTGAGTCATTTCAGTCATGTCCAACTCTTGGTGACCCCAAAAACCCTTTTGGGTTTTTCTTGGCAAAGATATTTGAGTGAGAAAAAAAAAGACATCGGGAGCAACTAGGTTGGCTCAGTGAATACAGCACCAGCTGTGGAGTCAGGACCTGAGTTCAAATCCAGCCTCAGACACTTGACTCACTAACTGTGTGACCTTGGGCAAGTCACTTAGCCCCAATTACCTTGTCTTCTCCCCTCCAAAAAGAGAAAAAAGATATTTGAGTGGTTTGCCTTTTCCTTCTCCAGCTCATTTTACAAATGGAAGTGGAGGCAAACAGAGTTAAGTAACTTGCTCAGGGTCATGCACCTATTAAGTATCTGAGGCTGGATTTGAATTCATGAAGATGAGTCTTTTGATTCTAAGCTCAGTGCTCTACCCACTGCACACCTAGCTACCCTTCTTGTACATAGTAGATCTATTTAAAGTTGAAGGGTAATCTGAAAAAGAAAAGACAGCTGGGGAGACCAGGAAAATCCATCATACTCATTTCAGTTTATGTTACTGTGATTGAATTACCTGCTGTCTTACCTGTCAGTTACGGTATTTGCCAGTGAGAAGTGATGCTGTAAGAATGCCAGGGAGGCTTGTATAATTTTCAGAGGTACAATTGCAGAGAGCAGTTAGTCTGCCTGGGCTCTTTCAGCTGTGACCTTTGAACAGTGTTGGAACAGAAGGATGAGAGAAGGCCAGCAAAACTGAGTTTCGTATCAGATGTGATATGAAACCGGGACAATTGGTCATGTTCATGACCTGGACAATTGGTCACTTTTGAAGACCTTTGGGAATGCAAATTATATGGATGATGATGATGATGATATCAATAGCAAATGTTTATTAGCACTTTAAGGCTTAGAGAGTACTTTGTCTATATTGTTCCTTGATCTTCACAACAATCTTGTGAGGCAGATATTATTATTGCACCCAATTTATAAATGTGGAAACTGAGGAAGAGAATTAAGTGATTTGCTCACGATTACACAAACATATATAATATTTAATAATATATTATTGATATACAATATTATTAATGACTAATATTTAATAATTATATTAATATATTATACAGTATATCAATTAGATATTATATAGTAATGGTGTTGATATTAATATATCATATATAACAACAATAAATAATACTAATAATGGGATTTACATAGCACTTTGTTTTGCAAAGTGCTTTATACACATCTCATTTGATTCTCACAATAACCCTGTGAAGTAGGTGTTATTATTACTCCCATTTTATAGATGAGGAAGCAGAGGTTGACAGAGGAAGCCTCTTGCTCAGGATCACACAGATACTAAGTTTCTATGGCAGGGTTCAAGCTCATTCAAGTCTCCCTGACTTCAAATTCAGTCCTCTTTCTGTCCTCTCCTTTCTCTTCTAAAAATCCAAACATCATAAATGATGTCCACGTAGCCCTAGTAGGGCCAAGGCACAGGCAACCATGTCTGATTCATGTGTAGCCGTCATTGACCTCTAAAGTTTGGTAAAGGAGAGGGAGACCAAGTGGGTGGCTTGAACTTTCATGAGGAATGTGAATGTTAATCTGACCCTAAAGACTAGAAACTCCTCCCCATCCTCAGGGCTGTCAATGAACTCCCTAGAGATTTCCTATGAATAAATTCAGGCCTAAATTATATATTAGACAGACCCATCTTCTAGAGTTTGCTGAAACCTCCCCCAAATGAAAGCTAGTAGGAATATGTGAGCATGATGGACTGACTCCCCTCTGCTCTCCCAGGTACATCTTCAGACTCCTCTCTTCCCAGCATACATATACTTTCTCTATTCTCCAGCTATCTGAAACCTAGTCTTATTTCCTGTTGAATATTAGGAGGGATAACTTGCAGTGAAGTTTCCCCATTCTGAAATATCAAATTGAGAGTGGCTTCAGCATCCACGGGGCATAAGTTTAGAAGTCACCTGACCTTACAGGAACCTGGGACTTAGAGCCATGGAGACCCTCCCTAGGGCCACCCCAGCACAAGATAGGCCAAATAAGGATGAAACTGCCTTCCTGGCCTTGCACTGGACACCCACATTTCTGTGTTCGCTGTCTCTGCGATAGATTCCTGCACTTAGATTGTGAGCCTGCCTCCCCACCAATGGGAGAAGGCCAGCTGCGGGGTGGGGGTTTCTGCATTAGGGAGTACATAACCATGGGCTTGCTTCCACATGTTGCTGTCCCTGGCAGACACCATTTGAGCGACAGGGGCAGGGCCCTTTCTCATGAGAAAGAATAAAGACCTTTTCTGATCTCAGACTCAGACTCTGAACTCTTCCATTTCACACAATATGAACATTGGGTCCCTAAGTCACCATGTTACTTTGTAAATGGTCTCTTTCCTGTGCGTATTGTCGTATCTCTCTCTTTTTTTTTTTGCTTTTTGGAGAGCAATTGGGGTTAAGTGACTTGCCCAAGGTCACATGGCTAGTAAATGAGGTCAGATTTGAACTCAGGTCCTCCTGACTCCAGGGCTGGTGCTCTATTCACTGTACCACCTAGCCACCCCCAATATTGTGGTATCTCCTATCAAAGAACACTGGCCTTGAAGTCCAAAGACCTGGAATGGAGTCCCAGCTCTGACTGTGATTAAATCAATGGTGATGGACAAGTCAGTCACCTCTGGGCCTCAGTCTTCTTTATTTATAAAGGGATAAAAAGAATGAAGGGATAAAATTGTGAAGAAAATGCACTGTAAATTGTAAGGCACAGATAAGTGTGAACTATGGTAACTACTGAACTACAAGCTCTTCAGGTTCCTCCTTTATCTACTTATAGCGTTTCATGGAGGACATACACATAGTGTCCTAGAAGTCTCAGCGAAGTTGTAAACTATTAAATCTGTTTAAGTTATTAAAGCTTAAACTGGCACTAAGACTTTTGGGACATCCTGTATACGTTCCTATTGCCTGGCTGACTGCTCCAGGATTAACATAGAAAGCTGTTGTTCATCCAGTTCTTTTTTTTTTCTTTTTGGAGGGGGGAAGACAGGGCCAATGGGGTTAAGTGACTTGCCCAAGTTCACATGGTTAGTAAGTGTCAAGTGTCTGAATCAGGATTTGAACTCAGGTCCTGCTGACTCCAGGACTGGTGCTCTACTCACTGCGCCACCTAGTCGCCCCTCATCCTTTGTTCTTTAAGAGGACCAATGACATGAGGAGGGTGATATCTTGACTTGTGAGTGAATTTGATTTAAGTAAGGCAGAGCTGTGCAAAGTAATCAGCCTCACTCTCTCCTCTAGAGCCATTGGGGTCCAGTGGCAAAACATAAGTCCAGAGGACGGATGGGGGGTCTCCAGGATTAACCAGCAACAACTAACATTTACATAGCCCTTACTATGTGCTAGGCATTGTGTTTAGCACTGTACAAAGGTCTCATTCTATCTTCACAGTAACCATGGGAAGTAGGTGCTATTAGTATCTTCATTTTACAGTAGAGGAAACTGAGGCACACAGAAGTTAAGTGTCTTGTCACACAAGGGTCACACAGCTTGTACCTGTCTGAGGCAACTAGGTGGTACAATGGATAGAATATCGAACCTGGAGCCAGAAAGACCTTTGTTCAAATCTAAGTCTCAGAGACTTCCACTACCACAACCACTACCCCTATTAGTATTATTATAAGGCCAGATTTCAACTCAGGTCTTTCTGCCTCCAAGCCCAGCACTCTGTCCACCGTGCCCCCTCACTGATTGTAGTGCCAACTCAATATTCACAGTGCTGACAGTGACTATAAATATGCTGGCATAGTGCTCAATCACAAAATATAACAGACTTTCCATACAGAAGACAGAGGCAAAACATTTATCCAGACACCAGAAAACCAAATCCCAACACCAGAAAATCAAATCCATCATAGTAGCAAAGAAGTTAATACACCAAAGTACAGCATAAAGTCACACCATTCTTTAGCCTTCCCACAAACAGTTACAAACCCGACTCCCTGGATGTATCCTTTCTCTCCCACAGCCTAACTGCTCTGATTCACAGCTTCCTGTGGGTTCTGCTTTACCCTTCAGCAAACTCCTCCAACCACAGACTCAATGTGATTACACTCAGCCTATTAAGGGGCAGGGAAAATCTTCAAATCAGGGAAGGTCTTCAAATTCTCTTAGGCTTATTAAGGGGCAGGGAAGATCTTCAAATTCCCATTACTATTACACTGACCTACCTAGACTGAATTTTGCTTTAAAGCACAGGGTCACATTGGAGTACCAATGTGCCTTTTGGGAAACATCAAAAATCCTTACAGTTAGGTACATATTACAATTAGTTTTAGCAACCCATGATTTCATCAGTGTATTATGACAGCTGGATGGGATAGTGGATACAGCACTGTCTGAGTCCAAATCCTGCTTTAGCCAGCCATATAAAGAACTGTGTGGACCCTGGACAAGTCACTTATCCACTCAGCCTCAGTTCCTTATTTGTAAAATGAGGATGGGGCAGCTAGGTGGCACAGTGAATAGAGCGTTGGCCCTGGAGTCAGGAGGACCTGAGTTCAAATCAGTCCTCAGACACTTGACACACTCACTATCCGTGTGACTTTGGGCAAGTCACTTAACCCCAATTGCCTTCCAAAAAGCCAAAATAAAATAAAACAAAATGGGGATAAAATTAGCACCTACCTCCAAGGGTCATTCTGAGGATCAAATGAGATTAATATGTGTAAAGTGCTTTGTAAAACTCAAAGTTTGACATAAATGCTAGCTATTTTATCATAATGACACTTCCTAACTTGGCTGATGATTTTCATGAGTTACCATCACTGAAAAACTCCTTCCCTTACCATCGCTGACGTGGGCTATTGGTTTTGTATATTACCGTCACCTAGCACTTCTGCCTGGCACATGATAGATACTTCCTAAGTAATTTTTTGATTTATAGGATGTAAAATCATAATAGTATTGCTTCTGGCATGTCCTGGAGAGCAAGGACCATTCTTTTACCTTTCTTTATACCCTCAATGCTTGGCACATAGCAGGCACTTAATAAATGCTCATTGGTTGACTGACTGACTGATAGTAGATTACTGGACCTGACTACAAATCCTACCTCAGACACTCACTACCTCTATGACCCTAGACAAGTCACTTGCTTTCTTGGCCTCAGTTTCCTCATTCATGAAAATGAGAATAATAGTAGCATCTACCTCATAGGGTTGTTTGAGGCTTAAATGAGTTAATATAAAATGCTCTGGGCATTTTCTCTGGCTGTATCCTATGCCCATAATGCTCTTTCTTTCCTCCTCTCTGATTACTGACCTCCCTGGCTTCCTATGTATAAGTCCCAACCAAAATTTCATTTTTTACTGGAAGCCTTCCTCAATCTCTCTTAATTCGAGGGCCTTCCCTCTGTAAATAATTTCTTTGGTAACATGTGTGTACACATGTGTGTGTGTAGCTTGCTTTGTATATACTGTATTTACTTGTTGTCTCTCCCACTAGACTGTAATCTCTTTGTGGGCAGGGACTATCTTTTACTTCCTTTTATTTCCTAGGCATCTAGCACAGTGCCTGGCATGTAGTGGTTGCTTAATAAATGTTTATTGATTGATTGATGATATATAAAGTGATTTGCAAACCTTTAAGTTGTGATGTATAAAAAATTTGAGAGACGTAATTTCTGGGTAATTAATAATTTTGTTAATCATACTAACAGACAATTAATAGAAGGGATCAGTGGAACTCTAGAATGCCAAAGACCCCTCATGGACCCAGTCAACACTTATATGCTCTTGGAAGAGTGGGGGGTTCCTGAGGTTGAAAATCAACTCTGATTGGTTAAAAAGTAATGAGGGAATGAGTATTATAATGAGAAGCTGGGGCCATGACTGATTGTGTCAGTCATGGACAAAGACTATCTCAAGCCAGACCACCCCTGGCCTCAGAAAATCTAGACAAAGGATCTAGCCTAGCCTTAACCCTAGTCGAACACAATGGGTCAGAATTCACCTTAGATTAAATTCTTTGCAAGGTTTGGTAGTTGGGTGGGGTCTCCCAACAAGGATAGAAAAGCTGTACTCCAAGGATTTGGGCAATCTCATCCATCAACAATGTCCTTCAGAGACTGAAAAACCTACAGTTTTCTGAAAAAATCCTGATCCTAATTCAATAATTGATTATGCATATAAGAGAGAAACAATCATTTCTCTCAAAATGCTATATACATGCTAATGGTTATTATTATTCTCTTTCTTGACAGTATCTTCACCTTCAAATAACAGTGGTTTGGTACTGCAGGTATGCTAGCCAGACTGTTCCTTTGATTTCTGTTCAGAACCACAATTTTTTTGGGACCAAAACCCCTCTGGGCTTGGTCTAGGTTTCCATCTGGTTTGGCTGAGAGCCTTTGGAATTCCAGATCAGTGATTGCCCACAATTCTCAAAAAGGCCCAGATGAGGAGACCCCAGAATTATGTTGTTCTTCACTGGACAGTTGATAAATCTTTGTAGTAAGAGATACTGACCAAGGAAGATATTGCAAATAGTCCCTTAACAGCCTACCTGTACTTAACAGAGCTGGCCTCCCTCTTATAAAGCTTTTTTCCCTCTAGACATGTACATGGAACACTCGAGTCCCCAGTTGTGACAAAACAATGTTTTTCTCACTAATCACTTTGTAGACACATAATCCTGCTTCACACTCTTCTCTCCCCCCTCCCCACCCCAAGACATCATCTTTCCATATAATGGCAAGGGCTCCTGCAGCAATTACCAACAGGCAGCCCTGAGAATCACTTCCCTCGTCATGGCCCCTGCCAAGAATCTCACAGCTTGGCTCTTCCCTGGGTGTTTTCCCTCCAACCCATCTGCATAAACAGAAGTGGGCCAGGTCTGCACCTCAGGAATGAGAAGATAAAAAGGGCAATCATTTATTTTTCCACCAAAGTTGAAGCATTTTATAGAATTTGCTAAAAGTTTTTGTTTCAGGAAATTTCATCATGTCTCCAGGAAGAAAAAGGGAAAAAAAAAGTTAATTGGCCTCAGATTTTCTAACTCCCTTTTCATTTTGGTAACATGAGGCGGCCTAGGTCATCGTCAGGTCAGTGTAGTTAGGGCTGCTTTAGTGCACCTCTGTGAATACCTCATTTCTGTAATAGTTTTTCCTTTAAAAACAGCCCTGGCTCTGTTGCTATCGAAGCCAGCTTCCTTGGCAGACTTTTGGACATCCCATTAGCATATGGACTATTTTTCAAAACAGATCCCCAAGAAGGTCCCTTATGGAGAAGAGTCTTCAAAAGTGAGCAAAATGGTTGCAAACTACATTGGTAAGAAGATGACCTTTAACAGAAGGCGAACTTCTTTGATCTAGACTAGATTGCACACAAACAAAAGGAAGGGGGGGCAGAATGAGAGTTTTCTAAAAACTTAGTCTGTTGGCTGTATTTTGACCAGTATATTAATACCCTAAAAGGAGCGATGGAAATCTCTTCTAGGCTGGCCAATGGGCACACATCCCCACCCTGGTATAGACCTAGGCCTGTTTCCTTTCATTCCATGGAGGTGTTACCTTGATTAAGCCCTTGGCCAAAGTAGAAAAAGGCCACTTCAATAAGCCAGGCATTAGTTTCCTGGGGAGCACAGTGCACCCAACCAGTTTCCCAATCCTGATTCTGTCCATGGCCTCTCTCCTGCTTCCTCTGTCCTCCATCTCAAAAGTACCTGTTCTGTTTCCTATTTCCTCAATATAAGGCTAATCTGAAAAATGAATCCTCATGCTGTATTCAGTTAAAGGGATAATAAGTTACATGGGAAGTAATTCAAATCTCTGTGACAGGACAGCTATCCTTCTTGATGCTTCATTGTTGTATGCAGGTAACCTTGAGCTTTCCAAGGCTATGACAATGGAACAGAAACACCGATAGGTCATACCAAGCCAGAAGGGCTTAGGGTGCAAGTCTAGCAATGATTGTATCTGTCATTTGAGGATGAATCTAGTTAAGATTGAAGGAGAGGCTCATCACTACGCTTCAGAGGGTTGATTTTTTTTTCAGTCACATTGACTCAAATGCAACAATTAATCAACTAACAAGCCCTGACTATGTGCCTGTCACTGTGGATACAAAGACAAAGACATGGTTCCTACTAAATGACTGATACTCAGTCACAAAAGGTGTTTGGAACCATCGCACTTAAGAAAGCATATGTTAACTCTACCTGCAGATATTTATTTTTAGCATATTCCACAAATCTCATACCTCAAACTCTAGAATCACAGAATAAGTGTGAAGGAGACAGAGTTCTAGTCCAGCTTCTTCATTCATACAGATGATGAAACTGAGGCCCGGAAAGGGATCCTAAGTCTTAGCTATGAAATAAAATTAAGTACTTGTGGATTCCATAAGACCAAGCCACCCAGAAGTACCATCTGGATCCTATGATAAGGTGGTTTATCTTAAAGCATAGTTCTACAACATGATCCTGAAGTACCAACTTGGAGCATTTCTAGTGTGTAATTATGCAATATTATTGATTCACATTTTTTTTTTAGCTCTTCGTATACCAAAAGTCATAAATGGATTATGGGGGTTGTGTAGATAAAGCATTCCATCTATTCTGTTGAACCTGTAGAGCCATTGCCCTCTCACCCAAACTTGTAACCTCAGCATGGTGGATTTCTCCTTTTCCTTCCTGTTCTCCCCTTCAATTGCTAGCCAACAGCCTTGTCCTAGACATTTATATACAAAACACCTTTGCCATTTTCTCCTCTATATTCCCACTGCTAGCATTTCAGTTCATGTCTTCGATACTTCTCCCAATGAATACTGCAATAAACCTCCAAATAACCTTCCTGCCTCTAGCCCTCCCCACTCCAAAGCATTCTGAAGACTGCTATTCAATTAATCTTCTTAGAATACATTTTGGCTTGCATCACTGCTTTGACCTAAAAGTTTCTATACCTCCCCATCACATAATCAATGTGGCTCCAATTCCTTTACCCAGCATCCCCTAAGAGGCACCTATGTCATTTTTTCCAGGCTGAATTGCTTGTACTATTCTCCTTTGTGTACAACACCCTCTGGTCAAACCAAACTGCCCATTGTTCTCCAAACATATATGGTGTTTCCTGCCACAGGGCTTTTGTTCAGTGTTGCCACCGCCTGAGTTCTTTTCCTTCCTTCTCTAATTTCCACACATAGGGGCCACAGCTGTGAAATCTTCCTCGATCCTTCCTCTATTCCCAGTCGATGTGATTTCTCCTTCCTCTGAACTCCCATGGTGTTTTGAACATCCCTTGTTGCAATTTGGAATGCTACAGACATTTGAGTTATTCTTCTCTGTCTCTCATTTGCCTCACCAAATCTTAAGCTCCTTGAGATCAGGGCCATGTTTTCTTGTTTTATATGTTCTCAGCATCTTGTTAATTTTGTATTCAGTGTTCTTTACACTAGACCATGTTGATCCTTTCCCAAAGGAATTTATACAAGTGAAGTTGAAATGAGATAACTTGTGTAAAGCACTCAGTGGAGTGCCTGGCATAAATGTTAGCTATTATTGTTATTACATAATACACAAAGCAGATGCTGATAGAATAAAAAGCTAAATTGTATAGTTCAGATAATATGTCCATGATGAGTTCAAAAAAGGGAGAAGTGGCATATTATTGTTCCATTAAATATATATTTCATAGATGTGGATATTGTTTCCACTGGTACAGATTATTGCCTATTTATGCCTTCTCAGCCTATGTTATTTTTATTCGTGTTCTCCCACATTTCCTCCAAAGGCAAGCAATCTATCCAAAGAGCAGGGGACCTTCCTCTAGGCTGATGTTTCCTGGGTGGGTACCAAAGCATCACTTGGGCCATCAATTTATAATCCCTTACTGTTGAGACGTGGCTGATGAATCTTTTCCAACCATACGTACTTGATGATTTATTTTATTTCCCTTGGGCACATCTCAGGTAACATACCACCTGTTGCTTAGGTCTGCCATCCATTTCTCCATTGCCCTTCAGGTCAGTCACTATTTGGATACTTCATAGCTACGGTGTTTCATGATTTGCTACTACTCGATAGCACTGAGGCAATCTTTCAGGGGATCTTGGGATGAAACATAAACTGCTCTATTTGTCATTTAAGGTTCTCCCAATCTGGCTCCATTTCTTCTTCCAAGATTTATTGCCCATCACTCCTCATGTGCTCCTGTTTCAGCTAACTTACCTACTTGTTGTCCCTCATTCATACAACGTAGTTTTAAACTAGGCTGACTTGGGTCAGAGTAGTGGTTCCATCTGGGAGTTAGACCAGCATGAGGTGCCTATAGCCCATCTAACATCCAACAAAAAGTAGTTTGCCTAAAAGAATGGAAAGGATGTCCAGCAAAGATACGGTATTTGTTCAAGTGGATACAGTTCCTCTCACATCTGCATTTGCCACAGTAGGATGCCCCGTCAAAAGGGTGTGTTGTCTTCTATGGCCATAGCAGGGATTCTGTCAGACTTGAGGAGCCCTGACTGACTCCTCTCGCACAGGACTGTTTTGTCTTAGGCAGCCAAAAACTATGCCCATAATTGAGACCTTAGAGACAGATTGACTCTTGAGGATAGTTTCATTGGGCAGGTAGGTGGTGCATAGCATAAAGCAATGGACTTGGCATCAAGAAGAATCTGGCCTTTTAGCTATATGACCCTGGGGCAAGTCACTTTTCACCCTGTTTGCCTCAGTTTCCTCATCTGCAAAATGAACTGGAGAAGGAAATGTCAAACCACTCCAGTCTGTTTGCCCAGAAAACCCCAAATGGGGTCATGAAGATTCAGACATGACTGAACCAGCACAACAAAATAGTTTCACAGCCTTAGGGAAAAATTAGCCTAACCAATGTGGCAGGAACTTTAACAGATTTTGAAGAAATAGCCTAGCCTACAGGGAGTAGAAGGAGCTCCTGCCACATTCCTTCTTGTCCTTTCACAGACTGTTCTCAGGATCCAAAACCCTCTACCCTCTCACTGCTGCCCTTGGAATTCCCAGGTCCCTTTAGAACTTGGCTCGAGATCTGTCTCCTATACAGACCTTCCCTGATCATCTCAACTCTTAGACTACTACCACCACCTCCACCCTGATTTAAATAACTCTGCATTTGTTTTGCATATATTTTATATTCATTTATGTATTCATATGCTATTGCTATAATAGAATGCAAATTTCTTGGGTCAGAAAATGTTTTTCATTTTTTTTCTTTGTATCTTCATCACCTAATTGGTGTCCAACAAATAGCAGAACATTAATAAATTATTTTTGAATCAATCTCCCTCTCTCTTCCTCTCTCTCTCTCTCTCTCTCTCTCTCTCTCTCTCTCTCTCTCTCT
>NW_027186372.1:8539115-8570945 GCF_028583685.1 Petaurus breviceps papuanus
CTGGGAGGAGGTAGAAGACGGTGGCCAACTACTCAGTGGGCTGTGAGATCTCATCACTGCTGACACCTTACTGATTTCAGACAGCCCATGTGGTATAGATCCCCAGGTCAAGTGGTTTGACAATAAGAAGAGAGTGAAGGCTAACTACTATTTGCTTCCTTAGGCCCATGGTGATGATACCCTGTGGGAATGCAACATGGAACCAGGTGAAGGAGAGACTTAGTTAAGGAGGATAGTCCAGGGAAGAAGTGAGAGTTAGAGAGTGTACCCAGAGGGAAAGAATCGCCACCACTCCCCCTCATCCCCCATGTCAGCATAAGGTATAGCCCAGGTTACCATGCACTGGTTTTATCTCTGGGCCATGCACCCAAAAGTTTATCATAAACTGAGCAGTAGACCTTATTCATCTGGTTTCCCTCCCCTCAAGTATATTGTTAGATCAATCTATTTTGAGTGTCTGTGAATTTAATTGATCAGAACCTAGAGTTTTCTGGGACTTGATGACATCAGCACAATAGCATCCATGAACAAAAACATCTGGAGTTTTTCACCCTCTTTCGAAAGTCATTCTCCCACTTGGACATATTCCATGACAGTTGTAAACACTTTTGGTGGCCATATGTGTGTCTCCTTGTTATATGCCTTCCTTCATTGCAATAATTATAGAATACTGAAGAAAATAATTCCTGTAGTGACAACTATCAAGGAATCTTACATAATCTTAACATATAAATGAGAAATGTATTGCCAAAGGAGATCTTTTTTTAAAAATTTATTTATTTATGAAGGAAATGTTTTAAGAACACATTTTTTTTTCTGAGTCAAATCCCCCTCCCTCCCCTTTTTAAAAAAAGTAATCAAGAAACATTGTAAAGTTTTGCATTATATATATCTTTCAGTCAATTGTGTGACCAAAGATTTAGTTTGCAGGGGAAAAAAAATCCATCTGTGAAATCCTACCTGCTTTCTCCTCATATTTTCATCAAGAATAGTCTTAAAACATGAATAAACCATTCTCATAAAAATTTTATAGGGATGAAAATTTTTTTTATAGAGGTGAGAAAATGGGTACAACCTATAACCTAGAAATTGCAGCATTGTGTTTCACAGACTGGGTTCAGTCTTGGCAGCTCCTCACTAATAATATCTCCTTGACTTGGGCTCCTTCCTGCAACTATGCTGAAGCTATTGTTAAAATTGTTATCTTTATTGATTCCTCAGTTAACCCTGTTTGCCTCAGTTTCCTCATCTGTTAACATTAGCTGGAAAAAGAAATGGTAAAAACCACTTCAGTATCTTTGCCAAGAAAACCCCAAATGGGGTCACAGAGTTGGACAGGACTCAAAAATGACAGAACAGCACCTCCACAAGGGGTTTTCCCAGAAAACTATCATCAGCACATAGGAATAGTTTTCTCTCCTCTTCACCTATCTTTATGCTTTTAATTTCTTTCTCTTGTGTTATTGCAATTGCTAGCATTTCTAGAATTGTAACAAATAATAGTGGGGAAAGTGGACATCCTTGCTTCACTCTTAAATTTATTGGAAAATTTTTGAGTGTATCCCCCAGCCCCTTTGCATTTGAGATCTGCTTCTGGTTTTAGATAACTGCTTTGTATGGTATTTTTAAAAAATCCCTCTCTGCCTGTACTTTGTAGAGTTTTTAGTATAAAAGAGTGTTGTAATTTGACAAAGATTTTTTTTTGCATCTATTGAATTGATTCACATGGCTTAGGGGGTCTTAATTTTTAGTACAATTAATTAGATTGATTGTCTTACTGATATTGAACTATTCTTACATCCCTGGTATAAATCTCACTTGATTATAATGAATTATTTCTTGCATAAATCACCATAAGATTTTGTTTAAAATTTGTTATTTTTTACTTTTGTTTTTTCAAGAGGGGAGGGCAGGGCAATTGGGGTTAAGTGACTTGCCCAAGGTCACACGGCTAGTAAGTGTTACGTGTCTGAGGCTGGATTTGAACTCAGGTCCTCCTGACTCCAGGGCTGGTGCTCTATTCACTGTGCCACCTAGCCACCACTTTTTAAAAAATTTTGAGTCAATAATGTTCATTAATGTCTATAGTGTTCTGTTTTATTTTTCCCTGGCTTAAGTGATGGAACTATATTTGTCTTGCATAAAGATTCTGGTATAGTGCTTTTTTTTCTTAATTTTTGAGAATAATTTGTGAAGTATGGATAAAAAATATTAGAATTTTCCTGTGAATAAAGAAGGACCAGAATTTTCTACTTTGGTAGTTCCTTTACAGCTAAATCTATTTCCTTTGGTGATACTGGGTTATTTAAGATCTCTAACTGGAATTCTGAGAGTTTGTCTATTTTATATTTTTAGAGACATTCCTCTATTTCATTTGTATTTTCAGTTTTGCTAGAATATAATGGTGCATAATAAGTTCTGATTATTCTTTTTAATTTTTTTTAAATTTGTCTGTGATTTCACCTCATTCACCTGCTATGTTTTTGATTTGTTTTTTTGCTCTCTTCTTTTTAATCAAATTTATTAGTCTCTCTAAAAAATCAGCTTTCAGTTTTATTTATCATTCCTATGGGTTCTGTATTCCAATTTATCTATTTCCCCTCTAATTTTTAATATTCACACATTTGCACTTATTTCAAATTTGTTTATTTGTAGGCTTTTTACTTTTTAAAAATTCATAGTCAGCTCATTAATCTTCTCTTCTCTCATGTTAATAGATGATTATAAAGATATGATTTTTTCTCAAGGATCTGCTTTAGCTGCATCTCAGAACCTTGGTATGCTGTTTTATCATTATTTTCTCTATGATTTGTTCTTTGACCAACTCATTTTTAGGACTTGATTGTTAATTTTCCATTTGGGTCTCTATCTTTTGTTTGTGGTTTCTGAACCAATTTCTGTTTTTAATGTGAAGGGGTACGTGCCCTGAAAACCACCCTTCTCCCCAACTCTCCTTGAACTTTCCCACATTCAAGTCTCTGGTGTTCACCTTAGGCATCTACCCATTCCAGTAATCCTCTCAACTAGTGTTTCATCATGGCTTAATTCCAATCTCCCAATTCTCAGTTATCTCCAGATCACCCTACTTCCCACCCCTGATCTTATCTAGACCTCATTCTCCCTTGGCCATGTGGTCTAGGTCCCTGGTGCTCCTATCCCTTCTCTGTTACCTCCCAGTCACCCTGGACTATTTGGTTCCTCCTAGATCCTTCCCACAGTCTTTCTCTATATAAGATGCATCTTGCCTCCTTTAAGGGGCTTGGATTCCTTAAGAGTCTAGTCAATATGACAGATTTTTAGAATCATGCCCACATTCCATCAGAGTTCTAATAAGTATCATCTTTCACTGAAAGGAAGCTCGGTTCAAATTCATTCAGACAGGAGCCACGTCTTGCTCTTTTGGGGTCCCAGCACCCTTAAACCTCAACAATTGCATTATAGTCTATAAAGGGTATACATTAACTATGTCTGTCTTTTGATACTTGTTTGCAATGTCTCTATGACCTAGTACATGGTCAGTTTTTGTAAAAGTTCTACATGGTGCTGAGAATATGTATATTCTTTTGCTGTCCCATTTAGTAGATGTCATAAGTCTTTTAACTCTCATTTCTTCAGCAATTTGTGCAGTTCCATATTTCCCTTTTATCTTTCTGAGGGGGATGTTGAAGTCTCCTGTCATAATTATGTTGCTGTCTATGTTTTCTTGTAGCTCAGTTAATATTTCCTTTATGAATTTGTATTTTATGAATCCAAATGAATCCATGCCTTTATGAATTAAGGCATTTGAAGCATATGTTTATTATTAATATTGGTTTGTTGTCTATAGGTCTTTGAGCATAATGTCGTTTCTTTGTTTATCCCTTTTCATTTTTTTTAATGTTTGTTTATCCAAAACTGAAAGAAGGCTATTGAAGCTTCCTGTCACTATTGTATTACTGTCTATAACTTCTTGTAGTTCAGATGTTTCCCTTATGAATTTGGATGCTAAGACATTTGGAGTTAATAAATTAATTATTGATTTTGTTGTTGTCTTTGATTCCTTTCAGCATAACATAGTTTCTTTAAAAATTTTTTTTTATTTTTTGAATGTTTATTTTAGATTTGTCAGATAGTACAATTACACCTTGTAATTTTTTTGGATTCTTGATGTGTAGTAAATTTTTTTGTATCTCCTCATTTTTTGCATTTCTTTTTTTTAAAATGCATTTCTTGTAAGAAATAAGAGTGTGGGCTTTTGTTATCTTATCCAATCTGTCATTCTTTTTTTCTTTTATTGGATTGTTTAATTCATTCATATTTAAAATCACAAGAATTAGATTTATATTTTCCTCCATCTGTTTTTAATATTGTTTTTTTCAAGTCCTGATTTTCCCCCTTCTCCTTTTCTACTGTAAACACACTACTATGTTCTTTCAGTTACTTTATCTTAATATGTTGTTCCTTTCCCTTTAGAGTTTTGTTTATTAGTTCCTTTTTTCTCCTGCTTTTCTGTTTATATAATTTCCCCTCCCTCTTTTCCCAATTATTTAATCAAATTGATTTCTCCCTCTTTTCTTCCCCTTCAACTAGTCCTATTCATTAGGTTTTTAAATTTTTCATTTTAAACTTTTTTTCCCTGAAAAATGATTTTTTTTTATTCTCTTCATTATCTATTCTCTCTGTCTTTTCTAGACCTTCATTCTCTGATTCATGACTCCCATAATTCTCTGGTCTTTCTCATTTTTCTGTATTACTTACACAAGCAAAACCTCTAAGGTATCAATTCTAGGCTGTCCCCTCTAGCAGTTTCCCCCACTGCCTTGGAGAAGTTAATTTGTGGATTCCCCTTTTCTAAGGTGTGCTGGGTGAACGATGAAATGATTGAGGAAACAAAAGTTTGATCTTTTAAGCATATCAATTTATTAAGCAATGCATATCAATTGCTCAACAAAGTGGGGTCAGACCTCCCCAGCTTAGTCCTATACCCCAAATACAGGGAAAGACAGACTTTTATACATTAAGAACAATCAAATAAGATCAATTAATTACAAGGAAACAATTAACCAGGATACAACATTAGGTAATTTGATTTCTAAATGATTGTAGGATTAGGGACTTTTCAAGTTAGGAGATGGAGAGCAAACAAGTGTAATTCACCGAATTCAGAAAAATAGATGTTCTACTCTCCCCCAATTATCTGTAAATAATCAAAGGGGACATGGAAATAATAACTGACTGATCAGTATAGGGCCAGTTTTCTGATAATACATATGGGCTGCTTGAGATATATGTGAGAAAAGTTATCGAACTTTGGGTCCAAGTTTTTGGTCAGCATAACCTAGGTCCTTAATTGTCTCTAAACAGCAGATAGAGGTGATTGAGCTTTCCAGTGACACAGGACTAGGTTCAAACTATATAATAAGGTTTTCTCCCAAGTCCCACAATTGGATAAAGTTTTCTCACAAGACAAAAGTTAGATTAGATTCATCATTGAATAGAAAAGGAGCTGAGCTAGATCCAGAATTGAATCACAAGATGGAGTCAGTGTAGTTCATTCAGTTGCCTCAATGGTGTCTTATTCCCAGAACAATGCTAATTATTGCAGTGTCAGAGAGGACATAGACCCATGGCAGGGCTCCTCCCTCCCCCAGTCCTAGATTAGGCAGCCAACCACTGATCTAGACCTTCTGGTTATATCCCCCGGACCCCCTTTGCCTTAAAAGCTCCTCCTTGGGTCCATGTTCTCCCACTCCCACCAGGTGCTCCTAGCAACTCCCTTACTCCCAAGGCAGGATAATTTAGACTTTTCAAGCTCCAAATCCTTCAGGGCACACACAACGCAAAGTCTCATCTCCCTTCACAGACCATCTCTCTTCATACATACGTAAGAGAATTCGTTGGTGATGTCCCCTCTCACCACCAAAGTAAAGCCTTCTTCATTCTTTCCTTTTTCAGTTCTTCTCCCCTCCTATGTACCTTTCTGAGACCACAAGGGTCATCTTCCCCTATCTCATCTTTCCCTCATTGGTAGCCCTTGATTTGACTGCAGTACATCACATATTCCTCTCTATCTCCTTGGTTCCCTTCCCCTCTTTCACATACTCTCCCCTGTTGTATACTATAGTCCCTCCCTCAAAAAAAAGATTCATCTATAGGCAAAGTGTCACCAGATTCTGCCCACAATGCCCCAGGCCTTATGGGGAGCTAATGTTGGACCCCTTAAAGGCCCTGGACTTTCCCACATGGACCAGATCCCTGGTGTTTGCCTGAGGCATTGCCCATCCCGGTCAGTGATCCTTTTAACTTCCCTTTAACTGGGGCTCTCTTACCACTTAACTCCTTCTATTGTCTGTACCTGGTCCTACCCCAGGCTACTTGCCAGTCCTTAATCCTATCCAGATCTTGCACATTTCTGTATAAAATATCAATCTTACCTTCATCAACTGGGCAGATTCTTACAATCTGGCCTGCTTGTATTGGTGCTACAAATAACACAGACTCACTAGGAATCTTGCCCACCCCAACTGGGCTTTAATAAAATACTTGGACTGAGAGAAGTCTTGAGTGGTTGAATTCTTTCAAGGCAGACACATGCCATTTGTTCTCGCATTCTGGGTTTCCCAAGAACCCTAGACAGCAACAGGCGCAGCCCTTCACCGCTACCCCCACTGAACTTCCACCTTCACTTCTGTCCCCTTGTATACATTTAGAAAGATCACTGCTACATTACTAGTCTCTCTATCGTCACTTTCTTGTCCTTGCCTGGTGTATTTTTGACTCATCTTGCATTTCTGTTGTTTGGGGTGCTCAAGAAGCAAATAATTTCCTCAGTTCTGGTTTTCTTTTTTAAATGTTTTAAATACCTCTTTCTTATTTTTTAAAAAATTTTGTGATTAAACTCAGATTTTCAGGGTAGGTCTCTCTGGGCTGCATCCTGATGGTGATGCTCTTTGGGACACATTATCCCATTCCCTTCTAAGTTTTTCAGTGGGTACAGAATAGTTATGTGTTATTGAAATGTCCTTTCCTCTGTATTTGAAGGTCTTTCTCTTGATGGTTGGGGCAGCTAGATGACTCAATGGATAGAGTACTGGACCTGGAATCAGGAAGATCTGAGTTCAAATGTGACCCCAGACACTTACTAACTGAGTGACCCTGGGCAAGTCACTTAACCCTGTTTGCCTCAGGTGCCTCATCTGTAAAATGAGCTGGAGAAGGAAATGGCAAACCACTCTAGTGTCTTTGCAAAGAAAATCTCAAGTGAGGTCACAAAGAGAAAACTTTTAAACAACAAACAGCTTTTGATGGCTCGCAGAACTTGTTATTTCTGAATTGAGTTGTAAAATTTAACCATTCTGTATCCTGGAATTTGTAGCCTTGCTTTTTTTTTTTTTTTTACTTTTCTGGAGGTGATTTGGCTTTCAAATGATATTTTGTTTTCTATGCTCAGTAGTTCTGGGCAATTCTCTTGTATTATTTCCTGCATTTTGTATTAATTTTTTTTGTCCTTTTCTGTCCTTCTGGGATACTTGTTGTGCTTGGGTTGTCTCCATGCATGCTGTCTGCAAGATCAGTGTGTCTTGCTTGCATAGTGAGTATATTTTCTTTTAATATTGTTTTGCTTCTTCTCTTCTAGACTCTTTCACTTCTGCACGTCTGCATTCTTAGTCTGTTGCACTCTTTGTTTCTTTGGTGAACTTGCCATCACATATTTTAGTTTCTCTTTTCTGCCCATTATTTTTGCTGTGTAGGCCAGAAATTATACTCTCATAATTTTCCTTTCCCTTTTGAACCACTCTGGGAGAGTGTGTCATGGGTCCTCTTTCTCATCAGGCATTGTATCATTTTTCTTTGTTTTGCAATATTTTCCCACAGAGGCCTGAGCTCACTTACTAAATCTGCGGGCTATATTTCCTTCACTTGATTCATCTGCTTATGTTCAAGATCTTTGACTTTTCTTTTTGTTGAGCTCTTTGGTAATTCCAACCTTTTAAAAAAGATTAGCTCTTGGTTCTTCCCTATTGACTTTCTGACTTTGCCCCTCTGATGGTGGTTTCTTTTGGGGGCTAGATGTCAAAGCATCTCAGCTTCCTCCCACACTGGGCAATGCATGGTTCAGTAGCCTAGGTCTTTGTTTGCCCAGCTGACTTTTGGGTGAGTAGAACCGGCACCAGCTGGATGCTGTGCTCTTTTTTTAGGCTTAGTAGAATTCTACCTGGCATGTGCCTCCCCGCAGTGTTCTGTTCTAGTGACTTGTCCCACTTACTCTGTTCCTCAGTTCCTTGGCCTGGCATTGGGAGTTCACAGCTTTGTACCATTGATGCCATAGGATTGAGACCCCCAGCAGGCCTTTTTCCAGAAGGGCAGCCACTTGCCATGCTGGCTGGCTGGCGCTGTGAGCAAATGAGGGCAGCCTGGAATCAGGGTCTCCACCACACTGGAAAGAAGGAATGGGGGAATGGGAGTCCCTGGCGTTGTTTTTTTTTGTAACCCTGAGTGTTGGGTCATTGGTTCTGCTAGTACAACCTCACTGCAAGAAGTACAGGAAGAGGGGGAAAGGTGCTTGCTTAGTAAGTTCAGGATCAGCAAGCTTCCGTTCATGGGGCTTTGTTTTTAGCTTTCTTTTGGACTCTAGGAGTCTGAGAACATGGAGACAGCTAATTTTTGTCTACTTTCTATCTTGGGAAGGCTGGAAAGGTTGTGGGCATTAGATCTCTTGGCCATCTTGCTGCTCATGGAAGTCCCCCCACTTCAATATGTTGGCTAATTTGTGTAACTCCTCCATGATGAATTCTTTGTGATTAAAAGATGACTGACAGGGAGGGAGATTGGAGGGAGGAAAAATGCAGGTGATAGTAAATCAAAATATATCAATATAATTTATTTAGCTTTTTTTTTGAGGGTGGACCACAAGGCCATTGGCTTTAATTGCCCAAAGTCACACAGCTAGTGTGTCAAGTGTCTGAGGCTGGATTTGAACTCAGGTCCTCCTGACGCCAGGGCCAGTGCTCTATTCACTGCTCCACCTAGCTGACCCAGCATAATTTACTATTAAAAAGAATCAAGAGGAAAATACTCAGAGTTTGATATTGTTTCTGAAATAAAGTGAGGCCTCTGTTTTTAGAGAAAGATGAAATAGTAGATCTTCCTAATCTTTTTCACTTTTCAAGGCTCAGACTAAATCTATGCCTCCTCTAGGCCCTTTCTCTGATCCTCCTACTTCCAAAGATCTCTCCCTCCTCTGAGCTGTAGGAACATTAATTTAGAGCTAGAAGTGACTTCTGAAATGCAAGGTATAGTTTAGGAAAGGAGAGGTCCATGCATTCCAAAAATCGGAGACAGGAGATTTAATGTCATGTAAGGTTGCAGGTCAATTTTTCAGAAATTACAAGATGCATAACATGTAATAAGATGGGGAAAGTGGGTGGAAGCCTTATAATAGACAGTTTTAAATGCCAGGCTGAGGATTTTGTGTTTTCTCCTAGAGGATATAGGAAGTCACAAGATTTTCAAGTAGGGAAGTGACATGTTTAAATCTGTGTTTTAGGAATATCAATTGGTGGGCTGTGGGGAGTATTTTCCCTCTTCTAAGAACCTACTAGGGCTTTACTGATCCTATTGACTTACTCTTTGAGAATTGAGGGGTTCCCCTTGAGAGCCCCTAAGGAAGCCTGAGAGCAGAATTCTGAGGATTATATATGCATTTAGAATTCAGGAAAATACATGTGCTTAGATGCTTTTGTCCCATAAGGACTTAACCATACATACTTTTTAAATCTGCTTCTCCTCAAGATTGGCTAGACAATTTTGAGATCAGAGAGGTGTGTTTAACCTTGGATCTTACATGGAACAAAGGAAGAACACAATTACAACAAATGCTTATGGTATCTTTTCTAAAAGAGCAATGACTAACTCCAGAAAAATTGCCATTTGCGAATGAAACCACTTCCTATCTGCAATCCACAACCAGCGGTTCTGGCTTTAACAGTGGATCAAGCCTCAGAGTATTATTGGGACAGATGTCAGTTGAATGTAAGAAATGGTTAGAGGGTAGGGGGACCACCCATCCTGGCACCCAAGCTACAAATGGTAATAGTGAGATTTCCTTGTTTGACCACTGACTGCCCCCTTTTCATTACAGCTTTGTCTCTTTGCCACGTGGTTCTGCTGAGGTTTTCATTTTGATTTTGTTGCCCAATCCTTCATACTTTCCACAAGAAGCCTTTCTCCTATCATTTCTCCACTTCTCCACTCATCCCTTTCTTAGCCAAACTCCCAGGGAAGAAAATTGGCTATTGTTGCTTTGACTCGTTATTATTCTTTTGACAAACATTAGCAAACATGAATTCCATGTGCAAGAACAGAAAGAGGCTTATATACGAAGCTACAAATCTCCGCTAGATGATTTGTATTTTTTAAAGGCTGTAATAATTTCAGCATGTTAGTTCCAAAGCTTCCCTGCTTGTCTGTGTCTCCCTCTGAACTTCCTTCTGTTCTGTGCAAAAAAAACATTTCATGATGCTCTGTTTTTCCTTTTCTTCTCTTTTTTTTATCACTATCATCACCTTTTCTTCTTACCGACTCCCCTCTCTCCCAAAAAGAAATTCTCCCTTGTAATAAGCACATTTAAGCAAAACAAGCCCACACACTAGTCATATCTGAAAATGTATGTTTTCCTCCATACTTCTAGCTGGGAAGATGGGAAACATGGTTTGTCACTAGGTTTTTTTTTTCTTTTGGTAGCTATGGTTGATCATTGCATAGATATGAGATCTTAAGTTTTTCAAATTTATTTTTCTTTATTTTAGTCATTGTATAAATTATTCACTGAATCTGCTCACTTTTGTTGACATCAGCTGCTATGAGTTTTCCCAGGCTTTCTGAACCCATCTCTTTCATCATTTCTTACAGTGTAATCATATTACATTACATAAATATACCATAATTTGTTCAGCTATTTCCCAATTGATGCCCACCCTCTTGGTTTCTATTTCTTTGCCACAAAAAATGCTATTACCATTTTTGTATGTAAAATTCTTTTCCTTCTTTCTTTTATGTTTTTGAGCATATATGCCTAGGAGAGGTATTACTGGGTCAAAGAGCGGATAGCTATTTTTTAGCAATAGTTTCAAATCATTTTTCAAATGGCTATATCAATTCACAGAACCACAAACATTGAATTAGTGTACCCTGTGTTAGATCCTGAGAACGAGAAAACAATAATAAGGATGTCATGAGCACTGTGTACGGTAATTCTAGAATATTGCTGTTATTAAAATTTAATATTGTTTGTCCAAATCTTGTTGCTTAGCTGGGTAAAATTAGGGAATCTGTGACACCATGGAAGACTGAGAAAGGTCTACTTACTTACCTCCAACTCAGCAAACGGGTGGACATTTAAAACATTGATTTAGACAATTTGCCAGGAGGTCTTCAGGTAGAAATGGCCCAAGTTGGGTTCCAAGAATAGCATTTGAGCTTGAGACTAAGTAACTGGGAAATGAAGGATTCACAAGGCACAATAAGGCTGCAGTTCTGAACTCCATAACTCTATAAAATGTTAGTTATAAGATAGAGAGTAGAAGTTCTGGCAATATTCATCAGTAATTTCATCATATTTCCATCTACCTGCAATATCCTCTGCCCTTTTCTAGCCAAATTTTGTATCTGGGCCATCTCCATTTGTCCCGATCTATATTTTGCCACTGGGTCCAGATGACTCTGGAGGAGAGTGAGACTGGTGACTTTGCACAGCCCTCCCTCACTTAAATCCAATTTGCTTGCAAGTCATGGCATCACCTTCCTGAGGTCAGCCATGGCATCACCTTCCTGATGTCAGTCATGGCATCACCTTCCTGAGGTCAGTCATGGCATCACCTTCCTGAGGTCAGTCATGGCATCACCTTCCTGAGGTCAGTCATGGTTCCATGATGAAGTCATGGTGTCTTCCACAATGAAGGACACACAACAACCTGTAAGTAGTTCAAGCGGCCCCACTGGGGACACAACTGGCCAGTTCCAGTTGGGCTACACAGCCCTCTCCTCCTCTCCCCATAGGGCTTAATACCTGTATGTGTTGATGCTCTGACCAAAGGCATGTAAATTTTGATCACTGAAACCTTGATTTGATTTTTTGCTCTCTTCTTTTTAATATTTTAAACCCCAAGATATCTTTGGGTTCATGGCTAGATTTCTTTCTTAAGGACTATGCCTTCAACCCGAGTCACTCTGGCTCTCATTCATTGGCTGACAATAGACCCCAGCCCAAGTCCCACTGGGTCATTTTTTGGGCTCAGAGACTAATAGCAACTGTTTCTGTTTTGGCCAGAAACCCTGAGGGTCTTCCCCTCCCAGATTGATTTTTTTTGACTAGGTAGAAGAGACCATTCTTTTCCTCATTTTTAGCCTAGCCTTAATCACCAAATGGGCCAAATGGGTGTTGCCTTAGTCAAACCGAGACCTGGGAAAGACCTCAGCTTAAAAAGGCCAAGGTGTCCCACTGCATCCAGGGTCATCTATGTCTTGCCACTGGGCCCAGATGACTCTGGAGGAGAAAGTGAGGCTCATAACTTTGTACAGCCCTCCCTCACTTAAAACCAAATCCCTTGCATGTCCTGGTATCACTTTTTTTTTTTTTAAGCAATCGGGGTTAAGTAACTTGCTCAAGGTTACACGGCCAGTTATTTCTGGGTGTGGTGCTGAGTGTCTGAGCCTGGGATTTGATCCAGGTCATCCCGACACTGGAGCCGGTGCTCTTACTCCCTGAGCCACCTGGCCGCCCCTAAGCAATTGGGGTTAAGTAACTTGCTCAAGGTTACACGGCCAGGTGTTTCTGGGTGGGTGCTAAGTGTCTGAGCCCGGGATTCGATCTCCAGGTCTTCTCAACACCGGAGCCGGTGCTCTTACTCTCTGTGCTACCTGGCCGCCCCGCTGGTATCACTTTTCTGATGTCATAGTCCTCTTCTACAATGAAGGACAAACAACTGCCAAATTCCCCCATCCTTTAGGACCTGAACCTTTTATGCAATTTTCCTTAGCTACTTCAGGTCTGAGATCAAAGAACTAGAAATCATTTACCTGACATTCTCCACCTGGGCTCTGTGAACTTATTTTAAAAAATTTGCTACTTGTATTTCAGTATAATTGCTTTCCTTTGTAATTCTCCATATTTTATTTGTTGTAGGAGGAGTCCACATGCTTTACTAGATCATTAAAGAGCTCCATGATACGAAAAAGCTAAGAACCTCCGATCTAGTCCAACTTTCTCATTTCATGGTTGTGATTTCAAGAACCCTTTCTCTCTAGATTAGAGCAGCATGTAAATTCTTGGCTTGTCTTGATAATTTTTTTTTCTGCAAAAGGTACTGGAAGCAATAAGGAGGAATTGCTGTTATAGATCTGATTCTGATCAGTTCAAAGGGAAGTAGTTACTCAAAGTAGGGAGTTATGGGAACTGGAGAAGGAAGTGCCTATATCATTTTAGAGGACGTGCACCCTAGATTTGGGGACAATTTAGAGAAGTGGAATTAGTATCTCATACTATAAATTTTTCTACGGAAAATTGATTCAATAAGGATGAGAACCTTATTAGGAGAAAATTCTAACAACACAGACGCCATGATTTGATAGTGAAGAAGGGGAGTTGTCTGAAGAGAGCAATGTGACCGCACAACATAGACCATCATAGATTTTTTTCTCCCTTCTGATGAGTATATTTTAATATAATAAATGTCAGATCACTGAATTGAATCTTTTTTCTTAAAATAATTTTTTATTACAAACTTGACAGTTGTCCACAAACATGAACATTTTCATGTCTAAAGAAAATAAAAAAAGGATTGTATATGAAATTTTGAATATATTATAAATGGGTTTAGTTTTTTTGAGTATACTTGAAATTCAACATGGTCATATCAATACTGCCTTTCTTCTTGGTATGACCTTTGGAACTTCCTTCTATTTGCTTCTGTGTAATTTTTAAAGTGTTTCATTCCTACAAATTATTCTCATGTATCTGCTCTCTTCAATCAGTTTGTACAAATCTCAAGTTTCTCTGAAATGGTCCTTTTGCAGTCAGTCAACAAACATTTATTAACACATACTATATGCAAAGCACTGTGCTAAGCTCTTGGAACACCAAAAAAAAAAGTAAAAGCTTTTTTCATGGAACACACAATCTAATAGGAGGTGAGATTGGTAATGAGTGAGCAGAGCAACCAAAATGACTTTTAATAATAAGCTATGTTGGCATGTTGGATAAATGAAAAGACAGAACTATGACTTGAAGTGAATGATGATGATGATGAGTTGATGGCAAGAAGGCAGAACTACTTTTGATTCTATTTTTTTTATAGTTCTTTTTCTTTTTTTTGCTTTTTGGAGGGCAGTTGGGGCTAAGTGATTTGCCCGAGGTCACGTGGCTAGTTTTTGTGTGTGTGTTAAGTGTCTAAGGTCGGATTTGAACCCAGGTCCTCCTGACTCCAGGGCTGGTACTCTACTCACTGCACCACCTAGCCACCCCTTTTGCTTTTGTTTTCTCTCTTAAGTTGAATCATTTTCAGACTGGGAAAGATACAACAAAAATGATATATAAGGAGTTGAAACCCAAGATAACTGAGGCAATGGTAAGAGAGCAGCTTGTTACTTTCCATGATTTCAGCTCACTAGATCTGAAGGAGCTATGTCCCAGGGTACTGATAGAACTGGACTATTTGCTTGCTCATCTGCTGTTAGTATTGTCTGAAAAATAGAGAAGAATGGGAGACATTGTGCTGCACTGATAGGCAAATATTGTACTGATATTCAGAAAAGGAAATAGGGTGAAATATTTTTTCTAATTTGATATTTTTATTTTTTCTCCAATTACACACAAAACGAAATTTTACCATTTATTTTTTTAAATATTTGAGTTTCAAATTGTCTTCCTCCCTCCATACCTGCTGCCCCTCATTGAGAATGCAAATAATTTGATATAGGCCATATATGTGCAGTCATGGAAAACATATTTCCATGTTAATTATGTTGTGAAATAAAATAGATAAAAAAAAGAAAAAGTACGCTTTGATCTGCATTCAGACTCTACTAGTTCTTTCTCTAGAAATGGATAGCATTTTTCATCATAAATCCTTCAGAACTGTCTTGGATCACTGCATTGCTGAGATTAACTAAGTCATTCCCAGTCAATCATCATAAAATATGGCTGTTACTGTATACAATTTTCTCTTGGTTCTGCCTATTTCACTTTGCATTACTTCACATAAGTCTTTCCAGGTTTTTCTGGGAGTATTCTGCTCATCATTTCTTATAGCACAATATTATTCCATCACAAGCATATACAACTTGCCCAATTCTAATTTTTAAGGAATTATTTTCTTCAGTGAGCTTTTGTATCTCCTTTTCTATTTGGCCAATTCAATTTTTTCTAAGGAGTTCTTTTCTCTATTGAATTTTTGTACCTCTTTTTCCATCCGGCCAATTCTACTTTTCAAAGCATTCTTCTCTACATTGGATTTTTGTGTCTCTTTTATCATTTGGCCTATTCTGTTTTTTAAGGTGTTATTTTCATCAGTATTTTTTTTGTGCTTTCTTTACTAAACTGTTGATTCTTTTTTCATTATTTTGTTGCATTACCCTAGGATAGTTCCTGCGGTGATCTGTTTTGGGATCAGTTCTGTGAATAACTGCTGCATTTCTAACCTGGTTTAGAAATAGAGGTTAGGGAAACCTAGTCTCAGAAAAAAAGAAAAAGAAAGAAATTATTTTTTTTTGCCTTTTTGGAGGGCAATTGGAGTTAAATAAGTTGCCCAGGGTTACACAGCTAGGTTTGTGTGTGTGTGTGTGTGTGTGTGTGTGTGTGTGTGTGGGTGTGTGGGTGTGCGTGTATGTGTTAAGTGTCTGAGGCTGGATCTGAACCTAGGTCCTCCTGACTCCGGGGCTGGCCCTTTACTCACTGTGCCACCTAGCCACCCAAGAAAGAAATTCTTGAAAGAAAAATGGTAATCACCAAGACTTAGCCACCGTGGCTTCATCAAGAGCAGGTCATATCTCTAAAACTCATTTCCTTTCTGATAAGATTTTTATATTGATAGATTAGGGGAATGCCACTGACACAGTTTACCTGAAGTTATTCATTTATTTATTCATTCAATGAGCTTTAATAAGGCATTTACCATGTGTCAGACATTGTGCTAGGTGTTAGAGACATAAATCAAAAAATGAAATCATCCCTGCTCTCCAAGGCAGAAGAGGGATGGCTAAATAAGAACTGAGTATCTCTGCTTTTTTTTTTCCAGTTTAGTTATCATCCCCCCATCTTACCCAAGCCATGCTCCTAGAATATCTTTGATCCTCCTCTTTCCCCCAATCCTATAATGCTTGAATAAATCTGAAATTAAATTTCATTAATGTGTGTATTTTTTCAAACAATACTAATTGTAATCCATTCAATTCTGCTGATCAAAGAGGTCTATCTAATATGCTGGAAGTCTTCTTTGAATTTTGCAAGACATTTGACAGTCCCTGGTGTTTTCCTTGTTGATAAGGTGGGAAATTGTGGGCTAGAGGATACTAGTATTAGCTAAATTCAGAACTCATTAAACATCCAGACTCAAAGAATAATCACCAACTTGTAAGGAGGTCTCTAGAGGTATCTAGGGATCTGTCCTTGGCCTCATGCTATTTTAACATTCTTATCAATATCTTGGAGGAAAGCCAAGATGACATGTTAAACTGATTTGGAGAGGATGCAAAGATGGAAGAGATAGTTGTCATGGTAGGTGACAGTCAAGTTTTGGAAGAATCTCATATTAGGCTAGAGGGCCAAATATAACAGGTTGGAATTTAATAGGGACAAATATCAAGCTCTTCTCTTGGATTCAAACAATTAATTGTACAACATCAGAGAGGCATGGCTGGGCTATGGTTCATATGAAGAACACTTTGGGGTTTTTAGGGGACTGTGAGCTCAAAGTAAGTCAACAAATGTGACATGGTGGCCAAAAAAAGTTACATAAAGACACACAAAGAGAGACAGAGTGTTTAGAGTGAAGGATCTGATAATTCCTCTCCCACTGCCTCTCCTCCAGTCAGACAAGATAGGGAGTATTAGATTCAGTTCTGAGCAGCACTTTTTGTGAAAGACATTGACAAGCTGGAATACTTCCAAGCTCCTTGAAGGCTGGGATTGTTTTTGCTTTCTTTGTATTCTCATCACTTAGCATAGTGTTTGACATGGAGTAAAGCTTAATGAATGCTTGTTGATTGATTAATCGATTGATTGACTGACTAGTGTTGAGAGCACTGGAGACTCGATTATATGAGCACAGATCAAAGAACTGGGTTTGCCTAGACAAATGAAGGCTTAGTGGGATGTAGATGTCTTTAAAACCCTACCAAAGGGAAGAAAAATTGGATTAATTTTCCTTGGCCCCAAAGAGCAGAACTAGAAGTGATGGGTAGATGTTGCAGAGAAGCAGTTTTGGATTCAAGATAAGGAAAAATTTCCTTCCTAAAACTTCCTAACATATGGAAGCTAGAATAGTATAGAATATAGAATAGAATCAATATATAGGATATAGAATAGAATACAGAATAGTCCTTTTGTATAGAAATGGAATGAATTGTCTTGGCTAGTAGTAGATTCTACCTTGCTAAAGAGGGAACAGGCAGAAAATGAAGAACTGCTTATTGTAGAATTATAGAAGAGATTCTTCCTCAGATATGGACTGTTCTAGAATGATGACCTAGAATGAAATGCTTTTCACCTCTAAGATTCTGTTGCTTTGTGAAATTCAAAATCAGACAGAGGTCAGTTCAAGCACAGGAAGAGGAAAAGGTATAGGCAGGCAGACACACAGACACGCAGAAACACAGACTCACTCCCTATTCTTCTTGGTCTGAACCTGTGATTTCATCAGTGTAGAGAACTTTAGGTGTGAAAATATCTCCACTGATGCAGATTAAAAATTAATCTGTTATTTATAATCTTATAGAGTTTCCTGGGGGCAAGGAGAAGTTAAGTGATTTGTCCTAGGTTACACAGCAAGTATATGTTAGAGGAAGGGTTGCAATCCAGGTCTTTCTGACTGCAAGGCTGACCCTGAATCTGCTTTGTCATTCTTGCTACATTCTCAACAATCTGAATTGAAAAAGCTAAATGGATGAAAAATTGTCTGTTGTTTACACTATAACATGTGGTTGGATGGACAATCCATTGACTTAACATCTCTCTGGTGCAGTTGGCAGATGGACAGTGAGCTGGGCCTAGAAACAAATGAAATGAACAGAGAAGATTGGCTTGATTTTGGGAAATTGTGCAGTGCTGTTTGTAGTCCCAAGAGGCAATTTAGTACAAAAACTGACTTTTTTTGTTTTTGTTTTTTAAAATGCAAATGTTTTCCCATTGATATTGCATGATTGTGAATCCTGGAGTACCAAAGTCTTTGGCAATGGAGAGATATGTGGTAGACATAAATAGGCTGTTAGCATACATCCAAATGGAAGCATTTAGTCCTTTCTTAGATTTATTGCTTACCTATTGTGTTACCTAAGGCCTTTCCTTTAAGGTCCAGTTCAGATGACATACTCTAAGCAGAATCCTCTGTAGCGGCCATTTTCTCGGTAACATCCAAATGAGGGATGCAGAAAATTTCCAGAAATCTTTTCTCCTATACTGTGGACCATTGTGTGTGGCCCCAGAAGCCTCTCTTTGTGTTCACTCCGGTACCTTTCCTGGTGTTGTTTGGTCAATAGATCTATGTGTATGTAAGAAAAATTTTTTTCAACAAACAAGCAAAATATATTTCAGACACATTTTTTTTTGTTGCTATTGCAGATACCCAAGAGTAACTGGAAACAACCCAGAATCTTGTTCCCTCCATTGTACATTTCTCTTAAGCTCACTCTTTGCTTTACTAGACTTCCAGGGTTTTCTGAGGTATCACTTTCTTTGCAATATTTGCCATGCATGTTTTTTTTCTTGCTCCCCCTCTGTAATATGCCCCATTTTCTTTCTAATCCTTGTCAGGAGAGTCATCATATGGGTTACTATGAAACATGATAACATAGTGAGGCATGACCTTTTGCAACATACATATAATTTCATTTCTGCCCAGTTCTGCTTTAATCTTTTTTTTCTTTTTGCTGGCAGAAACCACAGCTTGATGGCAGAGATCCATGACATTCACATGCAGATGTTTTATGCTGGCACAGAGTCATTAACAGCAAGGAGAAGATATTTCCCTTACACAATGATTCTAATGAATGTGTGTATATTTGTGTGTGAGTATGTATGTGTTGTGTGTTTTGTGTGTGAGTGCACCTTACAGATATTCTGTGGGAAATAGAGTAATTTATTTCAGATCCTCCAATTTACCTCCTTTTTATTCTTCTCCCTCTAGACCTGGTCAGTTGACTAGTGGTCATGAGTTATAACTTCATGAGTTATAATCAGCAATCCTAACACCCAGTGTAGGGTGTGTGTGTAGAGACCACAGAATCCAAACCCTCATGAAAGAAGAGACTCCTAGGACATTGGTCACTGTAAGCAGTACACCTTTGCAGAGGTGGGGGTTGGAGTGGAAGTGGAGACGTAGATTAGGTTAGAGGAGGATAGCTTACTATTTTAACTAATTGTTTTTGCTGCCTGTGTTCTAAGCCAGGTGTTTCTATCTATTGATGGAGTAGATGTTTTGTCAACACTTTCTAAGTGTAGCATCTACTCACTCTCCCAATTCTCACTTCCACTGACAACTTTGGTTTCTAATAGTTGGCAAACTATTCCTCCCTTAAGGGTTCTCTCATCAATAACTGTGAGGGGCCATAGTTTTTAATCTTATGCTCACAAGCCTCCATCTGATGTGTTCCACCAAATACTAATTAGGTTTTTTTAAACAAGGGATATTTGTTAAAAAAAGAATAACCAAGGACAAAAGTTACAAAAACAATATTCGCAAACTGGGGGATGTACTCTCCCCTCTGCAAACACTTGGACCTTGGAGATATTGGGCTAGTTCAAGTTGGTCACTCCTTACTGGTTCCTTAACAAACTAAGCTGCCACCTCTACTGGCTACATTGGTCTCTTCCAACCTTTCAAAGCTTATAAGGTCATAACCTTGTCCACTCCATCTGCAGAAACTCATTCCTGTAAGATTAGGAAAGAGTAAACACAAAGAAACAGGTACCATGCACTTATGGCCACGTGGCAGCCAGGTGGAGATAGGGTCTGCTGCCCTTCCCTTACCTGGAAACTCACAGCAGTCCTTCTCACTCAATAGATACCAGGGAATAGTAAATGACAAAAATGGCCATATTAATGTATTTCTATGCAAACTCAGTTTTGGTTTTGTATCTTACCCCTCTGACTCTGAAATCAACCAGAACACTCCTCCTCATCCCATTGTATCATTCCCTTAAGGAATCTTAAGATATTTGTGGCTAGGACAAGATTCTTCAAAGTTCCATGTGCTGGACTGAAACCAGGTAGGAGATGTTGCACATGTTGTAAGGACTGAGATGTCACTGGCCAGTCCTCAGTTACATATGCTTTTGTATCCTAGGGTAAAATCCCACTGTATCGTAATTATATTTCTGATTAATAGCTAGGGAAGTCAGTACTAGGACCTGGGAGCTATTAGGATGGACTACATTGAGAGGTTGTTTGAACTATGACTAAGGAGACCCTGTCTCTATTATTCACTCCTTCTGTGACTTTGGGAAAGTCATTTTATCTTCACCGGGCTTTCATTTCCTATTCTGAGGGAAAGGGGCTAGAATATCTTTAAGTTCTACTTTTGCTCTGAATCCTGTGATTCTATGACCATTAGAGTATGAGGAATTGATACTCTAATGATCAGGAAAAAGGAGTGGGACAGGAAAGCAATGAGACCAATGTGCAATATCATCACCATATATACACAAGGAGGTCGGCATTTCATTGTCCTTCATCACTTAAACAGCTTAAGTTATCTTGTTTCTGTTGACATTTTCTTCACCCCCATACCAGACTGGATCACACTTTACCAGTACTGACTGACTAGCAGTGTGTGTGTGTGTGTGTGTGTGTGTGTGTGTGTGTGTGTGTGTGTGTAATACAGAAAAAAGATATTCTCTGCCATTTTGAAGCGTATACAGTATAGCTTGGGAGATAACCATGAAACAATTAGGGAATGTGTATATAAAAAGCATTATGTACTTGTATTAAAAAGTGCTCAATTTTCAGGTGTGAACAGTTGGAGAAAAGGATTATATATAATTGTGTTTAGTAAATGCTTATTGAGTTGAATTGAATGGTAGAGAAATACAGAAAGCTGTAAGATGGAACAATTTAATCCAATCTCTTCTTTGAATCAATAATTACATCTCACCAATTAGTTAAAAAGTTGAACCATATCTTTTAAGCATCATACAAGTTAACAAGTTCAAAGAATCAAATTGGTCATTGGTCAAATTAGAGTCATTGGGCAGGTATGATAATCCAAAAATCCTGAAATTTTTGGACAGTTCTGAAATCTATAAAGCCCATTTATAGCACGTTGCCTCTGCTCTGAACATAACATGGTAGCCCTAAGCCCAAACTCTACCCTATCCATAAACTTCCATATATCATGATTGCATTTTTCACGTGTTTTGAAGTCTCATGGGTCCTTTTGCCAGTCTAGTGTCTCCTGACTTGTGAGATCATTACCCAAAGAGCATGCTTCAGTGAAAACACATTCTTCTCCCAATAAACCATTGACTTTTGGCTCACTCATTGAATTGCCTTTTTGTGAAGATGATAAAAACCTAGATTTCCCATATTTAGACTAGGAAGAGTGGTAGAGAACCTGGTGCAGCTAGGTTTGCTAAGTCCCAGCATCTGTGTGATCACTACTGTCCTTATTTTTTCCTTTACCATGGCCTAAAGACCACTAGCACTTGAAGTTGTGGTGAACTATCTGGTTGTATTCTTCTCTTTTTGACCTAACCCATGTTCCCTCCACTGGGTGTTCCATTTTTGGATTTGAGCCTTCCTTTGTGTGAATTAGAACATCTCATGACAAAGACATATTGCTTTACAAATTGCTAGCCTATCTAATTCACTTGTGACTTTCTCTCTGTCCCCCAAGTTCCATAATTGCTGCTAAAGACATAATCTATAGGTACAGCTATTTAATTAATATATACATATTATATACAATTAATACATACATACAATATATACATATATACATAATTAATAGGTACAGCTCATGTACTAACTCAATCCAGAGAATATTTCCTGGATCCATTTTCTGGGGTAAGAACCTGGATTATGCTGCTAATACCTCAATATTTCAAGTAGAGAGTCTTCAAGAGATGCTATGGTTCAAAATTTTTTGTCACCCTATTGTTAACCTGATGATAAAGCTCTTTAAAGTGGGGAAGGCCTGTCCTTGGACAGCCAACAGTCCATGACCATACTTGAATCCTTTCTGCCTCGGTAGGACTTGTCAGTAGTTGGCCTTTACTCTTACAACCCTTCAAGAACCCAGATCACCCTTGTACCACCATAAGACACTTGATTAAGACTTTAGTAGAGGAATAATAGTAAAAATAATGTTTGGTTGAAACTTTCACATTTACATTAATATTCCCCAGTCTTAAAGCCTTTTCACAAAAACTAGATCCCATTTGATCATTGCCCCCATTTTACAGATTAGAAAATTGAGGCTCAAGAAATTAAGTAATTTATCCAGTTATAGAAGTGGGTAGAGCTGAGACTTGGATCTAGTTTCCAAGTGTCGTACTCTTGCTACCACACTAAGGTATTTCTCTAAGATTAACAAAACACTCTCTTCTCTTCCTGACCTGACAAACCTACCATGAAGTACCTGTTCAGTAGCAGTGCTAAGTTGGAAAAGCAGATTCCAAGTCCTTGAAACTAATGCAAATGTCCACTGGATGTCATGATTTCTCTACCAAAAAGCTAGCTGGGAATTTGCTCTTTGGCAGTAAAATTGGATTTTTCCCCCTTAGTAAAGAAGGTCACATATGGGATTTCAGGTGTTTGGCCCTTTTTCCACTTGGCTGAAGTGCAGGGACCAAATCACACTCCTTGTTTTTCTAGGTTGGAGAAGGTTTGCATTCCCAAGATGAAGAATACTGCCTCTCTTGGAAATCTGTGGCCACTGGGTCTTTTTTCTTTTTTTTAAGTCATACTTTTGCCCCTAGCATGCTTCCAAGCATGTCCTTCCCTGGTCCACAATTTCTTTCCTTAGGCTTGCTTTCTTTTTTGCCATTCACCTTTTCCCCTGTATCCAGAAAAATCTTTTCATAAGGGATATTTTAATAGTTTCTTTAGAATTTCTAACTTGGGACTTTTGAATAGACTGAGTTATTTTGAAAGAGAATTGAAAATATTGGAAAATAGAACAGAGCTGAGAGCAACTAGGTGGTGCAGTGGATAAAGCACTGGAGTCAAGAGGACACGAGTTCAAATCAAGCCTCAGGCACTTATTATATGTGTGACACTGGTCAAATCATGTGACCCTGTTTGCCTCAGTTCCCTCATCTGTAAAATGAACTGGAGAAGGAAATGGAAAACTACTTTTGTATCTTTGCCAAGAAAACCCCAAATGAGGTCATGAAGGGTCAAACATAACTTAAATGACTGAGCAGAGCAGCAACAAAACAAAGTTGAAATAGGTTATCATTATTGCCTTAAATACTTCAATAGACCCATAATTTCATTGATATAAAGATTCCCTCCTTATATCTGTTGTGCAAATAGCAGCCCATCCACACCTTCTCATCCTATAGACCCTTGTCTCTAGCCTCCCATAAATCCTCTCTAGGTGATCCACACAACTCTCTGGAGACTTTCCCCTGAAGCTTTTGATATTATGTGAATACAAATACAATATCTGCTCTGTCCATCTGTTATCCCTGGACTCTTGCTACATGACTGTCTCAGCTAGTTTGCCAATCATAGAGCTCCTGAAAGATATCTCATTTGCTACTTCTTGTGATATTTTTGGTAGGATACTACAATCTATTGCCCATTTGGTCACCTGAAAAAATTCTGTGTCTTTATAGTATGGTGGAAGGAATTAGGTGCCCCTTTCCCAAGAAGACAGACTGTCCTTTCTGTTCCATTCATCCAAAGCTTTCCTTGCTCTTCCTCAAGAGGCGGTAGGATGTAGATTTGGAGTTAGAAGCCCTAAACTCTCCTTTCTGTTCCTTTAGTGTAACTTTGGGCAAGCTATTCCCCCTTTTCAGACTTTGTCTTCTCCATCTGTAAGACAAAAATGTTGGGCTGGGTGATCCGTATGGTACCCCCTACTTCCACTGGTCCTTGGCACTATGATCCTCCTTGTGAAGTTATGGGCACTTCATGGATGCTCCTCTTAGTACTTCTTGTTCTCAGATGGCACCAGGTAATTTGGGATAGTTTAAGGACACCAAAACCCTCAAATTTCATTTGTAACTAGATAAGGGGAAAGGCATAAAACAATGGGAAGGGAATACCTTCTTTGCAGCTTGAGTATTTTTCAATTACTTCTGAGTACTCCCATTCTTGTCTTCTATTTTTCTTCTTTCTTTTTACCTTCCTCCTCTTAATTTTCTACTCTCTGTTCGATTCTTGACTAATGTAGAGAATGGGATAAGAAAGAATCACTCAGGTGGGTGGGTACCAGATTGGGGAGTACATTAGAAAGATTGCAAACCACGGGATTTAGAAGAGACCTTAGACCACCTAGTTGAACTCCTTTGTTTTATAGATGAGGAAACTGAGGCTCAGAAAGGTTATGTGATTTACTCATAGAAATATAGGTAGTAAGTGGCAGACTTGGTATCTGAACCCAGGACCTCTAATTCCAAAGCCAGTACCCTTGCCTTTATATTACATTCTAGTGCCTGTAGAGGTCCAGAAAAGAGATTAACTGGATTGGAGGCTTCAAAGTGAGGAACATACCATTTCTTTTTATTCAAAACAATGTTTTTAGACTTGGGAGTCAAATGGGAGATACACTTGCTAATCACTGAACAAATATTTATCTGTTACCTACTATGTTATCTACTATATTCTAGGTACTGTGGGAATACAAAATGTAAAATATGATTCCTCAAGAAGTTTATAATCTGGGCGGCTAGGTGGTGCAGTGAATAGAGAATCAACTCTGGAGTCAGGAGGACCTGAGTTCAAATCTAGCCTGAGACACCTAACACTTACATAGTCATGTGACCTTGGGCAAGTCACTTAACCCCAACTGCCTCTCCAAAAAGCAAAAAAAAAAAGCTTATAATCTAATTTTGGAGATAAGGTATATACACACAAAGTGATAACTAACTAGCTAATATGATATTGGGTAGATCACTTTACCCTCTGTGCCTCAGTTTACTCATCTATAAGATGAGGAAGGTAGTTTATACTATCTTCAAGGCTTCTTTCAAGTCCTAATTGTTTTCTCTGCATCCTGGTTCTACCTCTCCCAACTATTATCCATCCTGGACCTTCCCATTAAATTATTTTCCTTAAGTATAGTTCTTTGTATGCCACTTTCTGAATGAAAACCTTTCAAAAGTTTTCCATTGCCTACCAAGTAATGTCTAAGGAACTTGGCCTGACTGATTTTTGTCTCTTTTTACTCAGCTCATCTCCTACTCTCCTGAAAAAAGTCTATGCTGTGACTCAAAATGGACTACTTGCTGATCCTTGAACATACTCTTTATTTCCCAGCTCCAAGCATTTGCCCATGTTATCCCCCTATATTCATGTCCTCTTTCAGCTCTGACTGTTGGTTCTTAGACATCCATCAAAGTCTCAGATCAAAGACCACCTCTTCTATTAAACTTTTCTCGATGCTGACAGACCAAAATGAGCTCTCCATCTTGAACTTCCCATAGCTTTGGTTGTACTTTTATTATGGTATTTATCATATTGAATCTTGTGTATAGTATTATACAGTTAATCCCTCCTTTAACCTCCACAGAGAGCAGGATGAGATATAGTGACAAAAGCATTGTCTCTCTTTGCATCTCTCCTTAGCACTTAGCACATTGATTATTGAGCATATAGCCAACTTATTTAGTAAATATTTGTTAAGTGAAATTGCCAAATAGTTGTAGAAATAAATTCTACAAGAGAAAATGAAGGAATGCACACATCAGTGAAGAGGTTAGATTGGGTAATATAATATCCCTCTGTTGTTATTGTTCAGTAGTTCATTTGTGCCTGACTCTTTTTTTTTTTTAAAGCAATCAGGGTTAAGTAACTTGCTCAAGGTTACACGGCCAGTTATTTCTGGGTGTGGTGCTGAGTATCTGAGCCCAGATTTAATCCAGGTCATCCTGGACACTGGAGCCGGTGCTCTTACTCGCTGAGCCACCTGGCCGCCCCTAAGCAATAGGGGTTAAGTAACTTGCTCAAGGTTACACGGCCAGGTGTTTCTGGGTGGGTGCTAAGTGTCAGAGCCCGGATTCGAACCCCAGGTCGTCCTGACACTGGAGCCGGTGCTCTTACTTGCTGTGCTACCTGGCTGCCCCCTGTGCCTGACTCTTCATGACTCCACTTCATGTACACCAGACCCATCTATCTTCAACTATCTCTCGAAGTCTGTCCAAGTTCATGTTTGGGTTTCCATGACACTATCAATCCATCTTATCTGCTGCCATCTTCTTTTCTGTTTTCCTGAAATATTTCCCAACATTAGGGTCTTTTCTAATGAGTCCTGTCTTCTCATTATGTGGCCAATGTATTTAAGCTTCAAGGTTCAGTATTTTATCTTCCAGTGAAGAATCTGAATTAATTTCTTTAATTATTGACTAATTTGAGCTCCTCTTGTCCAAGGAACTCTCAAAAGTCTTCTTCAGTAGCATAATGCAAAAGTATCAATTCTGTGGTGCTTAGCTTTCTTTAGTTCATCTAACACAGCTATACATTGCTACCACAAAAACCATAGCTTTGACTACATAAACCTTTGTCTGGAAGGTGATATCTGTTCTTTTTAGTATGTTGCCCAAGTTTGATATAGTTTTCCTTCAAAGGAATAAGCATCTTTTAATTTCATGGCTGCAGTTGCTGTCTGCAGTGATCTTTGAGCCCAAGAACATAAAATCTGACACTGTTTCTCTTTCTTCTCCCTTTATTTGCCAGGAAGTGAGGGGACCAGTTGCCAAGATCTTAGTTTTTTTGACGTTAAGCTTTAAGCCAGCTTTTATGCTCTCCTCTTTCACCCTCATCAAGAGGCTTCTTAATTCCTCTTTACTTTCTGTCATTAGAGTGGTATCATCTGCATATCTGAGATTGTTGATATTTCTCCCAGAAACCTTAATTCTGGCTTTTGATTCATCCAGCCTGGCATTTCATATGATGTAGTCTGCATGTAAATTAAATAAATGAGGTGACATTATGCAGCCTTGTCATACTCAATTCCTAATCTTAAACCAATCAGTTGTTCCATGTTCAGTTCTAACTGTTGCTTCTTGGCCCACATACAGGTTCGTCAGGAGACAAGTAAGATGATCTGGTACTCCTATCTGAGGACTTGCCATGTTTTGTTGTGATCCACACAGTTAAAGACTTTGGTGTAGTCAATGAAGCAGAAGTAGATGTGTTTCTGGAACTCCCTTACTTTCTTCACAATCCAGCAATCGTTGGCAATTTGGTCTCTAGTTCCTCTGCCTCTTCAAAAACCAAACTTCTTTCTTAGTAATTCTCAGTTCACATATTGCTGAAGCCTAGCTTGCAATTTTAAACATAACCTTGCTGGCATGTGAAATGAGGGCAAATGTTCTGTAATTTGAACATTCCTTGGCATTTCCCTTCTTAAGCATTAGGACATAAACTGATCTTTTCCAATCCAGTGGCCACTGTTGGGTTTTCCAAATTTGCTGGCTTATTGACTGCAGCATGTTAACAGCATCACCTTATAGGGTTTTCCGTAGCTCAGATAGAATTCCATCATCTCTTCTTTGCTTATTGTTTATTGCTTATTCTTCATAAGGCCCACTCAATTTAATCCTAGAGTATGTTTGGTTTTGGATCAGTAACCAGATCACCACAGTCATTGATGATGTTAAGATCTTTCTTATATAGTTCTTTTGTGTATTCCTTTCACTTCTTCTTTATCTCTTTTGCTTTTGTTAGATCCCTACCATTTTTGTTTATTATCATGACCAATTTTTCATGAAACTTTCTCTTGATATCTTTAATTTTCTTGAAGATATCTCTTGTCCTTCCCATTCTGTTTTTTTCCTTCTATTTCTTTGCATTGTTCATTGAAGAAAATCTTCCTATCTTTCCTTGCTATTCTCTGGGATTCTGCATTCAGTTGGGTGTGTCTTTCCCTTCTGCTTTCCTTTTCCCCCCTCTGTTACTTGTAAAACCTCATCAGACAGTCATTTTGCTTTCTTGATCTTATTTTTCTTTAAAATGTTTTCTTGACAAAACTCTATTAGTCTCTGCCCTGCTTCATTTTGTACTGCAAGGCCAAACTTGCCCTTTATTCCAATTATCTTTTGATTTCCTACTTCAGCATTCCAATCCCCTGTGATGAACCAGACAATTTTTGGGGGTGTTTTTTACTAGAAGATGTATGTTTTTGTAGAACTGTACAACTTTGGCTTTTGCAGCATCAGTGGTTGGAGCCTAGACTTATATTACTGTGATTTTGAACAGTTTGCCTTGGATTCAAACAGATCTCATTAGGTCATTTGAGATTATACCCCAGGACTGCTTTCTTACCTTCTTACTAGGACAGTTATTCCATTTCTTCTAAGGGATTCTTGCCCACTGTAGTATATGTAGCAATCACCCGAATGAAATTCACCCATTCCTGTCCATTTGAATTCACTTATACCCAAGAGGCTGATGATCTTTCCGTCTCCTGTTTGACCACATGCAGCTCACCTCGGTTTATAGATCTCACAATCCAGGCTGCTGTGCAATACTGATCTTTACAGCCTTGGACTTTCCTTTTATCACCAGACACACCCACAGCTGACCTTCCTTCTGGCTTTGGCGGGTTGCTTTGTAACTGTCCTTGACTCTTCCCCAGTAGCATATGAAGGGCCCACCTTCTGGTGTCACGTCTTTTATCATTTTAATGCTGTCCATGGGGTTTTCTTGGCAAAGATACTAGAGTGGTTTGCATTCCCTTCTCCAGGGGATCACATTTTTTAGAACCCTCTACTATAACCTGTCTGCTTGGGAACCCTCCATGGCATAGCTCATAGTTTCATTGAGTTGTATAAGCTCCTCCACCTTGACAAGGCAGTGACCCAGCTTGGATGAGGTCCCTTAGAACTCATAAACTTTATGACTTCTAATAGAGTTCACCTTATGATGTCCTTTTATTCAAGGGCCTACATGATTAATGCCTGCTTGAGTTTGGTCCTAGGAAAGAATTTCAATTTGCAGATAAAATTGCATTTTCTTTTTTGTTGTGAGAAAATGAAAACCATGTAATTCAATGTATTTCTCTTTTGTCCTCAGCTGCCAAAAAACTTAGAGTCGGATCATTGCCCAAGTGTTATAAATTGTTCAGTGATTTGAAAAACAACCGTTGGGCTTTAGAACTAGGAAGATCCAATTCTGAGAGGTCTGTGAGTCTTTTCTCATTTTACAGAAGAGGAAATCAAGGCCAGAGAGGAGAAGTGACTTATGTAGTGTCACACAACTAGAAAGTTGCAAAGTTGGGATTCCAGCTGAAGTCATCTCAACCTGGATCCTTTCTTGCCTTTCCAGGTTTCCCTTCACACATTCTGTGATCCAGTCATACCAGTCTGCTTGCTGTTCCTCACAACACTCTATCCCCTGCTTGTTCTTCATGCTTGGAATGTCTCTCTTCACCTCTGACTTCCTGGCTTTTTTCAAAACTCAACTCAAATCCCACTTTTTGCAAAAGGCCTTTACTGTTCCCCTCTTACCCTTTCCTCTAAGATTATTTTCCATTTATATTGTATATACCTTGTATATACATAATTATTTGGGAATTACCTCCCCCACTAGACTATGAGCTCCTCAAAACCAGGGACTTTGTTTTTGCTTTTGGAATCTCCATTGATTAGTAGAGTTCCTGACCCTTAGTATGTGCTTAACAAATTTTTGTTGATTAATGGATTAAAGTCCTTGGACCCCAAATCTAGTATTCTTTTTTTTTTTTTTTTGCCTTTTGGAGGGCAATTGGGGTTAAGTAACTTGCCCAAGGTTACATGGCTAGTTTTTTGTGTGGGTGTTAAGTGTCTGAGGCCGGAACTGAACTCAGGTCCTCCTGACTCTGGGGCCAGCGTTTACTCACTGCACCACCTAGCCGCCCCCTCTAGTATTCTTTTCACTATGCCTCATTATCTCCCTGAGAATTTACATTTAATTCGATAAGGTACATCATTCATTGGCACCTGAGTGAATAACAAAGAGTCAAAGCAATTGAGCTGTCAAATTAAATCAAGTATGGAAAGCATTTATTAAGTGTTTACTCTGTATTGATCATCGTACTAGCCAGTGGGAATACAAACATGAATAGAAAGACAATCCCTACCTTCAAGGGGCTTACATTCTAATGAGGGAAGAAAACAGGAATGAAGGAATGGCAGCATGGGAGAGAAAGTCTGGAGAGTCAAGAACGTAGCCTGGAAAGAAATGAAGACATTGTTGTCTTGAGTGTTTTCCCGAAGCAGAGGTTCTAGGAAGAACTAACAAGCTAGAGCCAGGGGTATGACCTGGAGAGGGTTGTCTTAACATGGCTTAACTCTAACAGTTTACTCAGTCAATGATGTATGAAATTAGCAGATTCAATTAAAACAGAGGGCTAGCCAGGAAGTTACTGTTGAGTTGTTTCAGTTATGTCCAACTCTTTGTGACCCCATTTTGGGTTTCCTTGGCAAAGATGCTGAGAGGTTTGTCATTTTCCTCTCCAGCTCATTTTAAAGAAGAGAAAACTGAGTTAAACAGGGTTAAGTGACTTGCCCAGGGTTACACAGTTAGTGTCTGAGGCCAGATTTGAACTCAGGAAGATGAGTCTCCCTGACTCCAGGCCCAGTGCTCTGTGCCTTATGATGCCACCTAGCTATGTTATTGGAACCAGGAAGACCTGAATTCAACTCCTGTTTCTGACATATAGTTGCTGTGTGACCCTGGGCAAGTCATGTAACTTACCAGTGTTATGGGCAATTCTCTAAGACTATAAATTACGGAGATGGTACTTAGATGCTTTGTTAGAAGGGATTTCCTATATCAGTGAAATTAGAGGTCTAGTCCTTAGCACTTCTTAATGATTACTGAATCATGGATCTAATCATCTCCTCTCCCCGATGCCCCTCCAGTTTCAAGAGGTCTCTGGGATATTGTAGAAATGTTTCTTCTGGGGGTGGGAGTAAGTTTTTAATAGCAAATAGTGAAGTTTTGTTGTTGGTGATTCACTGATTCATCTCAATTAACGTTTCCAGGGAACATGTATTTGAACTCAAGTCAAATTGGATAGAGGAGAAGAAGACAACTGCTTCATAGAAGGAGCGACGGGTTGGTTATGAAAGGAGTAGCATGGGATAATGGAAATTATGCAAATAGGCAAATATTTCTGCAAACCTAGCAACTTTTGGGAATGTGAGTTGTCCTTTTACCAGAGATATGTCAGCAAGATGCATCTGGGAAAAGGACCTCCAGTAATGTGCAAACTTGCTCCTGGCTCTTTATTGAAGAGCCTTCTTCTTTGGTATAAATTTAAAATCCAGGTCCCTGATGCAAACTTTCTTTCTTTCTTTTTCTTTCTTTCTTTCTTTCTTTCTTTCTTTCTTTCTTTCTTTCTTTCTTTCTTTCTTTCTTTCTTTCTTTCTTTCTTTCTTTCTTTCTTTCTTTCTTTCTTTCTTTCTTTCTTTCTTTCTTTCTTTCTTTC
>NW_027186372.1:8570955-8603579 GCF_028583685.1 Petaurus breviceps papuanus
TTCTTTCTTTCTTTCTTTCTTTCTTTCTTTCTTTCTTTCTTTCTTTCCTTCTTCCTTCATTTCTTGCTCTCTCTCTCTCTTTCTTTCTTTTTCTTTATTTATTTTCAATTTCCAACATTTGCTTTTATAAGATTTTGAGCTCTAAGTTTTTCCCCTCCCTAAGACAGCATGCAATCTGATATAAGCTATATATGTATGATCATATTGAACATATCCCCACATTAATCATGTTGTGAAAGAAGAATCAGAACAAAATAAAAACCATGAGAAGGAAAAAAACAAAAAAAGAAAAAATAGTATGCTTTGATAGGCATTCAGGCTCCATAGTTCTTTCTCTGGATATGGATAGCATTTTTCATCATGAGTCTTTTGGAATTGTCTTAGATCATTGCATTGCTCAGAAGACCTAAGTCTGACAAAATCAGTCATTGCACAATTTTGCTCTTACTGTGTACAGTGTTCTGCTGGTTCTGCTCACTTCAGTCAGCATCAGTTCATCCAAGTCTTTCCAGATTTTTCTGAAGTCCACCTGATCACCATTTCTTATGGAACAATAGTATTCCATTACATTCATATATCACAACTTGTTCAGCCATTCCCAAATTGATAGACATCCCATCAATTTTCAATTCCTTGCCAGCACAAAAAGAGCTGCTATAAATATTTGTGTACATGTGGGTCCTTTCCCTATTTTTATGATATCTTTGGGATACAGACCTAGAAGTAATATTACTGGGTCAAAGTTGTATACACAGTTTTATAGCCCTTTGGGCATAGTTCCAAATTGCTTTCCAGAATGGTTGAATTAGTTCACAACTCCATCAACACTGCATTAATGTCCCAGTTTTCCCAAATCCCCTCCAACATCTAACATTTTCTTTTTTTGTCATATTATCCAATCTAATAGATGGTACCTCAGAGTTATTTTAATTTGCATTTCTCTAATCGATAGTGATTTAGAGCATTTTTTCATTATAGTAGATGGCTTTGATTTCTTTGTCTGAGAAGTGCCTTTCCTTTCCTTTTACCATTTATCAGTTGGGGAATGACTTGTATTCTTATGAATTCATTCTCTACATATTTTAGAAATGAGGCCCTTATCAGAGACACTGGCTATAAAAATTATTTTTCCTGCTTTCTGCTTCCCTCCTAATCTTAGTTGCATTGACTTTCTTTGTGCAAAACCTTTTAAATTTAATGTAATCAAAATTAACCATTTGTATTTCATAATATTCTCTATTTCTTATTTGGTTATAAATTCTTCCCTTCTCCATAGATTCTTCATCTCTTTCTGAAGTGCTCCCACCCTTTAGCATCCAGGATCCACCCCTGTTCTAATTCCTTTGGCTAGCTCTACCAGTGTTTGACATTTTATGATGTATAGTTTCAGAGACTTGTCTAGAGAACTGGGTGGTTAAGTAATTTTTCCAGGTTCACACAGCCTTTTCTCATGCACTATTCCTGTGAATATTCTCATGCACTATTCCTGAGTGAAACTCCCACTACCATCTTCTTTCTGTGAAGGGCTTGGATTGGGTATTTGGAGGTTCACACTTGATCCTCCTTCCTTGCTTCATTTCCCTAGGCAAAGAAAAATGACAATATTGTTCTTCCTTCCTTCCTTCCTTCCTTCCTTCCTTCCTTCCTTCCTTCCTTCCTTCCTTCCTTCCTTCCTTCCTTCCTTCCTTCCTTCCTTCCTTCCTTCCTTCTTTCCTTCTTTCCTTCCTTCCTTCCTTCCTTCCTTCCTTCCTTCCTTCCTTCCTTCCTTCCTTCCTTCCTTCCTTCTTTCTATCCCTTCCTCCCTCTTCCTCCCTCTCTTTCTTTCTCACAAAAGAGGTATTAGAGGTGACCTTAGATAGAATGCCAAAAATCTTTCTCTTTCTAAATTCCTGAAGAACTGAACATGAGTAGCAGAATCAGAGAGCATTTTTCACCCACATACAATTGGGTTCTTATACCTCAGAACAAATGCCTTATAAAAATCAAGTTCTACAGGAAAAAATATGGAAATCTGTTGCAGACTCTCCTCTCCCCACCCTGATCAAACTTTAACTTGGATCTTTAAGAGATTTATATTTTTCCCTAACTCCCAAAACATATTTGTAATCTGTCAGAGGGATTCATTTAGGAACAAGGATGTATTAAATAATAGTTCTGTGGTGTTTTGAGGAATTACCATCACAGAAGCACAATGTTAAAGTTGTAAGACACTTTAGAAACCATTTAGTCCAAGAATTTTTAACCTAGTGTTCATGAACTTATTTTTAAAAATATATTTTGATAACTATATTTCAATATAATTGATTTCTTTTGTGACCCCAAACCAAGCTTAAACTGAAGTCTCTTGCTTCCTAGTCCAAGGCTCTTTTCATTTTTCCAAGGCTCTTTTCACCCTATTTATGAAAAATTCACACCCTTTCTTGGCCCTGTTATTTTCAGAGTTGACTGTAGATATAAAGTGAAGAGGGCAAAATTTGTCTTCGTGGTTACTCATTTTATTCTTTATGCCTCTTGGCATCTTTTCAGGGCTCCTTCAGCCCTACCCTAATTTCCCAGCCTTCTCATTTTATCTCAGGTTTCTAGAGAAAGCAGATATTAAATTAGTTTACACTGAGGTATTAAAAACTTAATATAATTCTCTTTTCAGTAGTATTTGCACAATACAACAGGATTTGGGGAGAGGATAATGCTTGACCCAAAGAGGGATAGATTTCTAGGTGTTATAAGACCTAGATTAGAGAGGTAAGACAAAGGCCTTTTTGGAATTTTTCCATTTGCATCTTCTAGGTGGTTATTATGATGGATTGACAATGTCTGCTATCTAAATGCTTCTTCTCAAGATGATTCGAAGGGGCACAGATCAAAAATAAGTCTACTTTATCATCTTCCCATCTTAGGCAAAAACTCCAATGTTAAAAGTTCAGTGGTAAACAATGGGGCTCAGTGCATCGAACATTATGGGTGTAGTAGGCTGGTTTTCTATGAGATTTTAAAAAATGCTTTTGGTCTTTTAAAGAATAGAAAACCTTTTTTAAAAAGTTACAAACTCTTCCTTGGATAGTGGCCGAGAAAGGAAAATCAGTGCAGGACCAGCAAATACTTGAAATCACTTTACGCGTTGGAAATCACTGATGAAAGATGAACAGAAATTGAAATAAGAGTAGCTGGACAATTACTCCCCCCAGATTACAAAGTGAGTTAGGAGTCGCCAGGCAAGAAGTTAACAGAGCTTGGCTTTCTAGATTCAGCTTATTGAAATAATTATTGGAGAGAATAAATGAATGGGAAGGCCCAGACAGGCTAAGACGGTTTTCATTAGCCACCCAAAAGCGAAGAAAAAGAATTTGAAATGGGAATAGAAGAGAGTTTAGTTTCTAGTTCCTTTCAATCATGAAATCAATACCTTTCCATTTTCATAGTTCTTTATCCTCTGGCATCTCAGACAGTTGGCAATCCCTGAAAGAGTCACTTTGGAGTACAACAAACTTCTCTTTTCAGCTAAAACAAACTCAGCATTTCCAGTCTTCCATCTCCCCATCCATCGCCAAGGGCTTCCCCAGTGGCAACCAACCAGTATTTATGGAGGACCACTATGTATCTAGCATGTGAGAGACAGGGAGGCCAATACAAAGACGTATAAGATGATCAAAGGAGCAGCCTGGTTGTAGTCTAGCTGGGAGTGCATGACATGTGCTTCACACGTGAAACAGTTAGGGAAGGGTTCAAAACTATGGATGACGTTCAAATACTAGTATGGCACAGAATCAGGGCAAGAGAGAAATAAGAAAGCAGAAATGACTGAAAGGAATAAGAAAAGGTCAGAGCAGTCTGGGAATTCCACATGCATTAATCTCGCAGGAACCCATTCAAATAAATATTAACCACCCAGTTTCACTCACTGAAAAAACTAAGACACCCTCTAAAGGATTAAGGAGAGTACCCAGTTCTAGGCATACAGAGAATCATTTTCAGTCTCAGGGTTTCAGCAGGTGTCATTGCAACCTCAGTGGCCCTCAAGTTCAGTCACACACCACATACACACACACACACACAGACACACACACACATACACACATTCATTGAGTGGCTCCCTTGAACCCTTTCTTCCAGAGCTCAAACAGGCCGCATGGGGCTTATTTATTTCCAATGGCCAGAAAACATCAGCTAAGGCAGAGTGAAGAAACCACTTCTACTCCTGCCAACACTGTCCCTTAAGTGGGGAATAAAGCAGATCATTTTGCTCTCAAGAGTTGTGAAAGCAGCACCTTCACTGGTACTAAAATTCACCTAATAAATAGTTCTTTTACTCTTGCAGGACTGGAGACAGAAACATACTCAGTGCTGCTGTCCTGAAAAGGAAAAGGTTTTTAATGTAAGGAAATATTCTCTAAGTCTTGAGAATTCTGAGGAGCTGGAAGGAAGAAGAGGATGAATTAGAGATGTCTGAATTTTAAAAGGAAGCGACAGGTCTGAAAGAACTTGCAGATGATTAAGAAGTTAAAATATAAGCTAAAATAATAATAATAATATGTTTTAAGAGAAAAGTGGTTTGAGTCTTTTCACTGATGATTTCTGATTGTTAGAGTGATAGGATTTGATTAACAGTATCACTCAGGAAAGTGTCTGCCTTAATACAGAGGTAAGTATGATTTGTAATTAGCATACCAACCTAAGCAGTACTGGTTCCCCTTCCAATTACCTTACTTGTAGGTAAATGGATACTTCTAGCCACAGTGCTGAGCTTCTCTTTGATAAATATTCCTTTTTCAGTTTTGTTTACAGAATTCATTCGCCTGGCCAGATCTGGCTGGGGGAAAAATTGTAAAACAGGAATTCTTCCATCTCCTTTCTGGCAATGTTCTGTTCCCCTTGGCACTCTACCCTAATCCAGTGCTCGCCTGTGCCGTTCTGATGCCATTTTACCTGCTTATACTCATAAGATTTGGAGAGGGAAAAGAACTTAGATACCATCCAGCCCTTTGCATTTTATAGACAAATATCTCTCGGAGGTTGAGAGAGATTAAATTCCTTAAGGGGTAAGTGGCAAAGCTGAGGATTCAAACCCGGGTCTCTCAATTCAAAGTCTGGTGCTCCTCCCACTATATTTCACTGCTGACTATTCCAGGGGAGTATGAAATACTCCAAATTTTTTTTGCCCCCTTCTTTCTCAAGAAAAACTGGCTTTTCCAAGTATAGCTTTTGTGTCAGAGACTCCTTCTTAGCACAACGAACTCAGGTATGCTTTGGGGATTTCTCATTTATCTGGCTCCTTTGCCTTCACTCAAATAGAATTTGAGAATTTCAATATTTGGCACTCCCCCAGAGGTAGCACCAGCTCCCCTCACAAGCACTCAGGTTCACAAGGCATCAAAAAGTTTTTATTAACTTAGGAAAGGACACTGAATGGGCTTCCATCCAAGCCCAAAGAGAGTCAGGAGACTACCTCATCCCCTTCTTATGTTTCACTACCCTTGTGTACTAGCATATATACTTTACATATGTACTACATATATCTATATGTAGTATACACACACAAAGCATGTCATTTAATGCCCATATGTCTCAATTTCCTCTTCTGTAAAATTGGGATAATAGTACCTCCCTCCAGAGTTGTGTGATTCAAATTAGATAATATTTACAATATTATAAACAAAGTGCTATGAATGTATACTAGTATACACCCTGTATACTCTCTGTCACTCACAGTATTGCCTTGCATGGGGCTTCAGCAAGGGGAAAGATCATGTCTAGCTCACTGCTCTAGCTGTGTCTCCTGTCATTCACCACTAGAACTTTGTTCATGGAAGGTATCCATCACAATGTTGTCTAGGCTCTCAACTTCCAGGGTAACCAGTTCTTTCCAGGGCCTACTTCTCTCAAATAGAAGACCAATAAAACTATTACACTGGCATCTCAGCTGGTAGTATTCCAGCTCTTCATACCCTCCAGACAGGCCAGAATGCTTTCAGGCTATGTGAAACTTTGTGTGTGTGTGTGTGTGTATGTGTATACAAACAAAATTTACATTTTATATACACATGCAATGTGTGTATGTATGTATACATAGACAGATATACTCCTTTTCTGAGAGCTTGGGTAGTGTTTCTTTAATTCAAACAGTATATCTCTGGGATCTTTTGGGAGATTGGAAAGCCACATAGGTTTTCTTTGCAATTTCAAGAAAGGAAACCCCAAAGAGAATCCCCCCTGAGCCAACTGGACCAAGCCATGGAAATTACCTTGGATCATTTTTTTTTCAAGGGAAGAAGAAAGGGAGGAGTCACTTAATAATAGCTAATGTTAATAGAACTCTTTAAAATTTGCAAATGTAAGAATGGGGTGCAAAAAGTTTGCAAGTACAAGAATGGGGTAGGTAGCATTTGTTCTTAAAAAGATGGGGTGGATGATTCATGGGCTACTACCTCCACATGAGTCCTTAGTGTGATAGAATACAGAAGCAAAAACAACCTAATGAGATCATCAGAAAAAGATAGGCAATAGTCCCATTGTACTTGACCATTGTCAAGCCTCATCTGAGATATTCTGTTCACTTCCTGGTACAATGGTTTAAGAAGAACATTGATAAGTTATGAAGTATACAGAGTAGGGCAACCAGGATGATAGAAGACCTTAAGTCACATGGGATCAATTGAAGCACCTGGGAATAATAACATGGAGAAGATAATATTTGTGGAAGTTCTTCAAAATATTTGAAGGACTGCCATACGGAAAAATGACTTGCTCTATTTCACCCCAGAGGGAAATGGGTAGAAATGATAAAAAGGAAAATTTAGTCTTCATTTCAGTAAGAACTTCTAAACAATGAGAGATTCTGAGTGCTGATGAGTCATGTCAAGGTCAACATGTCCCTAACAGAACTCATGTTTCCCTCCAAACCCATCCCTCTTCCAAACTTTACTATAGGTGTTCCCAAAGTCTTAGTGAAGTTTTGGGAGGCTACTCTCCCAACAATCAAAGTTCATTCACCGTGGAATCATTCCAGACTGCTCTCTTCCTCATCCCATATTGCATTGCCAAGTCTTGTAGATCCTGCCTGTACAATGTTACTTGCATCTGTCCCCTTCTCTTTACTGCCATAGCCATCACTCTTAATTTAAATTCTCATCAGCTCTCTCCTAGATTATTGTTATAGTTTTTAAATTTTTGTCCCTGACTCAGGTCTCTCTCCTTTTCAACTGATCCTATATGCTTGTCAAGTGATTTTCCTGAAACTCAAGTCTGGCCAATTTACTCCCCTGGAAAATAAACTCTCATGGCTCATTATTACCTCTAGGTTGAAATATAAACTTCTCTCTTCAAAACTCTTCACAATCTGTCTCTAGCTTACTTTTCTAGGCTTATTAGACACGACGCCCTTTCTTGCCCTCTAATATCTAGCTGCATTGGTCTTCTTTTCGTTCCTCCTAAACTATTTTTTACCTCTTGTCTTTATGCCTTCACACAGGTTTGCCTTCATGTGTGGGATATATTCCCTCCTCATTCTTGCTTCTTAAGATCTCCAAGGCAATCAAGTGAGGCCGATGATAGACTGTTGGGCCCCAGGTCAGGAAGACCTGGGCTTAAATCCTACCTCAGACACTTACTACCAGTGTGATCCTGGACAGGTTAAAGTCTATCTGCCTCAATTTTCTCATCTGTAATATTGGATAATAATGGTGCCTACCTCCCAGGGTTGTTGTAAGGCTCAAATGAAATAATATTTATAATATTATGTAAATAAGGTGCTATGTAAATGCTGGTTATTATTTCAACATCTTCTATATGATGTCTTTTCTGATCTGCTCACTCAACACCATGCCTTCTCTACTTAGACCATCATTTCTACCTGTTCTCCACTGTTAATCTGGACTCAGCCCTTGGGTTCCTCTGCTCTAACAGGTGAGCTTTTTACCTTTTCTTCTTGGGCTTGGTCCTCCATACCAGTCCCATTCCCTTTCTAGCTTCACTTTCTGTATTATCTTCCCCAAGCAAGTGAAGGCTTCCCCCAGCAGAATAATTTGTTGTATGGACCATGAAGGCAACGGAAGCAGGTGCTGTGGAGCTCTTAGAACTTGGTCAGACATTGCAGACACCGAGGTCACCCACTGCATCCTGGGCCACCAGTTGTCCTTCCACTGGACTTTGATGACTCCGGAAGAGAGAGTGAGGCTGATGACTTTGGCAACTCTGCCTCACTTAAATCCAATTCATGCACAAATCAAGACATCATATCATAATGTCATTGGTCTCTCCAAAAATGAAGGAAGAACAACGTAACAACAATCATCCTGCATTAGAATGTAGGCTCCTTGTGGTTAGGGACTGTCTTGATTGCTTGTATTTGTAACTTTAGTACTTAGCACAACGCCAGGCACATAATAAATACATAGTAGCTTCATCTATCTATCTATCCACCCATCCATCCATCCATCCATCCATCCATCCATCCATCCATCAGTCCGTCCATCTATGTCTGTCCGTCTGTCTGTCTGTCTGACCCACCCACCCACCCAACTATCCATCTATCCATTCATCCATCTCTGTTTTAGGTATCCAATCTCCCCTAGCTGCTAATGTGCCCCCCCAATTATCTGTGTGTATTACTTATATATATATATACACACACATTGTCTCTACTGATTGAAGTAAGCTCCTTGAGGGCAGGGATTATTTAATTGTTATCTTTGTATCCCTAGGACCTAGGTAGATAGTAGTTGCTTAATAAAGTCTCTTCATTTGATTGGCTGCTGCCAGCACACGGCCATTTCATGGGGAATGAGTTATGATGCCCTGAGAACTGTGGGCCCTGTATTTGTCCGGTCACTCAAGAGGAGGCCTACGAGGTTGTCATCTGGCTGGCAGAGGCCAGGATGGACCAACAAAGGGAACGTGCCATGTGCAGGCTGATTGTTCCCCTTGTACACAGTGATGCTGCTCCACATTGAACCAGTCAACGAAGAGTAAACCCTCAGAGGAGCTGGACTCGGTTTATTCCAGTCCATGTTGTTCTTTGAGGGGGTGATACCATTCTTTCTTTCAATATCTGGGCCTGTGGTTTTGACTCAGTACCTAGCTCTGATTCTTGTTCTTAGGTTGACCTTGGATTTGCTATGTACCTCTCTTCCTCCCCGAATCCTATCCATCCTTCAAGTCCTTTGACCTCCACAAAACCTTTCCCCATTGCCACAATTCACAATAATCATAAGGGTGCAGTTAGGTGGGAGTCCTTGGTTCAAATCTCTCCTCTACTACTTAATTAGCTAATGACCTTTAGCAAGTGGTTTAACTTTTGTGGACCTCAAATATTTCATCTGTAAAATGGCAGCAATAATAGTTCATCGATCTGAATCCCAGTCCATCTAATTGCTTAGATCTGTGATTTGGTCACTTTTCTGAATTTCTCTATTACTGCCCCACTTATTTTGACCCTTAATCATATGCAGTCTAATGTTAGTGGTTTCATGTATACCAATCTCACTTTTTTTTTCAGCAAAACTGTATATTATTTGAGGTTAGAGATCATGTTATATACTTGTCTTATAGCCAAGCATAGGACCTAGTAGAGTGTTAAAAAAACACACCTAAAACAGCTGTATGTAATTTAATCTGATACTGGGTCTCATGGAAGGTAGGATTTAATCTTGTCAAGGACTGAGACCTTCTGCTCAGCGCTGGAGGATAACAGCCAGCATGATGAGAACTGTGAGGTCACTCTTCAGCTCCTTTAGGAAAGCTTACACCAATCTCAAAGCTACAGTCTCCTTCTTTGATTATCTGGGCACCATATGCTCAGCAGCAGATTTATATATTTGAAGGTATTGCCTTTTCATGGTCACTCTGATTTAATTTGCAGCTTCTCCCCTCCCCGACATTTGTCTTTCCCCCAAATACCTGAAATTCACAGGGTCATGGATTTAGACCAGGAGAGATGGGAGTCCTGGAACATCTAGGTCAACCTACTCAATCCATTTAGCTTCTAGTTGAGGACTCTAAGGCCTAGAGAAGTTAAGTGATTTGTCCAGGTGACAGAATCAGGATTCAAACCAGTTCTCTCTGAAAACACTCCTCTTCTCAAATGAAGGAAACACTTCACCAAACATTTATTAGAGCCTGCTATCTTAAACCAAGGTTTTGGCTATTGGCCCCATCACTTCCTCGTAAATGGAGGAAGAAGAAAGGGAAGTAGTGCCAGATTTGATACTCTTGGGCTCAAGGATCACTGCAGATAACAACAGCAGCCATGAAATTAAGACACTTCCTTGGAATGAAAGCTATGGCAAATTTGGCAGCCTACTAAAAAACAGAGGCATCACTTTGCTGACAAAGGTCTGTAAAAGCTATGGCTTTTCTAGTGGCAATGTATGGCTGTGAGAGTCAGACTACTATGAGGAAAGCTGAGTGCTGCAGATTTGACACTGTTGAACTGTGGTGCCGGAGAAAACTTTTGAGAGTCTTGTGGTTCGTTATCCTTCATTCTCAAAAAGGACCAAAATGACATCACAATGTTGGAGTCAAGCCTCAGACACTTCCTACACACTTCCTAGCTTTGTGACTCTGGGTAAGCCACTTAACCTTGGTTTGCCTTAATCCACTGGAGAAGGAAATGGCAAATCACTTCAGTATCTTTGCCAGGAAAACCCCATGAATAGCATGGTCCACAGAGTTACAAAGAGTTGGAAAGGACTAAACAACAGCAATTCCACACACACACACACACACACACACACACACACAAATATACATATATACCTTTAAAAGTAAATATATCTTTATATGCATAGGAAGCATATATAATTATGTGTTTAAATATATATTTAAATATGTATTCTAGAAGAATATGTAAATATATATATATATGTACACGTACACATATATCTACCATCCATCTATTTGTTGATCTGTTTATCTATCTCTCTATCTGTCTCTTTCCTCTCTTTAGCTCATTACGTAGTAGGTGAAGTGAGGAAAAGGGCAGCTTATTTATATGATACATGCCAGGATTTCCTTTTCAAGACTTCCTGTGGTCCCTGTCCTTTGGTTTGGATAACCAAGCACTGGCTACTATAGGAATTGAGGTCAGGAACCAGTTGTACAAATGGACTAGTATATGTGGGAGAAAAAAGAAGAAATACCTCCCTGAGCCCCATTTCAGGTAAAGTCATTTCCTGGTGCTCATTTTCACATGGTGTGATTTTTTTCCAGGTTATTCAATTGCAATCATCTCCTTTCTTCTCAACTCATGCAGTAAATCTTCTTATTGTCTCTGACATTTCCAAAGCTCCTCTGCCTTTGCCCAGAAGTGGCCTAGAGAGCTTCACAGTGCATTGGAGTGAACCATGACAGGGACCCAGGGAGCATAGCTCTTTCTCCTCCCCTCCCTCCCCATCTCAAGCTCTGTCTTCAAAACTAGCCAGGTGTGACATGTGACTTGTCCAGCAAGATCCGGTCAGGGTTGGTCTCCAAGGCAACTCTGGAGGATTCCAAATTCCATCCTGCCCACAGCCCAGCTGCCACCAAGTCCTGCCAATGAGGCAGCACTCACAAGGGCACAGGTGTGAAGGAAATAATTTGACCTGATTGGTTAAGGGGAGGGCACTAGCCTGCTCTGCTGAGGGGGTGGGATGGGTTGGAGGAGGAAATGGGAAAAAAAAAAAGGCGACATCCCTAAATTTGCTCCAACTGTAACTAAGCAGTATGGACATAGATCCCAATGATTTTACTAAATCAAGCCCCTTCATTTGTATTGACACTACTCTGTCTTTGATCCACTTTCAAAGGAACCAGTGCACTTTAAAACTCTCTCTCTCTCTGTCTCTGTCTCTCTGTCTCTCTGTCTCTCTCTCTCTCTCTCTCTCTCTGTCTCTCTCTTTCTCTCTTTTTCTCTATCTCTGTCTCTCTCCCTCTCCCTTTCCCTCTCCTTCTTCTTTTCCCTCTCCCTCTCTCCCTCCCTCTCTATCTCCCTCCTCCTCCCCCCTCTTTGTGAGAGGGGAGAGTTTGCATGGGGGAAAGGGAAAATAATTAATATTTTAGCTATAAATTCTTGGTCTGGCTCAGAAGAAATGTAGAAAGAAATACTTCTAATTGAAAACATTATTTTCCAGATCCCCTCAAATCAAGGGAAGCAGGTGCAGTCTTGTTTTTTTTAGAGAGTAGTATTTCTTTTGGAAAAAAAAAAGAGAGAAAAAAAGAGGCCCCCAGATAGTGTCTCAGCAAAACCAGCAGACTTTTGCTTTTAGCTCCTTAATTACTTAGAAGATGATTGAGTAGATTAACTGGTGAAAACCAATCCCCAGGCTCACAGGTACAAGCCCATTTCCCAGTCTCTGGAGAGGCTAAATGTTTTTTGTAATTATGGTAATGTTGCCTTGCAATCATAAGGTTCTTTTTATTTCAGAAACACATTCCCACTTTTTATCTTCTTTTATCCTCAGCCCCATGAGGTGGATATGGCACCATCTCTACTTCACAGCGGCTGAACACAGTGAGTGATTTTCTTTTTTTTTTTTTTTTGGTTTGCATTCAGAATCTCCTGATCAGATTTGGAAGGCACCATAGAGACCACCCACTCTAATTCTTTCATTTTACAGATGAGCAAACTGAGGCCTGAAAAAGGGCCATTATTTACTAAAGTCACAGGCGTGGGGCTATGAAATAGCAAAGACAGAACTCCATCAGTCAGTAGTTTTTCAATACTTTGAGAGATAGCTAAAGAATTAATTAAGCACTTACTATGGGTCAGACATTGTGGGAGGCCCTGGGGGTACAATGACAAGGAAGCAGAGCAGTCCTGCCCCTCAAGGAGATCATGTTCTAATGGGGAAGGCAACACTTAAAGGGGGGCTCAAAAGGAGGGGTGTGGGGATGTGGGGAGCAGGAAGTTTACCCAAGAGGAGGCAATGTCACAGATAAAGAGAAGGAGTCTGGAAGAAAGTCAGGGTGGGAGTGAAGTGAAGCATGGCTGTGGTATTTTCCCAAAATGGTGGTCCTGGGACAGTAGCATTAGATGGTAGAAATGTCAGGATAAAAACAGACTGAAAATTGGTGTGCAAAATAAAAATACCAGTGAAAATAATTACAAGGATTTATGCAATTTCCTATAACAGATCTATTTTGGTGACCCCAGGTGTTAGAGATTCCTTCCGTATCCCAACTAAAGTTCCTTTGTTTTTACTTTGAGTATATAGTTGTATTTGCTTTTATTTAGGCTGTTCATTCCCTAACTAGAATGTAAGCCTCTTGAGGGCCAGTCCCGTTGCACCTTTGTCTTTGTGTTCCTAGCACCTATCACAATACCAAGCCATAGAAGATGCTTCATAAATATTTACTAATTTGTGACACTTTTCTTTTGAACAGTGCTAACTTTGGACCCACAAGCATGGACCCACAAGACCAAATCTAGTCCTGCAGGAGCTTAGTCCCTAAAAAGAGGTCACACTCTTGTTCTTTAACTCTCTGGCTCTTCTGGAAAGCAATTTGAAATCATGCAAATAAAATTATTAAAATTTGGACCCAGAGATTCCACTACCAGAATAATAGCCTCCTACCTCTGCAAAGGTATGGAGTGGGAGTGTCTTCTCACATCTCTTTTTTGGAACCATGTTTGTTCTTTGTAATTTTACATCATTCATTTTTGATGGTGTGTGTGTATGTATATGTATATGTGTGATAGTCCTTTCCGTTTAAATTGTTGTGGGCATTGTGTAAATTGTTTTCCTGGCTCTGCTTACTTCACATAAAAATGTGTATAGATCTTTCATGCTTCTCTGTGTTCATCATATTTGTAGTTTCTTATAACATATAATATTCTATTATATGCACGTACCACGATTTGTTTAGCCATTCACCCATCATGGTGGGAATTCCTTTGTTTTTGCTATCACAAAAAGGTACTGCTATAAATATTTTGGTGTATACGAGGACTTTCTTCTTATCAATGGCTTTCTTGTGGTATTAGCCTAGTAGAAGAATCTCTGCATCAAAAGGCATAAGCATTTCAGTTACTTTATTTGTGCATTTCCAAATTACTTTGCAAACTGGTTATACTTCTTTATAGCTCCACCAAAAATGTGTTAGTGTGCCTGTCATCCCACAACCCTTACAATTTTTACTATTCCCATTTTTTGTCATCTATGCCAATTTGCAGTGTGCAAGGTAAAACCTCAGAGTTGTTTTGATTTGCATTTCTCTTATTATTTGTCATTGAAGTATTCTTTCATGTGATTGCTAAGATTTCACAATTCTTTTTTTGAGAACAGTTAATATCTTTTGATCCTGGGGATAATTTTTAGTTACACACACACACAATCTAGCCACAAAAGTTGCTATATATGTATACATGTATACACAAATATGTAGGCACAAAAGCGGCTCTCTGTCACATACATGTGCACACATGCATGCACATGTGTGTACATGGAAGTATGTGAATGTGCATGCATGTATGTACATATGTATGTATTTATAGTTTAGTAATTTCCAGTCATGTCTGACTCTATGACCCTATTTGTTTGTGGGTTTTTTTGGCAAAGATATTGGACTGGTTTGCCATTTTCTTCTCAAACTCATTTTATAGATGAGAAAATTGAAGCAAGCAGGGTCAAGTGTCTTGCCCAGGGTCACAAAACTAAGGAAGCGTCTGAAGCCATATTTGAATTCAGGAAGATGGTTCTTCCTGATTCCAGACTCAGCACTTTTAGCCTGATCAACCATGAATTGCACAGTGTGAGAGGAGGTGCTTAGGAAACCACAGTCAGAGGGGAGGGATTTAGGAAATGAGTGATAAGGAAAATAAAGGAGGGAGGGTGAGAAAGCCTGGAGGTACCAAAGATTTCAGGAAGAAGAAAACTCAAAAGACCTAGAACATAAACAGATAAATCTGCAGGAAAAACAATGACAACAGAAGTAAATATGACCTCCAGATATCTAGTAGATGAGTTCAGGCTTCTATGCATAAATAATGCAAAATAAAGGAAAATGATTCAACACTTGCTGAGACGAAGAACCCTTTGGAATTTGAGAGCATGCAACCATAACACATTTTCCTGAGTATTCTAAAAGAGAAATGAGAATTTTGAGAGCAGAATTTATACATTACTCCACAAGAAAAATAATGAGCAGAATAGAAAAACAGGAACCACAATGGTAAGCCAAAGAAACGAAAGGGAGAACAGTAGAATACAAATGTACAGAAGGGAAGGACAATCTAGAAAAGGAGAAGCAAAAACCAATAATGTTAAAAGAAAATATGTGCGCTATGCACGTAAAACACGCTGATCTAAAAGATAGGACACACAGAAACAATCTAAGAGTCATAGGTCTCCCAGAAGAACATTCCAGGACAACAAAACCTTAACACCATAAGGCAAAAAAGGATATAAGATAACTTCCCAGAACTTTTGAACAAAGAAAATGAAATATCAATGCAAAGAATTCACAGATTGCCTCCAAGGGGGGAAGAAAGCCAAGGCAGTAAACTCCAAGACATAGTGGTTTAATTTAACAAATCAATTCAGAAACAATAAATTCTGCAGGCCATCAGGAGAAAAACTTTCAAGTACAAAAGAAGGGATATTTGAATAATGTAAAACTATTATGCACAGGAAAAGGAAATGGAAAAATGAGTTCCAAAAAAAGCATTAAAGCTTAGGATGCAGCCCAGGGTGATCTTTCCTGAAAATCTGAGATTAACAATATAGGACAAAAGATGGACATTCAATAATAAAAATGAGTTTGAAACATCTTTAGAAAGAAAACCAGAATTGAAGAGATTATTTCGTGAACACCCCACACAATAGAAATGGAAGAAGGCAAGGACAGCAGCATTAACAGAGTGGTAACAGAGACCAGTAAGAGACTTCTTTCTAAATGATCACAAGGAGACAGGGGTGAAGGTGGAAATCCGGGAAGAGTAACATTGAAGAGATTGACAGAGGACATTATGGACAGGATACATTGACCCCTTGCCTACAAGTGAATGCTTCTTTAGTGGGACTACTTTACATCATAGAAGAGTACATGAAATGTGGAAGGGGGGTACCAGGAAAGAGATGAGTAATTGATACACACGGATCAAATCAAGGGCTAGGAATGAGGGAAAGATAAGAATCTACAGGTGAGTGAGTGAGGAGGAAGGAGGAAAGAAAAAGCCTTTGGAGGTGGGAGGTGCCTCCATTGATGAATACTCATATAGGTAAAGGGAGATGAGACCCTTATACTGAGTGAGTCCTGGGGGAGATGAAGAGTTGGAACCCATTGGAGCAAGTGGAGTGGGAGAGTATGGATCCAGGGAGGAGATTTCCAAGCAAATGTAGAAAACAGAAAGTCAACAAAAGAGAGCAGAGATCAGTGATGGGGGAGGGCCCCTACCATAGGGTAGTGTCCTCTCTGACACTTGAAATAATTGTCATTGTTCTGGGAGTAAGGCACAATGGAAAAGGGGAATGCTTGGGGTAAGCCCTACAAGGCAGTGACAAAATACATCTAGACAGGAAATCCTAGAATGGAAACCTCGAGAGCTTTGATTATGTAAAGAATACAGAGAAAGGAGAAGGATCAGAAGATTATAAGGGTCATAAATCAGAGAATGAGAGTATAAACAGAAAGATGGATAACGAGTGAGAGAAATCCTTTTTGGAAAGAGGTGCAAAAAAGATAAAATTAAAAAAATGAATGAAAAGACTAATTATAGGGGGAAGGGGGAATATATTTGAGAGGAAAAAGAGAAGAAATATGTTACTAAATAAAAGTGGAGAGAGAAACTAATAAACAAAACTCTAAAGGTAACGACTGTGAAGAGAGGAAGAATGGTGAGAGGAAAGGAACCAGTGGGAGCAGGGAAATTAAAAAAAAAAAAAAGATTGAAGTAAATTACCTGAAGAAAAATAATGCTGTATTTACAGCAGAAGAGAGGAAATCATAACTTAAAAAAATTTTAGAGACAGATGGAGGAAAATATAAAACTAACTCATAACTTTAAATGTGAATGGATTAAACAATCCAACAAAACTAAAAAGAGAGCAACAGATTGGATAAAAAAACAAAACCCTACAATCTGTTGCTTACAAGAAACATTTAGAAAGCAAAGATATATGCAAAATAAAACTGAGAGGTTGTAAAAAATTTACTATGTATTAAGTAAATCCAAGAAAGCAGGAGTTTCCACCATGCTATCAAAGAAAGAAAAAACAAACATTCAAAAACCGTAGTAAACAAGGAAACTTTATTATGCTGAAAGGAATCATAAAATACAGTACTAACCATATTAAATTCAAATGCCTTAGCATCAAATTAATAAAGAAAACATTTGAACTTCACGAAGATATTGACAGCAATACAATAAGGAAAGTAGGTGTCAATATTCCTCTATCTAGGGTGGCTAGGTGGTGCAGTGAATAGAGCACCAGCCCTGGTGTCAGGAGGACCTGAGTTCAAATCCAGCCTCAGACACTTAACACAAAAACTAGCCATGTGACCTTGGGCAAGTCACTTAACCCCAATTGCCCTCCAAAAAAAATGGCAAAAAACAAACAAACAAACAAGAAAACCCAATATTCCTCTATCAGTTTTGGATAAGTCTAATAGATAAACAAAAGAGAAAATATGAAGCTGAACAAGTTTCTGGAGAAACTAAGATAAAAAGACATCTTCTAAGATACTAAAAAGTATCTTCTAAATGGGACAACAAAAGAATATACACATTTCTTAGTACCATATGGACCTTTTACAAAAATTAACAATGTATTAGGGCACAGAGATAGTACAACGATTGTAAAAAATCAGAAATAGTTGATTCAACCTTTATAGACCATAATGCAAGAAAAATAGACATTGGTTCAGGGACCACAAACAAAAGAGACAGACACAATAGAGAATCAACAACGAAATCCTAAATAATGAGTGGATCAAAAACAAAACATAGAAACAACTAATAACTATGTAAAATAAAATAACAATGAAACAAAATATCAACATTTCTGGGATACAGGTACCATGGTCCTCAGAGGGAAAAATCGTATCCATACAATCATATAAAATAGGAAAAAAGGGTTAATGAACTTATTATGCATTTTAAAAATAATAAACTAGCAAAAATAATTAAATATAATCTTTAATAAATTAATCAATAAAATTAGAAAAATAAAATCAACAAATGAACAAACCTAAAATGAACACAGAAGTGGAGATATTAAAAATTGGAGGGAAATTAGATAAATCAAAAACAAAAATGCTCATAGATAAAAATCGTGAATAAAATTAAAAGCTAATTCTTTAAAAAGTTTAATATAATTGACAAACCCTTAGCTAATCTGATTTAAAAGGAAGAGAGCAGAAAATCAAATCAATAAAATAGGAAATAAACAGTGTATCAAAACAAAATCAGAAGAAATAAAAAACATAATCAGAACATATCATGCATAGTCACGTACTAATAAACTGAGAACACAAAAGAAACAAAGGAATAATTTCAAAAATATAAAATACTCAACTTCTCAGAAGATGAGATAGAGATCTTAAAAATTGCAGTCTCATAAAAGGAAATAGATCTAGCTATAAAGGAACTACCAAAGGGTGGAAATAGTGGTAGGGTGGGGCAAACTCTTGGTCCTGAAGGATTCACAAGAGAATTTTATTGATTTTTTAAAGAACAGTTAGTACTAATACTTCATAACTTTTTCTCAAAAATCTAGAAAAAAGGGGCGGCCAGGTAGCACAGGGAGTAAGAGCACTGGCTCCAGTGTTGAGAAGACCTGGAGATCGAATCCCGGGCTCAGACACTTAGCACCCACCCAGAAACACCTGGCCGTGTAACCTTGAGCAAGTTACTTAACCCCAATTGCTTAGGGGCAGCCAGGTGGCTCAGCGAGTAAGAGCACTGGCTCCAGTGTTGGGATGACCTGGATCAAATCCAGGCTCAGATACTCAGCACCACACCCAGAAATAATAACTGGCCGTGTAACCTTGAGCAAGTTACTTAACCCCAATTGCTTTAAAAAAAAAAATCTAGAAAAAAAATCCTACCAAAATAACAGACAAATATAATCCTACCGCGTAAAGGTATTTTGAAATTGTATCTTGTTATGGTCCCCATGATCACTCTTTCCAGTTGTTTTCAGTTGGCTCTGACGTGTCATGACCCCATTTGGGATTTTCTCTGCAAAGATATTGGAATAGTTTGACTTGCTTTCTCCAGCTCATTTTACAGATGAAATCGAGAAAACAGCATTAAGTGACTTGCCCATTGACTACCTTATCAATTATTATAGTAAGTATGTAAGTAACCAGGAGGAGGTAACAATAAATAGGAAATAGAAACTAAGAAGTAAGGGGGGACATAGAAGCTACTTGCAAAAATTGCCTCCTAAATTAATTAAGGCTACATCTATAGATTATGAACTAAATTAAGAGAAACCAGTGAAGCCCCCAAAGTGACCTATGTTCTGCAAGCCACAGCTAAACACCAGGCATGCACAGTAAAACCAGAGAAACATTTTGCTGCTAAGGTAACTAATTGATAACTTTGAGAGGACATTGTTATGCTAATAAGATAACCCTAAAGTAGTATGGATAACATTTAGTCTGTCCCCTTCTACTAGAATCCTACAAAATGACACCCCCAAGCTCTACCTCCTGATCACTCCAACAGCTATGGGTTCATGTTGCCCAAATGTTCTCAACTCCAGTCGGCAATTGTGTAAATGACTGCCCTTCTCCCTCCTATTTCTCTTTCTCTTGTTGTCTGCCTCCCTCTCTCAGCCCATTCCTCATGCCTACCCCACGCCATCTGCCTTTGTACTCCTTGTGCCTTATTAAAGTGATTGATGTATTATTCCCTGCTTGCTGCAGTGTGATCTTTTTAGGTCAATTCTCCTTGATCCAACTGGAGCCCCCTTGTGGTCCCTTTCTTTAAGGAATAAACCAAAGATCCAGGCTAGGACCTAATTTGTCAGCATCTAGACTTCCTATGGGTAAGCATGGCAGCATGAACCTATAGCAGAAATCAAGGGCTGACAAAGGAATGCTGTGCCTCTCCAGATAGGGATCTACCCTCCCAGTCAGGCTTACTAGAACACCAGAGAAAGGTAAAACATAGAAAGAAAACAATAAGTCAATATCATTAATGAACATTGACTCAAAAATTTTAAACAAAATCCTATCAGACTATAACAATTTATCCAAGAAATCATTTAATATGCTCAAATTGGATCTGTGCCAGGGATACAAGGATGGTTAAACATTAGGAAAACAATCAACATAATTAATCATATTAAAAAACCAAACATCCCAAGCCATATTATCATCTCAATAGATGCAGAAAAGTGTAACTTTGACAAAGTACAACACTCTTATTCTAAAAACTCTACAAAGTATGGGTGTAGAGGGACTTTTTAATAATATCATTACATAAACATCTATTTAAACCCAAAGCAATCATTGCATGCAGTGGGGCTACACTAGAATAATTTCTAATAAATATGAAAGTGAAGTAAGGAATCCCGCTCTTCTCACAGTTATTTAGTATAGTTCTGGAAATGTTAGTAATAGCAAATAAGAAAAGAGAAAAGAATTGAAGGCATAAAGATAGGTAAAGAGGATATAAAACTATTCCTGTTTGCTGATGATATGATGGTTTACTTGGAAACCTCCAGGAAATCACCAAAGATACTGAGACAATTAATTGATCCAGCAAAATTTCAGGTTACAAAATAAATCCTCAAAAACAACAGCATTTTTAGATGATAAAAACAAAACAAGGAGCAATAATAGAAAGGGAAACCCCATTTTAAATAATTACAAAATGAATATACTATCCAGGAATCAACCTCCCCAAGCATATTAAAGACTTGTATGGATTAATTTCAAAGCACTCCTTAAAGAGACAAAGATAATCTAAATACCTGAAGGACTATTTAGTGTCCATGGCTAGGTCATACTAATATAATAAATGACAACAGAACCCAAATTAATTTATACTTTTAATGCTATACTATTCAAACTACCAAGGGGATACTTTATGGAACTTGATAAAAGAATAACAAAATTCTTTTGGAAAAAACAAAAGACCCTGAATATCAAGGAAAATGTAAGAAGGAAGTAAAGATGAAGGGTAATGGTACTTCCAGATACCCAAGTATATAGTAAAGTGGCATTTGTCAGAAACATATAATATTATTTAAAGAAAAGAGATAGATCATTGGACAAACTAGACAAGGGAGATTCAGAAAATGTAAAACAAATTACCTAGGGAAAAACTCCATATTTGATAAAAACTGCTGGGAAAATTGGAAAGCGGTCTGGCAGAAATTGGAATTAGATCAATGCCACTCTTCATAATATATTCTAAATGGATACATGAGTTTAATATTAAAGATCACACTATAATAAAATAAGAAAAAACAGATCACATATGTTGCTCTCACAGCTGAGTATGAGATATATTCCTAATCAAACAGGATATAGAGGCTAATACAAAAGATAGAAAAGATAACTTTTATTATTTGAAACTGAAAAACTCTGTACAGACAACATAATGTGTCCAGGATAAAAAGAGTATTGTTTGAATGAGAGAAAAAAAATCTTTGTATCAAATTTTTCTGATAAGAATTTGGTATCCATATATTAACAAACATTATGACTTAATTAGTCAAATAAATAAGATTAATAGCTATTCCTTAATAAGTAAATGATCAAAGGATATGAACAAACAATTCTCAAAAGAACTGCAAAATATTTGCAACCACATAAAAAAATCCACCAAATCACTAATAATAAAAGAAATGCAAATAAAAACCACCTAGAGTTTTCACCTCAAACCCTGCAAATTGGCAGAAATGAAAAAAAATGGCAATAATCAATGTTGGAGGGGTTGTGGAAAGATAGGGACACTAATACATGATTGGCGGAGCTATAAAATGGCCAATCATTTTGGAAACTATTTTAGAATTATGCAAATAAATTGACTAAAATGTTTACACTCTTTGAACCACAGACTCCATTATTGAGTGGTTTATACCCCAAGGAAGCTATCAATAAGAAAAAAGTCCTCATATACTCCAAAATATTTATAGTAGCATTTTTTTTTGTGATAACTAAGAATTGGAAACAAAATAGATGCCTACAAACTGGGAAAAGGCTAAATAAATTGTGGTACATAAATGTAATGGAATATTACTGTGCTGTAAGAAATTAAGTGTAATGAATACAGAGAATCATAGAAAGAACTATATGAACTGATGCAGAGTGAAGTAAGTAGAGCCAAGAAAACAATATTGACACTAACTACAACAATGTAAATAGAAAGAACAATGACACACCAATAAATCAAAAGTAAATGTAACAGAATTATAAAGATCAAGTGAGACTCTAATGAAGAGATGTGAGAAGACAACCCCAACCTATAGCTCTGTGGATGTGGGAGGTCAACAAGTGTTACACATTGATTATAGTTTTGGACTCCTCCCCTCCCCTCCCCTGAAGTATTGATCATTGGAAGAAACTAAACTGGCTTTTTTTTCCTCTTTAAAAAACACCATTTGTCATATAGGATGGCTCTCTGGGAGAGGAGAAAGGAGGAATACATGGGATGATATAAGAAACAGGAAATATCGGGGTGGTTAGGTGGTGCAGTGAATAGAGCACCGGCCCTGGAGTCAGGAGGACTTGAGTTCAAATCCAGCCTCAGACACTTAACACAAAACTAGTTGTGGGATCTTGGGTAAGTCACTTAACCCGAAATGCCCTCCAAAAAGCAAAAAAAAAAACACCCCAGAAAATATCAATAAAAAATTATAAAATTAAAATTGCCAGAATGTAAACCTTAAAGGAAGGTTATTTATCAATTTCGAATGTATGACATAATGTGCTTGTCTGTGCCTCGTGTCTGCCAGAAAGCATTAGTTTTCCTAGAAGTTTTTGCCAAACAGGAAATCCTTTCCTTAGTAATTAACTGTTTTTAATTCTCTCTTATTTGTCTTTTTCACTGATCTGACTCTCTATTTTTATATAACACCAAATAGTTTTGATGATTGATGTTTTAATATATAGTTTGAGGTCTAGAAGTGCTATTCCCCCTTCATTCTAATCTTTTAAAAATTATTTCACTTGATACTCTAAATCTTTTATTTTTCCAAATGAATTTTGTTATTATTTTTTGTCAAGTTTAATAAAGTATCTTTTTGATTATTTGATTGATACTTCATTGAAACAATAAATTAACTTTGGTAATAATTTTACTTTTTGCATATAATTGTTGTTTCTTTCTATCATTCTTTTTTGCTTTTTGGAGGAGGAGGGCAGGGCAATTGGGGTTAAGTGACTTGCCCAAGGTCACACAGCTAGTCAGTGTTAAGTGTCTGAGGCTGGGTTTGAACTTAGGTCCTCTTGACTCCAGGGCTGGTGCTCTATTCACTGCGCCACCTAGCCATCCCAATATAATTGTTGTTTCTATGACTTGTTATTTCACCTGCTATTATTCATAATGCCTTTACTTTATCTTCATCTACGTCCACATATTTGTCCATATTTACTTTATTTTATTGCATTATGGTACATAAAGGGTTATTTTTTATTTCTGCCTTTATACTTTGGTTTTTAGTTGCTATATGCTTTAGTACATTATCACCATTCGTAAGGATACTTAATAACATGTAAATTCTTTAATATACCCATGTAGAAATTGTGGTAAGTTATGTAAATCTAACTTTTTTCAACAAACTTCTGACCTCTATTTTGCCTTTCTTATTTATCTTTCTGTTTGATTTATTGAGTTCTAAAAAAAGAATATTAAACTCTCCTACTGTTATTTTTCTTAATGTCTTTTTGTAATTTTTAAAAGTTTTACTTCAAGAATTTAGATTCTATGACAGTTGATGCATATGTTTTTTTTTATTTTTTAATCAAATGCTTTATTAACTTCTAGTTTACATCATTCATTTCCGCAAGATTTTGAGTTACAAATTTTCTGCCTGTTTTTCCCCAACCCACCACCCAAAATAGTGATCCCACTGGATATCCCCTCCTCCAATCTGCTCTCTTCCATATCTTCTCCTATACCCCCTCCAACTTTCCAGTAGGCCATGGTGGATCCCTATGCCCCAGTGCCTGCATATCGTATTTCCCAGTTACATGTAAAATAATATTGATAATAGTGTGTGTGTATTCATATTTTAAACATTTGTTTTTAAAACTTTCAATTCCAGATTCATTCCCTTCCTCCCTTGTTGCCCTCCCTTACTGGGAATATAAGCAATTCAATATAGGTTGTACATGTATAGCTATGCAAAACATTTCCGTAGCAGATATATTGTAAAAGACTGACATATTTGCCTCCATCCTATCCCACCTCCCACTTGTTCTATTCTCTACTTTGATACTGTCCCTTTTTTTTTTTTAAAGCAATTGGGGTTAAGTAACTTGCTCAAGGTTATATGGCCAGTTATTTCTGGGTGTGGTGCTAAGTATCTGAGCCTGGATTCGATCCCCCAGGTCATCCCGACACTGGGGCCGGTGCTCTTACTCGCTGAGCCACCTGGTCGCCTGATACTGTCCCTTTTCAAAAGTGGGTGATTCTAAGTTCCCTCTCCCTCAGCCTGCCTTCGCTTCCATCATCCCCCCTCTCCTCTCCTTCCCCCCTACTCTCCCTTAGGGTGAGATACCCTATTTAGCGTGTATGTCATTCCCTCCCTAAGCCAAATTCAATGAGGATAAGGTTGATTCATACCCTTTTGCCTTCCCGTTCTTCCCCTCCATTGGAACCATTTTCCCTTGCCTCTTCTATATGAGATAGTGTACCCCAATTTGTCTCTCCCCATCTCCTCTCATTATATTCCTCTCTCACCTCTTAATTTCACCTTTTAAGTATCATCCCTTCCCATTAAACTGGTCCTGTGCCCTCTATGTATACCTGTACACACACACACATACACACACACATATATATATATATATATATATATACACACATTCACATACGTATTCATATGCCCATATAGCTTCCTACATAGACATATATATATATGTATGTGTATATATGAATATATACATCACATATATATACATGTATATATACACACACACACACACATTTCTATTCCCTTCAATTATTCTCATATTGAGAAAAGTTTCATAAGTTACAATTATCATTTTTCCATGTAGGAATGTAAATAGTTCAACTTTGATAAGTTCCTTATGATTTCTTTTCCCTATTTACCTTCTCATGCTTCTCTTGCTTCTTGTATCTGAATGTCAAATTTTCTATTCAACTCTGGTTTTTTCATCAAGAATGCCTGAAAGTCCTCTATTCCACTGAATGACCATATTTTTCCCTGAGACATGATACTCAGTTTTGCTGGGTAGGTGATTCTTGGTTTTAATCCTAGTTCCTTTGACCTCCCCAATATCATATTCCAAGCCCTTTGATCTCTCAGTGTAGAAGCTTCCAGATCCTGTGTTATCCTGATTGTTTTTCCACAATATTAAAATAGTTTCTTCCTGGCTGCTTGTAATATTTTCTCCTTGATCTGGGAATTCCAGAACCTGGCTATAATATTCCTAGGAGTTTTCTTTTTGGAATTTTTTTCAGGAGGTGATCAGTGGATTCTTTCAACCTCTATTTTGCCCTCTGGTTCTAAAACATCAGGGCAATTTTCCTTGAGAATTTCTTGAAGGATGATTTCTAGGTTCTTTTTTTTTGATTATGGCTTTCAGGTAGTCCAATAATTGTTAAATGATCTCTCCTGGATCTATTTTCCAGGTCAGTTGTTTTCCCAGTGAGATATTTCACATTTCCTTCTATTTTTTCATTTGTTTGGATCTGTTCAACAGTATCTTGATTTCTCGTAAAGTCACTAGCTTCCATTTGCTAATTGCTAATCTAATTCTGAAGCAATGATTCTCCTCAGTGAGCTGTTGAGATTCTTTTTCCATCTGGCAAATTTGGCTTTTTAAGGAATTCTTCTCCCCATTGCCTTTTTGAGCCTCTTTTGCCATCTGGGTTAGTCTATTTTTTAAGGTGTTATTTTCTTCAGTCAGGTTGTTGACTCTCATTTCATAATTTTCTTGCATCATTCTCATTTCTCTTCCCAATTTTCCCTCTACTTCTCTTATTTGATTTTCAAAATCCTTTTTAAGCTCCTCTGTGGCCTGTAACCAACTCATATTTTTCTTGGAAGCTTTTGGTGCAGGAGTTCTGACTTAGTTGTTTTCCTCCTTTTTCATGCTTTGATCCTTTTTGTCCCCAAAATAGGAGTGTAAAGTTGGGTTGCTCTGCTTGGTTTGCTTCCTTTGCTTGCTCATGTTGCCACTCAATTACTTGACTTTGGGGCCTTTTGCCACAGTAGGACTCTGCCACCAGACAGGGGAGCTTCGTCACAAATGCTAGGGTTTTCTCAGCTGCTGAAGGTATTAGTTGGGTGCCCTCTCGGAAGCCTCCACATGCTCTGGCAAGCTGGTTACACACCCTAGGCCCTCAACCCTAGACCGCAATCCAGATCCACGCAGGTTAAAGCCAGAGCGATTACCCCTCAGACTGGTCACTTGATCCCTGTACAATCTGTAGGCCAGGAGCTGAAGCTGCCACATGGTGGTGGCTGCATGGCCGTTGCATCTCAGCAACTTCTCCCTCCAGGGGATTGTATCAGCAATGCCATATTCACAATGCCTATAGAGATTACAAATATGCTGATATAATTATCCATTACAAAATACGTCATGTTTGCCATATGAGGAAATAAACTAGAAAATTTATTAAGATACCAAAAGACTGAGTCCCAAAACCAGAAAGTGAAAGCCATCAGAGTAGTTATGATATTGGCACAGGTAGATAAAGTAGAAAGCACCCACATTTTCAAGCCTTTAAAACAGAACAGGCTACCTCAGGCAAAGGTCCTCCTCTCCCCACACACAGCAACCACCCAGCATCCTGGAAGCGCGCTCCCAGCAGCTCCGGCCCCTGGCAGTCCTCAGCAGGAGTCCTTAGCAGAAAGTCCTTAGCAGTCCTAACTCAAAAAGGGCTTCGCGCTGCCACTGCCTCTGCTGCTGCCGCCGCCACCACCACCGCCAGCCAACGTAGGAACGCTAGCTTGGCTTCCGCTTCCTCTTGCTCCACCCCTTCCTGCTACATCAGCAAGTCCAACGGGGCATGGAAGATCTTTAAATCCCATAACCCTTACATTCGGCCCCAAGATCTTTCATGTCCCTTACTTGACAAAAATACAGTAGGAATAACTGGTGTCAACAAAATTTCACAACAATATAACAAGAATAGCACACAATAAACACAGAAAACCGTATTTTAGGGTGGCGCTTGAGCACAAGCTCCCCATCATTCCCCCCACCCCGAACAAATGGGGCCCCAAAATCTTGTGGTAAGGGGTGAAGATCTCTTCTTCTATGGCTACTTGCTGCTGAAATCGGATGTAGAGCTGTCCCTGTCCTAAGAGGTCCCATTTGAGAGGTCAGTTCTTAATATGCTTGATGCCAGGTCCAAGGGTGACACATCACAGTTGCAGACAGGGGGTGACATCCAGCTTAAGCTATCAGACATCTACAGATGGAGGGTACCAAGCCTGTGGAAACAAATCTAACAAACAAGGTGAACAAACAAAAAATCAAGAAAAAGCAAAGAGACAATAACCAGACTATTGTAGCCTCATTCACGGTAGAATAAATGAGTTAAGGGTACAATTTTGTAATCATCTTCTCCAGAATAAACAATAGTTACAGTGTTATCCCTCCCATATGCTATAATCTCTGCAGCCTTTGGAAGATCATCTGGCTTCCGTTTTACCCATACTTTAGCTCCTGATTTTATTCTATCAGTAGAACCAAATCCTTCAGTTCCTGTGACAGTTATTTTGGAAGGAGGGTCAGTTTTTACAAGTGGCATTGTTTTACAAGGAACAATAATCACTTGAACTATCCTATCATTCTTGTGAATCTGTATGGGCCTTTCACTTAAATTCTGGAATGTTACAACAATTTCTCCTTGATAATTAGAATCTATTACTCCAGCCAATACATGTATTCCTTGAGCTGCTAATCCTGATTTGGGTAAAATCTGTCCAAAGTGATTTTTAGGGATTCTTATGCATATCCCAGTGGAGATTTTTCTTATTTCTTTTCTGTCCAACCAAAAGTCCTCTAAACAATGTAAATCATACCCCATTGAACCAGGTGGTCCTGGGTACGGTGCTGGGACATCTGGCCTCAAGGTCCAATACTCAATAATTGGGATCTTGTGTGTTTGTTGTTTTCTAATTTGCAGATTGGGGGTCATCATTCTGGCTAGAGGTGTACTTCCTCCCAATGGTCTATTATTCAAATTACGCAAAGCCATGAACAAATTATCCTTCCAATGTTGATATGAATTATTGGAACTTAACTTCCTCAATTGTCCTTTCAGTAATCCATTCATTCTTTCAATCAACCCAGATGCTTCTGGATAATATGGAATATGATATATCCATTCTATATTGTTTAGTATACAATACTTCTTCATTTCATTGCCTTTGAAATGTGACCCGTTGTCACTTTGAATCTGCATTGGGGTTCCATAATATAGGCTTATGAGATCTAGAGTTTTACAAGTGTTTTTCTGGGTTGCATTCTTATAAGGACAAGCTACTAGTACACCTGAATAGGTATCAACACAAGTACATATAAATCTGCATCCTTTATCCAGTGGTAGTGGACCAATATAATCTATTTGCCAGATTTGGGCTGGGACTTTTCCTCTTGCTATCTCTCCAGTTATTACCCGAGGAACAGTTCGCTCCTTTTCCAATTGACATATATGACATTCTTCTGCTATCTGTTTTAACAGTGAATGAGAGATACTAATACCTCGATCTTGTGCCCACTGGTGTGTGGCCTGGACCCCCAAATGGCCTGCTGTTTGGTGGACCCATTTTGCTAATACCGGATCATCAGTTGTTGTCAAAGTAGGGACAATATGTTCAGTAGCAATCTTTGCCAGTCGATCAGCAAGAGCATTGTACTCACGTTCTGGTGTGGTGGGGGCCACGTGAGCATCTACATGAAAAACTGACAAGTCAGTGACCAAAGACATGTTCCAGATATCTTCCCATAATTCTTTGCCCCAGACTTGTTTGCCATGAATTTCCCAATTTTCATTTTTCCACATGGGCATCCATGTAGCTAACCCATTAGCTACCGCCCATGAATCAGTGAATATATGACACTGTCCTCCTTGTTCTATTTTGATGGCTTGATATACTGCCATAAGTTCAGCATATTGGCTACTTGCACCTATCCCAGTACTTTCCAAAGTCCTTCTAGTACATGGGTTATAGGCCACTGCTTTCCAATGTCTTTTTTGCCCCAAATATTTTGCTGTCCCATCAGTAAACCATGCATGTCTCTTTTGTTCCTCAGTTAATACATCATATCCCTCATTCCACTTTACAGTGGACTTTACCAACTGTTGCTTTGGCTCAGGGGGTGTGTCATTCCTCTCAATTTCTATGTTTGCTACAGATTCATGTAGAGCAGAGACTCCGCTTTTGCCTGTTTTCGCTCTATTTTGAATATACCACTTCCATTTGATTATACTAGCCTCTTGGGCATGTCCAATTCTGTGAGAAGCTGGGGTACTCATTACCCAGGTCATAATTGGGATTCCAGGTCTTAATATCACTTCATGGCCCAGAGTCAGTTGTTCAGTCTCCACCAAAGCCCAATATGCAGCTAACAACTGCTTTTCAAAAGGTGTGTACTGGACTCCAGATGAAGGGAGTTTCCTACACCAAAATCCCAAAGGTACATTTCGGCTTTGTTGTTTTTGCCATAAGCTCCAGTTTGCATAATCATCTTGTACAGTCACTTGCAATTCCACTGGACCATTTTGCATGGGCCACAAATCTAGGGCCAATTGTATGGCAGCCTTGGCTTCTTCAAAAGCTTTACTCTGCTCAAGTCCCCAATCGAATTCATATTTCTTCCGTGTGACTCTATATAAAGGTTTTAAAATCTGCCCCAAATGTGGAATGTGGTGCCTCCAGTATCCAAACAATCCTATGAACTTTTGGGCCTCCTTCTTATTGGTAGGGGTAGGAAAATCCTGAATCTTTTGTCGGGCTTGAGGAAGAATCTCCCTTAGCCCCTTGTTCCATTGTATACCCAAAAATTTCACATTTTGAGCTGGTCCTTGAACCTTTGCAGGGTTAATTTCCCACCCTTTACTTTTCATATGCTCAATTAGAAGGGTCAAACTCCTTTCCACTACTTTCGCATCTTTTCCCTGTACCATGATATCATCAATGTAGTGGGTAAGCTGTACACCAGGTAGCTTTAATTCATCCAACTGTTCAGCCACAATCCTGTGACAAATAGTGGGGCTATGTATGTACCCTTGTGGCAAGCGGGTGAAAGTATATTGTCTACCCTGCCAAGTGAAAGCGAAGTGGTCCCATTGTTTAGGGTCTATTGGGATGGTGAAGAAGGCATTTGCCAAGTCAATAACTGCATACCAAGTCCCATCATATTTCTGGATCCTTTCTATTAAGGTGATGGTATCTGGAACAGCAGCATACAAAGAAGGAGTCACCTTATTCAACTGTCTATAATCCACAGTCATTCTCCATGTCCCATCTGATTTTCTTACTGGCCAGACAGGATTATTCCATCTTGTGGTTGTAGGGACCAACACTCCTGCTTCAACATATTCCTTTATAGTAGTGGTAATTTCATTTTGCCCACCTGGCACACGATACTGTTTTAAAGTAATTACTTCAGAAGGTTCAGGTAAAGTGATCGGGTCCATTTTTAGTTTTCCCACTAAAACTGTATTAATTCCTATCTTCCTCACAGCAAATTGGTATCTCCCTTCAGGTAAATTCAGTGTCATGCCTCTCAATACATCTATCCCAATGATGTATTCAGGAATGGGTACAACAACCACAGTATATTCTTTCTTAGGTAACTGCCCAATTTTCATTGTTATTTTAACCTGTCTGGCTGATATTTCAGCACCTCCTAGACCCGTGATGGTAATAGGAGTTCCATGTTTAAACTTATCAGGGTTTCCATAGATAAGTGTGGCCTCAGCCCCAGTATCAATCAGTGCCCTAGTCACAGTAGTTGATCCATTCTTCCAATATATTGTTAAACCAATATGGGGTCTGCAATCTCTTCTGCATATTTCTTTTATCTGGGCTGGGGCTTGGCCTATCTCCTATTCCCCCTGAAGGTGGGGCAAACTTGGATACAAAGATTCAGATTCAGAAATACCTGCAGGGGTGGTTCCTGCTTCCCTGTTCATTCTAATGCTAAGTACCTTTTCTTGGTACAGCTTATGCAGCTCTTCAGTTGGAATACCATCTATTCTTCTGAAGTCCACCCCAGCTCTTAATAGAGCAGTAAACAGTTCCGTTCTTGTTGGTCTATTTTGTCTCTGAATCCTCTGGCTGTTTACTCTTCTCTCTCAAGACAATTTGTCTTTTTCCCATTCCCCTAAATCGCTTAATTGTGAAATCTTATCCAGCACCTCTGAAAGAGGGTGCCCTATTTCTCCAATTAACAGAGTCAGAATTAGGTGCTTATATGCAGGAGGAGCTGTCTTCACTATGATATTTCTATGAGGAACTCCTAGGGGGGGTATCATAATATGCATTTGCATCTCCAATCAGGATAGCAGTTTTCATTACCTCCTCCTTTAGTTTTCTCATACAGTCTCTAAGTGAGTACCAGGGTCTGTCTCCCCTAGGCCACATAGATTCAGTTGGATATTGCTTTTTGCAACCTTCTGCAGCTAAAGCTAGAAGATTCGTTTTATTATTTCCTCCTTGCATATGGTGATCCCTAAAAGCCTGGTGTACAAAAGGATTCTGACTGATACTTATGAATTTTAAACAGTCCTCACTGTCCAGTGTTATTCCTCCGGCGCCTTCATCAGTGATTCTTACTATCCAAGACACTAAAGACTCCCCCATTCTTTGGGTAAATCTACTCAATATATCAGTGATCTCCTGTTGAGTGAAATCCTCAATTATCTCCCTGGACTCTGTTTTGCCTCGGTGGCTCTCCTGTCTTCTTCTTCGTATGGGGAGAGCTTCTACATTAGAAGACTCCTCATCTAACCTTGCTCCATTCTCCTCACACACATTCTCCTGGAAGCTGTCAGGGCAACTCTGCCCAGCCTGTACAAAAGCTGCATGCACATTCGTTCTGCTAGTTTTTTGCTTCCTTTTAGCTACATGAATAGTAGCTTGCTCCTGGACTGGAGTCCCTCCAGTTTGCTCTTCTGAGTACTGTGACACAGAAGAATCCTCAGGCAAACCAGCTGACTCCCTAGCCATCCGAGCTCTTTCCTTCAGCAGCTTATCCCTACTTTTACACATAAGGCGATAACTTGTTAGCAGCACCCAGCCTCTCCTGCACACTCCTGCCAGTTCTTTGCCTGGTTCTATGGGTATTGCTTTCAAACATCTTTCCAAATCTCCAGGTTCTCCCTCTTTTAGCCTTGGTTCCCAGTTTTCACAGGGCCCTGTGCTTTTAGCCCATTCTCTGGCTAGAGAGGAATAAGGCAAATCCTCCCATCCTGGAATAGCCATTTCTCCCTCTAAAGCCCCACTGCTTCCAAATAGAGGCCTGACATTTTGTGATCCCATCCT
>NW_027186372.1:8618579-8654494 GCF_028583685.1 Petaurus breviceps papuanus
ACCCTGGACAAGTCACTGAACCCTATTTGCCTCACTTTCCTCATCTGTAAAATGAGCTGGAGAAGGAAATGGCAAACCACTGCAATGTATCTTTGTTAAGAAAACCCCAAATGGGGTCAAGAAGAGTCAGACATGACTGAAAATGACTGAAAAACAGCAACAACATACCAGGCACTATGTTAAACAGAGGAGTTACAGAAATGCAAAATGCAAGAAATGCAAAAAAGAGTTCCTTCCCTTAAGCGGCTCACAGTCTAATGGGGGAGATGACATGACAATTACTATGTACAAATCAGCCAGATACAGGATACATTGAAGGAAGGCATTAAGATGAAGGAGGAAGGGGAAGGGCTTCTTTCAGAAAGCGGTACTCTAGCTAAGACTGAAGGAATCCAGGGAAACCAAGAGGGGGGCTGTGGAGAGTTTCAGCTACGGGAGTCAGTCAGTGAAAACGCACCGAGTTAGAATATGAAGCGTCATGTGAGAGGAAAGGCAAGGAAGCCAGTGTCAGCAGACAGCAAAAAATGGGGGAGGCGGGACTGAGAAAGGAAGGTGTAACAAGACTGGAAAGGTCATGGGGATTCTAAAAGCAAAATAGATGATTTTGTATTTGATCCTAGAAATAATAGGCAGCCACTGGAGTTTCAGACTCATCTGGATGGTTTAGATGGCCGCATCATATACTACTGAGGACAAGAATTCCTTAGAAGAAATAGAGAAGCTCTTGTGGTCAGTAATTAAGGGGGAGAAAAGTAACACTGGGATAGATATGATCTCAAAAATGACAGAATGATATCTGTCCAAATCCGAGGCAAATGATTCAATATCATAGTAATACAAGCGTATGCTCCAATCACAGATGCCAAATTGGCCAAAGTAGATCTATGAAGACCAATCACATCTATCTTCTATAAAGACCTACAATATCTTCTGGAAATAACACCTCTCCACTCCCCCCCCCCCCAAAAAAAAAAAGATGGCACATTCATTACGGGGATTGGAGTACTAAAGTAGGAAATCAAAAGCTAATTGGAATAATGGACACGTTTGGCCTTGGATACAAAATAAAATAGGGTAGAGACTAACAGAGTGTTATCAAGATAACTCACTGGTCATAACAACCATTTTATTTCAGGAACTCAAAAGGTGACTCTACACATGGACGTCACCAGACGATCAGTATAGAAATCAGATTAATTATATACTTTGCAGCCAAAGGAGTAAAAGCTCTAGACAGTCAGTTAAAATAAGATCTGGAGCTGACTGTGGATCAGATCAAGATCCATAAAAATTTCAAAATTCAGACTTACATTGGAGAAAGTAGGGAAAACCATCAGATCACATAGGTATGACCTAAAATATCCTTTCTCAAATTGAAATGGAGGTACTAAATAGGTTTGAAGGATTAGATCTGAAGAACTATGACCAGAGTTTTGCAATATTGTACAGAAGGCAGCAACAAAAAATACTCCAAAGGAAAGGAAGAGCAAGAAAGCAAAACGGCTGCCTGATGAGACTTTAAAAATAGCTGAGGAAAGAAGGATCTAATCCCACAAGAAGGAAAAAGAAAAGGAAAAGAGAAAGGGAAAGATATGCTCAATTGAATGCAGCATTCCAGAGAATATCAAGGAGAAATAAGGTTTTCTTATATGAGCAAAGCAAAGAAATAGAAGAAAATAGTGGAATAGTAAAGCTAAGAGATCTTTTCAAGAAAATTGGAGATATCAAGGGAAAGTCTCATGCAAAAATGGGCATGATAAATGACAAAAATGGTGGGAATTTAACAGAAGCAGAAGAGATTGAGAAGAGACAGCAAGAATACACGCACAAAAAAGCTGAACAAGAAATATCTTAATGTCATTGATAATCATTATAACCAGATAATCGTGATGGTGTGGTTACTGATCTAGATCCAGACATCCTAGAGAATGAAGTTAAGTGGACCTTAGGGAGCATTGTTGACAATAAGGCTAGTAGAGGTGATGGAATTCTAACTGAGCTATTGAAAACCCTAAAAGGTGATGCTGTAAAAGTGCTGCCCTAAATACACCAGCAAATTTGGGAAAAAAACAGTGGTTACTTGATTGGAAAAGATTAGTTTATGTCTCAATCCTAAAGAAGGGCAATGTTAAGGAATATTCAAATTACTGAAGGACTGCACTTATTTCATACAACAACAAGATTATGCTTAAGATTTTGCAGGCTAGACTTCAACAATATGTGAACTGAGGGGAGGCTGGTTTTTGAAGAGGCAGAGGAACTACAGAGCAAATTGCCAACAATTACTGGATTGTGGAGAAATGAAAGGAGTTCTGAAAAACAACTATTTCAGCTTCACTGACTACATTAAAACCTTTAATGTGTGGATCACAACAAAATGTCTTCTTACTTGTCTCCTGAGGAACCTATATGTGGGCCAAGAAGCAATGGAACTAAACACGAATTGGTTTAAGACTGGAAAAGTAGAACAAGACTGATTATTATCATCTTGTTTATTTGACTTATATGCAGAGTGCATCATACAAAATGACAACTGGATGAACCAAAAGCCATAATTGAGGTTGCTGGGAGAAATATCAATGAGCTCAGATATGCAGATGATACCACTCTCATGGCAGAAAGTGAAGAATTAAGAAGCCTCTTGATGAGGGTGAAAAAGGACAGTGTTAAAAAACTGGCTTGGAGCTTAATATTAAAAAACCCCAGCACACCAAGATCTTGGCAACTGGTCCCATCACTTCCTTGCAAATTGAGGGAGAAGATAATGGAAGCAGCATCAGATTTTATATTTTGGGCTCAAAGATCACTGCAGATGGTGACGGCCGCCATAAAATTAAAAGATGTTTCCTTCTTGGAATGAAAGCTATGGCAAATCTAGAAAGAAAACAGAGACATTACCTTGCAGACAAAGGCTGTGAGAATTGGACTACATGGAGAGTTGGGTACCACAGAACAGATGCTTTCAAATTGTGGTGCTGGAGAACACTTTTGAGAGTCCCTTAGACAGGAGGAGTATCAAATCAGTCAATAGTTAAAGAAATCAATACAGACTATCCACTAGAAGGTCAAATACTGAAGTGGAAGATTAAATACTTTGGCCACATAATGAGAAGATGGGACTCATTGGAAATGACCCTGATTTTGGGAAAGATTAAAGGTAAAAGGAAAAGGTATTGGCAGAGCATGAAACGGCTAGATGGTATCATGGAAACAACTAACATGAGCATGGGCAGATTTTGAGAAATACTGGAGGACAGAAGGGCCTGGAGTGCAATGATCCATGGGGTCACAAAGAGTTGAAAATGACTGAATGACTGAACAACAGCAACACTAGAATTTATCAAATGACCAAGGAATAATCAATCGCCACATATTTTAAATACCATTAATTCTTTGATATTAGCAGCTAAAAAGACACCCCTTGTTAAGACCAGAATTAATGTATAATGGGCTAACTGAAAGGAATTCTATGACGTGACCTAGGACTACATACCGTAAGTTAATTTTAATGCTCTTTGTCAATCTGTCCACCTTTGTTTCTGCTTTCTCTTGGCTGCATTGGTTTCCGGTGTCACCCTTTTGCCTCCAAAGCAGCCAGTCTTTCTTATCTCTCGTACTTCCTATTCCTCACCTCCAATTTGGAATTTTATTGTATAGATTGACTCTACACAGGACTATTGAATAGAATGGGGTCCTATCCAGAAACCTCCTCCTACATGAAGCTTTCCTTGATGTATTCCTTCAGAATACATCAGAGGTGAAAGTGATCTCTCCTTCTATTATCCATAGAACGTTGTGTTCGGGCAGATGTTCCAGGCATCTTGTAGGCTCAGTTCCAAACCACCACAATAAAGCTAATATTCCAATAGAGCAAGTCATGTGAAGTTTTTGGTTTAACAATACATGTCAAAATTGTGTTTATACTATACTGTAGTCTATTAAGTGTATAGCAGTATTATGTCTAAAAAATGGACATGCCTTAACTAAAAATATTCTATTGTTAAACAATGTTAACCATCATCCAAGTCTTTAGCAAGCCATAATCTTTTTGCTGGTAGAGGGTCTTGCCTTGATATTGAGGGCTACTGGCTGATCAGGGTAGTGGTTGCTGAAGGTTGGGGTGGCTGTGGCAATTTCTTAAAATAAGACAAATGAAGTTTGCCTTATTGATTACGTCTTCCTTTCACAAAAGTTTTCTCTGTAGTATGTGGTACTGTTTGATAGCATTTTGCCTAGAATAGAACTTTCAAAATTTGAATCAATCTTCTCAAATCCTGCTGCTGCTTTATAAGTTTACATAATATTTTCAATACTATTGTGTCTAAGAATAGGGAAGCCCAAGGAGAGGGAGAGAAACAGGGAAATAGTTTGTTGATAGAGCAGTCAGAACACAACATTTATTGACTAAGTTGGCAGTTTTATATGGGTAGTTTGTGGCTCCCCAAGACAATTACAACAGTAACATCAAAGATCCCCCATAACAGATATAATAATAATGAAAAGTTTGAAATATTGTGAGAATTACCAAATGGTGACAGAAAGACATGATAGGAGCACCAATGGACTTGCTTGTCACAAAGTGGCACAAACCTTCAATTTGTTTAAAAAAACAAACAACCAAACAAAACAACACAATATCTGCAAAGATCAATAAAGCAAAGTGCAATAAAAGAAAGTATTCCTGTATTTCTCCTCTGCCCCTATCATAGTCTGTCCTCCCCCCTGCCCAATTTTTAAACATTTTTATGTAAAGTTTTGAATTCCAAATTCTATAATTTCCTCCCTCCCTCCTTTTTCCCCTTCCTGAGATGGTAAGCAATTAGATTTAGGTTATACATAGACAGTTGTGTAAAACATTTCCATATTAGTAATTTTGTTCAAGAAGACTTAAATAAAAGAAAAAAGAAAGAAAGAAAGTAAAAAATAGCATGCTTAAGTCTGTATTAAATCAATATTGGTTCTTTCTCTGGAGGCAGAAAGTATACTTCATCAATTATCCTTTGGGATTTTCTTGGATCATTGTATTATGGAGAATAACTAAGTCATTCACAATTCTTCATCAAACAATATTTCTTGCTTTTTTATTTTGCTTTTTTTTTGGGTGGCAATTGGGATTAAGTGACTTGCCCAAGGTCACATGGCTAGTTTTTTGTGTCAAGTGTCTGAGGCCGGATTTGAACTCAGGTCTTCCTGACTCTAGGGCTGGTGCTCTATTCACTGCACCACCTAACCACCCCCAAATAGTATTTCTGTTACTGTGTACAGTGTTCTCCTGGTTCTGTCCATGTCACCCTGTATCAGTTCATGTGAATCTCTGAAGGTTTTTGTGAAATCATTCTGCTAGTCCTTTCTTACAGCACAATAATATTCCATTACAATTGTATACCAGAGCTTGTTTAGCCATTCCCCAATTGATGGGCATCCCTTTTATTTCCAATTCTTAGCCACCACAAAAAGAGCTGCTATAATTATTTTTGTACAAATAGGTCCTTTCTCCTTTTTTTGGATATCTTTGGGATATAGACCTAGCAGTGTTATTACTGGATCAAAGGATATGCACAGTTTTATAGTCCTTTGGGCATAGTTACAAATTACTCTCCAGAATGGTTGGATCAGTTCACAATTCCACCAACAATGCATTAGTGTCCCAGTTTTCCTATGTCCCCTCCAACATCCAACATTTTCCTTTTTTGTCACATTAGCCAATCTGATAGATATGAGGAGGTATCTTGGAGTTGTTTTAATTTTCATTTCTCTAATTACTAGTGATTTAGAGCATTCTTTTTCATGACTATAGGTAGCTTTTATTTCTTTGTCTGAAAACTGCCTCATCATGTCCTTTGACTTTCTCAATTGGGGAATGACTTGTATCTTTATAAATTTGATTCAGTTCTCTATATATTTGAGAAATGAGGCCTTTATCAGAGTTACTTGTTGCAAAAACTTTCCCCCAGTTTTCTATTTTCCTTATAATCTTGGTTGCATTGGTTTTGTTTGTACAAAAACTTATTAATTTTATATAATCAAAATTATCTACTTTTACATTTTGTAATGCTAACATCTTCTTTGGTCCTAAATTCTTCCCTTATCCATACATCTGACAGATAAGCTATTCCATGCTTTCTTAATTTGTTTATGGTATCACCCTATGTGTGTAAATCATGTACCAATGTTGACCTTATCTTGGTATATGGTGTGAGATGTTGGTATGTACCTTGTTTTTGCCATTTGTTATTCGTCATTGCTATTTTCCAGTTTTCCCAGCAGTTTTTGTCAAATAATGATTTTTTGTTCTAAAAGACTGGATCTTTGGGTTTATCATATACTAGATTATTATGGTCCTTCACTATAATGTAATTTGTACCTAATTTAGTACACTGATCCACCACCCTATTTCTTAGTCAGTACCAGATTGTTTTGATAATTACCACTTTATTATACAGTTTGAGATCTGGTACTGCTAGACCACTTTCTTTTGCATTTTTTCCATTATTCCCCTATATCTTTGAGCTTTTGTTCTTCCAGATGAATTTTGTTAGTATTTTTTCTAGTTCTATGCAATAATTTTTGGGTAATTTTGATTGGTATGGCATTAAATAGATAGATTAATTTAGGCAGAATTGTAATTTTTATTATATTGGCTTGGCCTACCCATGAGCAATATAATCTCGAACCATATCTATCTGTGAACATGTCATAGCTCACCTCCTTCCATATTAGATCGCAACATCCTTAAGGGTAGATATATAATTTTTTACCTTTGTATACCTGGTGCCGAAACCTTAGTTTGTACATAAAAGAAATTAAGAAATATTTGTTGAATCGATCTGAATAAGCTGGAGAGCTTCCAGAAGAGGAGGATCTGATAAAGAAAATGATCATATTTAGCCTGAAGAAAGACATTAGGGATAGATACAATAGCCATCCTCAAGTAGCTGAAGGGTTGCCACCTGGAAGCAAGAATAAAGAATAAAGCTTAAAAGGTCATAGATTTAGAGATGGAAAGGACATAAAAGGCCAACTAGTCCAGTCTCCTAGTTTTTATAAATGAGGAATCTGAGACTAGAGAGGTTGTGAGTTGCCCAACGTCACCCAGTTAGTGACTGCTTGGTCTAGAATGCAGAGCTAGGAGAAACAGGTTAAAGTTTCAGGGAAACAGAGTTAGGATTATGTAAGGAAATGCTTTCTTTTAAAAAAAATTAATTAATTTTTGGTTTGTAACATTCAGTTCCACAAGCTTTTGAGTTCCAAATTTTCTCCCCTTCCTCCCCTATCCTCTCCCCAAGATGGCATGGAATCTGATATAGGCTCCATATATACATTCACATTAAACACATTTTCACATTAGTCATGTTACAAAGAAGAATTATAATTAGTGGAATGAACCACAAGAATGAAGAAACAAAACAAAACAAAAGAGAGAGAGCCAATAGTATGCTTCAATCTGCATTCAGACTCCGTAATTCTTTCTCTGTATATGGATAGCATTTTCCCTCATGAACTTTTTGGAGTTGTCTTAGAACCTTGCATTGTTGAGAAAAGCCAAGTCTATCAAAGTTAGTCATTGCACAGTGTGACTGTAACTGTGTACAATGTTCCCCTGGTTCTGCTCCCCTCACTCAGCATCAGTTCGTATAAGTCTTTCCAGGTTTCTCTGAAGTCTGCCTGCTCATCATTTCTTATAGCACAATAGTATTCCATCTTATTCATATACCACAACTGGGTGCCCCCTCAATTCAGGAAATACGTTCTAGACCATCATTTATGTAGTATCCAAACATTTATTTAGTACCTGCTATGGTAAAACAGAGTAATCACTATTAAATAAGCAAAATCAAAATATATATAGAGTAAATACACTATAATTTTTTGAGGGTGCATTAGCAGTGGAGAGGGGGCCAAAATAGCCATCATCAGGAGAAGCCTTCAGCTAAATGCTGTAGGACTACAGGGATCCTATGAGGCAAAGGAGAGAAAGGCTGCATTCTAGTCTGTACAGGTAAAATAGGCTGCTTTGAGAACTCTAAGTTCCATTTCAATAGAGGTATTTAACTAAAGACTGAGTGACTACTTGTTGGGTAGGTTGCAATGGCTCGTAGTAGATGCTTAATATTTATTTTGTTTATTGACTTGATTTGACTCTATGATCCAGTGACACTGGCCTTCTTGGGGTTTGTCACAAGGAACATCTATCAACTCTGTTCCTTTTCACTAGCTGTCCTCTAAACCTAGAACTGTGTCCTACATCACCTCTGTCTCTTGGCTGCTTTCTTCTTCTTCTTTTTAAAAATTAACTTATTTTTTTGGTTACATTTTAATTTTTGAACTGTCTCCTTCTTTCCCTCCCTTCCTACCTCATACTAGAGAAGACCACCATTTGATACAGATTTATAAATATATGTAAAACCATGCTATGTGTACCTTTATTTATCAGTTCTTTCTCTGGAGGTAGATAGCACCTTCCTTCATATGTCCTTTATAGTTGATTTGTGTATTTATAGTACTTAAAATAACTTGGTTGTTCACAATTATTCTTTTAACAGTGGCACTGTTCTTTATACAGTGTCCTCCTGATTTCATTCACTTAACTTTTCTTTATTTCATACAAAGTCTTTCCATGTTTTTCTAAAGTCAACCAGCTCATCACTTCTTACAGCACAGTAGTATTCCATCACAATCATATACCATAACTTGTTTAGATATTCCCCCAACTGATGGATATCCCCTCAATTTCCAGTTCTTTGCTACCACAAAGAGAGTTGCTATGAATATTTTAGAATATATAGGTTCTTTTCCATTTTCCCTTATTACCTTGGGAAACAAACCTAATAGTGGTAATATTGGGTCAAAGGATATACACAATTTTATAACTCTTTGGGCATAATTGCAGATTGCTCTCCAAAATGGTTGGATCAGTTAATGGTTCCACTAACAGTGTATTGATGTCTCAATTTTCCCACATCCCCTCCAACATTTGCCATTTTCCTCTTTTATAATTTTAATTCTTTTTTTAAAAATTCTCTTTTTTATTTTTTAGCTTACATCATTCATTTCCACAAGATTTTGAGTTACAAATTTTCTCCCCATTTTTCCCTACCAATCACCCCAAAACAGTGATCCCACTGAATGTTTCCTCCCCCAATCTGCTTTCTCCCATATCTTCCCCCACCCCCCTCCGACTTTCCAGTAGGGCATGGCAGGTCTCTATATCCCAATACCTGTATATCTCAATTCCTAGTTACATGTAAAATAATAATAATAATAACAATATATATATATTTAAACATTTGATTTTAAAACTTTGAATTACAGATTCTTTCCCTTCCTCCCTCATCACCCACCCTTACTGGGAAGATAAGTAATTCAATATAGGTTGTACATGTGTAGCTATGCAAAACATTTCCATAGTGGATATATTGTGAAAGACTGACTATATTTCCCTCCATCCTATCCCACCCCCCACTTATTCTATTCTCTTCTTTGATCCTGTCCCTTTTCAAAAGTGGGTGCTTCCAACTTCCCTCCCCCCCAGCCTGCCCTCCCTTCCATCATCCCCCCTCTCACCCCCTTTCCCCCTACTCTCTTGTAGGGTGAGATATCCTATTTAGTGTATATGTCATTCCCTCCCTAAGCCAAATTTAATGAGAATAAGGTTGACCCATTCCCTTTTGCCTTCCTGTTCTTCCCCTCCATTGTAACCATTTTCCCCTGCCTCTTCTGTATGAGATAGTTCACCCCATTCTGTCTCTCCCTATCTCCGCTCATTATATTCCTCTCTCACCTCTTATTTTCACCTTTTAAGTATCATCCCTTCCTATTAAATTGGTCCTATGCCCTCTACCTATGTATACCTGTACACATATATACACATAGTCACATATGTATTCATATACCCATATACCCTCCTATATAGACATATATGTATGAACACACACACACATTTCTATTCCCTTCAACTATTCTCATACTGAGAAAAGTTTCATAAAAACATTTATCATTTTTCCATGTAGGAATGTAAATAGTTCAACTTTGATAAGTTCCTTATGATTTCTTTTCCCTGTTTACCTTCTCATGTTTCTCTTGCTTCTTGTATCTGAATGTCAAATTTTCTATTCAACTCTGATTTTTTCATCAAGAATGCTTGAAAGTCCTCCATTCCACTGAATGACCATATTTTCCCCTGGAACATGACACTCAGTTTTGCTGGGTAGGTAACTCTTGGTTTTAATCCCAGGTCCTTTGACATCCAGAATATCATATTCCAAGCTCTTCAATCCCTCAGTGTAGAAGCTGCCAGATCTTGTGTTATCCTGATGGTGTTTCCACAATATTAAAATTGTTTCTTCCTGTTTCTTGTAACATTTTTCTCCTTGATCTGGGAATTCTGGAATCTGGCTATAATATTCCTAGGAGTTTTATTTTTGGGATCTTTTTTCAGGAGGTGATCAGTGGATTCTTTCAACCTCTATTTTGCCCTCTGGTTCCAAAACATCAGGGCAATTTTCCTTGAAGGATGATTTCAGGTAGTCCAATAATTTTTAAATTATCTCTCCTGGATCTATTTTCCAGGTCAGTGGTTTTCCCAGTGAGATATTTCACATTGCCTTATATTTTTTCATTTGTTCGGATCTGCTCAATAGTATCTTGATTTCTCATAAAGTTACTAGCTTCCATTTGCTCCAATCTAATTCTGAAGGAATGATTCTCCTCAGTGAGCTTTTGAGATTCTTTTTCCATCTGGCAAATTTGGCTTTTTAAGGCATTCTTCTCCTCATTGCCTTTTTGAGCCTCTTTTGCCATCTGGGTTAGTCTATTTTTCCTCTACTTCTCTTATTTGATTTTCAAAATCCTTTTTAAGCTCCTCTATGGCCTGTAACCAGATCATATTTTTCTTGGAAGTTTTTGATGCAGCAGTTCTGACTTCACTGTCTTCCTCCTGTTCCATGCTTTGATCCTTTTTGTCCCCAAAATAGGAGTGTAAAGTTGGGTTGCTCTGCTTGGTTTGCTTCCTTTGCTTGCTCATGTTGCCACTAAATTACTTGACTTTTGAGCTTTTTTGCCACAGTAGAACTCTGCTACCAGGAAGGGGAGCTTTATCCAAATCACTGGGGTTTTCTCAGCTGCTGAAGGTATTAATTGGGTACCCTCTCTGAAGCTTCCACATACTCTCTGGCAAACTGCTTATGCACCCCAGGACCTCTAGATAGTGATCCAGATACACACAGGTTAAAGCAAGAGTGATTACCCCTCAGACTGGTCACTTGGTTCCTCCTATAATCTTCAGACCAGGAGCTGAAGCTGCCACATGACAGTGGATGCACACCCGTGGAGCCTCAGCTGCTTCTAATCCCAGGGGCAAAGGCCGAATCACACTCCCAAATTCCCTGTTCCCACAAAGTCTACACTGACCTCTCAATTTGTCTTTGGCTTCTATGGGTTGATGATTCTGGAAACTGCCATAGCTGCTGGTGATCTGAAGTCCTTCCAGCTGGTGGCTGGTCAGGCTGCCCTGAGGCTAAAACCTCCAGCTTGCAGAGGGCTGTGCTGTCCCCTTCCTGCTGGCCTGCTGGGCTGTCTTCAGTGGGAGGTTATCTCCTCTCTGTCATTTTGTGGGTTCTTTAGCTCCAAAGTTTGTATAGAGTCATTTTTTTACATGAATTGGATGAGGTGGGAGCAAGAACCCTGCAGAAGTCCTATTTCTACTCTGCCATCTACACTCCCCCCCCCCCTTATAATTTTAGTCAACTTAATAGGTGGGAGATAATATCTCAAAATTGTTTTAATTTATAATTATCTAGTCAGCAATTATTTAGAGCATTTTTTCATATATAGTTTTTCATCAAAAAAAACTGCCTGTTCATATTCTTTGAGCATTTATCAATTAGAGAATGACTCATATTCTTATAAATTTGACAAAGAAACACAAAGTTACCATAATAATTCACTACTGTATATTGTATGTCTACTTTGTTCCTCTGATCTCCTTTCTATTTTTTAGCCAGTACCAGATAGTTTTGAAAATTACTGCCTTATAATATCACTTAAAGTCTGGTATAGTCCAACTTCCTTCTTTTATATCTTTTTCATTATATCCTTTGATATTCTTGACTTTTTGCTCCTACAAATAAATTTTATTATTTTTTCTAGTTCAACAAAATAATTTTTAGTAATTTAATTGGAATGGCATTGAATAAGTAGATTAGTTTGTATAGAATTGTCATGTTTTTTATTATATTGGCTCTGCCCACCCCTGAACACTTAATATTTCTCCAATTATTTATAGCTGCTTTTATTTGTATAAAAATATTTTATAATTATGTCCATATAGTTCCTGAGTTTGTCTTGGCAGGTATGCTTCCAGGTATTTTATACAATCTTAGGTTATCTTAAATGGGATATCTCTTACTATCTCTTCTTGCAGGGTTTTGTTGGTAAAATGCAGAAATTCTGATGATTATGTGGAGTTATTTTATATCCTGCTACTTTGCTAAAATTGTTTCAACTAATTTTTAGTTGAATTTCTAGGATTTTTCAAGCATATCAACATATCATCTGAAAAAATTATCTCATTGTCTATTCTGATTCCTTCAAGTTCTTTATCTTCTCTTATTTCTATTGTTGAAATTTCTAACACAATATCGAATAATATTGGTGATAATGGGCATCCTTGTTTCATTCCTGCTCTTATTGGGAAAACTTCTCGCTTATCCCCATTACAAATAATGTTTGCTAAAGGTTTTACATAGATGTTGGCCTCCTTCAGTATGCAGTTCAGATCCTAACTTTCCTAGCTTTTCTCAATGCCAGCGCTTTCCCTCTGAAATCACCTCTCATTTGCACTGCATGTATCTTCTATGTACAATTACTTTCCAGTGCTCTTCCCCATGAGAATGTGAGCTTTTGGAAGACAAAGACAGAGGATTTTTTTTGGTTTTTCTTTGTATCCTTAGTGCTTAGTACAATGCCTGGCAAATTATTAAGTGTTTAAAAGCAGAGTAAAAAAAAAAAAAACCGGCCGGGTTTGGGGGGAAAATATTACCCTGAGGTGACATTCATACACAGATAGAAATCAGGGTGAACTATTAAATTCCACTAAGGGAATAATGGAATCACAGAGTGTTGGGAGCAGGAGTCTTAGCAGTTTACATGGGTGTAATGCCCTCTCTCTACTTCTCATGTAAGAATCCTCTTTGCACTCTGCCATATGATTGGCAGATGTGCATTGATGGTCCTGATTCTTGGCTTCAGGATATATCTCATAGATTGCAGAGTGGGAGACAAGAAATCTCTACCAATGGCTCTGTCTGCAGAAAGCCACTGAATCCAATGTCTTGAGCACAGAATCTTGAGACCACAGCAGTGTTGAGCTAAAAGGTTCTCTAGAGCTCATCTATTCCAACTTCTTCATTTTCCCAAAGAAGAAATAGAAACTGAGAGAGTGGAAGTAATTTGCCCAAGATCACATAGCTAGTAAGTAGCATGGTTGGAATTTGAATCTACATCTTCTAGTTCTGGATTTGGGGTGTGTGTGTGTGTGTGTGTGCACGCGTGCATTTGTATGTGAATGCTTATCATGTGTTTTTAAAGGCAAGACAGTTTTCTCCCCTGTGGATGGATTCCACTCCATGCTGAAATGTTCTGATCTTGCCTTTCTAGACTCTGATTTAAGCCCAAGGGACAAGCCTGGCTAGAATTCTTGCACTTGAGCACTTAGTACAAGTACTGTGTTTAGTAGTCACTAATTCTCTTTACAACAAGCTTCTCTGGTGGAGTTTGAATAGTATTTGCATGGGCATTGCCAGACAGGTCCATTACAAGCCATTAATGATAGTAATCTCTTGACAGGCCTCTCTAAACTTTCTTGATTAGAGATCCCCTTAGTAAAAAAAAAAAATTAGAGCATACATCCCTAATATTTGTATGTTTACTTATAAAGTTTATACATAATAATTATGTGCTTCATAATCCATGCAAAAATAGAAATTTAAAAAAGGATGAGATCAGGATAAAATAATATTTAGTCTTCAAGTCAATAGGGAGCCCCTAGACTTTATTGAGTTAGGGAAGGCAGTATGGTCAGATCTGTGATTTAGGCATTCACTGGAAATTATGTGAAAGGTGGTTTGGAAAAGAGGGAGACTTGAGAAGTTAAGTGACCTTTTTTGTCCAGAGTCACTTAAGTAGTCAGTAGCAGAAATGGCCCTCTAACTTCAGATCCAGCATGTTTTCTACACCATAATGTCCAGGCCTCCATGCCCTACATATATGAGGTCAACTACAGGATGGACCCTTCTAATGACTGTAAAAATTGCATATTAAGATGAAACTGTCCATACCCTTTAACTCAGAGAGCCCACTGCTAGGCATAGACACCAAGGAGCCAAAGCACCAAAAATTCCCCCTATATATTATATCATGGTAGTATGTTTTATAGTAGTAGAAAACTGGAAATGAAGTAGAAGTTCATTGATTAAGAAATAACAGAACTAAGATAGTATAATGAGATATTGCTGTGCCATAAAAAGTGATCAATACGAAGAATTCAGAGAAGCAAAGGAAGACATATGAATTGATGCAGACTGAAGTAAGCAGAACCAGGAAAACATTGTAAGTAATGACTACTATAATATTAGTGGAAAGAAAAATAGCAACAACAAAAATGGACTGGATTAGTAACTTTGGAGGTATAATTCCAAATTATTTTCCAGAATGATTGAGTCAATTCAAAGTTCCATTGACCCAATAATACTGCTGCTGGCCTGTACCAGAAAGAAATCAAAGAAAGAGGAAAACTTCCTATATGTGCAAAAATATTTATAGCAGGTTATTTTTTTTATGGCATTAAGGAACTGAAAACCAAAGTAGTGCTTATCAATTTTGGAATGGCTGAGCAAATTATGGTATATGAGTACAATAGAATATTATTGCGCTATAAATTATGGTATATGAGTATAATAGAATATTATTGTGCTAGACTTGACCTTTCATTATTGTCTAGGTGACCTCAGACAAATAATTTAACTTCAGTGAAACTCTATTTCCCTATCTGTAAAATGGAGATAATGAGAGAAGCTTCCTAAAACAGTGGAAGAGTGCTGGAGATCAAGTGCTTTCAGTCTAATAGACCAGAGGTGGGTTGGATCTGTTTTGTTGATTTTAAGAAAAAAATGATTTCAGGGAGACCAGGGAAGACTTATTTGAAATGATTCAGAACAAAGGGAACAGAACCAGGAAAACAATTTGTGTTATAACATCAATATTGTAAAAATGAATAATTCTGAAAGTCTTAAGAATACCGATCAAGTAAATGATCAACCCATATTCTAGAGGACTGATACAGAAGAACGATGCTCATCTTGGGACAGAGAGAAGATGAACATGTAGCTTTGAACCTTGCCAATGTGGAAATTTTTTTGCTTGACCAAGCTTATATGATAGAGAATTTCTTTCTCCCTCCCTCTTCCTTCCTTCCTTCCTTCCTTCCTTCCTTCCTTCCTTCCTTCCTTCCTTCCTTCCTTCCTTCCTTCCTTCCTTCCTTCCTTCCTTCCTTCTTTTCTTCCTATGTGTGAGAGCATGGAAAGAAAAAAATTGATTATTAAAAAAGTATTCTAAGGAAAACTAAACATTCCATAATTATAATAATCATTCTTATCCTTCCTTCCGCTCAAATGGAGAAAAAAAGTGCATCTTCCTCCTTTTTCTGCAGAAGTGTGGAGAAACTTTGGATATGGAACATTGTGCACATTGCCAGATTTGGTTGATACATTGGTTCATTTTATTAAGTTGCTTTTCTCCCCTTTTTGTTGTTTAGGAGGCATACTTTCAGAAATGAGGGTGATAAAAAAACCAAAAGATAATAATAGAAGTATAGCATTAAAAAAGACTTGCACAGCAGGCCAAAAAGATGTGAACCAGTTATAATTACAGTAAGAAAAGAAAAAGCAGAATCCAAGAACTTGAGAAGTCTGGTATAATAACACTGGCTTGGAATCAGGACACTATCAGCTGAGTTGGCTCAATATATATCAATAGTGTTATATAGCAGCCAGAAACACTAATGCAATCTTGGTCTGCATTAAATAGAAAACCATAGTTTCTAGAAATAAGGAGGTGATAGTTTTAATACAATTTGCTCTAGTCAGAGAATTTTGTTCAGTTCTGGGATCCTCAGTTTAGGAGGGACTGAAAAACTAGAGATTAAGAGGAGGGCAACCAGGACAGTGAAGGGCTTTAAACTCATGCCATGTGAAGATTGGTTAAATGAATCTGGCATGGCTTGGCTGGAGAAGAGAAGATTCAGATGGGAGATTCTAGCTGTCTTAAATATTTTAAAGGTTGTCATGTGGAAGAGAGATCAGATTCATTATGCTTGGTCCCTGATAGTAGAACCAGAGGTAATGGGTGGAGGGTGCAAAGAGGAAACTTGACGCTTGATATCAGAAAAACAACATCCTAACAATCAGAGATACTGACATGCAGAATGCTCTTTCTTACGAGAGGTGGGTTTCCCCTCCTCACAGGTCTGCAGACAGAGATCGGACGACCATCTCTTGTGTGTGTGTGTGTTGTAGTGGGATTCTCTCGGGGGTGTCAATTGAATGAGAGAGCTGTGAAGAGTCCTTCAAATTCTGAAAATCCACGATTCTGGGATTCTGACCTGGGTTCTAGATTTGACCGTCTGGGTGAACTTGGACAAATAATTTTTGCTTAACTTCATTTAAATATAAATTAATTATAATTTAACTTCAGTGAAACTCTATTTCCCCATCTGTAAAATGGAGATAATAAGAGAAGGTCCATAATAAAGTGGAACAAGTGCTTTCAGTCTCATTGGCCAGAGGTGGGTTGGATCTGTTTTGTCGATTTTAAGAGAGGAAATAAATGGGAGGGAAATGGTAAAAACCATTACATCACCTAGCGACCTTATCTTATCACACTTACCGTGAAGAGCAAGGAAGACAATATATGGGAAAGTACTTTTCCATATGCCACACAAAAAATATAAATTATGGACAGATTGGCATGTAATATACAGAAGCAAATTAGCACAATGCCTAGTGTTTTACAAACCTAAAGATTCCAGCTTTTGAGAGAGTAAGAACTCAATATTCAACAATTTTTGTTCAGAAAATGGGAAAGCAGTCTCGAAGAAAATAGGTATAGGCATCTATAGACATCTCACTCCGTATACCAAAATAAGCTGCTTATCTTCAAATGGAGACACAAAAGGTGACATTAGGTAAAAACCAAAGGATATTTTTGTAATTGGAATGTGCCCAAATAAGAGTATACAAACCTGAAGAAGATGGTGAGGATAAGAGATAAGCATCTAACCAGCTTTGGATTGGTTGAACATTCTCACACACACACACACACACACACACACACACACACACACACACACACACACAAGGATTCCTGTGTAGAAATGCATAAAATTCAATAAGGAAATAGATGGGGAAAGGAAAGAAGAGAGGGAAGTTTTAGAGGGAGGTTGGATCTAGAGAAGAAATAGTCTTTAGGAAAAAATAAACTTCAAGCATATTTATTTGTTATGAGTGAGTACTTCTTTGGGTTGGGGGACAGAGAATTGCCAAGTGGTGATTGTGATGCAAAAAAAAAGAAGAAGAAAAGAGAAAAAGAACATCAATGAATCATTTAAAAATATAGAGAACAGCAAAGAGAACGTATTTTTAAACATAATATGCATTTATCTTTTTCTATTTTTAGTATATTGATATGTTAATGCTATTAAGGTTACAATAAAAAAATTGTTTTAAGAAAGAATGATGAAGTTGGTATCAGAGGATCCACATTTGAATCCTTGCTTTACTACTAAGCTGTGAGACTTCAGATAAGTGAGTTAAACTTTCTCAGCATTAGTTTCCTTTTGTGTAAAACAAAACAAAACAAAAAAAACTGGACTAAATGATCTCTGTGATTCCTTCCAGTTTGAATCCCCTGTTCCTATAATTAATAATAATATGAGAGGGGTGGCCAGGTGGCTCAGCGAGTAAGAGCACCAGCTCCAGTGTCAGGATGACCTGGGGATCAAATCCGGGCTCAGATACTTGGCACCACACCCAGAAATAACTGGCTGTGTAACCTTGAGCAAGTTACTTAACCCCGATTGCTTAAATAATAATAATATGAGATACCATGTATGTAGCACTTTGAATTCACCAAGCAAAATTTGCAAAGCAAAAAAAATAGAGAGAGATATGTTGTTTTATTGGATCCTCATAACAATTCTTTGAAGTCAGTAATATTATGATCCCCAAACTAAGACAAAAAACTTAAATGATTTGCCCGGGGTTGCATAGCTAGCAAGTGTCTGAAACAGGACTCAAACTCACATCTTCCTTCTTTTAAGTCCAGCACTTTATTATCCATTACATCACCTAGCTACCTTATCTTATCATACTTATTGTGAGGAACAGGAAGACAATATATGGGAAAGTACTTTGCCATATGTCAAACAAAAATGTATATTATGGAACAGATTGGCATGTAATATACAGAAGCAAATTAGCACAATGCCTAGTGTTTTATAAACCTAAAGATTCCAGCTTTTGAGAGGGTAAGAATTCAATATTCAACGATTTTTGTTGAGAAAATGGGAAAGTAGTCTGGCAGAAAATAGGTAGAGGCCAGCATCTCACTCCATATACCAAAAGAAGCTGCTTATCTCAAAACGGAGACACAAAAGGTGACATCATAAACAAATTAGAGAACAAGAAAAAAATTACCTGTCTAATCTATGGCTAGGAGAAGAGTTCATGATTAAACAAGAGATAGAAAGAATCAGATGAGGTCAAATGGACAATTTGATTACATAAAATTAAAAAGTTTTTTTCACAAGTAAAATCAATTCAGCTAAAAGTAGAAGAAAAGCAACTGAAGAGGAAAAACATCTTTGCAGCAAGTTTCTCTGATAAAGGTCTCATTTCTGAGATATGTAGGTGTTGATTTAAATTTATAAGAAGAAGAGCCATTTTCTAATTGATAAATGATCAAGGGATATGAGCAGTTACTTTTCAGAGGAAGAAATGCAAGACATGCATAGCCACATGATAAAATGATCTAAATCACTAGTAGAGAAATACAAATTAAAACAATTCTCAAGTTCCCCTTCAGTAGGTAAAGTTGACAAAAAAAAGGAGACTGACAAATGCTGGAAGATCTGTGGGAAAGCAGGTATATAAAGGTGCTGTTGGTAGAATTGTGATCTCATTCTGTAAGACAAATAGGTACTGTGTCCCCAAAGTTATAAAACTGTATATCCCTTTAGCCTATTGATAATAATATAAGTTCTATACTTTGAAGAGATAAAAAAAGGTAAAGTATCCCTATGAACAGGGCAGCTAGGTAGCACAGTGGACAGAATGTCGGGCCTGCAATCAGGAAGACTCATCTACCTGAGTTCAAATCTGACCTCAGATTACCTGCTAGCTGTGTAACCATAGGCAAATCTGCTTGTCTTAGTTTCCTGGAAAAGGAGTTGGAGAAGGAAATGGCAAACCACTCTACTGCCTTTGCCAAGAAAACCCTAAGTGCAGTTATGAAGGACCAGACATGACTGAAGTGACTGAACAGCAAGAATGAAAAAAATGTCTATAGCAGCTCTTTTTGTGATGGCAAGGAAGCAGAAGTTGGTGGGGTGTTCATTACTGAGGAATGTCTAAACCAGTTATGGTCTATGAATGTCATGGAATACTATTGTGCTATAAGAAATTATGAAGAGGATGGTTTCAGAAAAACCTGGGAACACTCATACGAACAGATGCAGAGTGAAATGAGGAGAACCAGGAAAAGTTCATGCAATAGCAATATTATTTTGAAGACAAATAACTTTGAAAGACATTATAACTGATGAAGATAATGATCAACCATCCAGATGCCTGAAGATTCAAAATGCAAATTAAGACACATTTCTTTTTGAACTTGGCCAATGGGAGAATTTGTTTTCCTTGGTTATATATGTTTGTATTTATTTATTTTTAGTTTTCAGCATTTATTTCCACAAGACTTTGAGTTCCAAATTTTCTCCACATCTCTCCCCTACCTCCCATCCCAAGATAGCAAGCATATTGATTACTCCTTCCCCCAGTCTGCCCTCTCTTCTATGCCCCCTATTTCCCCCCTCCAGTTACATGTGTTTGTAATGAGGATTTTATATTGTTGTTTTTTTCTTTTTCATTGGGGAAGGGAGAGAAAGTAGATTTTTTGTCGATTAAAAAAAATAAAAAAACAAAAAGGCATCAGAAAGTTCAAAATTTATATGATAAACTATGAAGCAACACAAACCAGACTGGGATAAGAATAGATCAGCTAGTTACAACTCAGAGTGAATGAGAATTTTCTCTTTTTTTTTGAGCATCAAAATTGACTGGTTAGTTTCTTCCCTCCTCATTTTCACTTTTCAAGAACCATCACTGTTCAGCCAAATGTAGCATTTCTGTCACCACTGAAACCTGGAAGAATGTAAAATGATGCCAGGGAGCTTGTTGGATCATCTCAGATGGAGCAAAGATTGGTTAGGTTTTTCTGTCACTGTATACACACACACACACACACACACACACAGATACACACACACACACACACAGTACCGAGTTCTAAAAAGGGTTGTTTCCAAGGACATAGAGCAGAACTTACCTAAAGGATGAGAAATGTTCTTTAAACTTGGCCAAAGTATTAAATCCAAGAGATTCTAGGCTAAGTGTGTACCTGGAAACCAGTTTTCAAAACCCCCGTCAATGCAGTCAGAAACCTTAACAAAAACAAACCCAACAAAACCAAAAAAACCACTTTTAAACTTATAATTTATCTGTTGACATACAACTTTCCTAGAAGACAGCTCTTTCTTTTTCAAGTCCAAGGTCGGTCTGTTTGATTTACTGCAAATGCATACTTTGTATACACAGTGTAGCAAGGCTCCAAGATACTGGAAAATGCTTTTTATCCTCAGGAAGCTTACAATCAAGACTGGTGTCAGTACTCACATGCATGTATGAACATGAGGTTTAGTAAGCCACAGAGGGGTGTAAGAACCAGAGAACACCCACAGTACTTCTGTGGCCAGATTCCATCATCCAAATGCCATTCGGACCTGCCCACCTATTTGTAATTCATGAGTCTAGAAGATCAGAACAAAGTTCACAAGTTGTGTTGCCCACCTCTTCTTGTGTCCTCTTCGGGCAAAAATCTGGAATGATTTTTATCAAATAAGAAAATCTGGACAATTTCCCTTCCCATTGTCTTTTCTTGGACCTTTTATTGTTTTTCACGGCATCCTCTGAAGGTTCTGGAATGCCTTTCTTCTGTGGATGGCTTCTTATTTGTTTGTGAATGTCATTGTTTCTGAGGTGCTTCAGTCAAATAGTCTGACGTGATAGTCAACTTTTCTTCCAAGCTTAGTGGGCAGTGTAGGCCTGACGGCAAACTGCCAAGCAGTAGGCCTGCAATAATATAGTCATGCACCCTACACAAAAGTTTAAAATTATGCCTTGTTGTGTTTGAGAACGTTGCCTCTTTTCTACTCTCTGGAGAAGGCTTTGAGCCTGTGTTGTGACACATGCCACATGATTCATTGCAATATAAATGGCTATGTGTGCCAGGGAGAAGGGAATTTTCTGGTGTTAAATGTACGCACATTTGTTAAAAAAGCAGTATTTGAAAATGTCCTTTGTTGGTCCTCCCCCTCTATTTTGGGCACTAGGTGGTCCCTTACCTTCCCTCTCCTAGTCCCAACTCCAGCAATCATGCCACATGGCACTTGGGAAAAAAAATGGGTTCTGGCCAAACCATTTACATAATTCACAGTTGGTGTGAAGAATATGGGAGAGAAGAGAAGGGTTGGGATGATTGGAGTGCTTGGAGCCAGGTTGAATATTTAGCTGCTCAAAGAATTATCATCTGTTTGTACTTCTTGGGCTCCATGATAATGGAGATAATAATTACATTATTGGGTACATTATAATCAATGTATTCTTGTGAAATCAATTGAATTGATTCACCTAGTCTTTGTTAGTATAATCTATTACCTATGCATCAAATTATAATACATTTTTTGGGGGGCACATGGGGTTGTTTTGACATTGAATAAGAACTTATTAGTCAGCATTACTAAGAGCAGAGCCCTACCTACTTCTGATACAGGGCCGAAAAGTTCCAGATCCAAACCTCATGTATACTGGGATGCTCAACAGAATCTGATTTCTTCGTTCTCACTTCCTTGGCTTACATGGAAACCCGATGAAGCTTATACACTATTTTTTTTTTCTCTTTAAAAATAACAGTTTACTTGTAGAGCACTAATTTTAAAACTTGTGCAATGTTTTAAATGACATTTTTACCCTGGCATCCTCATTATACATGGGCTAATGCTTCTTACATAATACAACTCAGGGGCCTTTGAACATAACTATTTCCAGCTAGAAGATGAAAGCACACATTAAGTTCTGGGATTCATTACATAATAAGGTTAATGCGCAACTCCAGTCTTTAATTTGATCTAGTCTCTTAAAACTCAGGAAGATGGAGGACACATCTACACAGTACCAAAGTAATTATTGGGTTGACAAACTCAAGAGTATGTCAGTGGGGATGTTGTCACTGAATTGAATGGCTTAGCAAAACCTAGCCAGATCAGTCCCCAAACTGGTCAATTTACCCAGACAACTCAAAGGCTTCTAGATTTAGAGTTGAAAAGGACCGGAGAATTCAGCTAGTCTAATCTTTCATTTTACAGATGAGGAAACTGAGATTCAAAGAGATTTAATAACTTGTCTAAGGTCCAAGTAAGTAGTTTGACTGTTGTCCTCCTCTGGCCCAAATCAAAATGATTGAATAGAATGTATTGTTAACTTCTTTTTTTGGCATCACATAGATATAGCCACAACCAGATCTCGTTTTTGTTGAAAAACAAAATCAGCCAAGTTGGTCATTCAGTTAAGATAGTTGGTCTTGAAAACTCATGGAAATGCAAAACACACACACACACACACACACACACACCTCAATACACACAAGTATGATGGAGAGGCAGTATGATATAATAGAACTCAAGTTCTGAGTCAGGAAGACCTAGGCTTAAGTTTTTCCCCCCAGTAGTGTCAAACTCAAATAGAAATGGAGTCATTAAACCTTACATAAGGAGCCCTATGGGTGCATATTGACTTAGAAAACCATATTATATACATTCTATTGTATTTTTGTTGATCTCATTCAGTATTTTCCAATTACATTTTAATCTATTTTGGCTGCACTCAGAAGGGCTGCGTTGGCCCCCAAGTTGTGTGTTTGACACCAGGAATTTCCCCTAACACTAACTGACCGTGCGCATTACTTAACCTCTCAATGTCATTGCTGACTCTCTAAACTGCAGAGCAGATGCTGTCCTGCATTGGTAGAGGGAGTTTTCCTCGCTGGGGAATTCCTTAAATCAATGAAATCACAAGTCTGATTTATGTGGTGTGTGTGTGTGTGATAGTAATACAGACCCCAAGAGACCTGGTCCTTAGACTGAATTTTTCCCTTTTCACAAGTCTGTGTTGGTCTTGTGTAAATACAGTCTAGGTAGCAGCTGTTTGGGGAGAATGTCCCGATCTTTACTGTGGTTTTGTAGCCAGAAAAGGTTATGAAGAAGCAACTTAAGAGGAGCTCAAGGGATAGCATGGTGTGATGATATCACTCCCAAATAGCACTTTGTAAAGTGAGCTACAGACACAAGCATAGATTTGGTCTGGAGGTGCCTTGGAGAAGTGAAAGCAAGGAGTGACTGACTGGCTGGCTGAATGAAGGAATGAATAAATGAAGAATGACCAACTGTCTCTATTGACTGATGGAGTGGCCCACATGATGGCCAGTTGACATGGTGATCCAGCCTCCTTTAGCTGTCTACTATTAGAGATTGGAGACCAAGAGAGCCTTTTAAGCTAAGTGAACCTCCAAGAAGTTAATACAAGCAGAGCTCACATTTATTGCATGGTTCTACGTGCATCCATCATCTATGGATACTCAAGTAACCCTATGAGGTCAGCAGAGATTACAATGCTCAAATCTATCTGAAGGATATTGAATGACAGCGAGTCTTCTTGCTTGAAAGAGGAATGATAATTCTCCCAACTGCCCGTTTTATAAACTTAAAGCAGGATCTGAAAGCCCAGCTGTGTTTTTTCTGCCTTACATCATCACTAGTCATAAAAATTCTACAGTTGGGATTCTGCTGACAATTTGGTCAGTGATGCTTGAGGCTGAGTTAAATCTAATGGGAGTGATTTCAGAGCTTTATCTGCTGAGCTGATAAAAGCTCCAATTTCTGTTTGCCAGTAAGATAAGCAGATAGACCCTTGCCTCAGGCACCCAACATGTACACATTTTACCCTGGGAAAGAGAATTTTCAGTTAATCTCTTGATGATTTAAGGTTTTTTTGGGGGGGAAAAAAGTTTTATTGATGCTTGTTTTAAATACAGAAGCAATTTCCTATCCTCCCTCCTTCAAAGACCATTCCCTAGTAACAAAGAAAAACCAATTTGGCAAAACTACCAAAAAGAACCATTTCTGATAAGTTTGCACAACATTCTGCACCTGTCATCCCTACCTTTCTACCAAGCAGAGGGAAACATGTTTCAACATCTGTTTGTTGGGACAGAGATTGCTGACCATGAACTCTCTTACCCACTAATTTACTCGTTTTGAGAAAATACTCATTCTGAGCAGCTGTGGCCAGCTATGGAAGAAAATGGTCTGAAAGCAGGTCGATATCAACTTAAATTACAGCATGGGCACATCACCAAGTTTTAATTTTGGTAGAACCCAAACACCAGTTTTTGTTGAGACTTCAACAATTCTTGAAACCACAAAGGGCCCGGCTTCCCTTGGTGTATGTCTGAAATAAGTCAGGCAGGTGTTTCAAAAGTACTTAGGCTGCAGGGAAATAGACCCTGATGTAATCTGCCTAATTTGGCTCTTTGAATTACTTTCAAGAACACTTGCTGTTTGTAATGGAAACAGCTCTCGGACCACTTCAGACAGGACTTTGTAATGTGAGCTGGTAAAACTCTGCAGGTGCAGTGGGCAGCTTTTTCATTTTTCTTCTCACATTTGTTTACTTTAATGTGTGACTGAAAAAGTGACATAGAAGTGGTTTAACAAGTCATTTTTCATTTGAAAAATGTTTTCTTATTAAGAAAGTTAACATCTAGTACGCTGCAAAAGAGCTACCCACTACAGGAAACCACATGTTGCCCGAGAGAATATGTTTCCTGAGACTTCAACTCCCCAAAGACAGTTGTTCAGGATTCTGCATACCTGAGGCCCTTTGGCGTAGGCATCAATTAGAAAATGGGAAACAGTGTTTTCCTTGCTAATTCTTGGCTACCGAATCAGGGTTACTGAAAGCTTTCTGTTTTTACCAGTATTAGGCAGCTTGAAAAATGTAAAATTATGAATTAAACTTTGTTCAGCTTGGGAAGAAAAAAAAATGTTTCCAGGATGCTATACCTGTCTTGGGAATGACGTGGAGCCACGTCTCACCCTGTATTTGTGTTTATACAGCACCCATCACTAGAGCCGTGGGGAACTTTATGGAAGGTAGGGGAAGCAGGATATTGGAGTGTTCAAGACAGAGGACGGGAGGAAAAAAGGAGAAAAATAAAATGTCTAAGGCTGAAGGAAAAGAAGAAATCCTAGAAGAAGGATTTCCTCTTCTCCTTACTATGGAAATGGAGAGAATATTGAGCTGGACTCATTCCTTCTCTTTGAATCTTTCACACATTCAGCATGTATGCCCTCAGCATCCTTTGAAAGGTAATAATAGTAATAAGTTAGTACTTATGCAGTACTTTAAGCTTTACAAAGTGCTTTTCACATATTATCTCATTTGATCCTTATAGCAACCCTGGGAGGTAGGTGCTATGATTATCCCCATTTTACAGATGAGGAAACCGAGGTGGACAGGATTAAGTGGCTTGTCCAGGGTCACACAGCTAGTCAGCAGAGATAGGGTTGGAATTCAAGCCTTCCTAATTTCAAACCCAGCATGCTATTCACTGTGCCACCTGGCTGTCCGCTATGATGTTACTAATTTTCTATCCATAGGACATTTGAGTTATTTCTTTATTTTGGTCATAAAATGCTCCACCTGTAAAGGGATCTTAGAAATTATCTAGTTTACTCTTCTTGTTTTGTGGGTGAGAAAACCAGAGAGGTTCGTTGGCTGGCCCAAGGTCATAGAGCTAAGAGTAGAAACAATAATCAGACAGAAGGTATTATTTTCAAATATGGCCCTATATCTGAATCTGAATGCAGAAATGGAGACAAGCCATATATGAATGTGGTTACAAGCAAGCTGCTGTATATAACCAATGGTAGTTTGTATACTAAAAGCAGTTCATTTAAGTGGAAAGATCATTGAGCTTGAAGTCCCAGGATTTGCATTTGAATCCTGCTTCCTGACACTTATTTTCCCAGTGACTTTGGGAAACCCTCTGGGCCTCAGTTTCCTCATCTGTAAAATAAGGAAGTTGAGTTAGATGACTTCTAATATCCTTTCCATTTCAATGATTCTATGATCCTTCTTGTTGCTGTTCAATTGTTTCAGCTCTTTCCTACTCTTTGTGATCCCATTTGGGGTCTTCTTGGCAAAGACACTGGAGTGGTTTGTCATTTTCTTCTCCATCTCATTTTACAGATGAGGAAACTGAGGCCAACAGGGTTGTGACTTGCTCAGCGTCACATGGCTAGTAAGTGTCTGAGGCCAGATTTGAACTCATGTCTTCCTGACTCCAGGCCCTACATTCTATCCACTGTGCCACATAACTACCCCTCCTATGATCCCAAATAGCTTTAAAGATGTCATCAAGGTTATATACAGATTAAAAATGAGATTGATTGATCACTTGATCAATTAAAAGCAATGGCATAACTAAGAGACATACAGAGTATTGCTGTTTTACTCACAGGGTATAGGGGATAGACTGCTATGTTCGGAATCAAGAAGACCCGAGTTCAAATGATACCAAATAGCCAAGGAACCACGGGCAAATGACAACTCCTCAGTTTCCTTCTCTTTAAAATGGGGGTAATAACCTAGAGCTTTTGTGCAACTCTAATAAAATGATGTTTGTGAAGTATCTAGCAAACTTTAAAGCAATATATAAATGTCAATTTTGTTAATATCAACGAAATATTAAGTGACAAAGGGAAAGTCTCCTGTGTGTTCCGTAGATTCTCTTTGAAGGATTTGTGGAAAGACATTGGACAAGAATCACGCAAGATGAGACGCCATGGATGGCGTGAGATTGTGCTGATGGAGGTCGTGCCTGGGTGGATGAGACAATGTACCTGTCTGTTGGCACTTGCATATAGCCTAAGAATAGTAAGCTGGTTCTCTTGGGGTCTTGGTTTCTTAATCTATAAATGAAAGAGTTGAACCTAGTTGGTCTTGAAGGTCCTTTCTACCTCTGACAGTACATGATCTATGATCTATCATGAATTAAGAAGCAGTGAGCTAATGGAAAGATCCTTGGGCTGTTAGAAAAGAGAAACATGCTTGAAAGGAAGCCCCGTTAGGTCTGCCTTGCCTTCATTGACAGGAATGGGGGAAGAGGAGTGTAGCTCTAGATTGTAGATTAAAATCCTCCCTTCTCCTGGTGTCTTCCTCCCTCTCCTTTGCCTCAGGCACGGGATACACATCATTAGGGGTGACAGTCACAACAGCAGATCTTTAGGGGCCTGGGGGAAAAATGTCAATTTTGGCTCCATCCATCCCTACCCTCAATTATTCTTGTGTCACTGAGATTTGGGCCAAATTAAATTTAGTGCATTTCACAATTTTGTTTAGCAAATTAATGGATGAAAGGGACAAACCAAACACAGATTTTAATTTGACACCATCCCAAATAAAGGCTTGACATGAACCTTCCTGGCCTGCAGGAAGAATGCTTCCTGTGGTATTCCCATTGTCCATTTGGGCTGGAAAGGTTACCTGACTTCATTCAGGTTGGTTTTTATAAAGGTCCTTCCAAATTGATGGCCCTGGGACTATGAGGTTTAGGTTACAGAGAAGAAAGCCAGCCTCCAACAAGGCATACCCATAACACAATTCCAACATTTACTTCACCCAAATAGAATGTCCAGGTAGGCATAAGCCATAGAATATGGAGCTGGAGGGATCCTTAGAGAGTGATTTTTCTACCGTCTAGTCATCTGTACTAAGAGAAAGAAATACAAAGCAGGAACAGCAAGGGGCAGCTTTGGTGGCACAATGAATAGAGATAAAACAATGTTTTCATTTTACAGATGAGGAAACTGAGGTACAGAGAAGCACAGCCTCAAATAGCACAGTTGACTTTCCAACACAGGGGTTTGGATTCCGAGTTCCATATTCTTTCTAGGTAACCGTGCTGCTGGTGGTTAAATAGCGTTGTATTTAGACTATGAAGTCTTTGTTAACTCATGATGTTTTCATCAGCTCAGACCCCTTCTAACAACAACCAGTGGTGAAATGACAAACGTAGCAGGACCCCCAGTGACAAGGGTCCTCTTTTAAGCTTATATTCATACGAAGAACTTACTTTATATAACACTTGAAAGTTTACAGAATGATTTACTTAAACTATAGTCAGGCCCTCATTGGGGCAAATAAAGAATCCCCAAAGCGGTCTCATTATTTGAGTTTGTACTGCATATTTGCATTGGGCTGATACCAAAGCCCATGTTCTATACAAATAAAACTTTAAATGTGAACACGTTTGACCACTTCAGTGAATTCTAATCAAGATGCACTAATCAAGACCAAGCTGTATGTCATATGGTGGTCACAGCAGGAATACCTGCAAGGTAGGTGTTATTATCCCCATTTCGCAGATGAGGAAACTGGAGCTCTGGGAAATTAAATGACTCAATCAGGCCATGTAGCTAGTAAGCGTGTGAGGTAGGGTTCAAGCTCTTCATTCTGAGTACTGACTCTCCTATTAAAATGATCACTGATTTATAATCTGATTTCTTTCTAAACCTAACCATCTTCAATTCCATTCTATCCCTAAACTAAGGGGCCCAAGATGATACAAGCCATTCTGACTTCTTGGTCATTTATATACAAATAAATGGTTCAATTCAATAATAGAAATCATTTATTGAACTATTCAGTGTTAGGTTTGTTGCTGAAGAGATAAATAAAAGAGATAAATAACGTTGCCATCCTGCTTTCAAGGACTTATGTTATCTAGTAGGGAAGACCTACAAATAAGTCATCGTTTTATTACTTAGTACATGGCACTAGGGGTTACTGGGTGTCTATTGGGAAGTAAATGCATTGTCAAAATAGAATGAACCAATATGCTAAAAATATAACATTTTACAAATTAAGAAAATATGTGGGGGGAGCTTTCTTAAAATAAAGTGATCTAAAAATCGTTTTGCTATTTAGAAAAGTTTACACATACCTTTTTTCACTTAATCCTTTTGCAAAGATGGTGTTCATGGAAACTTCCCTGACCTTCTGTGTACTTCCAATGGAGTGCCTGAACCAGGGCATTTTCTATTGTTCTGTTTGCTGGGTCCCATGCAAACGGAAGGTCCTGGCTGGCCCTTTAGTCCCCATCACTTCAGTTGTTTTGACAATGATTATTGGCAGAGCTGAAAAAGAGCTTCTCAGCAGGCTTTAAAAGGAGAAAGAACCCCTGCTTTAGTTCTTTCTTTCCTTCTCCCAAGCTCGTCATGACTCTCTGAGCTCTTCCTTAGTCTTCTAGTGGAGGGAGAGAGGGAATTTTCCTCACTCTCCCAAACATTGTTCTCAATAGCTGCTATATTGTTCATTAGTTTCAGTCATGTCCAACTCTTGGTGACCCCATATGGGGTTTCCTTGGCAGAGATACTGGAGTGGTTTACCATTTCCCTCTATAGTCCATTTTACAGGTGAGGAAATTGAAGCCAAAAGAGCTAAGTGACTTGCCCAGGGCCACATAGTTAGTAAGTATCTGCGGCCAGATTTGAACTCAGGAAGATAAGTTTTCCTGACTCCAGCTTCAGTGCTCTATCCATTACACCACCTAGCAGCTATGCAAGCTACATTAACATGATAGTGAGAACATGGACTGGTCTAGGTGATCCCAGAGATAGTTCTCAAATCTGTAGCTTCCATTAAAAAAAATGTTTTTTGAAGGGAGAGGTGATGCATTTGAGGTTATATGACTTGCCCAAGGTCACACAGCTAGTAAGTATCAAGTGTCTGAGGCCACATTTGAACTCAGGTCCTCCTGATTCCAGGGCCAGTGCTCTATTCATTGTGCCACCAAAGCTTCCCCTTGCTGTTCCTGCTTTGTATTTCTTTCTCTTAGTACAGATGACTAGACAGTAATTCTAAAATAGATGTTTTTGGCTTTGAGGATACTTTGTGAACTCAAGCGGTCCAAAGTCATTGAGCAGTCCAGAGACTAGTTTCCTAGCAGGAAATATTTCTTTGGAGTTTTACTCTGGGGTGAAGAGGGGGAGAACTAGATGAATCAGAGATTACAAGGGAAAAAAAAGCATTACCTGTTCTCTTTTGGAGTCAGTCTCTCCCAAGACTGAACTTAGGTCTCCTTGAGTTAGGAATTGGGGCTCCCTGTGGTGGAGGGAAAGCTCTGGACTGTGGATGACACAAAACAGTCCTATGAAGTAGGTAGGGCAGGCACCCCATTTTGCAGTTAAGGAAACTGTGACTCATGGAGTGAAGTATCTTTTAGGTGGCAGAGAACAGTGTTCTCTCCATAACACCAGGCTGATTAATATATAGGCAATTAATTAGAAAGAGTGACATGAAAAGAGATGAATGTTTAAAGGATATACAATAATAATAATAATACTCATATTTGTATATCACTTAATGAAAGCTATAATCAATAGATTACGGAATGGTTGCTATGTACTTAGTCTCCTGAGCTCCCCATTGTAGAGAGCACAGAAATATAATAAAAAATGACTAATTTTTTTCTAGGATGAGTTAAGGAGGGTTTGGACCTTGAATTTTACTTGTATAAAAAAACTGCCTATTTAGAAACTCCCTGCACCAATGCAGATCAATAGCTGCTTGTTGGCTTGACTTGCTCTGCATTTTACAATCTTAGAGAATTGCCTGAGGACACTGAAAGGATAAGGTACTTGTCCAAGATCAAAGCAGCTCCCAGCATCAAAACTTTCCTCCAATCAGATCAGCTCCCTCTGCATGTATGTATACACAGCATATGTAAGAGGCTAGATTTGAATCCACTGTCTCTCTGTCTACTCTGGCTACCTTTATTTTATAAATGAGTAAATTGAGCCTCAGAGAAATTGTAAATTGTCAAGGGTTACACAGCAAACAAATGATAGAACCAATCTTTGAATAGGATTATTCTGATGCGTGGTCTAGCAATCTTTCTACTGTACTAAGCCACACCACACTATACCACACCGTACCAAACTACATGACATTGACTCTAGGCATGATACTACCCCCTCTCATAAGAAGATAATAACTTAGTTGACCAATTAAGAATTAGATAACAATAAGGAACAATACAAAATAGCACATATATGCAGATATATGTATATAACATTGGTAAATTATCTATTACTACTAAATAAATGAAATTAATCACTTGTATTTAAGCAAATTGGAAGCCACTAAATGTTGAATGTGAATTTGGAGTTGATATTAGAGAGGAAAGGATAATTTTTTTTTTGCTTGCTCCATGGTCTCATACATGAAAAGATTTTGGATATAGAAAGAACCTTAGAGACCATCTAGTCCAACTCCCTACTTTTATAGATAAGGAAAATGGGGCCTAGAGACTTCCCCAGGATCATATAGAAAGAGTGCTAGAGTTAAGATTAGAATTAGGTCTTCTGACTCCAAGTCTAGGGTGAATCTTCACTATCCCACACTTTGTCTGGATATAGAGATACCAGATTATACCCGGGGATAAGGTTATTTGATTGGGTCCTGCAACCATTCATGCTTTCCAGAATCTCAGTCAGTTCTAATTTTGGAATGGTTAGAGCATAGAAGACAGAGCTGAGAAGCTGACCAGGAGATAAGCATAACTAATGACAGCTGATTCAAGAGAACCAGCCTATAATTGATTTGAGTAGTTGATCTGACTGGAAGGGAGCAGTTCCATTTAATCTTGTGATCTGCAAAACTATTCAGGTCCACTTTCTATAGATTTTGAGGGTTTCTTTCCTCTAGAGTCAGAGAAAACTGTAAAGGGTAACTGAAGCAAACATCTGAGGGATTTCCTCCCTCTCAAGTTGTAGATGGCACTAGAGGCCAAGTCAGCCTTTTCCCATCCAGCTCACTAGCACAGGACATAGGATATAGGATGCTGATTCCCTGGTCAGCTACCAGCATCAAAGTTTTCCTCCAATCAGATCAGCTCCCTGCAAAAACTGCACAGCTTGCCTGTCTCTAGTCAGCTGGTCTCAGCTGCCAATTCAGCATCTATCAGCTCTGCTGATGTGTTTGACCTTCCTCAAACTTTTCTTCTGGCTTATCTATTAGCTTTTCTGTTTTGTCTTCTATAAGCATCATCTCTTACTAGCTTCTGTCATCAACTTCTCAAGTGGCTTCTCAAGCTGAGGCTTCTCTTCACTCTGCTGCCCCAAATCAAGGCCTCTTCATGTGTAGTGACCTGCCTCTGTCTTAGGTTGAGAGACCCCTAAATCCACATTTCTGCCATATAGAATACAAATCATGAATACATTTTTTTCCACAGTCCTAAAACCTATGATTCAGAGTTTTTGAGCAATAAACTCCAAAGTTCTGAACAACAGCAATAGTTGACATTTATACAGCACTTTAAGTTTTGAAAAGCACTTATATCTCATTTGACTCTCACAACAATCCATGGAAGTAGATGGTATTATTGTTCCCATTTCATAGATGAAGAAACTAAGGTTAAGTGATTTTCCCATGGTCGCACAGCTAAGTGTATGAGGCTAGATTTGAACCCATGTCTTTCTGACTCCAACACTCTGCTCCTGACATCTGGCTGCCATCTAGTCACAATCAAATTAGCTTCTCAGAAATAATGCCCCATAGCTATCTCTAACACCAGGTAGTACTTTTGCTTTTAAGCTGCTTAAACTCAGGTACTTCTATATGAGGGCCTATATTTTTTCTGATCTTCAAAACAATATTTGTCTTTAAGCCGCATTTTTTCTATATTTGTCCCGCAAATATCCTTTTTCTGCCCCTTTTAGCAAATAAATATCCATATATTAAAGGATCAGTATCTTATATGGGGAGAAATTAGTCTAGTCCGAATGGTGTACATCGCTCTTCTCCCATATGACCTGATAACTTCTTATTACTTAAATTTCTTAACATACTTTTATATAATCAACTTTACTACAAACCCCTACACTGTGGTATAGGAGTAAACCTAGGTTGTATTAGTGGGTCGCAGACTCTACCAGAGTCTACCAAGCTGGAAAGGCTTTGAGTATAGACCAATGATAGCCCGTGTTTGAATAAGTCCGGGGGGAGCACCTTAGTTAAATGTGGAAAGGTCATTGTGGATTGGCATATCGTTTTGACCGTAGCAAATCAAGGAGGAGAGGAATTGTAATCTGTGTGGCCAGAGGCTCCACCCATGTGATAGAATCACTGATCTTTTGAAGTTTTGACGAGATATACCTTTTTTATTTTTTTATTTTTTAAAGCAATCGGGGTTAAGTAACTTGCTCAAGGTTACATGGCCAGTTATTTCTGGGTGTGGTGCTAAGTGTCTGAGCCTGGATTTGATCCCCAGGTCGTCCCGACACTGGAGGCGGTGCTCTTACTCACTGTGCTACCTGGCCGCCCTGATATACCTTTTTTCTTAAACTAAATTATAAGCTACTTGAAGGCATAAGATAGGTTTTATTCTTCTCTATAGTCTCCAACTTGCTAAACCTAGTGGCTTACATGCCACCTACTCAAATAAATATTAGTTCATTTGATAAATAATGTAATTAGCATGCTAATTGTTTGGAGTTTTGGAGTTGAATGGGTATTTTCTAAAGTGTTTGAAAAGTCTCTGAGCAGAATTCCATGGTACCATGACCTTAACATTTATTCCTCTTCTGTTTTCCCTGTAGGACAGACTGAACCTGATATGCTGGGGATCCTGGGAATCGGGCCACCGGGTACACCTTGGACTGACAAGGTACCAGCCAGTGACTGATGGCAGCTGCTAGATTTTCCAACTGGACTGTTCTTACTGATGAATTTTAAAAGCTGATGTTGATACTGAAAGCTCTATCCTCCCAGAGCTCCAACCTCCTTTGTTCTCTCTTTCCAAGGTGCCCTCTGGAAGAATAATAGTGTAATAATAGCTAGCATTGATATAGCACCTCAAGGTCTATAGAGTGTTTGATCCTCACAACAATCCTGGGAAGTAGATGCTATTATTATCCCCGTTTTACAAATGGGGAAACTGAGGCAGAAAGATGCTAAATGACTTTCTCAGGGCTAAACAGTTAGTAGGAGTCTGAGGCTGGATTTGAACTCAGGTCTTCCTGACTCCAGGTCCTTGGCTTTATCCATTTTTTTTCAATTTTCTTCCATCAACGGTAATTTACCCAAACCATCAGTAGATTTTGACGTCATCTCCAAGATTAACAACTTTTTACCTTCCTCTCCTAGACCCACAAGGCCAGGAGGAGGAGCTTCCCCTTCCCCCCACCCTCCCTGAGGGCATAGGACCCCAGTGCTGTTTTCAGATCTTTCTTCTGCCAGCATAGCTCAGCAACCACTTTTCTGACTTTAAAATCACGCTATTCTGACCAAATCCTAGCTACTAATATCAATGGACCTTTAGATCCTTTATAGTTTCCTCAATAATTTTATCTCCTGCCTCACCATCTTCTTTACCCCTGCATATTTTAAACACTGTGGTGCCCCTGTCTATTGCCCCCAGCATGAGTGAATTTTTCCCAGGACTAAATTTTTAGTTATGGTTCATCTCAAGGAGGTATATTCTTTAATAGGCCATGATTAGATGGATATTGACTAGCACTGAAGATAGGTCTTTTTGAATGGCCCTGTTGTCCTTGGCCTTGGGGTGAATCTTCTCAGGATCAATGTTTTTCTTCAGGTAATTGCCTGGGGAGTGGGGTAGGGCTAGATGGTTCTTGGGCAGAATGGTAGTCTCAGTATTGCCTATGTCACTCACAATAAGCCCCATCAGTACTTAAGGTGGGTGGGAACCTCTCTAGCATTTTGTGTGAGTGTTGGAGATGGGGAAGTATTTTTGGAAAGGGCTGTGGGAAGAGGAATTGCCTTTGTTCTTATATTAGTTAGCTTTACTGTCCAAGGCATCCCTAGGAAGTATAGTATCTTCAGCATTTCTTCAGTCAAGAATTTATTGTTTGCTCTGTCAGGCACTGTGCTAGGTGTAAGGATGCAAAAAATAAAAATAAAACAGTCCCCCACCTTCACAAGAAGCTAGCAGCAGCTTTCTCCATGCCTGTAATTTCATTAATTTGGTCTCAATCTTCTGAAACCCCATCACCTCTGTCTCCAGTCTACTTCATCCTGACACAGAAGTGGGTATCTCTTAGTCCTCTCTCCCAGCCCCCCCTCCATCCTAGAACCCTGCCTAAAGCAACAACCTGAGTGACCCAGGTGCCAGATTTCCTTCTCCTAAGTAGTTTAGGCATTGCCTCTGTGCATGTGTGTGTGTTGGGGTTTTTTTTTTGGCCCCTGTGTTTTTACACTTTTAATTTGTAGCCCCTGGCCCTAATATCATAAATTCTGATATAGTGGGATCTCACTGAACACGTGAGATGAAGGGAGGAAAAAACAACCACCCAGCCAAAAACAAAACCAGAAAACAATCCCAGGATGGAGGAAAGGTTAGTGAGAGAGAGAGAGAGAGAGAGAGACAGAGAGAGAGACAGAGAG
>NW_027186372.1:8654594-8676898 GCF_028583685.1 Petaurus breviceps papuanus
GAGAGACAGAGAGAGACAGAGAGAGACAGAGAGAGAGACAGAGAGAGGGAGGGAGAGAGAGAGAGAGACTAAGAGAACAGCAATAAAATCCTCAAATATATTTGTTAAAAAGAAGAGAATAGAGAAAAACACCTATTAACATTAAAGACAGAGCATGAAATTAATGACATGTCTTAATTGACTGCGACGCTGAACTTATTTTTTAAATGCCTGAAACAAAGAAAAGAAGTTTTTTGACAATTAGGAAGCATGAGATCCTCCAAATCCAGATGACTGTTCTTTCCCCACCACAGGACTTAACCAGACAGAACGCAAGGCCTATCCCTCCCTCCAGGGCTTGTGTGTGACAGAACTGAAAACAGGTCCCTTCCCTTTTTTTCCCCTTCATCTCTGAGGATGTTTTCACTGGAAAAGAGAAAAAAACCCCAACAATCCCAAAATACTGTTCTAGTTACTGTAACATTAGAGATGGTCTTTTTAGCAAATAGAAATAAAGATTTCTACTATTGAAGGGAAATCTTCTCTGCAAACTAGTGCCATTATCTCCCAAAAGCCTCAGTGGAAGAGATTTCTCTAGGATTCATTCCTAGGATGATAGCTCACATTTCAATAGCATTGTAAGGCTTACAAAGTGCTCTACTAAAAACCAGCCTCCTAAAGTAATAATAACCAGAATTGATATAGCATTTTGTGATTTGCAAGTGCTTTACAAATATTATCTCATTTGATCCTTAGGACAACCCTGCAAAGTGGTGCTATTATTGCCCCCATTTTACAGATGAGACAACTGAGTCAGATGGAGGTTAAATGACTTACTCATGGGTTGCACAGCTAGTAAGCATGTGAAACTGGATTTGAATTAATATCTTTCAGACACCAGATTCAGTACTCTATCTACTGCACCAACCAGATTGTAAATCTATCCATCCATCTGTCCATCCATCCATCTATCCATCCATTCAGCTATCCATCTTTCTGTCCACCCAGATGAAGATACAAATACAATTAATGAAATAATCCATACTTTCAAAGAGTTTACATCCTAACAGTTACTGTGACCCCCGTTTTAAAGATGGGGGAACTAAGTCTCAGAGGAGTTAACCGACAAGTTCAAGGTTATGTGGCTGATAAATGTCAGAGCCCAGCTTCAAATGGAGTCTCCTGAATTCATGTATAGGGATTTTTTTTCTGACACACCATATCTGTAAGACCTTGCCATGGAACCTCAGCCTTAGAAATGTCTATTGCTAGGTACCAGAATTGTCCCACTTCCAAGCCCATCTCTTATATTTTGAAAAGCTGGTCATATCTGAGTATTCTTTACTGCCACTCCTTCTTGAGGCAATGTAGTGAGGGCACTGGCCTTCATATCAAGGCATCTGATTCTAGTCCTGGTTATGCTGCTAACTTTCTATGTGACTTTGAGATAATCATTTTATTTCTTTGGCCTCATCTATAAAATGAAGGGTTTGAATAAGCTGGTTCCTTTCATGCTGTAGGGAGAGAAATTCATCATTTCAAGTAATCAATATTGTGTCTGAAAGTCCCATCTGTTTGAAAGAGATAGTCGCACTCTTTCCCAGGAGAAGGGACCAGGAGGCATGTCCCTCAGCACCCACATACCTTTTCCAGTAGCACTGAGAAGTTCAGATCAGACTGAATAAGGGTCAAGAAATAAAATGAGCAGAATTCTTTCATTCTAGAACTGCATACAACGTCAGCAACAAACACTTTACCACCACAACCCCTCACCCCCATCCCCAGCAAGTACCAGGGCAGGGTAACTTCACAACTTGACCAGATAAATCCAGGGACACATGTAGCATGTGAGACTTTGTAGCTGGAGGCAGCAAGAGTGGAAAACTCCTCTGACCTTGGAGGCCATGGGGGTAAAAGCAGGAGGCAGCCAACATGGAGCTAACCAGAGCAGCATGATGTCTCAGTCCTCAGACAGGGCTAGCACAGGCAAAAGTGCTTTCCGGTCCCTCACGCTCCATGCTGAAAAAGAAATGAGACCCTCCGAAAATCCTGCATCCTGAAGCATTTAAGATCCAAGGGAGAGGTCAATCCAAGAACACAGTGGTACCAGAGTGAGATAAAGCAGGCTCATCCATACCATCCACAAACATACCGGGGCAGAGGTTGAGTCTGGTACAAAACCTCAATTTAGAAACTAAAGCCGGTGAAATAAGTAAATAAAAAAAAAAACCATCATCCAGCAATAAAAAAAATCATTGCAACTTAAGGCAGACACTGAAAGAAAAAAAAATTCCCACAAAGACTACATGAATACTTAGAAAAAATGAAATGAGAGATAAAAATAGAAATAAAATCTCAAAGAAAAAACTGAAATGAGAATAAGTAGCTTAGAAGAAACAATGGTAAATCGTACTCAAGAAATGGATGCTCTGAAAACTATAAGAGACCAAAAGGAAATCAATGACTATGAAACAGCAAGATATATTACAACAAAGTATAAAGAATTAAAAAAAAGAAAATGCAGGATATCTGACATTTAAAAAAAACTGACCTGGAAAAAAAATCAAGTAGAGATAATTTAGGAATCATTGGATTACCTGAAAACCATGATTAAAAAAAAAAGCCTGGGTACTATATTTCAAGAAATTGTAAACGAAAACTGCTTAGATCTATTAGAACCAGAGGGCAATGTAATGCTAGAAAAAATCCACTGATCACTTCTGAAAGAAATCCCAAAAGAAAAAGTCCCAGAAATGCTATAGCCAAAATCCAGAGTTCCCACTTTAGAGGAAAAAAACATAGAAATAAACAGAATGAAGCAGTTCAAATATCAAGGAACCATAGTCAAGGCAACATGTAGACCTGACAGCTTTTACTAAAAACTGGAGATCTTAGAATTACAAAAGACAAGAGATATTGCCTTACGATGCAGAATAATTTGCCCTGAAAAATTGAGTATAATCCTACAGGGGGGAGATGGGTTTTTAATGGAATGGAGGCCTTTGAAGCATTTCTGATAAAAAAAAAGACCAGAACTGAGTAGGGACTTTGAAATAAAAATCTAATCCTGAGCAATTTATTTATTTATTTCAAAGATTTATTTATTTAAGTATTTGTAATATTTATTTAAAGTTTGAATTTATTTACTTTTAGTTTACAACATTCATTTCCACAATCCCTTGAGTTCCAAATTTTCTTGCCCTCCTTTTCCTGCCATTCCTCCTTCTCCCCCCCCCCGCATAGCAGCATGTAATCTGATTTAAGTGTAATATTTAACATTTATTTTTATTGTAATGCTTATTAAACATTTATTTAAGAAGTTGGAAGGATCTATAGGTCATCCTATAGTGTTAACATGCTATACCCTATAAGGTGATGTATAGATATATTATAGATATATTCATATATGTATATATCTTCATCTGTATCTATATATTAAACTATAACTAGCTCTCTAATCCATCCATCTATCTCTTCTAGAGGTGGGGATAGGAGGAGAAAAAAAAGCTTTTACATAGCATCTGCTATATTCCAAGTACTGTGCTAAGTGCTTTTTACAAATATTATCTCCTTTGATCCCTAGCAAGAACCTTATGAGGTAGGTGCTATTATAGTCTCCACTTTACAGTTGAGGAAACTGAGGCACACTGAGGTTAAGTTACTTGTTCAGGAGCACACAGCTGGCAAAGTATCTAAGGCTGGATTTAAACTTGTCTTCCTGACTCCATGCCTAGCATTCTAGCCACTACCTATAATATATTTCTAACGATATTCTGCAAACAACTTGAACTCAACACATCCAGATGAGAATTCATTATCTTCTCTCTCCCAAATATCTATCCTTTCTCTTATATTCTTGTCAAAGTACCACCACCCTTCTAGTCATTGAAATTTGCAACGTCAGTCATGATCAACGCTTTCATCTCCCTCATTTTCCATGTCTAACCTTTGAATTCAATGATTCTGGTCTTTTCTGCTCTTTGAGATCAGGAAACTCTGTGTGTGTGTGTGTGTGTGTGTGTGTGTGTCTGCATCCCTGACACCCAATACAATGCCTGACATATATAACAAGTAGCCCATAAAGGCTGGTTGAATTGATTTCTCATTCCCTCCTGTTTAGCTTATGCTGAGATATCTATAAATAAAGAAATAATATCTATTCCTCTTTATAGAAAAGTCTATATTCAAAATTGGAAATGGCTTTTTCTATTCCAGTGTTCCATGGCTGGAGTCCTGCCCTAATTTGCATTTCCTATAAGTTAGAAGGCAATCGGGATTAATGAATCACCCATGGAGACAAGTGTTGTGCTTGGTTTTCAAATTACTTTATTTTTTGTTTTACTGCATAGCTCAAGTATCCAAGCTTCATCTTGTTCACAATGTCATATTGCATGACAGTCAGAAGTGTTTCCATCAGATGTCCCTCCTCATAGGCCATTCCAACCTTATTCCCAGAACACTTAAAAGTGACTTGTGAGGGTTATACACTTTTCTTCTGACCCCAGATCCTTTAAGTGATAATCTAGCCATTCTTCCAGGTCTTTCACCTCTTGTTCCAGGGCCCTTAATTCTTGCTCCAGTCTCTCCAGAAGGATGTCCAGGCTGTCTCTCAACCACAGTCCCATGGGCTTGACTGGTTCCTTTGGTTGGTCCTTGAATTGATTATCAAGGTTCTGAAAGAATGTTAAAGTGTTTCCCAATCTCATCAGTCTACAAATCTCTTTGAGCCTCCCCCCATCCCATCTAGTCATGGTACAATAATTGGTTGTTCAACTTCAAATCTAGTATACTTAAACACATATGACAACCTCGCATCTTCCTCCCCAATCTAAATTTAGCAAAAGAGAGAGAGGAAACTTGCATTGGCTGGGTAATGTTGTGCTCCAGACATTACTCAGAAGGACATTTTCTCTCTGCAATCTCATTTCAAGAACTTTCTTCACACAGAGAAGTGTGGGCCAGGGGGATAATGGTGGTCCACCAATCCCTATCCGGATTATATATTATTATATGATGTGCTTTGCATATTTAACCAATCTCTCAAAAAAAGGTGAGGGGGGAGGGGAAGGGCAACCTTGATACATGCTCTCTGTGGATTGTGCTTTTGGTTTGGTGGAAAGGATACTAATGCAACCCTGCATAAGGGGGTAAAGTTGTGGTGAGAGCTTTTGGGAAGAAAGATTTTCTCTATTCCTGCTTCGAGAGAGGGCACTCATGGTTCTAGACTCTCTTGGGGACTGACTCAAGACACGCAGAAAATAGAGACAGACTTTGGAAGGCAGTCATAGTCAAAGCTGGCTCCTTAACATGTCCCTGATTTTCTGTTTGCTTCCCTAGGGACTTTCCCTTTGAGTGAGATCAGGGGCCTTCTCTTGGTTAAGCCAAGATCTCATCGTGATCTTATGCAAAGATATGAAAAGAGTTCCTTCAATTTTGGTGTGTTTCTTATATATTCTAATCTGCATAATTTCTGATTTTTACTCACTATTTGTTTGAATAAACAGATTCACTCACTATTCCCTATTTGTGATGGTCTTTGGTTTAACTAGAAGTTGGTGAGAAGGGGCCAAACTGTCAGTGTAAGCTTGCTCTTTTTAAGGAAAGCTAATGACTTTTTTTTTTTTGCTTTTCAATCTAAAAATTGTGCCTCTGGACCAGAAATATTTTGGGGCAGAAAGAGATGGATATCGTTTTAGTCTTGCACCCTCATTCTTAGGGCAGCTAGGTAGCACAGTGGATAGAGTACTGGGCCTAGAGTCAGGAAGATCATCTTTGTGAGTTCAAATCCAGTCTCAGACACTTACTAGCTGTGTGCCCCGGGCAAGTTACTTAATGATGTTTGCCTCAGTTTCCTCATCTGTAAAATGAGGTGGAGAAGGAAATGGCAAACCACTCCAGTACGTTTGCTCAGAAAACCCCAAATAGGGTCACGAAGAGTTGGACACAACCAAAAAACAACGGAACAAATTGTAATACTGTATGAACACTTTACACCATTTTCATGGTATCAGATCCAAAGTATTACCTTCACCATTCACACAGTTCATGAACATTCATTGAGTGTTAACTACGTGCAAAATGCTGTTCTATTTATTTTTCCTTTTGGCTATTCATTTCCCATTCTCCAAGGAACCACTTTGCTGAGTACCTCCTCCCAGAATTGTGTAGGTCTGAGCAGCAAGCCACCCAACAAATCTGCATTCAGGCTGCTTATAAATTAGGGACGATATGCTTTATGAGGCTCAATGAGAAGATGATTATAAAAGCGTTTCCAGAATTCAGAGACTACACAAGTGCAAGCTGCTATTTCCTTTCTTCTTAAAAGGAAGAAGGGTCATATCTGCTACCCTATTCTTCCCCTTTGTCCTTATGACTCCAAGATGCCAAAGAGAGTCACATTTGCCTCTTTTCTTCTCCCCTGGCTGTTATTCATTCATCAACCCATATGTATTAAGTATTTATTATGTCTAAGATATAATACAAGATTTAAAACAAGTCTATAACCTACCCACCATTTTCATACTGAAAATTTAGCAATCAGCTTTTGTGACAGGTTCTAACTGCTCCAGAAGAAATCTCAGATTATTCAAGCACAATATATATTTTTCACTTGTTCATGTGTGTTTATCTTTTCTTTAAAATCAGTTTACAAATTCATGAAGGCAGGGAATATTTCTGTAATTCTTCAGGTCCCTATAGCACCTAGCACAGAGCCCTACATATAATAAATGCTCAATAAAGACTTCATTCCACTGGAGAGATGATACCAACAAACATGAAAGAGTGGGCAAGAGGAGCAGCTAGGTGGTGCAGTGAATAGAGCACTGGCCCTAGAGTCAGGAGGACCTGAGTTCAAATCTGACCTCAGATACTTGACACACTTACTAGCCGTGTGACTTTGGGCAAGTCACTTAACCCCAATTGCCCTCCAAAAAAAAAAAAGAGTGAGCAAGAAAAAGGTCTGAGAAAGGGTCAAATTATTGGTACAAAAATTTAGACAGTGTATGATAAAGTGCTGAATGTCTGATGATAATAAATAAGGGGGAAATGAGTTGGAAAAGATAGAGATCACTTCATATTAAGGTTCTTAGGGAAGGGTTTATGGAGGAGGGCGTCTCTCAACTAGACCAGTAGGTTTTGGATAGTGACAAAGGAAGAGGTGGGCCGGTGGGAACAACTGGAATGAGTGTGGCCTATGTGCAGATCCTTAATGGGACAAGTGCCCGTCCAGGGGAGACCTGTGTCAATGGTTTACTTCAAACCTAGTTTCTGGTTCTGTACCGTGGAAGCGCCATGATTCTGGTGGCAATTACATTCTTTGATCCCTTCTGAGGTCTCCCAGCTTTTTCCTGAAACCAAGACATAAATATTGCAATTCAGTCTTATGAGAAGGGGGCAATAAATGGTATAAATAATTCATATTCCCACCTAAGGTCCTCCCTCATCCCAGCCCCGACTCTGGAGGATGGAGAGGGGACAGAGGGAGAATTGTGACCATGGCTCAAGTCAGACTCTTTCCCCAAATACACCTCCATTCACCTGTTCCTTTGACTCCTGCACAGGGACAATCAGGGAGCTCAAGCTTTCTTACCTAATAACCACATGGCCACGTACAGGAACAAAATCAGCAATATCAGGATGCTCTGCAGGACAAGATGGAGAAATTCAGAAAGGGAAGAAAAACAAGAGGAGAAATTAGAGTTTCCTGAGCACAGAGACCCATTTATTGCTGCATTATTTTTTTTACCTTTTTTGGAGGGCAAGTGGGGTTAAGTGACTTGCCCAGGGTCACACAGCTAGTTTTTGTGTTAAGGGTCTGAGGCCAGATTTGAACTCAGGTCCTCCTGACTCCAGGGCTGGTGTTCTATTCACTGCACCACCTGGCTGCCCCTGTTGCTGCATTATTTACAACACACAGTTAAGTATGGTATTTTCCATGAGAATTTCATAAGTACCAAATTAATTAGTTCAAATTTATACAGTAACAGCAATAACTCTGAAAGATTTAGTAAGTTTGATCAACACAATGACCCGCCATAGGACTTATGATGAAACCGATTCTCTATCTTCAGATAGGGAACTGATGGACTCAGGACAAATTGAAGCATATATATTTTCTCTTTTTTTCTCGCCTTATTATTTTTTATTATTTTGGAACGTGGCTAATGTAGAAATTTGTTTTGCATATCTATACATATTTGTAATGGGTTTTGCTTTTTTTGCCTTTTCAGTGGGTGAGAGAAAGGAAGAACAGAGGGAGAGGATGTGGAACTGAAAATAAAATCAAACTGAATTAAAAAAACTAATTAGTTCAAATCAATAAATATTTGTTGAGCATTTCCTATATTCAGGAGTCTTTGATAAGTGCTATAGGGATATAAAGAAGTCCAGATATAGTCACTGGCTTCAAGGAATTTGTAATCTCATCTTAAAGATGAGATGAATACATGAAATGGAAAAAAATACATTTTATGCTTAAATAAGCTGAGATTTCCTCTGTTGTGTGCTGGAGCCAGCTTGAAAGTCTCACAAAGAGTTGGTTGTTAAATTCTTAGCATGAGTATTTAAACCTCAGAAATCGGCAAAAGCCAAAAGTAAGGGATTGGTTTATTGTTTTGTTGATAATTTCTAGACTTAAAAAGTGATAAGAAAATGTTAATAATGCAAATTAAAGTTAAAATTAGATCATGGGCATATATTATGTATATATAATACACACATATTTACATATACATATGTATGTATTTGTGTGTGTATATATATGTGTGTGTGTATCTATATATATCTTTATAGACACAGTTGTTAAACATTTATAAACAAACCCCAGATAAGGGCTGAGGGACTTGATCTATCACCTATGACACTTAAAAGATAATGCCTGAGTAGGTATTGACGTTCATAAAAATTAAGTGACTTGCCTAGAGTCACTCAGCAAGTAAGGCTCAGAGCCAGAATTTGTGCCTAGGTCTTCCTGACTCTAGGACTTCCAGCACTCTTCACCATACTGCAAGACCCCTTCCTTCTCCGAAGAGATTTCAACCAACCAGTCAATCAACAAATAGATTATTAAGTGCATTCTATTGGCAGGCACTATGATGAAGTCTGGGGATACAAGTACAAGGAATGAAACAATCCCTACTCACAAGGAATTTATATTCTAATAGGGGAGACACTAGGAACAAATATCTATATATTTACATACACATATGGCATGCATATACATAGAGCATAAATACAAAGTGAATAAATACAAATATCTTTGTTCAGTCATGTCTGATTCTTTGTGATCACATTTGGGGTTTTCTTGGTAAAGATACTGGAGTGGTTTGCCATTTCCTTCTCCAGTTCATTTTACAGATGAGGAAACTTGAGGGAGACAGGGTGAACTGACCGAGGGTCACAGAGCTACTAAGTGTCTGAGTTCAGATTTAAATACATGAAGATGGGTCTTCCTGATTCCAAGTCCAGTACTCTATCCACTGTGCCACCTATATTTACAGAGTAGTTAAATACAAAGTGGATTTGCAGGGAGACCATTAGTATTTGAGAAAATTGAGAAAGGTTTCATGTAGAAAATGGTTCTTTAGCTGCATCATAAAGGGAGGGAGGAACTCTATGAGGTAGATGTAAGAAAGTGGTGAATTCTAGGCATGTGGAATGGTCAGTGCGAAGGCATGGAGACAGGAGATGGAGTGGCAGGTATGAGGAAGAGAGAAAAGACCAGTTTGTCAATTTATCTGGATCACAGAGTATAGGACGGGTACTAATGTCTGATGATGCTGGAAAGATAGACTGGGATCAGGTCGTATAAGACTTTAAAAGCAGGAGCTCATATTTTATCCTAGAAGCAATATGCAGCCACTAGAGTTGATTGAATAGAGGAATCATTTGGTCAGATTTCTGCTTAAGACAAATTATATTGGCAACAGTATGTAGGTTGGACTGGAGTGGTGACAGATTTGAGACAGAGAGGCCAATTAGGAAGATGCCGTAATAATCTAGGCATGAGGTCATACAGGACCGAAATATGAGTGGTGGCTGTGTAAATGGGGAGAAGGGATTGGACACAAGAGGTTCTCTGAAGGTAGAAATGGCAAGATTGGGCAACTGATTGGATATTGGGGTGAAGGAGAATATAGAGTCAAGGTCATTGTCAAGGTTTACAAACCTGAGAGACTAGAAGGATATCTTGAATAGGAATAGAAAAGTCTGGAAGGAGAGAGGATTTGCGGGGAAAGGTGATGAGTTCAGTTTTGGGCATTTTGAGTTTGAGGTGGCTCTGGGGTTTGAAATGTCCAATAGGCAACTAGTGATGTGAGCTTGAAATTCGGGGGAGAGAATAGGGCTGAGTACATAGAATAATGAGTCATCTGCATAGAGATAATTAAATCCATAGGAGATGGTGAAGTCACAGAGAATAAAGAGAAATAAGAGAGAAGAGGAAATAGGATGGAACTGTGGGGAAAACTCAATATTAGGGGGCATGGCATGGATAGTGATTCAACAAAGGAGACCGAGAAGTGGTCAGACATGTAGGATGCAATCTATGAGAGAGCAGCATTCACAGAGACACACACAAACACACGCACACAAACAGAGCGGAAAACAGATTTATGGAGGAGGGGATAGTTAACATTTTCAAATGCAGCAGATAGGTGAGAAGGATAGGGCCACCAGACTAATCAAATTAAGAAACTGTTGGCAACTTTGGAGAAAGTAGTTTCATTTGAGTGATGAAGTCATAAGGGAATGAGGAGTGGAGAAGGCATCAGTGTTATATACTAGAAAGAGTATTGCAGCTAATTGTTAGATCGTGTTAACATAATAAAAATTATGCTTCCACTTAAATTAGTTTATAGATTTAGTGCTATACTAATTGAACAATCATATGCAGAAATTTTAAAGTACTAGACAATATGGTAAAAAAAAATTCATTTAGAAGAAGGCCTCTAAATGGTTTAGAATTTCAAGGGAAATGATTTTTAAAAAAAAAAGTCGCAATGAAGATCACAAGATGTTACAAGATCTCTAAGTGTATTATAAAGCAATAATCATAAAAAAAAACAAAACCTTCTGAGCACTGTTTTTTTTTTTTTTTGCTTTTTGGAAGGGGAAAGGCAGGGCAATTGGGATTAAGTGACTTGCCCAAGGTCACACAGCTAGTAAGTGTTAAGTGTCTGAGGCCAGATTTGAATTAGGGTCCTCCTGACTTCAGGGCCAGTGTTCATTCATTGTGCCAACTAGCTGCCCCTTGAACATTAAAAAAAAAAATGTTCATCAGTAGAATACATAGAAAGAAGCCTTCGAAGATAGAAGTCCAATAACTTTATATTTGACAAATATGGGAAACTTGAAAGCAGCTTGGCAGAAATTAGATTTAGACCAGCATTTTACAACACATACCTCCATGTGCTCCAAATGGATAAGAAACGTGAACATAAAAGATCACATTACAAAGCAATTAGGAGAAGGCAGAAGGAAGTACTTCTTTCTGTTATGGCTACCAAATATAGTAAAGAGAAAATCAAAAAGGGCAAGAGAGACCTTTGGATTACTGTATATAAAATTTTAAAAAGCTCTTTTGTATGAACAAAATGCATATAAAGAGAAATTGCATTGGGAAAATTTTTTTCACGATGTATATTTGATAAAGGTACTGCTTTATATTCTTAGAATATAGCATAATATCTGTCATGTTCAGTGATATCTGACTCTTTTTGACCCCATGGACCACATACAGACAGACAGATCCAGGTCTATATGGATAGATGATGTTGTTCAGTCATATCCCTGCCCTCAAAAAGTTTACTGGAGAATGGGGGAAGCAATGTACAAATGGAAGCTGAAAAGGGGAGGGAGGCTACTAGAGGGTATCTGGAGGGGGTGGGGCATGATGATAAGTTAGCTGGACAATTCTGAGCCCTCTATGAAGTGAAGCTTTGGGAAGAATGCATTGTTCTGCCCTCCAGCTGTCCAATACAAGGGAAGAGGCAGCTGAAGAGATACTGAGCGTCAAAGCTAAATCAGTCTCTATGATGATGAGATTACAGGTGATAAGATTCTCCTGGGAGGTAATTTATATTGGAAGGATTGAAATCCAAGCAGAATAGGTGAAGGCAATTATTACACAGGTTGTAAGTAGCAGAGCCAGGACTAGAACTGTGGTCATATAGTACACCAGGATTTAGAGCTGGAAGGGACCTGAAAGGTCATCTGGTCAAATTCATTCATTTTTTACAGATGAAGAAACTGAGGCCCATAAAATGGGGAGTGACTAACCTGAGGTCACACAAGTATGATTCTAGGCTCTAGAGCTAATAAGTAGTAGGGCTAGCAGTCTAACCTTGCTCCTCCGATTCTGACTTCAGTATTATTTTATTTTATTTTTGCTTTTTTAAATTTTTTTTGGAGGGCAATTGGGGTTAAGTGACTCTCCCAAGGTGAGATGGCTAGATTTCTGTTGTGTCTGAGGCTGGATTTGAACTTAGGTCCTCCTGACTCCAGGGCCGGTGCTCTCTTCACTGCGCCACCTCGCTTCCCCTTAAGTATTATTTATTTATTTTTTATAAGCTGAGCCACCTGGCTGCCCCTAAGCAATTGGGGTTAAGTAACTTGCTCAAGGTTACACGGCCAGGTGTTTCTGGGTGGGTGCTAAGTGTCTGAGCCTGGATTTGATCCCCAGGTCATCCCGACACTGGAGCCAGTGTTCTTATTTGCTGAGCCACCTGGCTGGCCCTGAGCAATTGGGGTTAAGTAACTTGCTCAAGGTTACACGGCCAGGTGTTTCTGGGTGGGTGCTAAGTATCTGAGCCCGGATTTGATCCAGGTCATCCCGACTTTGGGGCCAGTGCTGTTACTCACTGTGCTATCTGGCCGCCCCATCAGTATTATTTTTAAAAATAAATTTTTATTAGCGTCTTTTATTTTTATATCACATCATACTCTACTCTTTACCCCAAACCCGATCCCCCAGGAATTGAACCCTCTTTTGTAGCAAAGAAAAGCAGTTAAGCAAAAATGTCAACATAGAGACTACATAATCTAACCTATCATCATGCCCCACCCCCTTCAGACACCACTGAACAGTCACATGCCAGATAGTATGCTGTATTCTATAAATACAGATAAGAAAAGAAAAGCCAATAGATACAGGTCTATATGATAGATGATGTTGTTGTTTAGTCATGTCTGACTCTTTGTGACCCCACGGGCCATAATATCTAGGAGATTTTCTCGGCAAAGGTACTGGAGTGGTTTGCCATTTCCTTCTCCAGTGGATTAAGGCAGAGGTTAAGTGACTCGTCCAGGATCACACAGCTAGTACCTGAGGCCAGATTTTAACTCAAGTCCAGGCTCAGAGCTCTACCCGCTGAGCTATCTAGTTACCTAAATTTTGTACCTAGTAGGCACTTAGTAAATGTTTATTGACTGACAGTGGGCAAGCTGGCTTCACTTGTTTGAGCCTGTTTCCTCAACTCTAAAGTGACAACCATAATGCCTGCCCTACCAACTTCAGAGACAAGATAATATGTGAAGGTGTTGCTAACTGCTGTACAAAGGTATCATTATTACTATTATTATTAGCAAAACAATTGGGGCTGAGTGACTTGTCCAAGGTCACACAGCTATTAAGTGTCAAGTGTCTGAGGCTGAATTTGAACTCAGGTCCTCCTGATTCCAGAATCGGTGCTCTATCTCCTGTGCCACATAGCTGGCCCAAGAATTATTATTAATCATAATATGATTAAGGGTCAGAGTAAGTTGTGGAGGCAATAAGAATTCTAAGGCACAATTTCTGCTCTTGGGGAGATTTGGAATAGGAATCACACACAGATATCAAAAAGCAATCTTCAACCAAGTCGTTCATCATAGGGTTATCTCTTCTGGGGAAACTATAGTTGAGGCTTAGAATCCAGGTTAAGCTCTTGGTCTAAATCTCCTCACTTGTAACATGGAGCTAATACTAACACCTTCCCTATGGGATTGTTGTATCACATGAGGTGAATATTTGTAAAGCTCTTGGTAAGTTTGAAAATGCTATATTGTTGTTGTTTGGCTGTTTCAGTTGTTTCTGGTGACCCTGTTTGGGGTTTTCTTGGCAAAGATACTGGAATGGTTTGCCATTCCATTCTCCAGCTCATTTTCCAGATGAGGAAACTGAGGCAAACAGAGGGAAGGGACTGGCCCCGGGTAACACAGCTAGTAAATGCTTTCAGGCTGGATTTGGACCCAGGAAGATAAGCACTCTATCCAATGCCCCACCTAGCTGCCCTAGAGACTAGTAAAACACAGTAAATCATTAAGAGCTGAACAGAATAAACATATGAGTACCAGAGCACACGGCACAGATCTGGGCTAATCCCACCTGTTTTTTGTCTGTAGAAGCATTGACAGTTCTTCTGGATGAGGCTGCTTTTCTTCTCCAGATGATGCCTTCATGTCCAATCTTCATAGTCTAGGTGAAGAGTATACTGAGAAGTCAAATCACTTCAACTAGACTTCCTGCCAACTCCACCTCACTGACTGCTTTTCCTCTCAAGACTACCTGAAGCTTCCCTTTACTCAGGAGTCTCACACCATCACACTGATGTCATAAAAGGTGATGGCGTCAGGCTGGGCTGTAACAGCCAAGTGGGCAGGGCAACTGAGGCCTCTAGGAAAAGCCAGTTTTGTCTACTGGCTGCAGAAATCTGAAACAGGGAGGGTCTTAGACGAGACTAGGAAGTAGTGCTACTGATATGTTCATTGTCTGAAGGGCCATATAATTTGTCATCATAAAAGTGTCAGTTATTTTTATCATGACCGAATGAGGACCTCTTAGGTTGTTGTATGAACAAAAGAGTAATAGTTTAAGACTCGATAGATCTGATTTTCTTTTTGCCCTTTAAAAACATTGATTCATTTTGTTCTTATATCATAATCATTTGTTCTGATTGTACCCCTTTGAGTATACCCCTTCACTCTCCTCTTTCTCCCTCTTGGCATCTTCTGTCTACAGCCAGTGAGCTTTTCATTGTAACAAACAAAAGTGGGCAAAGGAAACCCACAGAGCTAATGATAGGGAATACAAATAAAAAAATCTGATCGTATCACAAATCATAGTATCACATCTCTTTAACAAAAGGGGAAGTAGATTTTCTCATCTTTCCTCTGGGGCCAAGACAAGTCATCACAATTATGCAGTTGTTGTTCATTTGTTTTCAGTTGAATCTTCATAACCCCAGTTATGGTTTTCTTGGCAAAGATGCTTGGAGTGGTTTGTTATTTCCTTTTCCAGTTCATTTTCCAGATGAGGAAATTGAGGCCAACAGGGTGATGTGAGTTGCCCAGGGTCACACAGGTATTATGTGTCTGAGGTTGAATTTGAACTCATGAGTCTTTCTGACTCCAGACCCAGCCCTATGGTGTCACCTAGCTGCCCTAATTATATAGTATTTTTCCTCATTTTAATTTTTCTTTACATTGTTAGACATTGTACATATTGTTTTCCTGGTTTCACTTATTTCACTTTATTTCAGTTCCCGAGAGTCTTCCTATGTTTCTCTGAACTCCTCCTACTCATTGCTTATGTCATAATAAAATTACATTGCATTAGTCATTAGTCATTATCCATTTCTTTTTCCTGGTTCTTTGCTAGCATGAAAATGCTGCTATGAATATTTTGGAATATATGGAGGCTTTCTTTCAATTTTTGGCATCTTTATGTTATACCCTTCAGGGGGTCTCTGGGTCAAAAGATATAAACAACTTAGTTAAGTTTTCTTGCATAATTATAAATTCTTTCTCAGAATTGTTAGACTGCTTTACTACCCCACCAGTAGTGTATTAGCAAGTCTATCTTCTCATAAGTGAAACATTTACTATTTAAATTTTTTATCATCTTTGCCAACTTTCTGAGTGAGATAAAAATTCATTTTCAAAATAGAAAATGTGCGTTTCTCTTAATAGTGATTTGGAGCAATCTTTCATATTCTTTGAGAATTGTTCGATCATATCCTTTGAACATTTGTCTTTTGGGGAATAGTTTTAGTCGTGTATTTTTTAGTTTCTTGTATATCTGGAAAATCAGACTGTTTTCAGATTTACTTGATCCTAAGATTTTTCTTACTAAATTGATAGTCTCCGTTCTTAATTGTAGCTACATTGATTTATCCCTAATCAAATTTAATGCATTTTAGGAAACAAAAAAGTGTTTAAAATATACATGAGCTTGGTGAAGAGAGATAGGAACCAATATGCTCATAAACCCAGGATGTGTCCTCTGAAGAGCCCTTTGATCATAATGGTCAGACTGATGAGATCTTTCTTCATAAGTCGTCATTTATGTCCCTCACCAAAAGAGATCTTTGACAATAAGCCATCATATACACATACCTTACCACACACATTTTTTTGCCATTTGACATCAGGGATGCAAAGGGCCACCTTTACCAATACACAGGCACAAGACATTTGTTTTATTATTTATATTATTTATATATATTATATTATTTATATATAATTTATCTATTTTATAGATTATTTGCGGATGCTTTCTCTGTCAACTAGCTCTACAATTCTCTGGCTTGATAAACTTATTTACACTAAGGTATAAATGATTGATAGCCACTAAGGAGCCTGAGAGATGGAGATCTACCATTTCAGAGCCCTGACCTAAGGCCTGCCACTATTTTCCTATGTCACCTGGGCAGGCAGGTCTTTAGTGATCAGCATGGAGAGAGTCAAAAGATGGATAGGTTTTCGTGAGGTTCCACTCCACATAAACACTATGACTAAGAAGGCTAACTCATGGTCAAGCCTGGGGTATCAGAAAGAAGTCCCTTATAACATCGTTTAATCAGTGGGCCTACCCTGTCTTCTCAAGTTTGTTGGGTTTCTTGCAATACCCATCCTAGCTATTTTCTTTGGGAGTAAACATTACCTTTGCCAATGGCTCAAGCTATTCAGCACCAATTTTTCCTCTCTATTACTGGGACTCATTGTGGTTTAGTATGCCATCAGTTCTACCTCATGAGAAGATCTGACTCTGCCCTTTATCCTGGTTATTTGGGGAACTTTCAAGTTGAGACAGCCAGCATCTCCATTCAGGCCCAGTAAAACCTATTTCCAGCTGCCTAGAAGTAGCTACATTGATTTTGCTCATGTGAAGACATTTAAATTTTATGCAATCAAAATGGTCTATTTTGACTTTTTTATGATCTCTATGTCTTGTTTGATTCAAAATTCTCCATAGTTATAAAAAAATACCTCCAGGAAGGCCTTTTCTTTTCTTTTTTTTTTTTTGAGTGGGGAAACAAAGTAATCTGGGTTAAGTGACTTTCCCAAGGTCATATAGCTAGTAAGTATCAAATGTCTGAGAGTGGGTTTGAACTCAGGTTCTCCTGACTCCAGGGCTGGTGCTCTATTCACTGTACCTCCTAGCTGCCCCTCAGGAGGGCCTTTCCACAAGAGCCATTTGAAGGTGTGATGAATAAAAATTCTAGTGATACTTTCTGGGTAATTAACAATAAATTTTTATTAATTATGGCTAGCGGATAATTAATGAAATAATGGTCATTTGGCTTTTTCTCATAACCAAAGAGAAATCACAGAGGATAATCAGTGTTTACATATCCTTGGAACAGTGGGTGATGCCAACAGGTGGAAATAAATTCTGATTAGTTAACAATTAATGAGAGAATTAATGTTATAATTAGAGGTGGGCCTATTCTAATGAGGGGCTGGATATCTGATTCTGATTCCTCATGGACAAAGAGAGACTCATCTCTAGCCAGACCACTTCCACCTCTTCAAAACCTATATAAAAGGACCGATATATCCTCCACCCAGTCAATGAACAATGAACAATGGTGGGAGAAGAATTCTACCTAGATAAGATGATCTGGGTGGGGTGAATTCTTTGATCTGGTTCAGAAAAGTCTGTGAGACTCTAAACTTTGAATGAGGAAATAGAAAGGGAAAAAACCCAAACAACTTGATCCTCCCTGCCCCCCACATTACCTTACTGCTTATTAAGATAAGAGAAATAACAATTTCTCTCGAGGAGGAATGTATGTAGGGGCTTCTATAAAACATAACAATATGGCAAACACTTATTAAGCACTGCACAAGGTCCCATGGATACAGAGACAAAAATGAACTAGTCTTTGGCTTCAAAGAGCTTGCATTCTACTTGACTCATAGAATGTTGAATGTGGAAGCCACCTCGAATATAACTTAGTCTAACCCTCTGTAATGGTAATGAGAATTTGAAGATCTTTCCTGCTTTGAATATCTTCTCTGCTCCAGAATAGGCTGAATGTGATCACATGAAGCCTGTGGTGGGAGGAGCTAGCTGAAGGGTGGAGCACAGCCCACAGGAAACTGGGAGTCAGAGCAGTTAGAGCTGGAGGGAAGAGAGGACACACCTAAGGAGACATTTAGGCTTGTTAGTGGTTGTTTACCCTTGCTGTGACAGCTAGGCTTGTGAGTGTTTGTTTGTGGAAAGGTTAAAGGATGGTGTGGCTTCCTGCATGTATTAACTTCTTTGTTACTATAGTGGATTTGAATTTCTGGTGTTAGGATTTGGTTTTCTGGTGTCTGAATAAATGTATTGCTTCTGTCTTATATATGGAGAGTCTGTTACATTTTGTGATTGAGAACTATGCTGGCATATTTACAGTCACAGTTGGCACTGTGAACATTGCATTGGTGTGACACCCTCTCATTTTACAGAGCAGTAAACAGAAGCCCAGAGAGACTGAGAGACTTGTCCAAGGTTCTAGTGATAGAGCTAAGATTGTACTCAAAGATTCTCAGGACAATGCTCTTCCACTTCTCTGAACTTAAGGAACAGCTTCTCACCAGCTGAAAGGCACTTCCAAAAGCCATTTGGGACCATAGTTGAAGGCCTTTCCCATGTCCAAAGCACTGAGCTGATTAGATGGACTTTTTTTTATAGTGGAAACATTTCAAATGTCAACAACAGATGCATGGTGACTGCAATTAAGGTAATTGCAGCACATCAATTGTAATAAATTACAGAGTCATGGAAAAAATATGACTAAAAACATTTTCTGGGAAACCAAATTGATTCCTCCAGGAAACTCTTCTGAATAGCATCAGACAGCTATGCGACCTTCTGCCATTCACTTTGATACAAGTTTCTTGGAGGCTTAGCACCAAGGAGTCTGAAGAGAAAAAAGGTTGAGGGTACCATTGGGGTAGAAGGCATTGGAGGCTAAAGATAGGACATTACTACTAAGCAGCTGGGGCGACTCTTTATTCTTCAGGCATTTAGTCATGTTTGACCCTCTGTGACTCTGTATGAGGTTTTCTTGGCAAAGATACTGTAATGGTCTGCCATTTCCTTCTACAGTGGATTAGGCAAACAGAGGTTAATTGACTTGCCCAGGGACATACAACTAGTGAATGTCTGAGGCTGGATTTGAACTCTGGGCCCAGCACTCTATCCACAAAGCCCTCTGTCTCCAGGGGCAACTTTATAGCATTGCTATACACTAGAGATCATCTAAGCATAGATTTGGAGCTGGACAGGATATTACAGGTCATCTAGTTAAATTCTTTTATTTTACAGATGAGAAAACTGTGTTTTAGAAATGTCAGTTGGTACATCCAAAGTCTCGGACTTAGTGTGTGGTAGAGCCAGGGCTAGGACTTGAACCCAAGTCCTCTGTCTGATTTCACACTTGGAACTCTTTTCATTGATCCACACTGGCTGTGTTCCCGTGTTTCACGCCAAGGTTGGAACATACACTGTTGAATCTCTTCTGCATGTCCTCCTCCCCTCCTCTTGAGAGCTGATAATCTACTGTCATTGAAAACTATCCAGAAATAACTAAAAGCCTGTTCAGGGGAAATGAGAGGCAGTAATAGTGCTTATGTCAGGACTTATCTTAAGTCTCTACTCACATGTTACTGAGTTGTTACTAGCTGTTTACATTTTAGTGTGAATAAGTTTCATGGATCATAGAATTATTCAGTTGTAGTTTTGTTGTTCAGTCATTTTGGTCATGTCTTATTCTCTATGACCCATTTGGGATTTTCTTGGCAAAGATACTGGAATGTTTTGCCATTTCCTTCTCCAGCTCATTTTATCGATGGATAACTGAGGCAAATGAGGTTAAATGACTTGCCCTGGGTCACACAGCTTGTACTTATCTGAGATCAGATTTGAATTCAGGAAGAAGAGTCTTCTTGGCTCCAGGCCTGGCACTCTATACAATACATCACCTAGCTGCCCCTTGTTTTAAAGGTCATAGAATTATGGAATCTTATATTATAAAGACCTTAGAGGCCATCTAAATGCACTACCCAATGCAGAAATGTTCTCTACTGCATTCCCAAGAAGAGGTCCTCCAGTCTCCATTTCAACATTTTAAGTGACAGGGAGCTTACTACCTCATGAGTCAGCCCTTTTATTGATGAATAGCTTTAATCATTATGATTTTTGAAAATAAGTTTTTGAATTACCCTGAACTCTTTTTGGGACAATAAGCACCACCATCATCATCACCATCATTGTCATCATCATCATCATCATCATCATTTGGAAAGCTTTATTTATTATAAAAACACTGCTTAATTGTACCATCATGAAATCCCAGAGTTGAGAGAGACCTCAGAGGTCATTTAATTTAACCCCTTCTCTGAAATATGATTCTTTTCTACTTTCTTTTAAAAAAAATTATTTTAACATTCATTTAAATAAATTGGGTTCCCTCCTTCCCACTCTTCCCCCACCCACTGAGAAGGCAAGAAATGTGATATCAATTATTAATGTAAAATCATGTAAAACATGTCCATATTAGCCATATTACAGAAAAGTAAGAAAATTAAAGTAGAGGAGTCAAGATGGCAGAGTAGAAGCAGGACCTCCTCATGGCTCTGGCTTCCACCTTCCCCAATCCATGTAAAAAGGGGACTCTAAAAAAAACTTTGGAGCTGCAGAATCCACAAAATGACACAGAGAAGCTAACCTCCCGCTGAGGACAGCCTGGAAGACCGGCAGGAATCAGCCAGCACAGTGCTTTGAGCCCAGCCCCATGCTGAGGCTTTAGTCCTAGGGTGGGCCTGACCAGCTGCCAGCCGGAGGAACTCCAGATCAGCAGCAGCTTTGGCCGTTTCCAGATTTATCAACACATAGATGCAAAGGACAAAGTGAGAGGTCAGTGCAGTCTGGATTTTGGGACCCAGTAAGTGTGAGTGCGTGGCTTTTGCCCCTGGGGTGAGAAGCCGCTGAGACGCTGGCACAGCCAGCCAGTGCCACATGGCAGCTTCAGCTCCTGGCGTGCAGAGTGTAGGGGGACCAAGCTACCAGTCTAAGGGGTAATCACTCTTGCTTTAACCTGCTTGGATCTGGATTGCAGTCTAGGGTAGAGGTCCTGGGGTGTGTGCCCAGCTTGCCAGAGCGTATGGAGACCTCAGAGAGGGTACCCATCTAATACCTCTGGCAACTGAGAAACCCCAGAATTTGGGACAAAAGCTCCCCTGTCTGGTGGCAGAGTCCTACTGTGGCAAAAAGCCCAGGGGTCAAATGACTGAGGGGTTGACATGACCAGGCAAAGGAAACAAAGCAGGCAGAAGACACCAACATTGCACTCCTATTTTGGGGACAAAAAGGAGCAAAGCATGGAACAGGAGGAAGACAGTGAAGTCAGAACTCCTGCACCAAAAGTTTCAAAGGAAAATACGAGCTGGTTACAGGCCATAGAGGACCTTAAGAAGCAGATAAGAGAAGTGGAGTAAAAATTGGGAAGAGAAATGAGAACAATGCAAGAAAATTATGAAATGAGAGTCAACATCCTGACTGAGGAAAATAATACCTTAAAAAATAGACTAACTGAAGTGGCAAAAGAGGCTCAAAAAGGCAATGAGCAGAAGAATGCCTTAACAAGCTGAATTTGCCAGATGGAAAAAGAATCTCAAAAGCTCACTGAGGAGAATCATTGTTTCAGAATTAGACTGGAGCAAATGGAAGCTAATGACTTTATGAGAAATCAAGATGCTGTTAAATAGATCCAAACAAATGAAAGAATAGAAGGCAATGTGAAATATCTCATGGGAAAAACCACTTACCTGGAAAATAGATCCAGGAGAGATAATTTAAAAATGATTGGACTACCTGAAAGCCATGGTCAAAGTAAGAACCCAGAAATCATCCTTCAGGAAGTTCTTAAAGAAAACTGCCCTGATGTTTTAGAACCAGAGGGCAAAACAGAGGTTGAAAGAATCCACTTATCACCTGCTGAAAAAGATCCCCAAAAGAAAACTCCTAAAAATATTATAGCCAGGTTCCAGAATTCCCAGATTAAGGAGAGAATATT
>NW_027186372.1:8686898-8696060 GCF_028583685.1 Petaurus breviceps papuanus
AATATTCTCTCCTTAATCTGGGAATTCTGGAACCTGGCTATAATATTCTTAGGAGTTTTCTTTTGGGGATCTTTTTCAGCAGGTGATCGGTGGATTCTTTCAACCTCTATTTTGCCCTCTGATTCTAAAATATCAGGGCAGTTTTCTTTGAGAACTTCCTGGAGGATGATTTCTGGGTTCATACTTAGATCATGGCTTTCAGGTAGTCCAATAATTTTTAAATTATATCTCCTGGATCTATTTTCCAGGTCAGTGGTTTTTCCCACGAGATATTTCACATTGCCTTCTATTCTTTCATTTGTTTGGATCTGTTTAACAGAGTCTTGATTTCTCATAAAGTCATTAGCTTCCATTTGCTCCAGTCTAATTCTGAAACAATGATTCTCCTCAGTGAGCTTTTGAGATTCTTTTTCCATCTGGCAAATTCGACTTTTTAAGGCATTCTTCTCCTCCATTGCCTTTTTGAGCCTCCTTTGACATTTGAGTCAGTCTGTTTTTTAAGTGTTATTTTCCTCAGTCAGGCTGTTGACTCTCATTTCATAATTTTCTTGCATTGTTCTCATTTCTCTTCCCAATTTTTCCTCTTCTCTTATCTGCTTCTTAATGTCCTCTATGGCCTATAAGCAGCTCGTATTTTCCTTTGAAGCTTTTGGCGCAGGAGTTCTGACTTCACTGTCTTCCTCCTGTTCCATGCTTTGCTCCTTTTTGTCCCCAAAATAGGAGTGTAATGTTGGCGTCTTCTGTCTGCTTTGTTTCCTTTGCCTGGTCATGTCGCCCCTCAGTCATTTGACCCCTGGGCTTTTTGCCACAGTAGGACTCTGCCACCAGACAGGGGAGCTTTTGTCCCAAATGCTGGGGTTTTCTCAGTTGCTGGAGGTATTAGATGGGTACCCCCTCTGAAGTCTCCACACACTCTGGCAAGCTGGACATATACCCCAGGACCTCCACCCTAGATTGCAATCCAGATCCAAGCAGGTTAAAGCAAGAGCGATTACCCCTCAGACTGGTGCTTGGTCCCCCTACACACTGCAGGCCAGGAGCTGAAGCTGCCATGTGGTGCTGGCTGGCTGTGCCGGCATCTCAGTGGCTTCTCAGGGCAAAAGCCACGCACTCCCACTTACTGGTCCCAAAGTCCAGACTGCCCTGACCTCTCACTTTGTCCTTTGCATCTATGTGTTGATAAATCTGGAAACGGCCAAAGCTGCTGCTGATCTGGAGTCCCTCCTGGCGGCTGGTCAGGACCTCCCAGAGTGCTGTGCTGGCCGATTCCTGCCGGCCTGCTGGGCTGTGCTCAGTGGGAGGTTAGCTTCTTTGTGTCATTTTGTGGGTTCTGCAGCTCCAAAGTTGGTTTAGAGTCCCCTTTTTACATGGATCGGGGAGGGTGGAAGCCGGAGCCACGGGGAAGTCCTGCTTCTACTCCTCTGTCTTGGCTCTGCCCTTCCCTGTCTGTTTCTATTTTTCAACAGCTCTAATTGTCAGGTTGTTTTTCCTCATTTAGAGCCAAAAATCTCCCTCCCTGAACTTTCTACTCATTGTCTATTTCTTTGGATCATAGATTTAGAGCTCAAGGAACCTTTGAGGATATCTCTAATCCTCTCATTTTAGAGATGAAGAAACTGAGGCCCAGAGAGTTTAAATGCCTTGCCCAAGTCATAGTAAATGGCAAAGCTGGGATTTGAACTTGGGTCCCTCGACTCTAAATTCAACTATCTTTCCATTATTCAACCCTATGAAGCTATACTGAATAAGTCTAATCTCTTTTCCATATGAGAACCCTTCAGATATTTGACAACAATGATCTCATCTCCCCACCACACCTTCTCTTTTTAAGTCTAAACCACTCTAGTTTCTGCAACTAATTTTCATATTAGGTGATTTTGTGGCACTGCCCTTTTTGCCTCCATTACAGCACCCCCTATTATCCTGGTCACTTTCCCTTAAGTGCACTTCCACTTGTCAACTTTCCTCCCAAAATGTGGTATTCAGAACTGTGCATAATGCTTTAGATGTGGTCAAACTAGTGCAGAGCATGGTGAAGCTATTGCTTCTTTGTTCTATATACTATACTTGCATTAATATGATGTAAGTTCCCATTTGTTCTTTGGCTGCCATATGGTACTGCTGACACATTGTGCTGGCAGTCCACTAAGACTCTGAAGTCTCTTGTACTTTTGTAGTTTTTTCCCCCTGAACGGAGTGAGGGATTTACATTCATTCCTATTTGATTTCGTCTTGTTCACTTTTCCCCATCATTTTAGTCTTTTGAGAGCCTCATGGACCCTTGATCCTTTCATATCTATTATATTTTTATCCAAGTAACTGATTTAAAAGAAAATTATTGAATAAAATTGAGGACTAAGCTTTAAGAACATACTGCCAAAGATCTTTCTCCAGGATAACAGTGATCTGTCTATCAGCACTCATTGAGAGCTATCATTTAACCACCTGCAAATGTACCTAATGCATCATCAACCAGCCAACATTTTTCCATCTTGGGAAACTCCAAGTATCAATGACAGCTTGATAGAGGAGATGTGTTTTTTGCCTCTCTTGACACCTTTAGATCATAGAATGCAGGCCACCATCTACTCTGCTCATGAATAAAAGTGCTGTTGTAAAGAGACAAGTCCATCTCATTGCTGAACCACCTTTACTGGGAGCCCAGTTCTGTGTACTAGTAGCACTCGAGCTGTCAGGAAGCACCGTCCTTAAAACATGCCCCTGTGGTGTGTTTATGTGACCTCAGGCATGTTTGAGACAACTGTGTGGATCTGGCCCTTGCCCTGGGCTGGGGGCCAATACTCTGCAGGCTTAGTTTGTGCTGGGATAGATCTTTATTCTCAGCCGTGGAAGTTTCATCTGCTAAGTTGTCTTTAACACTGAAATAAAAGATGGTTTGGAGGAATGGTTAGACCAACATGGAATCTATTTCCTTATCTGATAAATGGGAATAATAATAGCATCAGTATATTATATTAATATAGTAATAATACTTCACAGTGGTGTTGCAAGCACCAAAGAATACATATATATGTACATATTTATCACTTAGTAAACCTTAAAAAATATTAGCCATTATTATTAATATGATTATTCTTTTTAAAAATATAATAATTCCTGACTAATTGGCTTAATAATTAAGCCTGAGTCAAGGATAGTCTTTTTTTTTTTTTTTAAAGCAATCGGGGTTAAGTAACTTGCTCAAGGTTCCACGGCCAGTTATTTCTGGGTGTGGGGCTGAGTATCTGAGCCCGGATTTGATCCAGGTCATCCCGACACTGGAGCCAGTGCTCTTACTCACTGAGCCACCTGGCCGCCCCTAAGGATAGTCTTAAAGTACACCTAGAGTTTTTTCCCCTCCTCTTTCTTTTTGTCTCTTCCCATAGGTTTGTTTACCTCAGATGTTCAGATCCCTCACGCTTCTCTTCCTGCTTCCTTCTGTCAAAACCTACCCTTAGATAGGTATAAGAGACCTTAGTCAGTCAGTTAGGTGGCACTATGCTGTGAATAAAATGCCAGGCCTGGAGTCAGGAAGACTCATCTTCCCGAGTTCAAATCTGGCCTTAGCTACTTCCTAGCTATATGATCCTGGGCAAGTTACTTAACCCTGTTTGCCTCAGTTTCCTCATCTGTAAAATGAGCTGGAGGAGATGGCAAACCACTTCAGTATCTTTGCCAAGAAAACCCCAAATGTGGTCACCAAGAGTCAGATAAAACTGAAACCAATAAACAACAACAAGACCTTGGTTGTATTACCCTTCCCAGGGCAATATGACTTTTCATAAGGATCAAGCTAAAGGAATGAATTTCCTCTCTCCAAGCCACACTTTGAAGACTTCCCTCATGGAGGAGGAGAGGGGAAGGACATTATATGCAGGCTGAAAAGAATGAGCAAAACACACACAGAAGGAAAAGAGGCCACGGTTCTTAGAAATTCAATTCTGTCTGCCCAGTCCTTCATTTTTCTAAGGATCATTAAAGTCAAAGACCTTAGAGGTTCACCTAATTCGTTTTACAAAATGGAAACTGAGGTCTGGAGAGGTATTATCATAGGAATATGACTTTAGACCTAGAATGAGCCTAATAGGTCATCTAGCCCAAATAGATGAAGGCACTGAGGCTGAGAGAGGGTATTTTGTTCAAGGTTACACAGGTTAAAAACAGCAGAGCCAGGATTCAAATGTGCACTCTCCTTCCAAATCCAGTGTTCTTTACTATATACCATATATAGGTAGTGAGTAAGGAAGGCAGAATTCCAACTCAGATGATAGGGAGCCAGCCAGAAGGATCTGACTTAAAGTCCCACCTCTGACACATAGTGACGGTATGATCCTGCACAAGTCCCTTTAATCTCTCAGTTCTCTAGGCATCTCTCTAAGCTACAGAATAGCTAGTGATCTATATTGGTAAAAGGCAGGAAAGGGGAATCTATGGCCTCGAGGCCACATGTGACCCTCTAGGTCCTCAAGTGAGGCCTTTTGACTGAACCCAAACTTCACAGAACAAATCCCCTTAATAAAAGGATTTGTTCGGTAAAATTTGGGCTCAGTCAAAAGGCTGCACCCAAGGACCTAGAAATCATATATGGCCTCGAGGTCGCAGGTCCCCACCCCAGGAGAAGGAATTTCCCCAAAGGGAGTTCCCTAGTCTAATGAAATCACAGATCCAAGGGGGAAATGATTCACATAGAGACTCACCTAGTACACACCAAAAATATCCTCTTGTGTATTCCATTAAAGCAGAGGGCTAAAGAATAAGTGACCCATGGATTGAAAAAAAAGTTAAATTTATGAGCCGTGCTGCTGCCTGGACAGCACATTTCATACCAGCTCTTGTGGTATAGATCTTTAATATACTCCTAGACTTATGGTGCCTAGACACCCAACTCCTTTCTTTCTAAGTGCCAAATGGTCTCCTGGCTATTGTTCTGGGCAGCTCCTGTTAAGCATTTAGGCTAATTTATTTCAGTTGGAAATTTTCAGGACCAGACATAAGTATTATTACTCAGTCCTTCAGAGGAGGAATAAAAGGTAAATTGATATTTGGAAAAATGAAAAATATGTGGAGAATATTTTTGGCCTCAAGACCAAAAAAGAAAAAAACCCAACCCAAAACCCTGGGAAAAAAAAATAACTGCAAACCTCCTCACCTACCCATACACTTTGTTCTGGCCAGCCTCAAACACGCTGATTCCAGAATGTCTGAGCATGAATGAATCATGACATGGTCCTGGGAATTCTGCAGCCACAGGAGTTACTCTATACGTGGCATCAGACACCACCTGCAGATGCAGGGACTGGAAAACTTGGCAGTTTCTAAAGCTCACCTCATCACACCACGACGTACAATTAGCCGTGTGTGTATTTAACAGTTCCCTGGGGGAAGAGGAACCCCAGCCCGTGTTGTCGAATTCCCATTTCTTGTTGTTGGTGCTGAGGCTCTCGTGGAAAACTAATATACTAACTAGTTTTTTTAAGAAGTTATAGCCCCTGAAACTTGTTTATAGAAGCAAAGAGTGATGCCGACTGGGTTCACTCGGATGGTTTTTTTTTTCTCTGCCATTATTAAAATGTACCCCAAACACCTGTAACCTCCCTAATACCCTGAGACCAGAGGTCTCCCTCCCGCGCCCCCTTCCCCCCACTTTGCTGTTTCATACTCGGACGTGTCTGCATAAAATCTGTGACTTCACTATTCCTGGAAATCCGACATAAAACACTGTATCTTTGGCAGAAAGCTCAGTTGCTGTAAATGTAGGAATAAGGAGATGTGTCTGACTATCTACACTGGCCAAGAAAAGCTGTATTGATAAACGAGTGTGAAATTGGAGCAGTGTCTACACTCCCCTTATGCTTTCCTTAAAGAAATGAAATATGTCTGGAGATTGGCCCAGAGTTCTCTGAAGATAAAGCAATGGGTTGGGATGACTTTTGGATCCAGTCTGTATGTACTTGTTAAAACAATAGGCCAATCTAAAGGAGGAAATGAGTTGAATTGTTATTTAGCATTGTGTAGACTAAAATTAATCCAACTGTTTACCTGAGTTTTTCCTTTGTGCACTAATTGGTCTGATGTTTCAAAGACCCATCTCCCAGGCCCAAGTCTCTCTTTTGGCTGTGTAGACCTTCAGAGTGTTAGGGCTGGGGCTAAAAGCTATAACATTCTTCTTAGGTCACTGGCCTCTCATTCCCTGATGAAATCATCATGCGGCAGGCCTCGGTCTATCCATGTGTCAGCTTCTCCAAATATTACCATTCAGTCTTTTCAGCATTATCCAACTCTTCATGATCTCAGTTGGGGTTTTCTTGGCAAAGATACTGGGGTGGTTTGCTATTTCCTTCTCCAGCTCATTTTCCAGATGAGGAAACTGAGGCAAACAGGGTTAAGTGACTTGCCCAGGGTCACACAACTAGTAAGTATATGAGGCCAGATTTGAACTCAGAAAAATGAGTCTTCCTGACTAGGCCTGACACTCTATCCAATGCACCACCTAGCTGCTCCAAATGTGACTAAGACAGAGCAAATAGATTTCAGGTTTCAAAACTTTCTGGCTAGAGTTGGCACGTAAACCATTCAGAGTGGACCGATGATTTATATTCTGTTGTGCTGAAAGATCTTAACAGTTTTGGTTAAAAAAAATTAACTGAGTCAAGCTCATTAAAACAGTGAAGATAGTCTGTGTGTAGCATAGCCTAACTATAATTAGAAGCTCATGTAAGCCATTCCTTGGGCTTTTAGCTTCTTGGGAATTTCTGGAAATTACCAAGTTAGGGTGATAGTTTCATGTCAAGTGGTGTTTTTATAGAGAACACTAGGATGTTTCCTTGCTTTAACTCAGACAATCCTGAGCTTAAGCGAATATTCAGCCATCGATATGTGCTCAGCAGAACCTGGGAGCGGGTTGTGATGAGAGTTTGTAAGACTAGGCGTGGCCATTGAGTTACTTGAAATGAATCCACAGGAAGCAATGCATGATGTGAGCTCATTAGCACTGACTTTTCATTAGCTCTGGGAAATGAAGGATTATTTATTATTATTGCCAACAGAATTTGTACAGCACCAACTATAAATAATGTACAATGTCAGGCTCTATGTGGGAAACTAAGAAATACAAGGCATAGTCCCGGCCTTCAAGGAGTTATCAATCTAGTTGAGGACATGGGACGTGGATTTGAACAAGTGAGAAAGGAGGCTAGGGACCATTTTCCAGGGATGTTTTGGAGGCAATTTGCACATCAGATAAGTGGTTAGACTGGATCAATAGTGGGGAACCTCAAATTTGGTCCATACTTGAGAATGTAGAGGGCCACATGGGGCCTTGAGGCCACAAGTTCCCCACCCCTAGACTAGATGATTTCTCTGGTCCTTTCAGTTCTAGGAGGAGAATCCTTCACGATCCAGCTCAAATACCTCTGAAGCCTTTCTCCACTGCTTTGTTCCAAATTATCTTCTCCCTCCTTTGATGGTCCTTGATAACACTGTCTGTAATACATAACTGAGCCACTAATCATACTGCCTGGTATTTGTTCTCTAATTATATCATTCCATGTATGTTTTTTCTTGTCTTTCCAATAAAATTGAAAACTTACTGTGGGCAGGGGTTATGTTTGAAAAATATTTAGTACCTCATAAAATGTCTTGAAAAATGCTGGGCAACTCAATGAAGCTCAGTAAATGTTTGTGGAGTTGAATCAAATGAATGAAAGTACGTATGGTGTTTTTTTTTTTTTAAGTATTATGTCCATCAGAGGGGGATTAGATTTGATAGTCCATTAAGATCCCTTTTAGCCACATGATCTATGCTATACAACAGAAATATGAAAGAGAAGAATAATTGAGGGTTTTGATTTTTCTTCTCTGTGTCCTTGAAGAGAGACTGCCATTGGTATTAAAAATATTGATTTATAATTTCAGTGAGAATGGTTGCAGATGGTTATCTACCATAGTAAAATAGACAGCTTTCCAGTTGTTCACATTAGCTAGTATTTGGCTTCTTGGGAAACCGCTCGTCTGGAATGCTTGCCAGGGACGGGAGAATCTCACAAGTTCAGAGATGATTCTAAAAGGTCCCACATATATTTAAAGCACTTTGGATCGGAGATTAGGAAAGACACACACACACACACACACACACACACACACACACATATATTTTAGAAGTCTTTGGTACTTCCTGGCTGGCTAAAGTCAGGCTAGTCTTTCCTGTGGTGTTTTGAGTATTTCTGCTGCCTCATTGAACTGAAAATGAGCTTTTATTTTACGAGACTTTTCTTTCATGAAACAAAAACAATAATTAGAGAGAAAAACCTTTTATAAACACCAGTCTGATAGTCCTAGTTTGCTTAACTTTTTCCAACCTTAAGAAAAGTTGGAACTGGATTGAACTTCTGAAAGAAGGCTCTAAAAGTATTTTCTTTTCAATTCATTCAAAGTTGTCTGCCACCCCGCCCCCCCCCCCCCCCCCCCCACACCCCCACCCTTTCCCGAATTCTGATTTTTCCAGTGCTCCACCATATCCTGGAGACTAACAATGTGGAATGTTTTCATTATATTTCACCACAATTGTAGGGACATGCAAATCACTTTGGATAAAATCCCTGACCAAATCGGAACAGACTCTATAGTGAAGGTTAGTTTGATTATCTGAGCTAAATTGATAGCTTAATACAGCCCAATAGTTGTTAGTAAGAGGTGACTGATTAGAGGTTAGTTTATTCAAAATAGTTAAGCCACAAAAAAGCTGAAACAGAATGCTGTGTAATTTCGATGACCAAATCTGGCCTTGGAGAAGAGTTAAGAAAAAACATCTACCTTCAGAGGTAGGGGACTGGGGACACAGAATGCTGCATATGGTCATATTTGCTGGATGTGTTTGCTTTGCAGAATTGCTTTTTTTTTGGCTTCCTTTTAAAATATTTATTATAAGGGATGGCTAGGTGGGTATAGAAAGGGAGAGTGATATATCTGGACATAAACCTGATATAAAAACAAAAGAGCCATGAAATTAAGATTTTATTAAAAAAAAAAGAGCAAGGCAAAATGGTCAAGCCATTTGATGTGCATAGACAAAAGCTACAAGTATCCCCTGCCTTGGGAAGGCTGAGTTAATCCTTGCTGTGTGTGTGTGTGTGTGTGTGTGTGTGTGTGTGTGTGTGTGTGTGT
>NW_027186372.1:8696070-8713787 GCF_028583685.1 Petaurus breviceps papuanus
TGTGTGTGTGTGTGTGTGTGTGTGTGTGTGTGTGTGTGTGTGTGTGTGTGTTTAGCTTAGGACTCAGAAAGAAAGCCTGGAGATTTGTATGAGCATGACTTAGACAAGTATGGAAACCAGCCAGGAAGTCTGGGAGAAAGCTCCATCTTACACATTTTACGTGAGACAGCCAGCTGTAAATCTCATAGGATATTCTCCTTCCTAACAGGAGCAGGTGGGTTTTATGGTTACTATGTTAGACTTTAATGGAGAAAGTGTTTTTAGAGTCCATCAAATGGGTTAGTGTTATCTGTATAGTTAAAGAGAATCTTTTGAGCATAGAGGAACAAACAAACGCTCCTTTTCCTCTCTCCTTTTCACCAGGGATCAGGATCATACAATTAGAACCGAAAAGAACTTCAAAGATCATTTAGGCCAACATACTTATCTTAAATTTGAGGAAACTGAGGCCCATAGAGTTTACCTCCTCCTAGATTGTAAGTAGCAGAGACGGGATTTGATGCCCTCTAATGACAAATCTAGTGCGCTTTCCTCCAGACTCCAGCTTCTAGAGGGAGGAGGGTGGTATATGTGTTTGTGTGTGAGAAGAGTACTTCTCAATCAATTTTAACTGCCTTCCAATATAAACGAGACCAATTTGAAATCCCTGAACTAGTTTATTGTACTAGGAAAGTCTGAGATTTGGAAACCAACTTTGGGAGAGAGCAATGCACAAAACTGAAATATAAGTTTATCTTCCTTGCCACTAATCTCTGTGTGTCAAGTTGGCCCTTTCCCATCCCTTTTCAGATTCTTATTATTCCTGAACTCTCTCCTTCTTCTCCCTCCCCTCAAATCTAAATATACTTGGAGAAAGAACCTAAATTAAAAACTTTAACAGTCAATGAATTGATTTATTGACTACTATGTGTGCAAGACAGTTTCCTGGATACATTTTAGGAGAAACAAAAAAGAATATGATATGACTAGACTTTAAGTGCCTCGAGGGCAGGGATTTATTTAAGGGTCTTATTTATTTATTTTTATCAAAACCATAGAGACAGTGGTACAGCAAGGGCATTGCTCCAGGGCACTGAATTTTAGAGGGACCATAGAGCCATCCATCAGCAAGTAGGAGCTAAGCACGGAATTAGCACACAATAATTAGGTAAAATTGGAAACAAGCAACTCTCTTCTTTGCCCAGTGTCCCAAGTGAGTCACCGCCATTTCATCCCATTCCCTCTGTTGGCAGTGGCATTCTAATATCCTTGGATCATCTTTTCCCCCAGTTGAATTTGCATTTGAGGAGGTCTTTCATGATGGGGAGGTCTCTCTATGTATCCGATTTAGGGTGCTTTTCCTGGGTAAGGGATCTTCTTGTTATAGCTCTGTCCTGGATCTCCTCCAGCTTCCACAAAAGCCCCACTCTGATGTTTCTTCATACTTGGGGGTGATCATGACCTCTTGAAGGCTATAACAGAGAAGCTTTGGCATATTTCACCAAAGGGGGAAAGCTTTGAGGCTCATCTTGGTGACAAACTACCTTTGCCATTTGAGGTGTAGTCTAGTTAATTATGAAGATCATCAGATCATAGGTTTAGAATTAGAAGGAAGACCTCAGAATTAATTTAGTCCAACAATGATTTCACAGATGAGGAAACTGAAACCTAGAGACATTGTCACTTAACAATGGTACAAAGCAACACAGTGGGGATTTGAACCCAGAACCTCTCATCTAAACAATGCTTCCTTCCTCAGCAAAAGGCTCATCACCAGACAGTCATTGACGACTAGGTTATCAATCTGTCTGTCTGTCTGTCTGTCTGTCTATCTATCTATCTATCTATCTATCTATCTATCTGTCTATCTTTCTATTGATCTGTCTACCTACCCTTCATCTCTCTACTTATTTATTTGTTTGCCATAAACAGATAAAAATACAAAATGGTGCTCAGTTCTGTATAACCCTTTTCTATACGTAACTTTGTGGCACAGCAGATAGACTGCTGGACCAGGAGTCAGGAAGACTTGAGCCCAAATCCGCTTTTGGATAGCTGTGTGTCCTTCAGGAAGTCACACTGATGTACTATTTGGGGTGTATGAGGTATTCTGGAACGACCGGCACTTCTAGTGTGGTGGCTTGCTGAGCCCTTCTCAGGGTTGCTCACGCCCCTTCAGGGCTCACATCCCTCTCAGGGTTGCTCACGCTGTTTATTTACACCCAGCTCCCACCGTGACTCCAAGAAGCTGTAGCATGCCCAGTGGCCACACCCCAGTAAAACCATCTTGGCTGCTGGGCTAAACCAAATTGAGGGTAATCAATGGGCCTCAGACCCCTTGGTGAGTTAGAGGGGTGTCTACCCCAAGCATGTGAAGGCTTCCCTGGTAGAGTGGGCGGATGAGAAGAACAATTTTTTCCAGTGGCCATGAAGGCAGCAGGAGCAGGCGCTGTGGAGGGCGTGGAGTGTGGTCAGGCCCTGAAGATGCCAAGGTCATCCATTGCATACCAAGCCATTGCCGGTTTTCCTGACTTTTGTCTTGTCACTGGACTTTGATGACTCTGGAAGGGAGAATGAGGCTGACACCTGTGTCATTCTGCCTCACTCAAATCCAATTCACAGGCAAATCAAGACGTCACTCCTGACGTCTTCAGTCCTCTTCAGAAACGAAGAATGGGCAACAGGGAGATGGATTGTTTACCTTGGCTTCTTCAGTGGTAAAATGGCAATAATAATAATAATAGTACCTGCCTTTCAGGATTGTTAAGAGGAAGAAATTAGAGAACATTTATAAAGTATTTAGCATAGAGCCTGGCCCATAGTAAAGCCTTTATAAATGCTAGCTATGGTTTATTACTGTTTCCATAGTGATGCTGACAGTGGAATAAAAAGCAGGCAGAGAGAGCTAAGTCACACCATTTGCAAACATTAATTTAATTGTTAGCACTATTAATTTGGGATCTTTGTTCAATGATCAGTGAGTTATCATTATCATTGGAATTGAGTTGCATCCATAATGTTTTTTTAATTGAGACTCTCAAACTATGTTCAACTTCTCATAATTGAAATCAGAAGACTTGAACGGGGTATGACTGGAATAGAAGGTGGCATGGTCATTTAGAACATGAAAAGGTCATTTAGAGCAGGGGCCTCAGACACATGGTGACCTACAAGACCCCTGAGTGTGGCCCAGACCAGATTAAAAGGTACTTGCTATAAAATTTCAACGTGTTAATATATTAATAAAAAAGAAACATACAAACACATGTGGTTTTTCTAAGTCAATATGTGACCCATAAAGATTGAATGGTCCCCACTTCTTTTTGAGTGTGATTCTACTGATCTTGAGTGAAGGCTAGAGGCAGTTAGGTGGTGCAGTAGTAGACCTGGAATCAAGAAGATGTATCCAAATACAGCTTCAGACTCTTACTAGCTGTGTGACCCTGGGCAAGTCAATTAACCTCATTCTGTCTCAGTTTCCTCATTTATAACATGGAGATAATAATAGTATAGTTGTTGTGAGGACAAAATGAGATATTGTAATACACTTTGCAAACCTTATAGTGCTGCATAAATGCTATTTATTAAGGATAACAGATGTCCTAACTTGAGTGTTGATCCAGTCTCTCTGAAAAAAAATTAAAGAAAAAATAGAAGTAAACTGTATTTATGGAAAGACATGGATAAGAATTAGGATATGGAAGTCTGGATAGTAAGTTGCATTGATGGAATTCTCTTACTAATGAGATCATGGGGCATCAGTATTCCAAAGAAGAGGAAACATGGAATATAGTTTCTTAACCTCCCTTGGCCTCTGTAGACATTGATTTTTTCCTCTGTGAAGTGAGAGGGTTGAATTAGCTGATTTCTGACATCCCTTTCAGCATCCCTTGCAGATCCTACCTTCCTCCCCATTTCCCCCTAGTTTTTAACACGACGAAATACATATAATAGCTTTTAACAAATGCTAATTCAATGAATGAATGAAAACACTGTCTTTTACTCTCTTGGAAATTATAATATCGTTGGAGTCTACATTTTAAAGTGTACAATATAAATGCTAAATGGGTAGGACAAAAAATAAGTTATAAACATTAAGGATTCAAGACAGAGTTGGGGCTGGAGGTGGTGTAGAAGAGGAAAAGGGAATTCTAGGCAAGGGAAAATATACTAGCAAAGATGCAGAGTTCGGAGGGAGCGTGGTTTTCCAGAAGGTTAGGAAAAAGTTGAAATTATCCACTGAAAGGCCTAGGGAATTATAGCACAGATGTCACGGAGCTTTTGGAAATGTAACTGTAGAGGAGGACAGAGAGTGAGGACACAGGATTTAAAAACAAACAAACAAAACAACTAAGATTGTGTGTTAACAGAATTACAAAATTTCAGAGCCAGAAGGGCCGAGTGCATCTAGTTCAGCCCATATCTGAATAATAGGTCCTGCTACGGCATCCCTGACAAGTGGTTCCCTATTCAGCTTTTACTTGGGATGAAAGCGTAGGGAAGAGCATTGGGTTTCTAGTCAGAGGACATGGGTTTGAATCATCACTATCTGTGATTTGGGAGAGGTCACTTAACACCTCTGGGCCTTATTTTCCTTACCTGTAAAATGGGAAGGTTGGAGTACATGGCCATTAAAGTCCATTTCCTTCAAGCTCTCAGTCTATGATGCCAAAAATCTCCAGTGATTGGGAACCCACTGCCTCTTGGGGCAGCTTCATCCATTTTCGGATAGCTTGGGTGAGAAATTGGATAATAATTATTATATGGCATTTTAAAGCTACAAAGTACTTTCCTATTGCTTTTCCTCATAAACAAGGAACTTGACCTGAGTGAATATTGGTTCAATATGGCAAATATTTCTTAGTTCTGGTTTTGTTCCAATTAAATTATTTGAGAAAACACAGGATGTAGCTTAGCTCCTATCTGACCTGGTTTTGCCGGGTATTTTAAAACAAAACAAAACAAAACTTTGGTTCCATTTAAAAAAAAAACATTTAGGCCCCATTTTTAGTTCATCAGTTAGTGAGGTTTACTCTGATTTTACTTCCTGGTTTGGTTCTGTCCAAGTTGGGAGGCAGGATGGAAGGGTGACAACAGAATTTTATTTGGAGTCTGAGGAACTGGGTTTGAATTCTTGTTCTGCCACTTCCTGACTGTGTGACTATGGGCAAATTCACATCTTTGGGCTTATGCTCATCTGAAAAGGTAGCGAGTGGTCTAGATGGCTTCTGGGGTCTTTTCCAGTTCTAAATCTATGGTCCTATAAGATCCAATTGAAAATTTTTCTGTTTTATTTCTTCTGCCTAAGAAGGATGCCTTCTATGGTGAATGTTTGTGGTTGTTATTCAGTCATGTCTGACCCCATTTGGGGTTTTTTCTTGGCAAAGATACTGGAGTGTTTTGCTATTTCCTACTCTAGATAATTTTCCAGACGAGGAAACTGAGGCACACAAGGTTAAGTGTCTTTCCCAAGATCACACAGCTAGTAAGGGTCGGAGGCCAGATTTGAACCCAGGAAGGTGAGATTTCCTGACTTTAGACCCAGTGCTCTCTATCCTCTGCCCCACTTAGCTGCCCCTCCATGGTGAATACATATAGCAAATTTCTATTTTTCCAGTGCTTTAAGAGCTAAGTTTGAACCAAGTATTTCACCTCCTAGTACTGTATGATTTTAACCTCTAATCTAGCCCAAGTGGAACCTGTTCCCAAGGTCTAAGGAGTCAGATGGTGCTGTCTGGACTTGGTTAGGCTTCCTTCCCTTCTCTAGCTTTCTACTGCCCGGATGAGAAAGACCGGAGAATTCTCCCCATGAGGATCCCATGCTGATATGAAAAAACCCAGTGATCAATTTAGAACCCTGAGGGGAAAGGAAATGATCTGTTATCTGCTTGAGTGACAGCAAAGGGAGCATTTGATATGGGCCCCAAAATGGGACCATGAGGCAAGAGAATATATTGTTTTAAGTCTGTCTCCAGACCAAAGCAGCTGGTGTATGTTCAGATAAGCATCTGCACTCTTGGAAGCTGATTCCTACTGAATCAAACCCCTGAACCGTCTGAGGTCCACCCATCACTAATTTTCATATGAATTATATTAAGAGTCTGATGGTAAAGTATGTCTTGGTTTAAAAATAGAATAATAAAACAATAAATCAAGAAGAAAAAGCAAACTGAAAAAATGTAGAAAACAGATGAAAAGAAAAAAGGGAAAAAGTGAACTACATAAAAATACCATACATGCCAGGCACTTCAGATGTGATTTCCTGTGGCCTGCACTTTAAAAAGCCTGGTGTTACAACATGCTCTACATCTGAAGGCCAAAAACAGAAAGAATAAACCCTTGTTTAAACTTGGAGTGGAAGGGCGACATCTGACCTGTTCATGATCTAGGCCTATACCGAGGGAGGACATGTCAGATGATTTTCCATTTGATGGAACTTTGCCCCATGGCTCTGCCCCTTCTCCACCCTCCCGTGCCCACACAGTGCTGACACACTTCCTGTTATGGACAGCAGGACACACAGTGGGACCACTCCTGGGCTCTGGGGCCCTTGCTCACATGTGGGTTGAAGAGAAGACTTCAAAAGCAAGTTCTGGCACCCAGAAAGATGATTTAAAAGTGAGTTTGGGTGGTTCCCAAGAAGACCTGCTCCAAGTAAGTAGAAAGAAAACATACATTATCTCATGTTAAAGAGCCTGCTCCTTTTAAGACTCTGCCAAATATTTATGAAATACTAACTTATTGCTGAAAAGCCCTGACAAACGCAATAACCGCTGGCAACCCCGAGAGGACATAAACATGATGTAAGGATACCAACCCTGAACTGGCCCAGATTGCATGACAAATCTGTAATTCTCATCGACCAGAATCTGAAATGTATGCCCCAAGAATATACTGTCTGCATTACAGATGCACTTGTCTGATATTAGATTAGGCAAAGCAAAGGCAAAATAAACATTTTAAAGAATCTGTAGATTTGGGAGGAGGGGCGTGGGAGAGTGGGGGAGGGGATGGTGGGTGGAAAAAATAACATTTCAGTTACGAGAAAAAAGAATCAGCAAATCAAGACATGGCTGAGGCAGCCTGTGCAGTTGTTTGGTTCAGACTTTTTCCTTGTGCTGAGAAGTTTCTTGAATAATAATGAAAATCATCGAAACTCTGAAGGGGGTGTTGTGGCAGGAGTTCTCATTGCACCTCTATACACCAACAATGCTTTCTTCAAACCCCAGGGAACCTGACAAATATGGTGTTGAGCCTGAATGGTGTCCCAAGATGGGTTTGTGATTACATTTATAAACCGTTGAAATGTCTTTCATTTAAAAGTCAGAGAATTGGCAGAGTGCATTTTCTAAACATGTGCTTTTTCTTCTTCTTTTTTTTTTTCCCTAACAAGCAGCTCAGAGGCCAGCTGGTCTTTGTTAGTAATCTTTAGCACACCCACGAGCAAGCATGTGACTGGTTTGATGATATGCTATTAAGAAAATGTGATTTGTTAATGCCATATTGTGGGCCTCAACAGGTCCCTTCTTCCATCCAGGCCTTTGGAATGAGAATTTTGAAGGGTGGTGGGGGAAAGAATGGTTGATGGATGCTTCATTAGCTGCCTGTTGAGTCTGGGATATTGAAGAGAGAATGGTTGGACCACAGTGACTGAGGTTTCCTCTTCTTAAGCTAAGAATGCACTTGGCCTTCCAGGGAATTGTCTTAACACACTCAGGTCCCACGAAGGGGACACTTAAAGTATACTCAGTTCTATTTTGGAATAACAAACAGTTCAGATTCAGGGCCCATCCTGGGGGACCAGCTGAAGTCAGACATGCTCCTGCTTGCTCTGTGACTCTTGCCTATTTACTTGCCTGGTTACTTCTATATCTCCTCTAGGGCAGCTAGGCGATACAGTGGATAGAATGTTGGGCCTGGAGTCAGGAAGACGCATCTTCCTGAGTTCAAATCTAGTCTCAGACACGTATTAGCTGTGTGACCCTGGGCAAGTCACTTAATCCTGTTTGCCTTAGCTCCTCATCTGTAAAATGAGCTGGAGAAGGGAATGACAAACTGCTCCAATATCTTTGCCGAGAGAACTCCAAATTGGGCCATGAAGAATCGGACACATCAACAGCAAGACTAACTCGTCTCCCAGATATTGTGATAGAGTCTAGATGGGGATGGGAAGAGTGCCGACACAAATACATTTTACCCAGCATTACCAAATATTCCAGTGATTTTTTTTTTTTTACCTTGGAAGGAAATACCTTCTGGGAGAGAAGCCACACGGCTAAGATGGGGAGAAACTTCACGGAAGGAGAGAGGGGAGGGAGGAGGATTGTAAACTACTATATCCCCCAAGCTTCACCTGCAGGACCCCAGTGAACTGGGGAACTAGGTGCTGCTTCTGTAATAGGAAACAGAGGCAGCAAAGGAAGCGAAGACCCCATGGTACAGTGGACCATGAATGGAGACAGAGACAGAGAGATGAGAGACGGTGTGGCCAAAGGGACCAGCAGATCAGATTGGTGAGACTACTGTAGTCTAATCCACAGACCTTTTTTCTCTTTCCTTCCCTGGAGTCCTCCCCAGGACTCCTTTTGCCTTCATCACTCCACTTCCTTTTCCCCTTGGGTGGGAGGGAGGAGGTAAAGAAATGCAGCACCCCATACAGGTGAAACCATTATGGCCTGCAAGTGGAAGCCCATTCCTTTAAATTTCTATTTGTGTTTCTATATGACCTCAGAGTTGCTATTCAATTCTAGACCATTTACAATGATGTTACCCCAAACTTATAAGTAGGTAGTTCAGTCCTGAGAAAGAGGAAATCAATCCAAAAGGGAGAGTAGATTTTCCTCAGCTCAGGCTGAATGGAGGAGAGACAATTATAGAGAGAACTGCAATCACAATCTTTTTGATAGTCCTACCCCAGATTACCTTGGAACCCAGAGTGAGAATTAATAAAGAAATGAGCCAGTAGCAGAGTAAGAACTGGAGGTTGTTGTATTCAGGTACCTATATCTTGTACATGTCCTGTACATAGCCCACAGTCAATTCCCTACCTGCGACACCACACAGGATCCTTCTGTTCTGGAATCATTCTTTCCACTGTTGTTTATGGACCTTATACAGTAGTCCCTGCACAAAAATATATCTGTATCTGCTTGAGTTAAGCATTCTCCTTTCCAAATATCCTTTTTTAGCATGTATATAAACTCACTTCCCAGGGTCCCTCGAGCTCTGGCTTACACGGATCAGGTCCAATCTTGGTAATTAACCCCAAAGAATTTGTCTTTCTTTCTTTGACTTGTATGCCACAACACAGAGTTTCTTCTGAGAAATCTCCAATTATTGCTTGTCTATGTCTCCAAAAAAGTGTTGGTAGCAGGATCTTCAACTCCTTTAGAAGCATTCATGATAACCAATGCAAATATTTAGTCTAAGTCTGCCTTTATTTGCTCTATAAAAATACGCAAAATGCAAAAGACTCACAAGAACACAAAAACAAATGTAGAAAATACATTAAAGGCTGTACAGTAGCCCCTACGTGATCAACACAGTTCTTCCTCTCTGGTGGATCCCATTTTCCCCTAAGACCCTACAAAGCCCACTTCCCTTCTCCCCTAAGGCTTATAATTCTCTTCTGTCATTTGGACTCTCCCCAGGAAGGAAAACATATGTTGTAACTGCTAGATAGGGAATATCCTGATATTACCATGAAAACCTCCTCTTACAATCCACAGAGCCTTTCTGAGGATTCTGCCTTTCCCAAATGGGAAATACTCTTTAGGGCTGCAAGCCTCTTACTATACACCCACCTATCTAAATAACTCATGGTATAAAGGGCGATCTCAATTTGACACCCCCCACCCCAATCATGACTTTAGCTCCTTAGTTCTTCTCTATCTGTGAGGGATCCATATGGGTTACTCTCTTCTCTCTCCAGGAGGCACACATTTCATAAAATTCCCTTCTCTGGATAGAAACCCAGACTCTTTAGAGCTTGCTTATGAGACTAGTTCTGTCTGAGAAATTCCCCTCCTTTGACTGGATTGTAGAGCCCTTGAACTTAAGGTCTCTAGAAAGGCAACCCTCAGAAACTCCTCCAGAAAACAGGTTGAGGAGCCCACATTTTCCAGGCTGCCTCTTCTATGACGTGGGGCTGTGTTTCCAGCAGAAACTCAGGACATTCCACCACTGCCTCAACTTTCAGGTCTCCAGGGCCTTCGGCCTAAGCTCAGAAAAAGGAAGAAACAATGGCAAAAGTGGCCAGGAGCTTTCCTCTTGGGTTATGTGGGCAAGTACATGGTTGACTCTGTGGCAAGGAAGCTATTAAGGATGCACGGTGACAGGGACCCCCTCCCTCTGTCTGCTGCCCTTTCAGGCATATATAGAATTGTCTCACCTGTGTCTGCCAGGGAGGGTTTCCTGGCCTCCCTGAGCAACCATTCCAGTGGTCCAGGTACTCTCTTCCACCATCTAAAATGAGGCTGGTGACTTTGCACAGCCTTGCCTCACTTAAATCCAATTAACTTGCATGTCATAGCATGGCCTCCCTGATGTCTTGGTCCTCTTGGAGAATGAAGGACAAAGAACAATAACAATGCCACATCTGTTACCTTACGCCACAGCCTCCCTTCCCCCCCTTCCCTCTCCTTCCAGCTACACACTTCTACTTGATACCCTGGGTCCCAGGGCCTGAGACAACCCCTCTCAGCCTAAACCACTGTTAGCAATTATCACCTACTTGAACTCAACACTCAATAATTAGTATATCCATAATTCTGAACCTCAAGTAGCCATTGTTTCAAACCCATTCCCAGTCCTTCCCTCAACTCCCATTTTATTTATTCCCATTTTTTCAACCTACTTCCACAAACATCACTCTCTAAAGGTACCATTGCTTCCACAGGGCTCTCTGGAATAGGTAACAAACTCACTTTCATCTTAAACTTTTTCTTTTTGGTATCCCCTCCCTCTTCTTAAACTCAATGGGATCTGATGCTCCTGATGACACGGCTTCTCTGGCCACCTGTTATGGCAAGCAAAGTACCACTTTGCTGCTTGTTTCAGCTATTCAAGTGCCTTTGAGCCTCACCTTTGATTGTATCAAAAGTCTTTGTTGAAAACAGTATACGTTGTATTGCCCTTAATAGGCCTAAGGAAGTTTGGAGACCTTCCCTGTCCTTAATAGGCCTAACATTATCACATGGAATCCACAGTAGGAGGAGCTTACCAAAAGAATGGAACAGGAAGGGTGGACAGGAAAGAGCAGAGCAGAGAAAACCTTGAGCAAAGCTGGGACCAAGCAGAACTGAGAGGGAGAATGTTTGTGATGTTGGCACTCTGTAGTGCTCTGTCTGTTGTTTTGTCACACAAAAGCCTTGTCTGTTGACAGAAGTCCTAAAAGAGGAGTTTACTGCTGTTACAGAAGTCCTGGGACTTTACTGTTGATTTGTGTTTGATTTATCAGACAGAAGCCTTGTCTGTTGATTTGTGTTATTTTGTCAGATAGAAAGTGAATTGAGATGATAGTGCTGGCAATGTGTGTAATATTGTTGTAACTCTGTTAAGCTTTGTCTTTCTAGAAACAGAAACTTCTAAAGAGTGTGGAGTGGAGCAGTCCCCCTAAGCTGAGATACGAAACAGGAGCAGAGAGCTGCCCCTGTGTGAGTCCAGGCAAGGGTCATATGAATCCAGGCAAGAGCTGGGAGAGCTGCCCACCTGTGAATCTAGGCAAGAGTTGGGTGAATCCAGGTAAAAGCTGGGAGTGGCCAGCCTATGGAAGAGAGTTTGGAAGTAAGCCTTAAATTAAGATAAAAGAGGACCTTACTTGGGTATTCTGTATTGACTGATGAGATTGTGACTTACTGTGACCTGGGGTGGATGGGATCTGTACTTTCTGCTACCTCTTAAGGATGATTGACTTAGGGGTGATTGGAAGCCAGCCTCCAAGTCAAGATGAAAGAAGATTTTCCTTGGAAACTCTGTATTGATTGAGGAGATTGTGATTTACTGTGACCTAGTGGGGGATGTTTAAGACTATGTGGACACCCTAGTAATAAGTTGTTATGTTATATTGTTGTGAATGTTGTACTTTAGTTTCTTGAACGTTTTGCTTTAGTTTATAGCCGAATAAATGGAGAGTTCACTATACTATACAATTCGATCCTTAAAGTTATTCACAGCAGCACTCCTCAGGAGAGCTGCTTATGATTGGCTTTACACCACCCTTTCCAGAGCTGATTGAACTCGCACTCATACCCCTTAATTCATTAGTCAAGGCAGAGTAGTTAGAATATTCCTCACTCCCCATTGCCACTTCTAGGCTCTCCCTCTACCACTTTCAATCAATCAACTACCTATTGCGTGCTAGGCACAGTGCTAAGCCATGGAGAGAAGCATAAGACAGTCCCTACCCTCAAGGAATTTACAATCTAAAGAGGGAGGCAACATGCAGACAAATATATTCAAAGCAAGCTACATACAGAATAAGTAGGACATAACTAACAGAGAGGTTACCAATTATCTCTCATCAATATTACCAATTATTATAATTAGGAAGGTTGGTGAAGGCTACCTGTAAAAGGTGGAATTTTAATAAGCTGGGGAACCCGGCAGAAAGAGATAAGGAAAAATCGTATTCCAAGCATGGATGAAAAGCAGAGAGAACGCCTGGAACCCAAACATGGAGTGTCTTATTTGTGGAACACTGAAGAGGCCAAAATCACTGCATCAAAGAGTACATGTAGGAGAATAAGGTGTAAGAAAACTAGAAAGATAGGGCGTCTCTGAATGCCACACACGACTTTGCATTTGCTCCTGGAGGCAATGGGGAGCCACAGGAATTTATTGAGTAGGGGGGATGACACAACTATCACTCAGTAACTTCTCCTTCTTTGAGGTTCATTATGTGTGTGTGTTCTTTCTCTTTCTATACACCCCCCCATATATATATATATACACATACATACTAGGGGACTTCATTATACATAGTGATGCTCCCTCAAACATGCGAACTTTCTAGTTCCTCAATTTACTTATTTTCCACAACCCACTGCTCCACCTCATCTCAGCTAAACATAGAGATAGTCATACTCTTAATAGTGCCATTGCCCACAAATGCAACCCTATCATGTTCATAAACTCTGAAATTCCTTTATCTGATCATAGTTTGTCATTGCCACCACCTCTACCTTTGCCTCCTAAGTTCCAAGCCTGTTCTTTTTCCTTACCCTGACCTCTAATCCCTCAGACCTTTTCTAAATCATAATCCCTGCTCTGTCTCTTCCTTTCCTTATCCTGGTGAACCAATTCAAGTCTACACTGTCTCCCTTGGTCCTTAATCCCTAACTGATCTTTACCTGCCAAACCTCAGTCTTGGATCATTCTTATCATCTGTTGTGCTTCTACACCAACATGGAGAAATTGTCCTGACTGGGTCCACTTCAACTTTAATCTCAACTAAGGCACTTACTGCAGCAAGGCAACCCGGTTATACCTCCCTAACTGACTCATTATTGCACTTATCACAGCAACTTTTCTAGACCTTTTCATCCCTCCTCTCATGTCTCCCTCACCCCCCCTTCTCAACTGAGAACTTTGCATCATATTTCACTGAAAAAATTGAAGCCATTTGCCCAAAACTCCCTCTTTTCCTCTCATTCTCATCTGACATCACTCAGATGACTTCTGCCCCTTTCTTCTCCTCCTCTCCTCACATGAAGAGATAGTCCTTCTCCTTGCCATAGCAAACCCCTCTCCATGTACAAGTGATCTTATTCCATTTTATATTCTCCAGAAGTTGCCCCCCCGTCATGTCTTCTTTCTTATTTTCAACCTCTTCTTTCTTTCTTATTTTCAACCTGTTTCTGTCCTCTATCTGCTTCTCTACTTCTTGTTACAAGCATTCCCATATCTCCCCTAGTCTCAAAAATCCTCACTTGACCAATCTATCCCCATTAGCTATTAACCTATATCTCTTCTTCCCTTTGTTGCTAAACTCCTTGAGAAGGTTGTCTGAAGTCTATGCCTTCACTTTCTTCTCACTCTCTTCTTAACACTCTGCATTCTGGCATCAGACCTCATCATTCAGTTAAAACTGCTTTCTCAAACCTGGAAAGACTTACATGAACTGATGCTGAGTGAAGTGAGCAGAACCAGGAGAACATTGTACATAGTAACAGCCACAGTGCGCGATGATCAACTATGAATGACTTAGCTCTTCTCAGCAATACAATGATCCAAGACAATTCCAAAGGACTCATGATGGAAAATGCTATCCATATCCAGAGAAAGAACTATGGAGTCGGAATGCAGATCAAAGCATACTATTTTCATGGTTTTCCCCTTTTGTTCTGTTTCTTCTTTCACAATATGACTAATGTGGAAATATGTTTTACATGATTGCACATGTATAACCTATATCAGATTACTTGCCATCGTGGGCAGGGAGGAGGGAAGAGAAGGAAAAAAATTTGGAACTCAAAACTTTATAAAAAATGAATGTTGAAAACTGTCTTTACATGTAATTGGAAAAAATAAAATACAATTTACAAAAAAACCCTGCTTTCACCAAGGTCATGAATTATTTCTTAATCACGGAATCAAATGCCCTTTTCTCAGTCCTCATCCTTGACTTTGACACTATCAGTTGCCCTCTTCTCCATGATTCTTTCTTCTCTTTAGACTTCCATGACACTTTTGTAGCCTGATTCTCCTCCTCCACGTATGACTACTCCTCAGTCTTCTTTGCTGGATTTTTATCCAGGTCATGCCTGCTAACTGTGGGTGCCTCCCAATGTGCCATCCTGGACTCTATTCTCTTTTTCCTCTATACTATTTCACTTGGTGATTTCACCAGCATTCATGGATTAAATTATCTCTTTGCAAATGATTCTTCAATTTATTTTTCCAGCTCTACTTTCTTTCCTGACCTATAGTCTTTCTAAGCTATATGGGTTTATTGGAGAGCTTCCCTCATCAATCCGTTGCACCAACAATGTCATGGGAGGGCTCACTGCCCATCAAATGGGTGGGGGAACTCCCTTGATCAACCTCCTTACATGTAACTCATCCAGAGTGGGTAACATGTTAAGCCATTGAGTCATTAATCAGTTCATTGGATCAATTTACTTCTCACAGTTATCTGGAAGTGGGCCACTGAGGGAATGGGAAATGGGGAAGAGGATAGCCAGAGTAGGAGGTTCAGTGGGGAAATCTGACTGACTAGAAGCAGAAGGAGGTCACTGGAGGGGAAAAAAATTGTTGAGAAAACGGCACAGGCAGAGGAAGTAAGAGCACTTAAGACAACCTTTGTCTACTTCATGGGGGGGTGACAGGTAATGAAAACCAGTCTGGATTAGAATCTGATTACAATAATGAGCTGCTAAAAATAAAACAAAAATAAAAATGAGTAAGCAAAGGAGAAAGAACATGACCATAGTTAGCTACCATGGTGTAAAAGATCTATGTTCATATCCTGAGGAAGATGGTGAGATAAAGCCACTCTTATCCCAAAGATCAGTCAAATGGTCACAGGTCCAAAAAGAGTTCTTGGAAGAACTTAAAAAGGACTTAAAAAATCAAATAAGAGAGATCAAGGAAAATTAGGAGAAAAAATTAAAGTAACCCAATATGAATATTTGTTAATGGAATCCCAACAAGGCTCTTGGTGTAAAAACTAGTTTTGCAATCTCAAGTGGTGCTAGTTTGAATCTGGTCCACCACAGGGCAGATGGTTAGCATTTAGCCAAATCTCATTGGTGGATGATGCAAAATGAATTGGGGGGCAAGGATGGGTGGAGAGAGGGTGTCTGCATACAATCCACTAGTATAACTGGGGTTTGTTAATACTTCCACAACAGTATGGAGGCTGTGTGACCTGTGGCAAATAATTTAACCTTTGTCTTCCTCAGTTTCTTCATCTGTAAAATGGAGATAACAATGGCACCCACTTCCCAGGGCTATTATGAGGATCAAATGAAATAATATTTGTAAAATACTTTGCAAACTTTGAAAGACTATTAAAATGTTAGCTATTATTATTAGGGATTCCTGGCTTGCAAATGCATTTCAAAAACTGCAAGGTTCTCCATGCCATTAGGGTCAGAGAAAACAAATAAATGAACAAATATAGAATCTCATGCAAACCAAATGAAAGATAATTGGGGTAGATTCCCCAATTGGCCAATTCTCATTCACATTGTTCTGACCTAGAAGGTAGTATGGCCCAATGGGAAGGGTATTGTTCTAGGCATTCCACTTCTGTCTCAATTCCCATTTCTCATGACAAAGCACTGGTGAAATGATGATATAAACCAATGGGAAACTGTTTTGATTTTTTCAGGATTTGACTCACATATAATTTTTTAGTAATATATCTGCTAAGCAGTTGAGTAGGTTGCATCATCCTATCACCAAAATAGGTGGGAAGCCTGTTTTAAATAAATTAACCCTTGCCCAGGAGTCCTCAATGAGTAAACTCAGTGTAATAAATAGGCATGACTCCCAGGCAATTTGCTATAGCGTTTAGCCACAAGGTTAGATAAAAGAGCTACCAAAGAGAAGACAAAATAAACTGATATGCATCTGTACTTAAATGGCCACTTAGGAACTTTAGGAGGGCAGACAGGGGAGAGGAGAGGAAGAGAAAGAGACAGAAAAAAAGAGAGACAGAGAGGAAGAGACAGAGAGAAAGAGAGACAGAGACAGAGAGTGAAAGCAAGAAGCCAAAGAGAGAGATAGAGAGCATACAAACTGGGCCTGAAATCAGGAAGAGCTGAGTCCAGATCCAGTCTCAGACACTTAGCTACATGACACTGAGCAAATAATTTAACCTTTGTCTTCCTCAGTTTCTTCATTTGTAAAATGGGGGTGATAATAGCACCTAACTCCCAGGGTCACTGTGAGGATCAAATGAGATAATATTTGTAATGTGCTTTGCAAGCTCTATAATGCTATATAAATACTATGTATCAGCTGTGGAATGTTAGATCTGGAAAGAACCTTAGAGATCACTTAGTTCAGATCTTTCATTTCACAGATGAGGACAATGACTTGCCCAAGGTCATGATATCAGTTAGTGGCAGATCCAAGAGTAAAAATGCCAGGTCTTCTGGTCCAGTCCTTGTTCTGCCATATGGTTCTGCCTCCCTAAAACAGAAGCAAAATACCTCACCCTTTACCTCCCACTGCCTTTACTCTGATGTGTGATAGGGCTATTTCCCTTAATGTAATGAAGACGTTTTATACAGAAATTTAGATCATACAAATGTTTATTCATATGCTTACTGAAATGAATCTGGGATTTTATCAACATGAGTTATTGTGTTTGTTCTTTGTTTTCGAAGAGGACCATGGCATCAGAGAAATGATGACATGACTTGCAGTTGACTTGGATTTAAGTGAGGGAGGGCTGTGCAAGGTTACCGGCCTCACTTTCTCCTCCAGAGCCATCTGGGTCCAGTGACCTGATATTCATCAGGATGACTGGAGATGGTTCCCAGGATGCAATGGGAGACCCTCACCCTTGATGCCACGGTCCTTTTAGAAAACAAAGGACAAAGATAACCTGTGAGCAGGCCCAGCTGCCTGATCCAGCGAGTTGGATAACTCAGCTCATCCTATCCCTCTCTTTCTCCTCCGTGAAAGAAGGTAAATTTTGATGGCCAGAAGTGGCTCACTTAACTTGAGGTTTATTGGCTAGATTTCTTTCTTTCTTTTCCTTCCTTCCTTCCTTCCTTCCTTCCTTC
>NW_027186372.1:8713797-8719545 GCF_028583685.1 Petaurus breviceps papuanus
TTCTTTCTTTCTTTCTTTCTTTCTTTCTTTCTTTCTTTCTTTCTTTCATCAACATGAGTACTCCCTTCATTGGAGCATATCATAAGCCATTTAGGCCTTTTCATCATGTCTGATGCTTATATATGTCCATCCCTACATCTCCTTAGCCAATCTGCCCCAAACCCATTGTGCCTTACTCTTTCATTATCCCCATGAATTTAATCACAGCAGATGGGCCACCAAACAACCAGGGAAATAGAAATATAAGGAGATATCTGGAGATCTGTGGCAAGGAGAGAAAAGGTGAGTGAATCTGTTTAAATTATTGAAATTCTAGTCATTGGCTTCCCCCCTGGGCATGGGAGGCTTTTGCCAACTACCAATTAAAAACAGTTGAGCAGATTGCATCATCCTATCACCAAAAAAGGTGGGAAGGCTGTTCTTAATAAATTAGCCCTTGTCCAGGAGTCTTCAGTGATGAAGCCTTTAGTGTAAGTAGACAGGGATCACAGGCAGTTTGCCATAGTATTTAGCCAGGTGAGTTAGATAAGAGGGCTACCAAAGGGAAGACAAATGGACAGGGGACCTGGCTTCACCTAAGTATGGAAAGCAAGGGGAATTTTTCAGTGAACTGTGGAGTGTGCTATTTTTGTTCTTTGTCATTATTAAATAACTCCTATGTTTGAACAAAGTACAAGCTGGTTTCCATCTTCATTGAGAAAGTAGAAGGGTTAGTTAAATCCATTGCCACTGTCCAGGTTATCAGGCAGAATGAAGGGTTTCTTCAATTAACCAATAAGTATTTAGTAAGTGCTGCTATGTTCTAGGCAATGGAAGAAATGCTACAAGAAAGAATATGAGAGAATATGAGGAAATGGAGGGGAATTTTAACATGTATGAGGAAGCTGAAGAATGGAATAATGTGACCCAGAGAGGGACAGGGAGAAGGATCGCTGAATGGTTTGAACTAAGTGGTAAGTGTGAGGGTCTTCCTGGAAGAAAGGTGCAGGGAGATGGAGCATCGCAGGAGGAAGCATCTTCTTGTGCTCCTACAAATAATAAGGTAGATCCCCAGGTGCCATTGGAAGAAAGGTCGGAATCGTCAGAGGAAAAAGAGACAAGCAGTGATGGCTGGTGATTCCCTGTTGAGGAATATCCAGGCAACTATTTGTCAACCAAACACAAACAATAAAGAAGTCTGCTGTGTTCCTGGGATGGGAATCAAAGACCTGATGGAAAGGCTCCCAAGGTATTTCTAACCTGACACTTCTAGTGATTCATGTGGAGATGGGGAGGGAGAATGCTATTACCAGAAGGAACCTAGGACTTTGGAGGTCTGAGCAAAAATCTTTATAGTACGAGCAATATTTTATTACCATTGCTAATTGAAAGTAGGAAATTCATAAGCAAAAGGTAGATTTGTAAGTGAATAGCTATGTAAAGAAAATATTTAAGAATACAATTTGCATATTGAATTCACAGTTTAAAATACAGGATTGATGGGAATTTGGAGAGTGACGGAATATATCTATCAAGAGCCAGTAAAATAAATATTTGCAGATCTTATCAAGAGAGCTTTAAAGTGCAATGGGAATGGGAGAGAAAAACTTGTCCATATAAATCTATCAGGCCTGGCATCATAGAGAATAGCATGAAGGATATAGCTGAACATAATAGCAGAACAGACCAGTAGTAACTCACAGGAGATAATATCCATCAATAGAACAAGTAATAAAATCTAAGGTGTTAGATGTCTATAGGCAAAGGCACAAATACTTCAGTGGATAGATGATCTCATAGGATCATAGATTTAGAACTGGAACGGACCACAGAGGACATTTACTTCAGCCCCTTTATTTTGCAGATTTAGGAGACTGAGGTGCAGAGAGGTTAAGTAAATTTACACAAGAAACGACAAAAGTGAGATGGAGCCCAAGTACTCTGACTCCATACCCAGGGCTCTCTCCACTCTAATTGTGCAGATTGTAATCTTTCTATGCCTTTTCAATCTTCATTATTCTTATATATTTCTCTTATACATCTTTTATAGAGTCAATCTGATGGCTGGAGGCCTTCTTTTAGGTCTTGCAGCATCATGCGGCTACCAACATAACACTTAGGCTGTCTATATGTCACCCTTTCCTCTCTCATTGCACAACTGGTCTGTTTTCTTTTTTGATCATACATTTCTTGGAGGATAACTTTTATGCCACTTCCTACACACAAATTGTGGTTGACAATGTACTGCAGCCACGATATTACACCCACTATTCATCTCTCTGTTTCCCATTGAACTGTGCGCAAATTTGATTCTTCAGAGATTATGGTATTTCATGACTTACGGGCATATTGCATCACCAGAAGAATTTTGTTAAAAAGATGTTTTCTGGGAGTGTATTAGAGAGCAGCATGGGATCATTCAAAGTGCTATGAAGTTTCCCAAATGCATTCCAGACTACTATTTATCCCATGCAATTCTGGGCCCAGGCTATTGTCCGACAGCAGTGTCTAAGATAAATGGATGGACAGAATAACATGATGGACTCTGTGTATCATTGTCTTGGAAATAAATATTCTTCATCCATTTGGCTTTTTCTGTACGGATTTTGAGGTTGTTCTTGTAAGTGTTCATGCTGTTCATTAAGGAAGCCCTGTAGCATTGCGGAATTTGAGTACAACGTCATCTGCAAATAGGAACATAGGGAATCTCTCTACTCTACTCTATGTTTCAAGACGCCTCCGTATCTTCTTCCTCTTTTCCTTTTCTATTCTTGTCTCAGAGGAATATGTAACCTTTGCTACCAAGGCTAATTTCTGTATCTGAGCCTTTTATCTTATTCCTTCCCTTCTCCTCCAGGAACTGGATGTATTGGCAGTATTCTAGAGCAGCAGTTTTCAACCTGGGGTCCGTGAACCTATTAAAAATATTTTGAAAACTGTATTTCAGTAAAATTTGTTTCCATTTTAATCCTATGTGTTTTATTTTGTGCATTTAAAAACACTGTTTTGAGAAAGGATCCATTGGTTTCACCAGACTGACAAAGGAATCTAATACAAAAAAAAACCCTTAAGAAGCCCTGTTCTAGATCATGCCATTAATCTGAGAGGCAACATGGCTTCTGACACATAATGGCTGTTTGATCCAAGGCAAATATATGTATGGTATGTATACAAGATTTATGTATACATGTACATGTATAAGTGTGTATACACATTCATATATCTTTGCATCACATGTGTGTCTACCTATATTTGTATACATACACACAAAAATATATGTATGGATCCATAAATACCTACATAGTGATTTCCAAAGTGAGAATTTGAACCTAGATCTCTTGACTACCAGTCCAACCCGCTTCATATGCTACTGTTGCTGCTTCAAGAGGAGAAGAATGTTTACCACCTACTGGTTTTGTGTTCCTGGCTGGGCCATTTAAGCTCTCAGTTCTCTAGACAACCTTTTGAGACTATAAATTGCAGAAGAGGTATCTACCTGAATTAGTAGAGGGAGTTTTCTTACCTGGGAGTCCCTTATATCAGTGAAATCACAGGTCCAGTCTCTCTATCCTGATTTTTGTGAGTATTTAGAAATGGAAAGAGTGATCACTAAAAGCTAGCATGGCTTCATCAAGAACAAGTCATACCAGACAAACTTCATTTCCTTTTTTTGTGACAGCTGAAGACTTAATATACTTAGATTTTAGCACAGCTTTTCACAAAATATCTCGTGCTATTCTCATGGGCTAGAAGGAGAGGACAGTTATGTGGATTTCACATTTGCAGAAAGACCAGTTCCAAAGAGGAGTCAGTTGCTGATGGAGCAAAACCAACTTGGAGGGAGGTCTTTGGTGCAGTGCCTGAGGAACCTGGGCCAATCCTTCCTGGGAGGTTATCAGTGCCTTAGATAACATTGTGAAAGGCATGCTTAGCAAATTTACTCACCCTGGGAAGCTAGAAGGGAAGAGTTAATCCTCAGGCAACAGAGTCTGGAGCCAAAAAGTTCTGACAGGCTGAATGAAGTATGGTGAAATTTAATTGGAATAAATGTAAAATTATACACTTAAAAGTTAAAAAAAATTTAGAACAAGTATAAATTAAGGTTGAACAACCAGTAAGTGTTAAGTTTCTGAGGCCAGATTTGAACTCAGGTTCTCCTGACTCCAGGGTTGGTACTATATTCATTGTGCCACTCAGCTACCCCATCCTTGTAATTTCTTATAGCACAAGAGTATTCCACCACAATCATATGCTACAACTTACATAACCAAGGGAAACTTACATTCTAATGGGGAAACTGTGTAGAAATTTAAAAACTTTTGTGCCATTTTTCTAACACGACTTCTATGATCTACCTTCACCTTTTCATTAATCTTCAGGTTATCTGCAATTTTGATTCTTCAGATATTATGATGATTCATAGCTATATGACATCATTGGGATGATAAAGGAAATAAGTGTTTACATATCACTACTGTGTGTCAGGTGCTAGGCTAAGTGATTTTTTACAAATATTATCCCATTTGATCTTCAAAATTTTGTGTGGTAGGTGCTATTATTATCCCCATTTTATAGTTGAGAAAACCAAAGCAAACAGGTAAAGTGTCTCACCCAGGCTTACACGTAAGTGTCTGAGGCTGGATTTGAACTCAGGTTTTCCTGACTCCAGGCTCACTGCTCCATTCACTGAGCCACCAACTACCTCCAACATACTTCAATATTTCTGGAATCTGGAATTCTGGATTTACATGGGCTAGGCTCAATCTTTGGATTGAAACCTCAAAAATTTCTCTGGCTTACACTCACATTCAGATTTTCCCTGGGAATAGCAGAATCTGGCTCAGGTCTAGGACTCTACAAAAGTCTGCAGTTTCCATGCAAACACTGAGGCTAAACAAAACATCAAATATAGGACCAGCTTTATTTAATCCAACAAAAAAAAAACACAAAAAAGGACTTTCACTTGATCTCATAAATAGTCAAGACAACTCTCCTTCTCTCTTAGGTGGGCCTCAACTGCTCCTTGGGGACCTATTTAGTTCACCAGATTTATAATACTACCCCTTGAAGGTGAAAACATTCAGGGTTGGCTGGAGAATTAAGCAATCCTCCTCTTTAGTGAGTCCCACCTCCCCAGGGACCTATACAGTCTTCTAGACTTAGAGAACGATTCTGGCTTTCCCCATCCTCTGCACAAGTGGAAAGCCCTTGAGCTTGTTAGTAAATCAAATCCTCTCCCTTGAACCTGGTCAGTTCACATAGCTCAGAGTACCAGTGAAGGACAGGGTGTAGCTTTCATCTTTATTGTGGTTCTGTGTTCAGTTTCTCCTTGGTACCAGCTTCCACTTGGTCTAGGAATTTCTCCCTTACCATTCCTAGGGTAACAGCTGACCACTTAACAAATTTTGCCTGTGAGCCTAGTATGTGGAAGAAAAAAAGGAAGAAGTCCCTTCCTTGAGGAGCTTACATTCTTCCAGGGATATAAAATATGCCCAGATAAGAAAATTCAAGGAAACTGAAGAAGAGAGAGAGAGCATTAAATCTTGGAATGACTTCCAGAGGGACTTCTTTGTGAATGAGATGAAAGAGAATGTTTCTGAGAAGTGATGATGAGTGGGGAATGTGCTCCAGGACTGGGACACAGCCTGTGCAAAGGCACAGCTGCAAGATATTCTGTTTGACTGGAATATGAGGTATCAGCAGGGGAGTAACCTGAAATGACTGAAAATGTAGATTGGAGGAAGATTGTGGAAGGTTTTAAATGCCAGT
>NW_027186372.1:8719555-8729800 GCF_028583685.1 Petaurus breviceps papuanus
TGAAAATGTAGATTGGAGGAAGATTGTGGAAGGTTTTAAATGCCAGTCTAGGGTATTAGTATTTTATTCTAGAAATAATAGGAAACTACTGAAGGCTTTTAAGTAGAGAAATGTCATGTGCCAGCAAATTTGGAAAACTCAACAGGGGTCACTGGATTGGAAAAGATCATCTTATGTCCCAGTCCTAAAGAAGCATAATGCCAAGGAATATTCAAATTATCAAACAATTGCACTCATTTCATATGCCACCAAGGTTATGTGTAAGATTCTGTAAGCTAGGCTTCAGCAATACGTGAACCAAGAATTTCCAGAAGAGCAGGCTGGTTTTTGAAGAGGCAGAGGAACTAGAGACCAAATTGCCAACATTTGCTGGATTATGGAGAAAGCAAGAGAGTTCCAGAAAAACATCCCCTTCTGCTTTATTGACTACATTAAAGCCTTTGACTGTGTGGATCACAAGAAAATGTGGCAAGTCCTTAGAGAGATAGGAGTACCAGATAATCTTACTTGTCTCCTGAGGAACCTGTATACAGTTAAGAAGCAACATGAAACAACTTATTGGCTAAGGAAAGTGAGTATGACAGAGCTGTATATTGTCGCCTTATTTATGTAACTTATATGCAGAGTACATCACGCAAAATGCCAGGTTGGATGAACCAAAAGCCAGAATTAAAGTTGCTGGAAGAAATACCAACAATCTTAGATACGCAGACTCTGATGGCAGAAAGTGAAGAATTAAGAAGCCTCTTGATGAGGGTGAAAAAGGAGAGCGTAAAAGTTGGCTTGAAGCTTAACACAAAAAAAAATCAAATCAAGATCTTGGCAACTGGTCCCATCACTTCCTGCCAAATAGAGGGAGAAGAAATGGAAACAGTGTCAAATTTTATATTCTTGGGTTCAAAGATCACTGCAGAGACTACAGCCATGAAATTTAAAGATGTTTGCTCCTTGGAAGGAACGCTATGGCAAACCTGGACATCATACTAAAAAGCAGAGACGTCACCCTGCTGTCAAAGGTCCATACAGTCAAAGCTCTAGTTTTTAAAGTAGCAATGTATGACTGTGAGAGTTGGACTATAAGGAAACTGATGCTTTTGAAATGTGATGTTGGAGAAGACTTTTGAGAATCCCTTGGACAGCAAGACGTTTAAATAAATTAATTCAGGCTACTAACTGCAAGGTAAAATACTGACAGTGAAGCTTGAATACTTTGTCCACATGATGAGATGATGGGATTCACTGGAAAAGATCCTGATGTTGGGAAAGATCTAAGGCAAAACAAAAAGGCAGAGGATGAACTGGATAGATAATGTCATGGAAACAATGATGATGAACTTGGACAGACTTTGAGAGATGGTGGAGGACAGAAGGGCCCAGCATACTGTGGTCCATGGGGTTATGAAGAGTCAGACATGACTGAACAACAACAGTAACATGACATAAATCTGTGTCTTAGTAAAAACTATTTTGGCAGCTGTTTGAGAGATGTATTGGAAAGAGCAGAGAGGAGGGAATAGATATGAGAGATTATGGGCAGATAATGAGTTAGATTAGGTAACTGGTTGGATGGATATGGTGGGGGAAGGGGGAGAGGTGAGAGAGAAAGACTGAGAAGATGGAAGATGATCCAATAAAGGAAGTAGAGAGGGACCACTCAGGTCTTAATTTGCAGCTTAAATATAAGACATTATCATAGGTAACTTTTTAGAATTCTGGAGAAGCCCCTTAGAAAGGTATATGAATCCTCAAACTTTTTGTTAAGTTTACCAACTTAACATTGACTAGTAACAGTGAGCAGCCGCTCAATGATCCTCTCAGTAATTGTTTGATAAATTGTTAAATCTATAATCTAACTGGGGCCTTGACACAATATAGAGGACATAGTTGCATATATTTACACACACGTGTATATATGTATGTACATAAAACGCATATGTAAACAAACAGTGAGATTTGTTTGAGTTTGGAGTCAGAAGGATTTAGGTTAAAATTCTACCTCTGACACATGCTGGCCATGTGACCTTGGGCAAGTTTTTTTTCTCTCTGAAATACATTAATTATAATTGCTTCTTATATTACCTTGGGCTAGTTACTTAGCTTCTCAGTTTTTGAGACAACTCTCTAAGACGAGGAGATGCTAACTTGTATTGGTAGAGAGATTTTCCTTATTGGGAGTTTCCTATATCAATGAAATTATTAGGGCTAGGCCCTATTTGATAGATAGAGATATAGAAAATGTAGGTTTCATGTATAAAATATGTTCAAATATGTAATCATATATTTGTGTGCTTTAATTCATACATGTATGTTTATACTTATATGTGCATATGTGTATCCATCTATCTCTATAGATATTCTCAAGTCTCAAAGCTCATTTTTATCGAACTCTCCTCATTGGTAGAGACTGATTATTCAATGCTTCAGGCCTGAGTGAGGGGTAGAGTGTGGAAGAGCTTCAGGGAAGAGAAGAGTTTCAGATGACCTTTATTAGACCATCCTCCACCTTCTCACCCCTTGGGGCAGGTAATCTAGGAGGCTTTGCCCTGGTCCCTTTCCTTTTCTGGAAATCTCATCTAACCACATGGGTTTAATGATAATTTCTGTACTGATCTTCTGGCTCTCAACTTTGAGGGAGAAGTCACACCTTCCAGACTTTCTTCAGGTCCCTGAAGGGACTTGAATCATGTCAATTTCTTCCCTGAGTCTTTCTTTCTCTCCCTTGTATGTGTATATGTTTGTGTATACATACATATATGGTAATTTATTTTTATTTACACATATGTTTATTCACACATAATACACATTTACATATATACCTTGGCTATATAGACGATTTCCTACAGGCACATATATTCTGGTAGGCCAGACAGAGGTTAAACTTATCTCTTTACGGGTGGTATCCTCTCCAGTGGTAAAGTTGACCCTGTTGCAGGTCAACTCTAACCAATGGAGCCAGGATCCTCAGACTTCTACTTGACAAGATTGCCAACGATCCTGGGCACATCTGTAATGGGATTTATAATCAGGGAAGGAACACAAAGCAGAAAAGACAGCCAAAAATGCAGACTCAAGCTCTTCTTGTCCAGCTCTCTTTCTCCAGCCACCTTGTGGAAGCAGATACCATGCTGTTAGGGAAAGGTGACCTCTCTTCCCACCCCTCCCAGAAGAATTCCTTGGCATATATCTCTAGGGTCAAAAGACTACTTCTCTTTTCTAACTGATGCTGCACCCCTCTCCCTGTCATTGAGAATGGTGGGCAGGAGGCACAAAAGATCACCTTACTGCATCATAGTGAAGTCCTGTAGCCTTTCAGTGTTGAGTTTCACCTTATTGGCCAGAAACAGGTGTGATTGGAAGCCAGCCTCCAAGTCAAGATGAAAGAAGACTTTCCTTGGAAACTCTGTATTGACTGAGGAGATTGTGATTGCTTAATTTCCATTACACATAAATAGAGATTGGGCCTATAACTCACTGCTAAAGGCAAACTCTCAGATAAGGAAATTCCCTCTACCGATGAAGGGTGGAATCTTCTCTGAAACTTAGAGTCTTAAAGAGTTCCCTAGAGCTCTGAGAGATTAAGTGCCTTGCCCAGGGTCACACAGCCTGCTTAAGTCAGAGGTGAAGCTTTTACATAAGTCTTCCAGGCTCCAAGGGTAGTCCTCTATTCCCTCTGCCAGATTGATCCGTTACATATGTACCGATTAGGTAACCTGTGCTCCAAGTTCAGGGTAATTATTATCATGAAACGCCTAGATGGCACAGCGGATAGAGCACCAGGCCTAGAGTGAGGAAGACCTGAGATCAAATATAGGCTTAAACACTTACTAGCACCCTAGGCAAGTTACTTAACCCAGTCTGCCTCAGTTTCCTCATCTGTAAAATGAGCTGGAGAAAGAAATGGCAAACCACTCCAGTATCTTTGCCAAGAAAACCCCAAGTGGGGTCCCAAGAGCCAGACACAACTGAAAAAAACAACAATCATTATTGTTTCAGAGTAAAAGAAACCAATGGCAATGGGGCCAGGATGACACAAATTCAATTCAATTCAATCAACTGTAGCCCATTTTTGAAGCTTTGTGTGGAAAGAAGCTACTGGCTGGCCAGGATTTTACTTAGCAGGTAGTTCTTCTCCCCCAAGACTCTTAAATGCAATACCCTGTGGGTGGGGCCAAAGGATATGTTATGCCAAAAAAAAAAAAAGCCAAAATTAAGCATTTTATTAACCACCTATATCAAGTAGCAGCATGCACACAGGGATCCCTAACTCAACAGAACAGATTATTCCAGTAACATTCACTATAAAGTGAATTTTTGTCCAATGATTCCTATTTTTCCTATTGACTCCCATTATAAAGTTGGAAATGAGTTCAGTTGGAAAATTTTTTGGCTCTTAGATGTAGAAAAACTATCCTTAAGAATGTATCTGACTTTTCAAAATCACATATTAAAAGAAAAAGTGTAGCTTTCTGATAAACTTTAATAATAATACTCAAAACATCAGTGATATGATATTTAAAATACGTCTATGCTGCATTCAAAATAAAGGTGATTTTTTATTTGTTGTGACTTTGAGTTGTACAAAGCTACTGTGTCTGAAGGGCTGGAATGGAGAATTACCCAAATGGTAAGTCTGAGCCGGCTGCACCACATTTTTGACATGTTTTTACAAGGGAGAAATAGAGTAAAGGATGTCAGCAAAGATGCGTATAAATGAAAAGGAAAGTGGGCTGATGATGGGGTGAGAATGAAGGATCAGCTATGGGCAGCTCAGGTACTCCTTTGGATCCTTGTGATGGCAAGAGAAAGAAAGGAAAGTCTCCAGTAGGTTAGAGGGTAGACCCTTCGTGGCTCATCAATGGGAGGACATGGACGTACGTGGAGAGGTACAGGAGGGGGATGGGGCAAAGAAAGGGAAGGGAAAAAGCACCTACTGTGTGCTAAAAACTGCACGAAGTGCTTCACACATATTATCTCATTTGATCCTCAAAACAGCCCTGAGAGGTAGGTGCTATTGTGATCTCCATTTTGTTTTGTTTTGTTTTTTTTAGTCAAAGTTAACTCACAAAGACTGTCTACGAAGGGTGGGATGGTGATTTGCCTTGTCAGGAGAATTCACAGTCTGTGGGGGATTTGGATCTCTGGGATCTTTGTTCCCCAGAAGGGTGGGGGAAACCATCTTTTGGAGCTGCTCATAGACTTTCAGTTCATGGATGTTCTTTGTGGGATCATATGATCCACAGCTGGAAAGGAGTTTCTTTAAGAGATCTAGCCCAACTCAATTTATGTATGAAGAAACTGAGGCTCAAATGCTAGGTCAGGGGTGTTAAACATGGCTGCATTGTAGCCCACAACACACTTTAGTGTGACCCAGACCATTTTAATCTAAGTGTGGTTGGAAAATATTTTAAAAAATAAATAAAAATACAATAAAACCTGGATCATATTAATATGTGTTTTTCTAAGTCCTTACGTGCCTGCAGGGATCCTTATGTACAGTTTAGCAGTCCCGCATTTCTATTTGAGTTTGACACCACTGTTATAAGAAGGTCACACAGGTCACAAGTAGTAGAGCCAGAATTTATGCCCGAGCTTTCTAATACCAAAATCAATGAGGTTTCCACCACATCATAAAGCAACTCATACTCCCATCCGGTGCCAGGAGCCTGGGGTTTGCTCTGGGGAACTCAGTTTCCCCTCCATCAGGGCCTCAGTTTCCTTCTCTGTAGAGCAGTCAGCCAAGTTACTGAGATACCGTTATTTAGTAAGAATTAGTGATAGTTGCATAGATGAGATTCATTCAACATTTATTGAACATTTACTGTTATGTGGAATATGAGTAGAGACAAGATGAAGGAAGGAAGGAAAAAACCAAGAATTTGTGCTAAACATGTTACAAATTTTTGTAAAATTTGGAAAAATTATTACCTCTTTTTAGCCTCACAACAGGTTGGTGCTATTATTATCCCCATTTTACAGATGAGGAAACTGAGGCAAAGTGATTTGTCCATTGTCACAAACTAGTAAGTGTCTGAGGTCATATTTAAAATTCCTGACTCTAGGCCTACGGCTCTATCCATTTGCATGGCTAACTGTTGCCAAGATGTCTCCCACTGCATGGGAAATAAAGACAGAGGTTCTGTCCACAAGGAGATTAGAGCCTGTTGTAACCTAAACAGCCTGGTTTGGGTAAGGGGTTTCCACCAAACATTGCCCCAGTGACTCTTCTCCTTCCTTCTTGGTTTTTCCTCTCCACCTTCTTGCTTGCCTTACTTAGCAAGATTCATACTTGCCTTTGTAGCCAACAGTCCCTATTTTTCTTCTTTTTTTTTTCACTTTGAGAATAGGGGTGGGTGGGTGGGGCAGTGTGTCTTTTAATGGTGAGTCCCATCCATCTCTTCAAATTGGTCTTTTCCTCCTTGGCCATACCTATCTTCTCTCTGGTTCCACACCTACTTTTTCTTGGTGGAATTTCTCCTTTCCAGCTCCCTACAATAACTAAGGATTCCTCCTTTTTGCCCCCTCCTGCCCCAGTTGTTTAGGTCCGAGCCCTTGGGTTCCCTGTGTATTCTTGCATGGACATACCTGAAACCAGACCCCAGAGTCACCAAGGTAGCAACTTAGCTGTGGAGTAGAGCTAAATGACTAGGTCTTTCCCAGACCATCTGAGAGATGGACTGCCAACTCTGTTTCAGTCCCACATCTCTGTCTGCAACCGGTATGCCTGGGAGGAAATTCTGAGGCCCTGGTGTGTGCAGAGAAGGAATATTGAATTACAATGGTTGAAGCATCGTGCGTATCTTTCCAGTAGGAAATATGGGCTCTGCTCTATGTTATGGCTACCGTTCTGACATTTGTTCAATTTGGCATTAAAGCAGGAGCCTCGAGTGGGGATTCAAGCCAATATTTGAGGTAGAAAGGCAGAACCGTAGGGGCATTTGCAGATTACTTAAGAGATGAAAGGAGGACAGAGATTCTCAGCAGCTGCAGGGGTGAAGGCCATCTGTCAGCTACAGAATGTGAGCAGAATGGAAGCTGGTGTGGAGAGCTGGCCTTTTAGGAGACTAATCCTCAATGTGAAGTTTAGCTTCAAGGAAGACACAGAAAATGCAGCTGAGATCTGCCACTACTTAACCAAATCCCCAAACTTTCCTCTCTGGGGTCTTCAGGGCCTCTGGAGGGTGTGGCCTAGTACCAGATAAGACAACACATACATGGCCTCAATGGTCATGTCGGCCATCATCTTCATGATGCAGATGATGAAATTAAGGCTCAGAGAGATTAAGAAACTGGCCTGAAGTCATTCAGGTAACAAGGGGCACACAGGGAATTTGAACCTAGGTTCCTTGATTCCAAAATCCAGTGTTCTTTCTGCAAAATTCAGTAAGCGTTTATTAAGAACCTGCTGCATATACAATGAGTGCTCTAGTATGTTCTAGGGTTAAAAAGACCAAAGAGAAAAAGAAACAATGAAAAAAAAAAAGAGAAAAAAGAAAAAAAGTCTAGAGCCCCTGCCCTCATGGGGTTTATATTCCACTAGAGCAGTGCTTCTCAAACCATGGGTTGAGACCCCATCTGGGGTTGCATAACCGAATGTGGGGGTTGTGAAAAATTTGGCAACAGTAAAAGGTTTCTGAGCTCACAGTGACCAAAATATCAGTGTCAAATGTTCTGCCAAGATTTAATTCTTCATGTAAAAATAAACAAGCACATCCATTTCATTACTATGCAAATTAGCATGCAAATTTGCTTTCATCTTTAATAAATGATAAAATTATATGTATATCAAAGAATTGTTTTAAAAAAAATTTCTTTATGATTTATTATCAGTAAATGTTTGATTTGTGTACCTATTTCATATACCTGTATGCCCAGTATATACCTATACAAATTTCTTAGGTGAAAAGGGGTCTCCAGGGGAAAAATTTAAGAAGCCCTGCATCAGACCACTCTGGCCTGTCCTTAGACTGCAGGCATAAGGCTTTTCTGGATCAACCTCAAGGACTCTTTGTCAAGTCTTTTCCAAGGGTAAAATTTTTGTGGTGAATTCCTTCTCATCAGGGACTGAGGTTGAGTGCCAAGGGATCCCAAACAAACCCCGAGTTCAAAGACTAGAATAAAGGCCTCCATGGTCAAAGAGGGGGAAGACATTAGTAAGGCAGGAACTGAGACACCATGACAAACACGAGGGCAGTTTGGTATTTGGAATCCTGCAAATATACGTATTAATAATGAAACCAGTTGTCATTTATATTGCAATGGCCTTATCTTCCCATTGGGCAGCATTGCTTCCACTCCCTCCCTTTTACAACTCATTCTTTGTAGTGTCACCATCTTTCTAACATACAAGAATGATATCTGACATCTATATGGCACTTCACATACATTATTGAGCCTCGCAACAAGCTTATAAGTAAAAGCATTACAAATATTACTACTTCCACTACTCAGCAAGGGGGATATGGTGCACAGAAGTCTCGATTTGGAGTAAGAAAGACCCGGATTGTGTGACCCTGGGCAAGTCACTGAACCGACCTGACTTTGCCTCAGTTCCCTCACCTTTAAAGTAGGGATACTAATATCACTTACCTCACAGGGTTGTTGTGAAGATAAAATGGGACAGTGGTTGTAAAGTTCTTGGCGCAGTGCCTGACATATAGTAAGAGCTATAGAAATGTTACCTATTATTATTATTATTGTAGAAGGAAATGGCAAAGCACTCCAGTATTTTTGGTCAAAAGACCACAAATGGGATCGTGAAGAGTTGGACGTGACTCAAAAATGACAGAACAACAAAAATTATCATTATATGAGAAAATTCAAGCAGTTAAGGGAGTTCATCGTGATATAACCACTAAGTGTCAGCAGTAAGCTTAAACCCAGGTCTTTCTGCCACAAAGCGCATCATTTTATCCAGTATACTGCCCCATAAAGTTTGTCATGTCACTCCCTACTAAATATAGTTCAAACTACTTAGCGTAACATTCAAGGCTTTCTATAATTTCACACCAACCTAGGTTTCCAGTCTGATTTCATGTTACTCCTCTTTATGGGTTGTATATTTCTGCCCTATTGGACAACTTGCTTTACTCTGCCTCTGCTTTCCTGTCTCTGTGTCTCAGAGGCAACATGGTGCAGTTGGTATTCAGGGAGGAAAGTGTTCAAATCCTACTCTCTGAATTTCAGTTTCCTCATCTGTAATATGGGGGTGATAGTAAAATTGCAGGTTCAAATGAAATAATGCATAAGACATTTTGCAAACTGTAAAGCACTCTGCACATATCAGTTATTATTCTTATATGGATGGACGGGCAAACCAGCCTAGTAAATAGAGAGTTGACTTTATACTCAGGTTCAAGTCTTGTCTCTGATGCATATTGGCTATGTGACATTGGCATAGAAAGCAAATGTGATCCAGCTTCTCAGTGACTCAGGAGACTCAGGAAGATTTATCATTTGTGCAGAAGGCACCATCTGCATTGACAGAGAGAGTTCCTGTACTGGGAATTTCCTCTATCAATGAAATCACAGGCCGAGTTAAAAAAAAATGACAGTATACTGTCATAAAACAGCTTATATGGTTTTATATTGGAATGCCTCCTTTCCCTCCTCATCTTGACTTCCTGAGTTACCTTTGAAAACCAACTCACGTGCCATCTTTTCCACAAAGTTTTCCTGTTATTCACACAGCCCTTCCCAGCTGGTAATAACCATTGTTTCCTGAGACCTCATGTAGTATTCTCTTTGTACCCCTCTAACCTTGGTGTGTGTTCTTTTCCATTAGAGTATTTATGCTGTAGCATCAATGCAATATTTACAGAGCCCATGATCATGATCAAGACCATGACTATAAATATCACATGACATTTGATCACAAAATAAACCAAACTCTCCAGGTAGAGGACAGAACTGAAGCATTTGTTTAGACACCAGAAAACCCAATCCTAAAACCAGTAAGCTGATTCCATCATAGTACCAAAGATATTCAGAAGCCATAATAGCACTGAGAACCATAGTATCCTTCAGCCTTCCCACAAACCAATGCAAGATCAATATCTACTCACAAACCTTTCTCTCTCCTTGCCTGGGCACCTCTCTCTCCCACCATCTCTCTGACTCTGATTTCCAGCTTCCTATGGGATCTGCTTCCCTTCCTCAAACTCCTCCCACCACAGGCTCCATGTGACTACATTCAGCCTATTAGGGGGCAGAGTTTATCTTCACAGCAGGGAAGCTTCCTGTGGGCTC
>NW_027186372.1:8729810-8731585 GCF_028583685.1 Petaurus breviceps papuanus
TCCATGTGACTACATTCAGCCTATTAGGGGGCAGAGTTTACTTTTCAAAACAGGGAAGGTCTTCAAATTCCCCCCTAGGTCTATTAAGGGGCAGGGAAGATCTTCAAATTACCATTCCCATTACATATGAATATTTTTCTACTTGACTATAAGTTCCTTGAAGACAGGAATTGTACACAGCTCTCTACCCTTGATAAATGTTTAATAAATGCTAGGTGAATTGAATTGAATGATTAGATTGCTTTCATCCTTCCCCAATATACCCTGCCTGTATTATAGTATAGTATAGTATAGTATAGTATAGTATAGTATAGTATAGTATAGTATAGTATAGTATAGTATAGTGTAATGTAGTGTAGTGTAGTATAGCATTGCCTAGCATAGTATAGTATAGTACAGTATAGTATATAGCATAGTATGGTATGGTACAGTACAGCACGGTGCAGTATAGTATAATATAGGATAGTATGTAGAGCGAGCCCTCTGGTTTTAGAGTCAGAATAACTGGTCTTGGGCCAAGCACCACTACTGACTCTCTGTGTGACCTGGGGCAGGTCACAAAACTTGTCTGAGTTTCACTTTTTTCATGTCAAATGGTAATAATAACGTATCTATTACCTCTCAGTGTTGATGTGAGAAAAGTACTTTGGATTTAAACAAGCCTTGAAGCCCACAGAAATGAGTCATTATTACTATTATTTTCTTTTCTTTGTTATCATTGGTCCACTTGGTTTGTTAGTTAGTTTGAAGTTAGATTGTTGTTGTTCAGTCATTTTAGTCATGTCCTACTATTTGTGATCCCATTTGGGGTTTTCTTTGCAAAGATACTGGAGTGGTTTAATGTTTCCTTCTCTGGCTCACTTACAGAAGAGGAAACTGAGGTTAACAGGGTTAAGTGACTTGCCCAGAGTCATACAACTAAAGTATCTGAGGCTGGATTTTAACTCAGCTCTTCCTGACTCCAGGCTCTGAACTCTATCCCCTGCACTGCCTAGTTGCTCCAGAACTTACATCCTTAGTGTGCATGATTTGTCCCTCCCTGAAATGCTGTTTTGCACTCTTAAATGTCTTAACTTGTGTGGGTTCACTTCCAGTGACTTTCTTGGAGCCTAAGTGTAACTGGGAAGGACCAGAGTCATGGGTAAGATTGAGTTCAAAGGCAGATGGAAGAGGAAGAGCTGCCTCTCACCTCCAGGTCTTCTAGGTAATTGATGTTATGTTTCAGCCTGAGAGGATGACCTTTATCACTCCATTTCTAAAGAACCATTGAGCCGCATTAAAGTTCCCCCTGTGATACTCTGATTTGGACTTACCAATTTCTCATTTCTATGGTCTGACCCCACACCCAAACTGTGCCATTCTGCAGGGCCATTCCAATTGAGTTTGTTTATCAGGCTGCAATATTTGCTTTATTGTTCTGCTCCATTTCTGGTTATACCATTTCTTCATCTTATGTTTAGTGGTAATCATTCCAAATCCCATTTACATTGATTTCATTCCTGCCTTTTGGATATCTAGGCTGATTTCCTTGTCTTGTATTGATTTAATTAGGCTTAAGTGGACTTTGTCTTCTCATCCAGGTGAGCTTTCCTATTTTGCATTATTTCATCTAAAGCATTTTTTTCTTCCTTTCTTCCTTCCTTCCTCCCTTTCTTCCTCCCTCCCTCCATCTCTCTCTCTTTCTTTCTTTCTCTTTCTCTTTCTCTTTCTCTCTCTCTCTCTTCCTTCCTTTCTTTCTTTCTTTCTTTCTTTCTTTCTTTCTTTCTTTCTTTCTT
>NW_027186372.1:8731595-8789395 GCF_028583685.1 Petaurus breviceps papuanus
TCTTTCTTTCTTTCTTTCTTTCTTTCTTTCTTTCTTTCTTTCTTTCTCTTTCTTTCTTTCTTCCTTTCCCTCAAGCAGAAAGAAAGCTGGAAGAAGCCTTAAAGAGGCTCTATTTTGTTTATCCCCTTTATTCTCTAGGTGAGGAAGTCTAATTCCAAATTATATGGTAAAAAGTATTGATTGCTCAGGGGACCTAAGTTCAAATCCCATTTCTGATGCTTTCTACTGTCACATTGGGCAAGTCTCAGTCCTTAATTTTCTCTGATGTAAAGGGAGGGGCCTGACTTGGATGGTCTCTGAAGTGCCTCTCAGCTCTAGAACTAGGATCCCAAGACTTGGCTGAAATCATCCAGGCAGTAAGTAGCCAAGCTAGGGCTCAAACCCAGCTCCTCTGGTTTCAAATTCATTGTAATGTCCACCATGTGCAGTAGGCTGCCTCTCTAACTTTAGATCAAATTCCTGGTATTCACTTTATTTTGACTCATCAGCCTTTGTCTATATCCCATAAAGGATTAATTCATTTTTTTTTTACACACAGCAAAGATCCAAAATGAAAGACTTCTTTGGCCCAAAGTAACATGGTCACAGGGCTGCTAGGTGGTATGATAGTGCACAGTGCCCCTGGCCTGGGGTTAGGACTCTGGGGTCATCTTTCTGAGTTCAAATTCAGCCTCAGACACTTACTAGCTGTGTGACCCTGGAAAAATCACTTAACCCTGTTTGTCTCAGTTTCCTCATCTGTAAAATGATCTGGAGAAGGAAATTACAAACTATTCCAGTATCTTTACCAAGAAAACCCCAATGGGGTCACGAAGAGCTGGACACAGCTGAAATGACTGAACAATAGCACATGGTCATAGGTCTTGTGGAAGGGGAGCTCAAAGATGGGTTAGTGTAACCTCCTCAACTTACAGATGAGAAAACACAGGTGGAAGGTATCAGTGGTGGGATTTGAACCCAGGTTCTCTGACTCTGGAGCCAGTTCTCCTTCCTGTATAATGCAGGGTGCTATAGACTGTAAGAGCTTCCACAAAGACAGAGAGAATCGCTCTGTACTGTGTATAGGTCCTAGAAGACACAGTGTGACAACAGTACTGCACTGGGCTTGCTTCCTTCTCAGCCTGTCTTGCCAATGTTTTCAGTTCACTCCATTCAGTGATTTTTCAGTAGAACATTTCTACAGTGTTCAGAGGTCATCTAGTACAGTCATGTCCAACTCAAAAAGAAATGAGGGCTGCTCAGCCATACTGAAGGATTTCTATAGGCCACATAATGACTTAGTTTTATTGTATTTTTATTTATTTTGTTAAATATTTTCCAATTCAATTTTGATCTGGTTTGGGCTGTACTTGGAAGCGTCAGGGGCCATATGTGACTTGTAGACACTTCTGATCGAATATAATTTTCTCATTGTATAGCTGAGGCATCCAAGCTGGTTGAATGACTTGAATGAGGTCACATAGGTGGTAATAGAGTCATTTGGGTCCTCTAACTCCTGAGGAAATTCTTTGCCCATCATACTACTCTGCCTCCATGGCTCACTTATCCTCTCTGGGACTTAGTTTCCTCATTTGGAAAATGATAGGGTTGGATTAGATGACCTCTAAGATCATGAGAGCATGTTGGAGTGGCTAGAGTTGGATTTGAAATCATAAAGGCTTGGGTTCGAATCCCTCTTCCTAGCTGTGTGACCTTGGAGAAAGTCATTTGACCTTTTTATCCCAAGTTTCTTCATCTGTGAAATGAGGGGATTGGGCTTAGTGACCTCTAAGATCCTTTCTACATATAAATCTATGATGCTATGATCTTTCTAGTCTTCATTGTGTAACTATGATGCTATTTTTGATGTTTTAAGTCAGCTTTGTTGGGATACCTCTCTTTGGTCCAACTCAGTTTCCCAAATGATACTTATTAGAACCTTGATACCAGCACCTTCAGGGGTTTTTGTGAGACAAGTGCTTTATAAATCTACAGGGCTAGAAAAATGAGCTATTATTATTATTGCCCAGCAGAAAATATAAAGTGTTTGTCCAATTGAAATGAATTGAGAAATCAAACATTATGAATTTCTCCCTTCCGGGAGAATGAAAGACGAAAGAGGTCACCACTTAAGTCATCCTTTGAATGGAAAAAGCATGATTTTTAAGAGATATTGTCTTATTTACATGCTCTCTTCTCATTATTTTCTGGGAACATATTTGGCCTTTTATTGGGAGTCAGAAAATGCATTTTGCCAAATTCAGAGGCACTTGAACCACAGGGCCGGGTATTTGGGACCAAACTCTAACCTTCTGGCACTCAAGTTTGTTTACTGTTGGAGAAACACCACTTTGGGCTTCACAGTAAAAAGGGTTAGAAAATCTTATAAAAAGGCTCAAAAGACTCATGGACATCAAATAGCTCTTACAAAACCAACGCTGTAATTAGTTAAGTATAAATGAATCAGAAACATATGGTTTAAAAGTTAAAGGAAAAAGTAGTTGGGGGGAAAATATCCTTTGGGATTTAATCAAACAAAAAAAATTGATGGAAAAATAGTTGATGTTCACCAATCCCAAAGCCCAAATGGGTTCTCCCTTTCTGCATTCTTCTCTATCCCTAGGATTCACCACAAGGCATGGGCGCTGGTTCCCAGGTCCCTCTCCCTGCTCCTCGGCTTCCTTAATGTCAGCTTCCACAGCCTTTTGGGTCCTAGAGTTTGACAGTTGTTCATCTGCCAAATCATAGTGAAGATTTCTATGAACTCAGCTCAACAAGCCCCTATCCAGGGCCAGTTTTTTGTTTTTGTTTTGCCAGGCACTGTATTAGGTTCAGTAAATACAAAGACAAAAATGATACAGGCCCTGCCATCAAGGAGCTCATACCCCAGTCCCCAAAGGACCCTGCTAAGAAGACTGGACCACTTGGAATTTCTGTCTTTGACTGAAAACCAGAAAAGTAACTGCTTTTAAACAGAACAAACATAAAGGTGGAGGGAAAATGCATCTCAATGACAATGATCCTAAAAGGAAGAAATTGTAGTTTTCTTTTTTTGCTTTTTGGAGGGGGGAAGGCAGGGCAATTGGGGCTAAGTGACTTGCCCAAGGTCACACGGCTTAAGTGTCTGAGATCATATTTGAACTCAGGTTCTCCTGACTCTATTCACTGCACCACCAAGCTGCCCCATGAAATTGTATTTTTCTGTTCTTTTGATGCTTTCCACCCTGCCTCTTACTGATGCCAGTGCTAATGGACCCTGAGATGCTGCTGCTCTGTTGTTCCTGTGGTCCTGCCTCTCGCCCCCAAGTCTCCTATCTACCTCTGATGAAGTCTTGTTCATAACAGGGTGAGAAGACTGCTAAGAACTCTTTGGAATGAGTTGCTTGGAGGCTGGTCAACCTCATGCTTCACTACTCTCCCCAGGTACCCAGCTCATTTCCAGTTTAAGGATGGAAGGTCATGTGCCATTCTCATCCTCATGACTGTCCTCATGAACTCAGTCTTTGACTTTGGTAGGAGACACTCAGAGTGCTAGAGCCATAGTGGCCTGAGGGAAGAGGAAATGTCAACTTCCCTAGACCCTGATGGACGGGTGGAGGCCAGGATGCTGGCAGTCTTTCCCTTCCATGTAACCCTCTGTAGCATGGACCATGGCCACTCCTCCCATGTCTGTGGCGGCACTTTGGCACCATCTAAACTTGACCACGCCTGGGGCAAAGCCCCACTTGCCCCACCCTGGTTATAGCTTTGTATGAATAATAAGCATTTTGGTCAAAAGCAACTACATGTTACTTTTTCTCATTTGTAAAATGGATTTTGTGGTAAACTTTGGAAAATCATCTCACAAAAAAGTTGTATATGTCTGCTATGTCTAGAATGTTTTCACTGAACCAAATTCTCTTTCCTTAGGTTAGACATGTTTGGCAATGGTGCTCTCTGGATACATTAAGGTCTATCCGGTTTTCTCTGTCTGACATTTCAGTGGATCCACGTTTAGGTTGGATGAAAAGCATTGGCCTAAGAAAATAGCTAAATTGCCCAATGACTATGAAAACCTTTGTGGATAGACTCTTGTATTATTTTTGGGGAGCTCTTAAGTACAGAATCATCATTATTTTAAAGAGAAAAACACTTAACAGACGCCATCAGTATAATCATTTAAAAAAAAAAAAACTGTTGATTTCTAAAGATCTAAGATCTGCTCTAGCCCGGTGTCCCCTCATGGGGTGGGGCTGTCTGTCTTTCTGTCACTGTAAATGTTATTCATTTCACTGCCCCCAAATCTCCCTTAAAAATAACTGCCCCACCCCAGTAGCCTCAGCTATTTTATTTAGACAAATTCCCCTGCCCTTTGAATTTTGTTGTACTGGGAGCAGCCTATTAGTCAGCTAAGATTACCTTCTGTCTGGGAAATAAAAGGTGTGTAATCATGTAAATCTCTTTCCTTAATTTTGGAGCTAAAGGAAGACAAGGGAGTTAATTTAAAATATCAAAAACCCTTCTTATGTGTTATGTATTAACTATGAACTAATTAATCATTATTAATTAATTTATGTATTAGTTATAGACTAATGAAAGAAGAGGCTTTATATTCTTTCATATTAAAGGAGAGACTTTGTGCCCTTTTATATGATTTCATAGACTTTATATTCTATTTTTTGTATAAGCTTTGAATGAATAGATGTAAGAATCTTAATGGAAGGAAAGAACTGTTTTGTTTTTTTGTATAAATCCCCAGTACCTGGCACAGACCAGAAGCTTGATGGATGAATCAATGAATGAAAAAGCATTTATTAATCATTTATTATATGCAAAGCGCTATGCTCAGGGCTGAGTATACAGTTAGAAAAGCTGGCTCCGGCCCACAAGAAGCTCACATTTTAATGGGGTAGGTAACACATAAAAAGTTTCAGCTGCAAGCCTGATGGTCCTTAGGGGGCAGCAGCAGGGCAGATGGTAAAGCATCTTTTGTATCATTTCCACTGATGAAATTACATCATTTTCTGAGGTGAGCCCTCTGCTGTGCCAAGGACTTTAGGGGTGAGGACTTTCATGTCGAGATCTTCGGTAGCTGTGGCTGCAGCATTCACGGAGGTGGTTGCCAGCCTCTGTCCCCATGGGGGTTGCCTCCCAGGATGATTGATGACTGCAGGGGTCGGACTGGATGCAGGACCAATGCAGGCTCTGATCGGTGCTGCCATTCCCTGAGCTCTTGGCCTTACCTGCCCATGAAGAGCAGCTGGGCAGCAGCTGATGCTGGCAGTGGTGAGGAGGGTGAATCCCTTCTCTAAGCAGATTGCTCCCCTCAATGATAGTTGCTAGGCTTGGACTAAAAGCAGGGCATGTGGACAAGGAGAAGTTGAAGCTCCCAAGGCTCTTAGATTCAGGGTCCTGGGCTATCTCCATCAGGATCTGAGGGGAGTGACAGTGGTGGCTTGACTTGCCTAGTGCATATCTCCTTCTTTCTCTCTTCCTTGCTACTTCAGCTAGATTGACTTGCCTGCTCTGCAATATTCTATTTCTTCCCTTTCACAGAATCACAGAATTAGGAGGACTTGAGATTAAATCTTGTCACAGATTCTTACCTAGCCCTTTGTCCTTGGAAAAATCACTTAATGGCTTTCAGCCTCAGTTTATTCACCTATAAAATGGGGATAATAATAATGCTTACTTCACAGGATGGTTGTGAGGATTAGATGAGACAATATGTGTAAAGTTCTTTGGAAACCTTAAATCGCTTTGTACCTCTGATTTGGGAGGGACCTCAGTTTTCATCTGATCCAACCTGTACTTGGATGCCAATTCCCTCTACAAAATACCAAGTGGTTATCCAGAATTTGCTTGGCTGCTCCTTGCAACCTATTGCACTATGGGATAGCTCTATAATTGTTATATTTTTTCCTCATATCAAATCTAAATCTGCCTCTTTTCAATCTTACCTTTTGCTTCAGTTTTGCCCTAGGGGGCCATGCACAAAAAGTCCCTCTTCAAATGCTTGGAGACAGTTACCACATCTCCCCACCCCCAGCCCCCCCAAGGATTTTCTTTTTCAGGTTAAACATCTGGAGTTCCATCAACTCTTCTTCATTTGCTATGATCTCTCTATACACTCATTACTTTGAACTGTCCTCCCCACACTTCCTTTCTATTTTCTCTTGGCCTCCTGGCCCCTCTTTCGCTCTATAGAGTGTGTCTGTACTAACTCATCTACTCCAAATTCTGCATATCTTCCTCCTGCTGCCCCAGTCATGCTCCTGCTATATAGCCCCATTCCACGACCCTCTCCAGAGCTTCCCCCCGAATACCTTTCTGTGGGACAAGATGTTCTTACTTCCCCATAAAAGCTAATCACTTAACTCCAGTTTGGTCTGAAAGAAGAGAGGAGAGGCTGCACTTCCTTTCATGAAGGTGGAAGACTAAGGGTGCAGAAAACTGCATATACTACCAGATTCAGGAAATGTGTGGTTGGTTTTGTGGAGCTGGTTTTCCTTCATCTTTCCCTCCCTCCTTTACTCCCTCTCTCCCTCCCTCCCTTCCTTCTTTCTCTCTTTCTTTCTTTCTTTCTTTCTTTCTTTCTTTCTTTCTTTCTTTCTTTCTTTCTTTCTTTCTTTCTTTCTTTCTTTCTTTCTTTCTTTCTTTCTTTCTTTCTTTCTTTCTTTCTTTCTTTCTTTCTTTCTTTCTTCCTTCCTTCCTTCCTTTCTTTCCTTCATATCTTTTGTTTTTGTTACAAAGGATGGTACTCCAGGTAGAGGAAAGTTATATTTTCAAATGAAAGTGATATAAAAACAAAAGACATTAGCTCAGTGTTGTAGTGCATACCTGTAATCCCTGCTCCTAGGAAAGGTGTAACAGCAAGCACCCCAGCATCCCCAGGGTAGCTGCCAACACAGCTTCTTAGATCTGCTTTTCTAAAGGAAAGCAACTCAGAATGGGTTAACAATCTTGCTTTAATCAATCAAACATATCATTTACCTAGTTCAGGGGAAAAAGTCAGCAGCCCGAACTTCGGAGTATACAGACAGATTACAAGCAGAAGTTACAAGAAGACAGAGAAACATTTCAGCAGAGAGGCTTCCAAATGCCTGACCATTACATCCATACCTAGTCACAGTTACCAGAGAGGGAAATGAAAATATTTGGGTTTTCAAAGCTGGGGGGGCTCTCAATGGCTGCCCAAAGTCTCTTCTGATCAAGTCAAATAACTCTCCTCAAAGTAAGCCCCAAGCAATGCCTCACATCAGGGTGTATATAACCTTCTCCTGGCTCAGAGAACGTCACAACCCTATTGACCCACTGCCCAATCACACAGCACCAAGGTGTGGGCATTCCTGAAAACCAAGACTCCTGCCACAGGCTCCACATGCACTTAAGCCTATCAAAGGGCCTAGGGACAGAGAAGATCTTAAATTCCAATTCCCGTAACAGAAGGCTAAGGCTAGTGGCTCTCTTGAGTTCAAAGAGTTCTGAGCTATAGTAGAGCTAAGATGATTAGTTATCTGCCCGAAGGCCAGTACCAATATAGTAAGTTCCCAGAAATGGGAGGCAGCCAAGCTGACACTCACAAGTGAACTCAGACCCACAAGTAACTATGGGCAAAATGGGGAGACCCATTTCTCCCTCCTCTCTCCCCCTCCCCCACAAAAGGAAAGAAAAATAGAAAGAAAAGATACCAGTAAAATTTTTAAGAGTAATTTTCAAAAATCCAATCACTTCCTCCTCCACTTTAGAGCACTAAAGGTATAAATGCTTCAGTCTTGACTCCAAAGCCCTTCTATCTGGAGGCAGGTCGATGTGATTGAAATAAGATCAAATTTGGAGTCAGAAGACCTGAGCATAAATACTGGCTTTGCCCCTAAGTCACTGTGTGACCATGGATAAGCTACTCAGCATCTTCTTGGTCCTTAGTTCCTCATCTATAAAATTACGTGTGTGAGGGTGTGTGTGTGTGTGTGTGTGTGTGTGTGTGTGTTTGTGCACGCGCATGCATAGGGGGTGGTCGTGGTGTGTTTGACTTGACCTTTAAGATTCTTTTCAATTCAAAAATCCTATGATCTGTTAGTGCTTGGAAATTTTCAGAGAAGCAACATGGCCCAGAGGGAAAGAGCAGAGCTGAGTTCTAGCCCCCACCCTTCCCATGGATTTTCTGTGTTACTTTGGATCAGTCACATCACCTGTCTGGGCCTCACTTTCCTCACCTGTAAAATGAGGAGGTTCAACAAGTGAGTGTGTAAGGTCTTTCCCACCATATCTTGCATATCTCCTTCCTGTCCTCCTGTCAGCAAAGACAAGTCCCCTGAGTTCTACCTCCTCTACAAAGCCAGTCTAGGGGACTCTGGATCTTTCTCATTTGACCATCCTTATTTAGATTTTCATGACACATAGAGTCTGTATCACAGAACTTGACTTTTGATTATGTATTCTTGATCTTAATTCTTTCTGAGGGATTTCTGTGTCACATGATCAAAAAGATGGAGAGGTAGTTGTGTTCTCTAATCCCCTGACCTTCCAAACCTCTTTAAAACAGAAATTGTGTGCCAGACATAAAGTAGCCTTGGCTGTATCCATGATGTGGGCCACCCAGAATCTAAAAGAAGGTTTAAAAAAACCCTATGAACTGATTTCTACACTGAGCTCACTCAGCACCTCTCCCCTGCCTCCCACAATACGGGTAGTAAGGGTAGACTTAGCTGACCCAAGGGTCCAACCCAAGGACCTGACATGTGGGCTCAAAGTAAAATCCACACTCCAGTTTCCCCCTCCTTTTCTCCAGTGCTGTGGAGATGCTGACTTCAAGGTGTGGAAGTTTGCTCTGGCCACTGTGACAGCGCTCCAGGGGCAGAAGTTTGCTGGTGACTAGGGTGTGTGTGGGGAAGTGGGACAGCAGCTGCTGCTGCACAAGGTCTTTTCAGGGGATCTAGGAAGAGACATAAAGGGACAGGATGTATACTGGTGTTGAAGTAAAGCTTGATATTCCACCACACCCCACCTTCCTCCTAGAACTTCAAAGACCCAAACTATAGAAATCAGTCCTTTAACACCAGCACACAGCAGGATAGGGAATTGAGGAACAGAGGCATTGAGACAGAATCCTGGAACAGGTCACAGTGCATGTGGAGTTGGGGTGGGTGCTGTACAGGACTCCACTAAATCTAGGGGAAAGAGCTCAGCATCTAACAGTTCCGTCCCCTCAAAAGCCAATTGGGGAGGGGTGGAGCCAAGATAGCAGAGTAGAAGCACAAACTTCATGTGGGCTCCCCTCCAATCACTTCCAATACATGTGAAAAAATGACTCCAAATAAACTTTAGAGCTACAGATCCCACAAAGAAAAAAAGAAACAAAGCTCCCTCTGAAAGAAGCCCGGCAGGCCTACAGGGAAGATCTATCTCACCACGCTGGGAGCCATGTGGTTCCCAGCCCCAGGGCAGCCTCAAATAGCAGCTGGCCCAGAGCAGACTTCAGGAGAGAGAATTACCAGAAGCTGTGGCAGTTTCCAGACTTCTCAACCCCTAAATGCCAAAAAGAAAGTAAAAGGTCAGTGTGTCATTTTGTGGGAACAGAGGGACCAAGAGCATGGTCCGGCCCCTGCCTCCGGGGTGAGAAGCAGTAGAAGTGCAGGGGCTATGCAGCTGCCATTGCCTGTCTGTCTCAGGAGCTCCTGGCTTATGGACTGCAGGGGGACCAAGCAACCATTCAGAGGGTAATCACTCTTGCTTCAACATTCTTGGATCTGGATTGTGGTCTTGGGTGGTGGTCCTGGGGTGTTTGACCAGTGAGCCAGAGCTTGTGGTGGCTGCAGAGAGGGCACCTTCCCAATAGCTCCAGCAGCTGCGAAAACCCCAGTGGTCTGGGACGAAGCTCTCTCCATTCTGGAAGCAGAGTTCTATTGTGGCAGAACACTCAAAAGTCAAGTAGTTGAATGGCAAGATGAGCAAGCCCAGAAAACATAATCAAACCCTAGATTCCTTTTTTGGGGGACAAAAAGGATCAAGGCATGGAGCAAGATGAAGACAGCTAAGTCAGACCTCCTGCATCAAAAGCATCCAAGAAAAATGTGAACTGCTTATAGGCCATGGAGAAGATCAAGAAGGATTTTGAAAATCAAATAAGAGAAATGGAGGAAAAATTGGGAAGAGAAATGAGAATGATGCAAGAAAATAATGAAAAGTGAGTCGATAGCCTGCTAAAGGAGACCCAAAAAAATCCTGAAAAAAATAACACCTTAAAAATAGACTAACTCAAATGGCAAAAGAGGCTCAAAAAGCCAGTGAGGGAAAGAATGCCTTAAAAAGCTGAATTTTCCCGATGGAAAAGGAATTTCAAAAACTCACTGAAGATAATAATTCCTTCAAAACTATATTGGAGCAAATGGAAGCTAAGGACTTTATGAGAAATCAAGATACTATAAAACAGATCCAGACAAATGAAAAAAATAGAAGGCAATGTGAAATATCTCATTGGGAAAACCACTGACCTGGAAAATAGATGCAGGAGAGATAATTTTAAAATTACTGGACTACCTGAAAGCTATGATAAAAAAAAATAGCCTAGACACCATCTTGCAAGAAATTATCAAGCAAAATTGCCCTGATATTCTATAACCAGAGGGCAAAATAGAAATTGAAAGAATTCACCTATTGCCTCTTGAAAAAGATCCCAAAAAGAAAACTCCTAGGAATAGTACAGCCAAATTCCAGAGTTCCCAGGTCAAGGAGAAAATACTGCAAGCAGTCAGGAAGAAACAATTTGAGTATTGTGGAAACACAATCAGGATAACACAAGACCTAGCAGCTTCTATGTTAAGGGATTGAAGGACTTGGAATATAATATTCTGGAGGTCAAAGGAGCTAGGACTAAGACCAAAAATCACCTACCCAGCAAAACTGAGTATAATGCTCCAGGGGAAAATATGGTCATTCAATGAAATAGAGGATTTTCAAACATTCTTGATGAAAAAAACAGAGCTGAACAGAAAATTTGACTTTCAAATAGAAGAAGCAAGAGAAGAATGAGAAGGTAAACAGGAAAACAATCATAAGGAACTTATTAAAGTTGAACTATTTACATTCCTACATGGAAAAATGATAATTGTAAATCATAAGACTATTCTCAGTATGAGGATAGTTGAAGGGAATATATATATATGTATACATACATATATACACATATGTATAGGAGGGTGTATGTGTATATAAATATATATGTGAGTGTGGGCATATGTGTGTTCATGTATACATAGACAGAGGGCACAGGATGAGTTTAATATGATGGGATGATATTTTAAAAATAAAATTGAGGTAAGAGGAATTTATTGGGAGAAGGAGAAAGGAGGAGATAGATTAGGGTACATTATCTTATATAAAAGAGGCAAGAGAAAACTATTACAACAGAGGGAAAGAACAGGAAGGTGAAAGGGAACAGAACAACCTTATTTTCGTTGAATTTGGCTTAAGGAAAGAATAACATATACACTCAATTGGGTGTCTTACCCTACAGGAAAATAGGGGGATAGGGGATAGGAGGGGGGATGATAGAAGGGAGGGAGGGCAGATTGGGGGAGAGGGTAATTAGAAACAAACATTTTTGAAAAGGGACAGGGTCAAAGGAGAAAATGGAATAAGTGGGGGACTGGATAGGATGGAGGGAAATATAGTTGGTCTTTCATAATATGACAACTATGGAGATGATTTGGGTAACTGCAATAACCTATATTGAATTGCTTGTCTTTCCAGAGGCGGCAGGTGAGGAGGGAGGAAGGGAAAAATTCTGGAACTCAAAGTTTTAAAAACAAATGTTTTTAAAAAAAGTGTTTTTTACATGCAACTGTGAAATAAGACGTACAGGCACTGGGGTATAGAGGTCCATTTTGCCCTGCTAAAAAGTTAGGGGGGTGGGAGGGGAGGATATAGGGGAAAATGGATTGGGGGAAGGGGTATTCAGTGGGCTTGCTGTTTTGGGATGGGGGGTAGGGGAGAGATGGGAAGAAGAAATTGTAACTCAAAATCTTGTGGAAATGAATGTTGAGAACTAAAAATAAATTAATTAATTAAAAAAAAAAGAAAAGAAGTCACTTGGGGCAGAGGCCTAGGATGGTGAATGGTAAATTGCCTAGTGTAGGAGGAGGCTGAGATGTTTTGAGATCCAGCCCCCAAGGAAGCCATCAGAAGGGAGAAAAGAGCAGAAATATAAAGAAAAGCAGCCCTGAAATGGGAAAAGATCTCAGGAAGAAGGAAACTTAAGGCCCTTTAAAAGAAGCCAATAAGTCAACAGGGAAAACATGAACAACAGAAGGAAACAGGGCTTCTAAATCTAGTAACTGAGTTCAGGTATCTATGAATAAATCCTATAAAACAAAGGGAAAGGATCCAATTCTTGATGAGACTTAGGATCCGGAGGAATTGAGGAGGATATGAAAGCACAACACACTGATCCTGAATGATTTAAAAGAGAAATTAGAATTATGAGAGCAGAATTTATGACCTGAACAACAAAAATAATGAGTTGAATAGAAAAACTGGAATCTGGGATGGCAAGTCTCACCAAAGAAACAAAAGAGAGAGCAGCAGATTAGGGATGTGAATACACGGAAGTGAAGGACAATTTAGAAGAAGAGAAGTAAAAAACAAGAACACTAAAAGAAGATCATGATAGCAAAATATACTGATCCTGAAGACTTGATGTGCAGAGAAGATCATAGGCCTCCCAAGATATGACAGGACAAAAAACCCTTAATATCATAATTCAGGAAATAACAGAGCTGTTCAGAACTTCTTAACATAAAAAATGAAATTCCAATGGAAAGAATTCATAGATCACCTCCAGAAAAAAACAAAAACAAAAAACAAATCCGAGACTGAAAAAATAAGACACATAGTGGCTACATTTAGTAATTCAATTCAGAACAAATTATTCAAGCAAATAGGAGAAAGCCTTCAAATATAAAAGATAGAAAGTTTGAATAATGCAAGGCTATTCTGCACCCATCAGAAAATGTAGGAAGGGATGGAATAATATGTTCCTAAGAATATTGGCACTAAGGACTATATTTGGAAAAAGATGTATGTTCAATATTGTATATCAAAGAGGCTTTTGAAACATTCTTAGAAAGAAAACCTGAATAGATCTGAAGACTTGAAGAGATCATTTACTTCTCTAACATCCCAGACAATAGAAAAGCAAAAGGGGTGAATGAATGCAGCAAACAAGAATAGCCACAGCAACAGAGTAGCAATAGGGGCAGCTAGGTGGCACAGTGAATAGAGCACCAGCCCTGGAGTCAGGAGGACCGAGTTCAAATGTGGCCTCAGACAATTGACACACTTACTAGCCATGTGACCTTGGTCAAGTCACTTATCTCCAATTGCCCTGCCTTACCCCTCCAAAAAAAAAAAAAGAATCAAGTGGCAATAGTAAGACAGTAAAATCTTAGGAAGAGAATTCTAACTAATTCTGAGTGCTTTATCTCCTAATAAGAGTGCAAAACCCTGAAAGACAGAATCTAAGAATATCTTAGATTCACTATGCATTACACACCATTCCTAGCTACTTGATGACCACATGAGATGTTCACGGAACAATCTATTCAGGATTAGGATATATATTCCCCAATTCTCAGGAGAAAAAAATAGAAAGCCCTTTTTTTCTAGGCCACACCAACATAATTAAAATGGTTGGTGATGGGGAAATAATGTAGTAAGTAAGTATCTATTTCTAGTTACAGGGGTGGTGAACCTGCGACCTCAAGGCCACATGTGGCCTTCTAGATACTCAAATGAGGCCCTTTGACAGAATCCAAGGGCAGTACTTGAGGACCTAGAGAGTCACATGTGGTCTTGAGGCCACATGTTCCCCACCCCTGTATCTAGTACATGGGCCTCCCAGAAAAGTTAACCCAGCTTCAACCTTCCATGTATATATCAATGAACCATGAATCTAAAATAAAAATAAAGATAAAATAAAAATATATAAAAATAAGATAAAGATCTAAGATATTCTCCCATTCTTCAAAGAACTTACCGTCCTAGGAGATAAGACACTCAGGAAGAGGGTCCATATCCTCTAAAAAACAAACAAACAAAAAACAGCACGTGAGCCCCCACTGACAAGTTTACTTTTACTAATCAACCAGAAGGCACAATTATTTCAAAGCAAAGGTATTTCATGAAGTAACATAGTAATGAAAGTACCAATGAAGCATTTCTCTCAAAAACCTGGAAAATACCACTCACACACCACTAGTGAGAAGAGTAGATACACCTAGGGGAACACGTGGATACATGTGGATGCCAACATGGAGAGCACATGTATAAGGAATGCACGCGTCCAAGACTCATGTGTGGAGGGGCAACTCATGTCTTTGATGCTTAGGCCTGCTGATATCACCATGTTCTTCCTAAACCTATTCCATACTGGTCTCATGTGGTATGTAGTCTTTGCCAGCTATGCGATGTCTTGTGTGCGAGTGTGCTCTGCTACCTTGTGGTGGCTGTCAGGCTTTACTCTGTGGAACACGTGGTTGTGAAGTACCTCTCTGTTTCTAGCTTCTGGTTTCAGCTGGAGTCCTCAGCTAAGGTACTACCCATTCTTTTAGTTTAGGGTCCAGTGGTTTAAACTTTAGCTCTTTTAGTAAGGGAAGTAAGTTCTTTACACACACAATATCAGACTAGTGAAAAATCCCTTTCCTCGTTTCTCTATGTAAGGAGAAAAATCTGTTAGCTCCTAATGTCTTAACTACATGAAGATTCTTTATCCAAAAGCACACATTTGTCACCATAGGTCAAACTCTTTTGAAACATTAAATAACCGATCAGTTCAGTAGAGCATATAGGTTTTTGATCTATCGTTTAACTTATTGTATATGGGGAAGATGCTGAGTCCACTGGCTCAGAAAACTTTCTGATTTAAGCTTGGAAATTCCTTGTAAATCTCATTTGGCTTTTTATGAGGATCCTATGCCCTCAAATTTTATCTTGTGATAGGAGAGGCCCCGCCAAAGAAATCCTAAAATAGTTGTATGGGATTCATACCCCTGGTTTCTTTCAATGCCACCTTTCCCCTCCCCTCCCCTCCCACCAACACACACATATACCCACCAAGATCTTTTGGTTTCTCACATAAATGAAAAAGGGTGGAGGGGGAAGGCAAGGACAAAAATTCTAAGTACAACCCACAGAGGCATTATCAATCCTTTGTTCCAAATTCCTACCTTTATTAAATATATACTCACATGCACACACATATGTGTATTTATAAATGTGTGTATGTGTGCTTAGCTTGTCACTAGATGTATATGGATGTATATATGTACACTATATACTTAGATCTATACTTATATATACATATATACTTATAGGTATACACGTTTACTTATATACACATAGTCTATATACATGCATATATACACATATGATAAACACATGCATATATGTGTATATATCTATCTATCTAGAGAGCAACAAACTTCCCAGGATGTGAGCAGTCTTACATTAAAAGAGGCAATAATTTCTAACTTATTTTGGAAAACAAATCTTAAATTCACTGCTACGATAAAATCTGACATCATCAGACACAACAGCATTAAAGAAACAATGATTTAATTAAAAATATTCAATGTGTGTGATTGACTGCAGCCCAAGTATGTTTCAGATCTTCCCTATTTGAATTCCCCCCTCCCTCTTCTACCCAAGGTCAGACTGAGTGAGACCAGAACAGGCAGGATAAGTCCCAGTGAAGATGACATTAGCCCAGGAAGAATGTGTGTTTCAGAAGCGAAGCACATCTGTATTACAATACGAGAAGGTTCTAAGTCACCTGGTGGGGTTTATGTGGAACAGCTGACGCCTGTCCTCCCTAATTAGGAACAGAGACTAGTTGAAGACTTGACACCACAGTGTTGTTAGGTACAGTTGGTTAGTGTCTGTTTTTAATAACAACAGCAAGTAGCCGAGGTGGCAGGGTATTCTTAATGACATCATTCACCCAGCTGTTTTACACATCTGTAACATGGATCATTAGGATTGTCTTAACACTTCATCCTTAGTTGCTCCACACATCTTGAATTGCATGAGCAAAGGTATCCTTGCATGCGAGGTGCCCCAGAATGAGCACTGACTTCATGTACAGAGATTAGTGTGTTAGCTCCACACATTGATTAAAGTTTTACAAGGGCATCATATTTAGCACATGTTCCTTTAATGTGCTAATAGCTTCAATATGAAACTGGCACTTCTGCCTAGATCATAGCTGTTTGGGCCAATTTTACATTGAAGAGTGAAACATCTGTAACAGCTGCAAAAATGTTTTTGCTTATTTTGAACATTATAAGTTTTTCCTAGCCATGAATAACAACAATAATGTAAATCATTCAACAATTTGTAGATGTTGGTTGTTTTTGCAATACAGAAAGGGCGTATCACATACATGTATGTATGATAGAATTTTCAACACATCTGTGCAAATGTAGACAAAGTATAGCCTCCCTAATACAGAATAAGGCAGGGAAGGGGTGGTGGGGAGGAAATCTGATTTGCTGAAAATTACTGAATATTTTCAAAGAAATACAGTTTTGTGCCTTTCAAACATAACTATCACATTTTTAAATGTGGTCTGATAGATAAAAGGAGATGAATTTTCAATAAATATGTATTATAAGACAAAGAAGGCAGCTTGGTCCTGTGAAAAGAACACTATCCTTGTCATCAGAGTGTGAGGACCATAGGTTTAGAGATGGAAAGAATTGTAGAGATCATCTCTCATAACCCTATCATTTTATGGAAGAAGATGGAGACCCAGAGTGGTGAAAGGACTTGCCCAGGGTCACAGAGCCAGTGCATAGCAAAGCCAGATTTTTAACCCAGGTCCACTAGCTCCTATCTAGCATGCTTCCCACCGCACCACCCTAGAGACTTAAAGTCACACTGCCAGCCTTGTTACTGAGAAGTTGTGTTAAATTGGGCAAATAACTTTTGTATTCTGAGCCTTAGTTTCCTCATTAGTAAAAATCGGGAGAGGGGGATTTGGGCTATGTGGTCTTGGAGGTGTCTGCCATCTTTAACAGGCTGAGTCTATATTCATAAACATAAACATTCATTACACAAATGGGGACAAAAAGTGGATGCCAAAGTTGAAGGTACATTGAAAATGTCTCTAATTCTTAGGGCTTTTAGGTCATATTTGTTTGCCCTTTTTTTAAGGCCAACAACCTTAAAATGTTTTCTTTTCTTTAGCATGGAAAAATTTAGAAATTTTCCCCAGTAAGAACCATGCAAATCACCCTGAAATTCTAAATGATCTGTTTCTGAATGAATTGTTATTGTACTATATGGCTGCTGTGACTCTAATGTTTGGGTCTGTCAGTATCTCCCAAATACAAAAGAGGGCCTTTAAAGGACAGATGAAGTTGGTGACTGTAAGAAGGATCTCTTCGGAATTAGAATTTGGCAAATAAGGCAAATATGTATGCAAATCTATTCTCTTGGCGTGAGTTATAGAAGTATGAAAACAATCAAGATTTTGATTTTTATAAAAAGCTTTCTGAATCTAAATAAGGAAGGTTCAGTTTTTGACATTTAGAATGAACTGATTCAATGGATTGATTTGTTCTCTTTATTAAAGCTGTTATTGTTCATCACATCTTCAATCTCATCTATGGGGGTGTTCCTTCCAACAATGTGAAGATTGCAGTCAATCCATTCCTGCCCATCTGTGCAACTCTTGTCTGTTTCCTCTTACAAATTCAACCAACCAATCACTCAATAGGGATTTATAAAGTACTCTCTATGAGCTAAGCTTTAGAGATACAGAAACAAAAGGAAGGAAGGAAGGAAGGAAGGAAGGAAGGAAGGAAGGAAGGAAGGAGGGAAAGGAAGGAAGGAAGGAGGGAAGGAAGGAAGGAAGGAAGGAAGGAGGGAAGGAAGGAAGGAAGGAAGGAGGGAAGGAGGGAGGGAAATCCTCCATATTATGCTCACCCTGTACCACTCAGTTTGTCACTGTCTTATAGATCATTTCACCCTGCTCTGTGGGATCATAGGGTTATAGGTGATTGCTTTAGAAGGGAGCCAGTCAGAGAAAATGCCTAGAGCTGACATATGGAGTGTGTTGCTTGTGGAACAGCCAGGAGGTCAGTGTGAGTAGATTGAAGAGTGTGTGATGGGGACTAAGGTGTAAGAAGATTGGAAATGGAGAAGGGGGCCAAGTTATGCAGGACTTTGAAGGCCAAACAGAGCATTTTGTATTTGATTCTTGAGGCAACAGAGAACATTGGAGTTTATTGAGTAGGGGGGTGACCATGGTCAGACCCGCGTTTTAGGAAAAGAGAATCTGTGAGGAGCAGAATAGTGAGTCGATAAGGCAGGTATAGAAGGATTGCCTGGCAGCAGTGAGGGCCTAGGTGAGGTTGTGTAGCATTAATTTTTAGTGAAACCAAGCATAAACTCTTGTTATCATTTTCTCCACCTTTGTTTAGCAGTGCGTGTTGTTGGAGTGAAGAAGTCAAATGATGGGAATGATCCAGAGTTGACTGAAAGGGCACCAGATTGGGAGGGTCAGAAACTCGGCTATAATTCTGGATCCACTGCTAACTAGCATGGTGACTTTAAACGAATCATTCCTCTTCTCTGGATGTTATGTTTCTCTTCTATATGAAGAAGAAATTGACTTAGGTGATATCTAAGGTCACTTCTGACTAAGTCTATGCTCTCTGACTCTGTAAATGAGTGGTGGCAGAAGAAGAATTCAGCTTAGAATGGAAGGGGAGAAATTATGTGATACAGGAAGACAGAAAGAAGCTTCCATTGAAGGTTTGAAGGGAGACTAAAGGACTGAGCTCTTAGCAAATGAGGGCTTAGCAGGTTTAATGATGCTGCAGAAGTTGTACGTGAGTCTTTCTGGTCAAGTTCCCCCACAGGACCAGGAAAAGGAGGCAGTGACCAAAGATGCCCTTGCCTGATGCTATCAAATGTTATATCAACAAGGCCCCATGGGAAATGTGACATTGATCTCTTCTTTGGCTTGCCAAGAAATTTAGCAGGGCAAAGGACTGGATTGAAGGGAGCTTCAAAAGTCAGAACTTCCCAATGGCTTAAAAATCAGCTGGAGAACGTTACAGTCACGCAGAACTGAAGGCAGACAACTCATTAAAATTAGTGCTGGCAGTAATTAAAAACATGCTGACCCAAAGATCATGAGAAAAAGCAGACCCTGAGAAAACCCCTTGACACCACTTGCTTGCACTCTTGAGTGAAATTGCAGGCAGTTCGTGGATGCTAATATTTAGGAGAAGCATTGGCCCTTCCTTCTCGGGGCTTCTCCTTCCCCATTTAATTTCTTTTCCCTTCCACAATGGACAAGTCAGAAACATGGTCTCTGTGTCAGGAACCCTGTGATGGTTGCATGTAATAGACTGTCCCTAAGCCTTAGCTACATTAACAAGTCAATAGCCAATAGAACTCAATTTATTCAAAATTAAGATCAAGGTTTACCTCCTCCACGAAGCCCTCCTTGGTTACCCTTTTCCATTTGAACTCTATAACGTATGCGTCTCTGAGTTAATACTTGTTAAATCCTGCTTTGAGTCGTCAGTTAACTTCTCCTTCCAAATGGATTTTTATATTCTTGAGCATTTAGAAAGGGAAGCAGTAATTACTAAGAACCAATAAAATTCATCAAGAATAAGCCGTATCAAAGAAACCTAATTTCATTTCTTGACGTGGTTTCCGGACTGGCAGATCAGGGGAATGTGGTAAATTATGAGTTTTCGTTGTTGTTCAGTTGTTTCAGTCAGACTCTTCATGGCCTCATTTGGATTTTTCTTGGCAAAGATAATAGAGTGGTTTTCCATTTTCTTCTCCAGTTCATTTCACAGATTTGGAAACTGAGGCAAACAGGGTTAAGTGAGTTGCCCAGGGTAACACAGCTAGTTAAGTGTCAAAGGTTGTATTTGAACTCAGGAAGAGGAGTCTTCCTGACTCCAGGCCTGGTGTTTTATGCACTGCACCACCTAGCCTAGTTTATTAACTCCATGGTACTAATAACCACAAGTTACTAATACCATGTCAGCATACTTAAATTTCAAAAAAGACAGTCAATGGGTCAGTCAACAGGCCTTTATTAAGCATTTACTATGTGCCAGGCACTGTGCTAACATATATTACTGAGAACACAAATATAAGCAAAAAGAATGACTATTTCTGCCCTCAAAGAGATGACATTCTGATGAAGGAAGACAACACCTACAATGAAGCTTAAAGCAGCCAAGGACGATGCTCCTTAAGAGAGTACGATGGAGAAGACTAGAAGTTCAACTTGATAAGAAATGAAGAAATGACCCTGAGGGGCTTTGGGACCCCTAATTCAGGTTCTAGAAAGAGCTGTCCAATCAGAGGAATGGGTCAAAAAGACAGAAGGTGCTTCTGAGCTGTGAATTCTAGGATTGAAATGATCTTCCATGATGCAGAGGTCTCTGCAGTGTGGTGGAGAAGTCCCTAGTCCAGTCAGCATACTGACAATAAGGAAGGCAAAAGTCATTCCCCCTTATCCTTTATATTCTTATTTTTGAGGCAAGATAGAGAGATGTGGGCTAAATAATAGCACAGTTAAATAGATTTGGAAGTGATCAAATAATTGAACCCAAAATATTGGTGACAAAAAGATTGATGCCATCCTGGAGGAAAGACTCTGGTGGAGATTTGTCCCCAGAGATTTCTCCATGGCCTCATATTGTTCAATGTTTTAAAGATGGCATGTCTATCCCATTTTTAGATGGCATAAATCTGGAACGAATACCTAACAAATCATTCAGCAGAATCTGATAAGATTTCAATAGGCTAGGCAGATGGACTAAATCAAAGACCACAAAATTTAAAAGGGATAAATGTAAAGTCCCAACATGAGTTCAAACAATCAATTGCATAGTTTGAAGAGATGTGCACAGATAGCATGAAAAAGATTTGAGATTCTAGTATTAAGTATGAGTCAACAGTATGATATGGTGGCCAAAAAAGTCAATGAGATCTTAGTTTGCGTTAATGGAATTATACTATTTTATTGAGAGAGGTGATTGTCTTTCTGTCCTTCAGGGGATCTGATCAAATCTTATTTAGGATATTATATTCACTTTGGGGCTTGAAAAAGCTAGAACAAATTAATAAGCCAAAACAAATCTAGAGAATGGTGACTAGTATCATAATGGTTATAGTAACTGTGCTATATGAGTATTAGTTGAAGTAATGTGGAATATTAATATGGAAAAGTGAAAACTGGACATGATAATGGTCTTCAAATATTTAGGGGGCTATCGATGGGAGTGGGATTACTTTTGATCTACTTAGATTTAGAGGACACATGATGGAAGTCTCAAAAAGGTAAGTCAATTACGATCAATTTAAAGAAAATTTCCAATAATTAGCTCCTCCCTGAAATAGAATGTATTCTTTTGGGAGGCAATGATTTCCCCATCATTATCAACCTTCAAGCAAGAGGTAGATGTTTGTACACAAGTTAACAATCTCTTCATTTCCCACCTGGCTGCTCTCTCTTGGACTTTTCCATTATGGCCCATGCTAGATACCACCTTCTACCTCCTTTTTAGCTTCCTTTTGTATGTTGTCTTTTCCCATTAGATTGTTAATGCCTCGAGGACAGAAACTGACTATTTTGTTTGTATCTGTATTACTGGAATGATCACAATGCCTAGTACACAGTAGGCACTTAATAAATGACTATTGAATGATTGACTGATGTTGTAAGGGATGTCTCTACTAAGGTACAGGTTGGATTAGGAGCTTTCCACGTGCCTCCCATTCTGGGAATGCTTACCATAGAAAGCTACCCATTTAGGCCCTGCAGTGCTGGAGGCCTGTAAGAAGAGGAGAGAGGTACACATGTGGCTGGCTACATGGACAGCAGGTTTGTGTAGTGGGATAGCGTCTACAAAATTGGCCATGTAGGGTTCCCTTTATTTTAAGTTATGCCGTGTTTTAATTTGTCCTTACCTCATCCCTTTCATAGAGCCCTTGAGACAGGGATGGAGCAAGTGTTAATAGCACCAGAGTACTGAGTCCCAACCAGGACCATTGAGGAAATCGAGCAGGTTTGTGGCTGGAATTTCTGATTCCCCAGTCTGCCATGTTGCTCTCCATAAATTAATCCAAATGTCATATGAGATCTCATTCTCCAACCCTCTCTGGTCAGATCCAGCTTTGCTTCTATCAATTAACCATCCAAGAAACCTTTATTGAGTATCTACTATGAGAAATGTGCTATTTTAAGAGCTACAAAAGATACAGAGATATAGTAGATAGGATGTGGTCTTTGCTGTCAAGGAAGGAAAGAAGGAAGCATTTATTAGGCATCAGATGCTATTCTAAGTGCTTTACAAATATTATCTCATTTAATCCTCTCAACAGCCCTGGGAGATAGGTATTATTATTATCTCCATTTTACAGTTGAGGAAACTGAGGCAGAAAGGGGTTGAGCGACTTGTCCAGGGTCACTAGTAAATGTCTGAGGATGAAATTCAAACTCGGATCTTCCAAACTCCAAGCTTTCTATTCACTTTATCACACAGCTGCCTCCCGAGGATACCAAGGTCTAAAAGTAGTTGGCATGTTTGGATAGACAGATGTCAAATCCAATGCTCTTGATGTGGTTCAGAGCAGAGAAGTTCATTGCTTAGAAACCTGGATGTACACAGAAAGACAGCTGAATTTTATAGGTACTATGACCTTCAGTGAGAGCTCAACCTTTATAATAATCCAATTCAATAAATATTTAAGAAGCATCTAATACATAGAGGACATTATGTGCTAGGTACTGTCAGTCTCTGACCTCATGGAGTTTACATTCTACCACAGGAGAAGCAACACGTACATAAACATCAGTAAATGCAAAGTATATACCAATTAACAGAAAATAATTTCAAGGGGAGAGGCAGCTAGGTGGCACAACGGATCGAGTGGCCTGGAGTCAGGAAGACTCATCTTTCTGAGTTCAAATCTGTCCTCAGCCACTTCCTACCTAGGTGACCCTGGACAGGTCACTTAACCCTGTTTGCCTCAGTTTCCTCATCTGTAAAGTGAGCTGGAGAGGGAAATGGAGAACCACTCCAGTATCTCTGCCAAGAAAACCACAAATGGCGTCACAAAGAGTTGGACACAACTGAAAATGACTGAACAACAATTTCAAGAAGAGAGGGCTTTACATGCTCTCAAGAGAGGGGGGTGGGGCTCAGAATTTTGGAGGTGGCACTTGACCTGTTCCTTGAAGGAAGCTACGGATTCTACAAGGTGGAGGTGGGAAGCAGGGCATTCTTGACCTGGAGCCTACTCCATTAATACAAAGGCATAGGAGCTGGAGATGAAGGGTCATTGATGGGGTAGAGAGTGTTACAAGGATTATTAGGTGTTTTCCTCACAACCGTGTGATCGGGACAAAGATCATTTCCTGCATTTTACAGATGAGGAAACTGAGACCCAGAGAGTTACATAGACAGTAAATAATAGTCAGGATTCAAACCCAGTCCTACTGATTTCAGGTATAGGGCATGTTCTATTGTCTCTCTAGAAGAATAAAAAGCCCCATTAGAGGAATGACTTTCAGGCCTGCCTCCCTATGACTGGACTAAGCAATAGAAAAAGCTGTGTTTCCTTTAATGAAATAAGTAGCTCTGTTGTGGGTCCAAAGTAGTGTTTTCATTATTTAAAGCAGTAAATCCTTCAATACAGCAAAGAATGAACATTATGGTCATTTCATTAATTTATTTAAAAATCTTTTATTAGAAATTATATTGAACATCTACAAAAGCAATCACTTGCTTAGTAACTATTTAATTTTAAATTGTTTTTATTTTATTCCTTTTTTACATGAGTATTTGTGTTTATTGGGTTTTTCTATAGTTACCATTCCCCACTGTGGTGTAGAGGGAAAGGGTGAAGTCCAGAGGACCTGAATTTTAGATCCTGGCTTTGCCACTTATCAGTTGTTTCAGTGTGGAAGAACCGCTTAATTTCTCTGGCAGTTTTGTAATGCATTGGATAGAGTTCTGACTCAAAAGTCAGGAAGAACTGAGTTCAACTTTGCTAGATGGACAGGTCACTTAACTTCTGATTGCCTCAGTTTTTTCTACTGTAAAATGGGAACAATAGCAGTACTCACCTTGCAGAGTGTATTAATGTATGTAGTATATTAATGTTCAATTCCTTCACCTTCTGGGCCTCAGTTTCCTCATCTGTAAAGTGAGGGGGCAGGATGAGTACTCTAATATCCTTTCCAGCTTTAGTTATATGCTCTTATGTCAGTTTAGACACATCCTAAACACTGAAGGAGGTATATGTGCACTGTGTGCCTCTGGAGTTCAAAGGAGGCTTTGGGAGTGGGAGGTGGGGGGTCTGGGAAGGCCATTTACAAGAGATGGTATTTTGATTTGAGCTGGTATTGTGATTCCAGCTCCCCGTGTAGTCTTTCTCTTAAAATGACAACTCAGCTTTACATTATGTCAGGCCACTGATTGAAAGGTGGTTTCTTTCCTGTGCCCACTGATCTCCCATTAGGCCCTTTGCTTTGTCCATTGTTTTAGGGTAGAAAGACTCATCTATGCCCTTGTGCCTTGACCCCTCACTGGGTCCTACTATGCGCTGAAGTTCAGGGAGCAGATTAAATGCACAGTGAAATCTCTATGGGCATTTGTAGCCATTGTAACAAGGTTATGAGTTGACACAATAGCCCATCATTTGAAACAGTAAGATCAACTTTTGTAGCCTGCTCTAATATCTCTAGCTTTCTGTGCCAAAACCTTAACAGAACATTGTAAGCCCCTCTTTGAGCACAGTGTAATTTTTATTGGCTTCTCTTGCATTTGTTCCTATAACAAGGGCCAGACACCCTTAGCACCTGAGGATAATTGGTTCTAATAGACACTGAGCTTTGATAGACCCTTTGGAGGAGGTGCCAGGGTGGTGGTAGTTGGGATTTTACCAGCACAACATAAAATCTGGAACACTCTGGGGTAGTGGGGAGGTTTTCTGCCTCTTGGGCCTGTGGCCTTGGGCATTAAAGAGCCCCTTCAATCCTCCTATTTGCCTGACCTATTTGGAATGACTTTTTACCACTTTCTGGCTCTCTTTTGCAGAAAAGATCACTGAACTGCAGAATATTAGCACTGGAAGGGATGCTAGAAACCATCCCTAAGCCAAAAATGCCAACAAAATAATAGGCCGTGTTAAGAGAGGAAGGGTTTCCTGAACAGAAGGGGAGTATGTCTGTCCTTTGCCTTGGTCAGACTATGTGTGCAGTCCTGAGTTCAGTTCTGGGCGCCATATTTCAGAAATGATGCGGCCAAGCTGCTGAAGTATCCAGAAGAAGAGGTGGTCTGGAAAGTAAAGCTTGTACTTAGGGAAGTCATTGTAGATTGTAGTGAAGGCTCTGGAGAAGAGAAAATTCAGTGGGGACTGATAGCTGTCCTCAAGTATATGAAGGGTTGTCATGGGGGGAAAAGAGGGATTAGATTTGTTCTTGGAGAAAGACAGGGGCAAGAAGTGGAATCTGAAGAGAGGCAGATTTGATTCAATAGATATGGGGAAAAAGCAAAGCAAAATAAAACAAAACACCTTCCTAACCATTAGAGCAGTCCGAAGTAGAATGCTGCCTCACAATGCTACAATGCTGATGGGATTTGTCTTCCAGTGGAGCATGGGAGAAGTAAACATGGAATGGGAAAAATAAGGAGGCATTCCTCATCTTCACCTCTTTCAGCATTGTAGAAGTATTGAGGGAACTATCCTTTTCACCAATGAGGAGAATCTTATGCAAATGACACAGGCTTGAAACCAGGATTGCTTCTCTCTCTCTCTCCTCTCTCTCTCTTTCCCCCATCCTCTCTCTGTCTCTCTCTCTCTCTCTGTCTCTCTCTCTCTCTCTCTCTCTCTCTCTCTCTCTCTCTCTCTCTCTCTCTTTCTCTCTCTCTCTCTCTCTCTCTCTCTCTCTCTCTCTCTCTCTCTCTCTCTCTCTCTCTGTCTCTCTCTCTCTCTCTCTCTCTTCCTCTCTCTGTCTGTCTCTTCATCATCTATCATTCTATCTATTTATTTGTTCACTTATTACAGCTAATTTGGGTAGGTAAGATGAGAGAAAAGGTAGAGAGGAGTTATAACCTAATTTCCCATTGCAAAGTGATAGGAACATAATGCTCTAGGCAGACTGTGTAGACATTCACTGTCCCTGGGTACATGGCATGGTTCTTCCTGACTTTGCTTCTATTGAGATCCCTCACTGGTAAGATGAAACACTTGGAACAGGCATCTCTTTCAAATGTAAAATGCTAGGAGTCTGTGCCTGTGTGTATTTGTGAATATGTATTAATGTGGATAAACCCTGGTACATATTAGGTTGGAAGAATGGGAGATAAATTCTAGGTTTAGAATAACTTCTCCAAGCTGCTGCTTCTCTGTCTTTTGCCCATTTTCTGGCTTCTTAATATCCTTTATTTTTCCCCTTTCCTGCTACTACCTTTCCCTTTTCTGTCCAACCCATATGTTTTAACTTCTCAGAAACCCCCAAGTAACAGGAAGCAAAGATAATATGGCTAGAGTTGAGCTTGGATATAGAGTCAGAATTATACAGGATTGGTAGGAAAGCCCTTCTCAAACATAGGATAAACCCTAGCATCAGGGGGGAAGAGTGATTCCCTGTGTAGGTAAATTGTCCCACCCAAAGACAGACACTTTTCTTCTTCTTCTAAGTTTCATAGAGAGATAGTCGCTTTTCAGCTGCCTGACCTTGAGCCACATTCTACAGATTTATATATTTAGGAAAGCTCAAAAATACTTAAAATGATTAGATACTGTATATTTTAAGTAAAGCTACAAGATGAAAAAAATATGTACAACTCCCCTTGGCAAAATCTAAGATATACATATCTTTCTCACCAGAATCCATTTAGGCACTGAATTGCCTCTGGGAAATCAAATAGGACAGGCTTGCATTATTTCACCCACATCTTGGGTTTGGTTTGTTCTTTTTTTCCCATGATCCTTTCTGAGTCACTAGCAGAAAAGTAGATATACTTTCTTGTCTGTGTCCTTGTGGTATGCTGGCAGGTGTGGCACACCATGATGGTTGGTTATAAAGTCATGTACAGTGAGACCTCATGGTTAGCCTGGCCGGGGGTAGAAACATGGTCGAAAAGTCATTTCTGTAAAAAGAAAAATAAACCAACAAAACAACCCCTAAATTTGTTATTTGAAACTTGGATGCCTTTCCCCTGAAGAGCTCAAGTGGAATCATCAATTTGAATTTTCTCTTGGCATGTTGCTTACTCTTCCCTGTATTTTCCCCAATCCAGTTTCATCATCTCTCAGCGCCTTTCAACAATCCAGGAGCTAGAATGTGGACGTGGCTAAGTTCTCAGAGTTCATTCTTTTAGACCTAATTTACAGAAATTTTTCAAGTTGATTATCTCCCTTTGGATCAGATATAATTTCTCTTCTCAAACATCACTTTTAAATTTATGAGCAATGACCAATGCAATGACTAACCATGATTCCAGGGGACTGATGATGAAGTATGCTATCTACTCACCTCCTGATGGAGAGGAGATGGATTCAAGGTGCAGAATGAGACATACATTTTGGGGGTAAAGTCAATGCCAAAATTTGTTTTGCTTAACTATTCATATTGTCATAAGGATTTCGTTTTGTGTTTTTTGTTTTCCCTTTAAACTGGGGGTCGGTAGGAAGGAGAGAAATAGAAATTCTTGTTTCAAAAACAATGAAATTAAAAATAAAAAATCCATGAGTGATAATTCATCACCTCACAATGTTAGAACCATTGAATATATCCTGAAAATAGGGGAAAAACCCATCACCCATTAAAACAATAAACAACTAATTCTGCTTAACCACTAGACCTTGACTTGTTTTCTGTTATCTGAATGTATTTCTAGTCATATTAACACAATGATTCATCTCCGGTTTAAATTTCTTGATATAAAAATGAATATGAAGGATGGTGGAGTTTGGATCCTCTGGTTTCTGTTGGTGTTTTGACAGCTGGACCAGTTTCTGAGGATGCTGATGGGTGATGGCTTCATCAAAACTACTTTTCTCTGGTACTTATTATGAGGGAAAAAAGAGAAGTGAGCTTGTTTGTGCATCATTTCAAGGGTGAGAAACAAGGTAGGCAAGTTGCAATGTGGGAAAAATGAGCCAGATTTTGGGGGATCATTGGGTTTGTTGTAAGGAGCATAGACAACACTAGAAAGTAGTAGCAGAAGAGACTGGAAAAGTTGGAGTGGAGCTTGACTGTCAGGTCAAAAAGTATCTGTTGAACACTTACTAATGTCAGGCACAAAGTACAGGGAGTGCAAAAAAACCTCAAGTATTGGGGTGGGGGGAATCCCCAAGTAATTCCTCTTCTTGAAGAGCTCATAGTATAGGGGGAGAGATGACATATTGACAATTATGTACAAACAAGACATATACAAGATAAATTGGAGATATTTTTCAGAGGGAAGGCATTAGCATCAAGGTGTGTCCAGAGAAGCTTCTTATGGAAGGTGGGACTTGAATGGATACCTGGCTAATCTATGGAGAACCATAGGATCAGAAATCTAAAGGTAGAAGGAACCTCAGGGGCCAATTAGACAAAACCTCTCATGTTACAGGCAGGGAAACTGAGGTAGGTCCGTGGAGGTTAAATGACTTGCCAAACCTTGTATAGGCAGTCAGCATCATAGTTAGAATTTGACATTAGGGCCTCTTGACAGAGGAGTCAGTACTATTTCCTACACTGCCATGCCAATCAGAAACATGATATTGGGATACAGACAGTCTTACAAGCTTAGTTAAAGCTAATATTGTAGTACGATGCCTCTAGATTCAGGAAAGGATTCTGAACCTTTTTTTGGCCATGGATCCCTATGGTAGTCATGTGAAGCCTATGGATTCCTTTTTAGAATAATGGCTTTAAAAAACCTGATTGAAAGAAAAGCGAAATTTCATTCAGGGGGTTAGTGAAAATAAGATGGAATTTTTTCCCATCTAATTTCACAGATTCCCATGGATGTCTGTAGACTCTAAGTTAAGAGTTTGTGTTGTCAGTGAATTTGTGGGTGATGGTTCTATATCAGAAGGGCAGCCTAGGGTGATGGAGAGGACCTAAGATGCAAATGTAGCTCCCCAGTCTTAGAATGGAAGTCAGCAGCTATCTGATCCAACCGATAACTGAAGAAAAATCCATCCTCCATGGTAACTGACAAGTGCTCTCCCCCTTTTGTTTGTATCTAATATTTAGGAAGCTTTCCCTTACATTAAGCCTCTTTGCATTGCTTGGTGTTCTGTCCTCTGGGGGAAACCAGAACACATTGAATTGCTTTTCCACACGACAGCCCTTCACATATTTGACGACAACTATTGTGACCCAGCCTGAGTCTTCTCTTCCCCAGATGAAGAATCTTCAGTTATTTTGTGGGGAGCTAGAATCTCCTCATAGTCCCAGTCTGTGAACACAAAGATTTAGATAGCTTGGATTTCCGAGTGTGGCATTCAGAAGAAATGTGTGTTGACCTTCCATCTACCCCCATTCACTCTCAGACATTCTCCTTGGAGATACCAGGTTCACTGTCCTCCTTTCCTTTAAATACATGGCATGAGAGCAGCTAGGTGATGCAGTGAATAGAGAACTGGCTCTGGAGGCAGGAGGGCCTGAGTTCAAATCTGACCTCAGACACTTAGCACTTACTAGCTGTGTGACCTTGGCCAAGTCACTTAACCCCAATTGCCCAGCCTTCTCTCCTCCAAAAAGGAAGAAAAATTAAGTAAATACATGGCATGGAGAGTTGCTTGTTCTATAGGAAAGGATCTCATCCTTCTCATTTTAAACCAGGCTGAACAGAAATCTAGAAACGACCATTTTGGATGAGAAATACCTAGCATTGGCCTCTCAATGGTCTGTTTCTTCATATGTACAAACAGAGGGTTGGACTAAGTGTTATTCAAGGTCTCTTCCTGCTCTAAATTTTACGATACTAGATTATTAAGAAAAACTTGGTATTTTTTGAGGTGGTATATATAGTCTTTTTATAGAGGATTTTTTAAAAATTTGTTTTATTTTTTAATTTATGGAATAAAACTAGTATTTCTATAACATATCATACAAAAAAGATGATTGTACATAAAACTGAAAATTTATCATTTCTAGTCTTTTGAGATTTTGGGAAGGAAATCCTTCTGAGTATCATCAGAGAGTCTTATTGATAGACGTAATACCCCAGGGTTGGAAGTATGTAATTCAACACAATAATTTCTATGATTTTATGGATTGGATATATGCAGAGACTAAAGAGTAGTCAAATCAACAAGCATTTAAGTATGAGATAAATGAGATAAAGTGCCTCCTATGTACCAGGATCCGTGCTAAGCATTGAGGATGCAAAAAAGGTAAAAACAGTTCCTTCTCCCAAGGAACTCATAGTCTAAGGCTGAGGGTAGGGTGGGGAGACAACAGGTAAACAACTGTGTACAAACAAGCTACATACAGTATACACTGGAGATAATCAGCAGAGGGAAGGTGCCATCATTAAGGGGCATTGGGAAAGTCTTCTTATAGAAGATAGGATTTTAGTTGGTACTTAAAGGAAGCCAGAGAATAGAGATGAACAGGAAAAGAATTCCAGGCCTGGGGGACAGGATGCCTGGGTCTGGGAGATGCAGTGTCTTGTTTGAGGAATAGAAAGAAGGCTAGTGTGACTGGATGCCAGAATATATGGGGGTAAGGTGTAAGAAGACTGGAAAGGAAAGTGGGGGTAGGTTATAAAGGGCTTTGAAGGCCAAACAGATTTTATATTTGATCGCAGATATGATAGAAAGCCACTAGAGTTCATTGAGTAGGGGAGAGACATGGGCAGACTTTTGCTTTAGGAAGATTACTTTGACAGTTGAGTAGGGAGATATTGGAGACACAGAGCCACACTGGCAGACTATTGCAGTACTCTAGGTCCTGGGGTCATGATGGCCAACACTGGGGTGATGGCAGCGTCAGGGGAGAGAGCAAGGGCCACAGACCAGAGATGCCACATAGTTACCAGATGGTGAGATAAAGCTATCCACATGCAAACAGAGAAGATAGAACCACAGCTGCAAACAACGTGGCACAGCTGGAAACAGCTGGGAAACACCAGCAGCAGGCAAACCAGCCTGGCATGCCATAATTAGGGGTGGGGAGGGCTCTTTTAGACCAAAGGCTGTGGCCAACCAGAAATCCAAGAGGCAGTTTCACAGAGTGCCAGGCTGCACTCCCAGTGGGGATGGCCACAAACCAAACGACAGTGTGTGTGCAGGATGGAGAGAACTCTTCATCATAGATCGAGCTCATCAGCCACAACTACCCACATGTCATCTCTTTCAATCACTTCTTGGCATAGTGGGTAGAATCCTGGACTTGGAGTCAGGAAGACCCGAGCTCAAATCTTGCCTCCAATGCTTATTGGTCTTATGACTGTAGATCAATTTATTTGCTTTTTCTGAGCCTCAGTTTCCTTGCCTGTAAAATGGGCATAATAATGAGAGTACCTGCCTTGTGGGGTCCTTGGGAAAGTCAATTGGGATAATCTCTGTAAAGGACATTGCAAGCTTTAAAGTGATGGATAAGTGTTAGTTATTATTACTATCAGTGAATCATAGAAAGCAGTCATCCATTTCAATGAGTCTAGATATTCTTCTGGCATCCCAAATTCAACATGTCAAAATTATCAAATGGACTTTTCTCTCAATTTGTCTCTTTTTATTAATAGCATCATCTTTCCTGCATCCCTTGGATCCTTGGAATCATCACTTTCATCCCTGTCCATATTGTAAATCCTGCTTGTTAGAATCAGTCCTGCTCTTTCCAGGGACACTGCCACCATCTTGTTTCAGGCTCTTATTTCCTCTTACCTCCATTGTTCTAGAACTCTTCTCCCTACTTCTTAATTCTCCCCTCTCCAATTTGTCCTTCGGACACCTGCCAGAATAATTGTTCCAATGGCCAGGTCTTATCATTTTATCTTATCTTATCAAGACTCACTTATCTTCAGTGGCTTTCCATTGTCTATGGACAACGCCCCCCCCCCAAGAAAAAGTCCCCCCCTGGGATTTAAGGCCATATTCATTCTGGTTCCAACCTACTTTTCCAGGTTTATTTCACTCTACATTTTTTTAATTTAATCTACATTTTAAATATTTTTTCCATCAGTTTCTTAAGTCTGGAAATCAACAAAAAAATAAACCAGGCTCTGATTTGTCATGTTTGCTAAATACTCCCACTGGAAATTTAACATTTGGCTCTCTTGTGTAAGGGGCCTTTGGAGCACGCCCAGATCACCTAGAGACACTTTGAATCCCCTACCGCTTGGGGGAGGGTAGCCTCCTCTGATTGACTGCATCTTTAAAACTGTCCAGACATGTAACACTGATTATCACGGCCCCCAATTCCTGGAGGCCCAGCAATATCACATTTCGCCTCTCCCCCAGGATGTTCTGGTACCTTGAATGGGGATGTGGGATGTCCAGGCTCTCTGCCAATGGCCCTACCTCCCACTGATAGTGTTCCCTCAAGTGTAGGAGTGGTGCCCAGAACCCCAGGTCCATTTAGTCACTTAACACAGGGATTAGCTTTTACACACTTTCTCCTTCAGCACGTGAGGTTAATGTCCTTGTCCACATACCACCTCAGTCTCTGGGGAAGGGAACGGGATTAGGTTCATAGTTTAGCTCGGTTCCTGGAGCACAGCACCAAACTCCAAATCAAAACCTTCCTCAGGCTCGAGTCCCAGGCACCCTGGCTTCTCAGGGCTTTTCTTCTAGGCTGGCTGCTTAGCTGTACCATCCTGCCTGGAATCCTGGCTCCAGGGTCACCATGACTCAAACTCTCAAATCTGGTTGGTCTGTTGGGGATCACCACATGCACCCCAAAAAGGAGAAGTACAAACAGAACAGAAACAAATACTTCACCCCACCCCACCCCAGTCCCATTTCTCAGAGCTGAAGCAAAAGAGAGAGCATAGGGGATGAAAGTCCTTCTGCTATCCCCATTTCATGGTGCCCAGGCTATGGGTGAACTTTGATCTTCATCCTCTGTGTACAAAGAGCATGATCCAGAAAGAGACCAGCTGTTTCTGGACAGTTTTAAAGACAGCCTTTCCAGCTAAGCAGCCAATCAAAGGAAACTATCCCCAACCATGCATGGCTTCTTCTTTTTTTTTTTTTTGCCTTTTTTTTGGGAGGGCAATTGGGTTAAGTGACTTGCCCAAGGTCACACAGCTATTGTGTGTGTGTGTGTGTGTGTGTGTGTGTGTGTGTTTTAAGTGTCTGAGGCTGGATCCAAACCCAGGTCCTCCTGACTCCAGGGCTGGTGCTCTATTCACTGTGCCACCTAGCCGCCCCCCACGAATGTCTTCTACTCATAGAGTGCCTCTGTGGCACCTCCAAATGATGGGTGTCTACTTTGTTTACAATTTTTAGCTATTACAAAAAGTGCTGCTATAAATATATTGAAGTATATGAGGACTTTTGTTTTTTCTTATCAGTTGTTTCCTTGGGCTATAAACTCAGTAGTGGTTTCAAGTGGTATGGACATTTTAGTCACTTTATTTGTACAATTTCAAACTGCTTTCCAAAATGGTCATTCCTAAAAAAAAATGAAAACTTATAAGGGAATTCCCAAGGCAGCTTATTCTGTGGACTTTAATAGAGAGTGCTTATGAGGTTTCTTTTCTGCTGATAACACCAAATTAATTAATGTTGATGAGTGTTATTAAAATCAGTGCAAAAGATATTTTTTAAATGGTTGTACCATTTCACAGCTCCACCAACAGTGAATTAGTGTGCCTGTCTTTCGATAATCCTTCCTACATTGACTGTTGCCATTTTTTGTTAGGTGAAACCTCAGGGTAGTTTTGATTTGCGTTCCTCTTATTAGCAATTTGGAACATTTTTTTTAACGTGGTAGTGAATACTTTGCAGTTCTTTTGAGAACGGTTCATATACTTTGACCATGTATTTAATGGGGAATGATTATTATACACACATATTTATATATATATATACACATATCTATATATGTATATGCATATAAACATATACATTTATATGTATATAGTTATATATGTATATCTATATCTTTCTATCTGTCTCTATCTCTATCTATCCATCCATCCATCCATCCATCCATCCATCCATCCATCTATCTATCTATCTATCTATCTATATCTTAGATACCAAACCCTTAGGAGAGAAATTTGACACAAGGAGCCCCCACTACCCCATTCAGCTACTCCCCTTCTTGTCCTAGATGCAGTAACATTATTTGTGCAGAAGCTTTACAGTGTCAAATAATTAAATTATTTATTTTATCTTTTATAATTGCCACCTGGTGGGTCAAACTCACATTTGAAGGACAGGTCACACTGGGTTACATCTTGAGCTCCCTTGCTCTTAGGAACATACTACTCCATTCCCCCCTCCTTTTTTTAGTGGGTGCAGAAGAGTCCTGCATTATTCAAATGTCCTTTCCTTTATATTTGAAGGTCTTTCTGTTGATTGCTTGCAGAACCTGCTATTTCTAAACTGAATTGTTAAATTCAACCATATTTGTCTTGGAGTTTTCAGCCTGGATTTTTTTGTGGAGGCGATCTGTGAACTCTTTCAATCGGAATTGCATTTTCTATGTTCAGAAGTTCTGGGCAGTTCTCTCCTATTATTTCCTTCATTGTAGTGTTACTTTTTTTTGTCCTGTTGTGTTTTTTTAGGGGACTTACCATCCTTACTTTTTCTATGCATTCTGTCAGTATGTTTTGCTTGCATAGTGAGCATTTTCTTTGGAAAAGTTATTGGTTTTTTCCCCATCTCTTCTAGGCTGCCTTTCACTTCTATTTGCTTGTATTCCCAATCCATCACTGTTACTTTTGTTTCATGTGAGATTTTCCATTGCAGATTCAAGATTTTCTAATCTTTTCATTATTTTTGCTGTTCAGGATACAAATTCTGCTCTTGTAATTCTAATTTCTTCCACTTAGGAATAGCATGCCATGGTTCAATGTTTTCCTCAAATTCCACAAGATCTTTGTCTCACCAAATGTTGGCTCATTTTCCTGTGTGTGTGTGTGTGAGTGTGTGTGTGTGTCTGTGTGTGTGTGTGACAGTCATAGATGCTTGAACTTACTAAATCTGAAAGCTGTATTTCCTTCTGTTGTTACTGCTTTTCCTATTGATTTATCTGTTTATGTTTAAGACTTTTTAGTTTCTTCCTGAAATCTTTCATATTTTCAGTCTTTCCCCTGTATTTTCCTTATCACTCACTTCTTGAAGCCCTCCCTTCTGATTATGGTTTTCTTAGGGGCTGGATCTCAAAGCTCTCAGAATCCTCCCATGCTGGGCAATTCACGATCCACCAGCCTAAGTCTCTGCCCCATCTGACTTTTGAGGGGTCAAACTGGGCCCAGCAGGATGCTGTACTCTGCCTCAGGCTTGGTGTAGTGCCGTACAAGCAGGGTGTTCTGTCCTGGTTCTGTTCCCTAACCTGACACTGGCATTTCAGAGCATGTTTTCCCCAGCACCAACAGTTCAGAGTGTTGCAGAGCTGGTACTTCTGGGCTGGAGCTGCCAGCAGGCTTTTGCTCCTACAGAGCCATGGTCAAGCTGGTTGTTGAGGCCTGAACAAACTTCCATAGCCTGAAGCCAGGGTATCTACAGCACTGGAAAGAGGGATTGGGGAATGGAATGCAGGGGTGGCTTTTGATGCAAGCCTGTGTTGTGTCTTTGGATCTGCTAGTGTGGCCTGGCTGCTGGTGGCTTGGAGGTTGAGGGTGGGGTACTGAGTGAGTGAGCATCAATTCCTGAGTTTGAGGAGATTTTTTTAACCTTCTTTTGGACTCTGGGTGTTCTGAACCATTGAAACAGCTGAGGTTGCTTTATCTTTGGCATATAATTTCTGTTTTGGAGAAGCTGAGAGGTCTTTGGGATTGGAGAAATTGTGTATCCCATTATCTTGCTACTCATGTCACCTGGAAGTTGGAAAACAGAGCTGTTTTGGAGTCATCCAAGAAAGGGAATTCCCCATCGATACTTATGGGGGCCGTGTTGGTGTGGATCCTTAGAAAAGGAACAGAAAATCATAAAGAGCCTGGAGGTATTCCTGTATATGGAAGACCTCTGACTTTCTGGAGTTAGCACCATTTCCTGGGAAGGAGGAGCTATGCATCGGAGGAATGGAGGAGTGAAATTGGACTAAGAGAACTGACACGGGGTGGAGACAATATGGTAGAGACCACAGATGGCAGTGACCATGACTGGATGGAGCCAACCAACGATGCTTACCAGGAATGGATGACAGTGCCAGCCAAGCTACAGAGGTCTGCAAGACCAGAGACTGAGGAACGGGACAGGGAGCCACAATTGAGGAGAATCCAGAGAGAAAGACCAACTTCCAGGGAGTGGAGGGCCCTGCCAAAGAGAAATGAGGCAGAGATCCTGATGGGAGCAGTGAATTTCGAGCTTCTTCCCTCCCCTAGGCGAGTATTATAAATTCTGAAGTCTATACAGCTCCCTAGGGGGAGGCAGAGGTCCACTGGAAAGGGAAATGAATCATAGCTCTACTGGCTTGGGTATCCATCCTTTTTGTATCTTGTTATGTGACGAAACTAGTTTATGTTTGGTGCTTTGGGAACCTGGATAACTGTAAGGGGGTCTGGCAATGGGGTACCCTAAAAAATGCTGGTTCTGGAGTCAGAAGCCCTAGGTTCCAAATCTGCTTCTCACCAGCATTGTCTTAGACAAGTCATTGAAAATCTCTGGGCTTTACTTTCCTCATCTATAAAATAAAATAAAAAATTATTTAATTCTAATTTTATGACCTAATGATACCATGACACACAATAACATTTCCAAGTTTCAACTGCTCTGGGGCAAATGATCTAGAGAGGCTGAAAGCTCTTCACTTTCCCCCCTCCACTCCCAGCCAAAGGGATCCTTGAAACTGAGAAGGAACCTTGGACACAAGCCAGGTCTAAATAGAGGACCCGAAGTTGAGAGAGACTTTAGAAACTATCTCCTTCAGCTGTCCCAAGAGGCCAGGAGGAGGCTGATGACTTGTCACATAAGTGTCAAATAATACAAGCAGGATTCAAACCCAAGTCTCATTCCTCCAGATCTTGTTTCTTTCTACCAGACCCATGGCTACCTTCCAAAGCCTCCTTGATTCTCATTCTTGTGTTCTTTCTGTTTGACCAGAACTGTAGCTGGTTGTTTTGTCTGTTGTGCAGAAGGGCCAACGTTCTGCATCTCCTTTCCTGATGGCCCAGGTTTTTTCTTCTGCTGTATGGACAACAGACCACACTACTGGCTTCTGGATAGTTGCTTCTTATTCTCAGTCACAAGGGGATTGATTTAATTCTAATCAATTCAATAAATATCTATTAAGTACCAAATTCTATGAGAGACACTGAGGAGGTAAGGACAAGAAAGAAACATCCTGTCTTCTAGGAAGTTACATTCTGTTGGAGAGATACAACACATGCAGATAAGCAGATGCAGAGCATGCAAAGTTTGTTCAGTTGTTTTTTTATTGGTGTCTGACTTTCCCCCATTTGTGTTGTTTTTTGGTAAAGATATTGGAGTAGTCTGCCATTTCCTTCTCCAGCTCATTTTACAGATGAGGAAACGGAGGCAAAAAGGGTTAAGTTACTTGCCCAGGGTCACACAGCCAGCGTCTGAAGCCAAATTTGAACTCAGATGAAGAAACTGAGGCAAACAGGGTTAAGTGACTTGCCCAGGGTCACACAGCCAGTGTCTGAGGCCAGAGTTGAACTCAGAAAGATGAAGTCCTCTTGATTCCAGGTCCTGTGTTCTATCCACTGTCTCACCTAACTGCCTCATATACAAAGGAACACAAGTTAATTTCAAGAGGGAAAGTGTGCTAACACCTGGGGTGGGGTGGGGCAGGGCAGGGTGGCGGTGAATCAGGAAAGATTCTGTATAGGAAGTGGTACCTGAACTGTGCTTCGAAAGATGCTAGGGATTCTGTGAGGTAAAGATTAGGAGTGTGAGGAGGAAGGGTATTCCAGATGTGGAGTGAGAATAGGGGTGGGGCCCCTTTGGCTCAGTCATGGAGGGGCCAAAAGAGAGAATGCTGTGTTCCAGGAAATAACCAAGAGGCAATCTGGCTAGAATGGAGAGTACACAAAGGGAGATAATGAGAAATGCAACTAGAAAGTGGGTAAGTGGAAGCTACAATGGAGAATTTTTAAATGCCAATCCAAGAAGACCTCCTCAAGGTCCTAAAGGCAATAGGAAGTCACAGAAGAGTTTTGTTTCACTAAGATGTGGATGGATTCTGGCAAATTCAGTGCTAGAAAAACAACTCCTTTTCTCTCCTCCTGACTAGACTTCAGCTCCCTCAAATGCTCACCTTTTCCATGCTGCCCCCTTCTCTAGGGGAGTTAATCTACGCAACTTCAGAGCTTTAGTCTTCCTATTTCTCCCTTTGGGACTAATCAGAACAGGTCTCATCCTTTTCTCATATGATAGCTCTTCAAACATTTAAAGATGGGACAGAGCCAAGATGGCAGAATGGAAGCAAGAAATTCCATGAGCTCCAGCCACAACCACCTCCAATACCTGTAAAATATGACTCTAAACAAATTTTAGAGTTACAAAACCCACAAAGTGACAGAGAGAAACAAATCTCTCACTGAAGCCAGCCTAGCAGGCCAACAGAAAAGGTCTATCGCAGGAGACTGGGAACTGAGCTCAGTCCTGCATGAGCCGCGCCTAGCCCCGGGTGGACTCAAACAGTGGCCCAGACTAGCAGAAGCAGACTTTAGGAGAGTGAATCACCAGCAGCTTTGCTGGTTTCCAGACTTCTCAACCCATAAATGCCAAAGAGAAACTAAAAGGTCAGTGGGGAACTCTGTTGGAACTGGGTAATGGAAGATCGCAGTCCAGTCCCTGCCCCTGGGGTGAGAGGTGGCAGAGGTGCGGTGGCTGCCACATGGCTGCCTTCAGAAGTCCTGGTCAGCAGATCATAGGGGGACCAAGCAACCATTCAGAGGGTAATCATTCTTGCTTTGACCTGCTTGGATCTGGATTGTGGTCTTGGGTGGTGGTCCTGGGGTGTGTGACCAGTGTGCCAGAGCTTGTGGTGGCTGCAGAGGGGTGCCCTCCTCATACCTCTGACAACATTTGCAAAAAACCCCAGAACTCAAAAGTCAAATAATTGGCCGGCAAGATGAGCAAGCAGAGGAAGCACTATCAAACTATAGAATCCTTTTTTGGGGACAGAAAGGAGCAAAACATGGAACGAGAAGAAATCAACAAAGTCAGAACTGCTGCATCAAAAGCTTCCAAGAAAAATATGAATTGGTTACAGGTCATGGAGAAGCTCAAGAAGGAATTTGAAAATCAAGTAAGAGAAGTGGAGGAAAAATTGGGAAAAGAAATAAGAATGATGCAAGAAAATCATGAAAAGCAAATCAACAGCCTGCTAAAGGAGACCCCAAAAATGCTGAAAAAAATAACAACTTAAAAAATAGACTAACTCAAATGGCAAAAGAGGCTAAAACATCCAATAAGGAAAAGAATGCCTTAAAAAGTTTAATTGCCCAGATGAAAAAGGAAATTCAAAAACTCACTGAAGAGAACAATTCCTTCAAAATTAGATTGGAGCAAATGGAAGCTAAGGACTTTATGAGAAATCAAGATACTATAAAACAGATCCAAACAAATGAAAAAATAGAAGGCAATGTGAAATATCTTATTGGGAAAACCACTGACCTGGAAAATAGATGCAGGAGAGAGAATTTAAAAATTACTGGACTACTTGAAAGCCATGATCAAAAAAATAGCCTAGACACCATCTTGCAAGAAATTATCAAGCAAAATTGCCCTGATATTCTAGAACCAGACGGCAAAATAGAAATTGAAAGAATTCACCTATTGCCTCTTGAAAAAGATCCCCAAAAGAAAACTTCTGGGAATAGTATAGCCAAATTCCAGAGTTCCCAGGTCAAGGAGAAAATACTGCAAGCAGTCAGGAAGAAACAATTTGAATATTATGGAAACACAATCAGGATAACACAAGACCTTGCAGCTTCTACACCGAGGGACTGAAGGGCTTGGAATATGATATTCTGGAGGTCACAGGGGCTAGGACTAAAACCAAGAATCACCTACCCAGCAAAACTGACAATAATGCTTCAGGGGAAAATATGGTCATTCAATGAAATAGAGGATTTTCAAACGTTCTTGATGAAAAAAATCAGAGCTGAACAAATATTTAAAGACAAGTTTTTATGTCTCCCCCTAAAAGTTCTCTTCTATAGGTTAAATGGGGGGCAGCTAGGTGGCACCATGGTGTACAGAATGCTATATCTGAAGTCAGGAAGATTCATCTTCCTGAGTTCAAATCTGACCCCAGACACTTACTAGCTGTGTGACCCGGGGCAAGTCACTTAACCTTGTTTGCCTCAGTTCCTCATCTGTAAAATGAACTGGAGAAGGAAATGACCAACTACCGTGTTTCCCCGATAATAAGACACTGTCTTATTAATTTTTTGGACAGAAAAACACCAGAGGGCTTATTTTCGGGGGAGGGCTTATTTTAATGAACATTGACAGCAATTTTAATAAACAGGTAAATGTGAACAAAAAAATGTACCTTTATTCAATAAGCAAATCACTGGGGAAGAACAGGATGACGCGCTCACTGCTGCAGCTCTGATTGGATGAAGCTCGGAGCGCAGCGTGCGTTTCACGGCGGGGGGACGGTACATACAGAGGGTACCGTAATGTAGCGTGTAGCGCAGGGGATCACCTTCACTACAGTAGCAATCTCAGTAGGGCTTATTTTCGGGGGAGGGCTTATTTTAGAGGAATCTTTCACAGTAAGGGGAGGGCTTATTTTCGGGATAGGTCTTATTATCGGGGAAACACGGTATTCAAGTATCTTTGCCAAGAAAATCCCAAATGGTGTCAGGAGGAGTCAGACATGGCTGAATAGGTTAAATACATCTAGATTGTTGGGTGGGTGAGTGAAAAGTCACCTGACCCATGACAATTGGCTAGACCACGCTTCATGTCTATGTATCCATCCATCTATCTACTCAGAAACCAGTGTCTACCTAGGTATATTTCTGCTTCACCCAACCCTTCTTTCCCCACCAACTTTCACCTCTTGTTTGAGAACAGAAGTAAAAATCAATGCTATTGCTATGACTGAAAAGCAAATGATATTTGGCTTTCATAGGACTACATTCACAATCTCTGTGACTCTCTAGACTATGACTCCCTTCCTAGGCCACCCATCTCTTAAATGTGCTGTCTCCTATTTGAATGTAAGCTCCTTGAGGGCAGAGACCATCATAAGCCCCTGGTTATTTGTGCCCTTACTTTTCTCTGCCCTCTTCACCCCTCCCCCCAAAGATTATAACTTTCTTAAGATCTGGAAGTGTTTTGATATTCACATAAGCTCAGAACATCAAGAGACTTCCAAGGCCATCTAGCCTAAACCATATATGAACTGGAATTCATAGGATCAGAAAATTGGAGCTAGGAGGGACGTTAGAGGTTTTTCTTTTTCATCATCCTCATTTTACAGATGAGGAAACCAAGACCAAGAAAGGGGGAGGTGGCTTGACTAAGGCCACATCAGTGGTAGACCTAGGGTTGGAAGCCAGGACCCCCGACTTAAATCCAAAGCTCTTTTCACTGCACCATACATCCAGCTTCTCTACAGAGTAGTCACACTATGACATCTTTGAAAAGCAGCCATCCAGTCTCTTCCTGAAGACCCCTGCTAATGAAGAACACACTACCCTCTGAGACAGTCCATTCCACTTTTGAATGGTTCTAATTATTAGGAAGTTTTTCCTTATAGTGAGCTGAAATCTATCTATTGTATCCATTGTTCCTGGCTTTGCCCTCCGGGACCAAGCAGAAGTTCAATCCCTCAACCACATGACAGCTCTTCAGATAGTTGAAGGCAGTGATCTGTCTCCATGTGGTCTCTTCTAGAGGCTAAACATTTCTACTTCCCTAAATTTATTCTTGCACAGTATGATTCTGACTCCTTTCACCAACCTGGGCATCTTCCTATGATCAGCATCTAGCTGATTATTATTTTTCTTAAAAATATGGCTCCCAAAACATAGCAGGGGCCATTAATTATGAAAGGCAGAAAGCCTGACTTCCTCAGAGTAGCCCACTCAGTGGCAGAGCCACAGCCAGAATCCAGATCTCTTGATTTCCAGTTTTGGAGCCAAACAAGCTTTTGAGTTTTCCTCATGGATTCTGCTCATTCATGCCTAGTCTCCAGAGGTCTCACCTCTCCCCCTTATAGCCTTTCCTTCCTACCACCACTACCACTACCCCTAACAACCCCCAACCCCAACAATACCACCAACAACTTAACTACAATTTCTCCTCCTTCGTACAGATGGAAAGTGGGGTGGGGGAGGAGACGATAAATGGTTGTTCTTATAATTGGGATAATGTTGGGGAAATGCCAGAGGAAGGAATTGGAGAGGCCAAGCTATGTCATTCATTCCCAGACACTGTAGCAGAGGATGAGGATTAAGTTACTCTCCAAAAAAATAATTAATGAAGGCAGTGAAATAGAGCACATTGCAGGGGAGATGCTGTTATAACTGGGCAAAGAGAGGAGGAATGTGTGTGTGTGTGTGTGTGTGTGCTGGGGGTGAGCAATGGGCATTTGTGCTATCTCATAAAAGGAACATCACAAGTCTACTGACATGGGATGCATTTCACTTTGTTTAAGGGTTGGAATCTGGCTATTTTCTTTGGGAAAATGAAAAATTCCAAAAGGCAACCTGAAGAGGAAAAATAAAGAAAAATGGGTTAGGTTTCAAAATGTATTTCTCCTCCCCTCTCTCCCTGCCCCCCAAATCTTCCTAGGCAGTCGATGAAGAGTTTTCCCCTGCATTAGTCATCAGATTACTTCACTTCCTTGGGCCTCAGTCTTCTCTTCTGTAGGACGAGGGGATTGGATTAGAACACCTGTAAGATCCTTGCTAACCTCTAGGATCCTATGAGCATCAGCTGCCCTGAAGTACTCTGTACTTCGTTGAGATCTTTATTTATCCTTCTTTATTGTTTTTCTTATGCCAGACTGCTCAAAGAATTGTTCATTCTCTGGCTAAAGTGATTCATATTCATAGTCATAGAATTACACAGAGAAGGGACCTTAGAGGTCACCTAGTCCAGGAAACTGAGGCTTGTGAGTCTCAGAGCAAGATATGAATCTAGGTCTTCTGATTTCAAAGTCAGTGTTTTCTCAATAGTGCCATTCAATAACCTTGCCCACCTTATGCAGGACTCCAGAAGACTCTCTGTTGAGGCATAGAGAATTGTGTTCTGCATTGATGGAGCTGGTGCCTTGTGATCTACGTTGGTGGAACTGGTGCCATTTTGACAAAATCAGCATTCTGAATAAGGAGTAGTAAATTAGCTAGATGGATTTAATTAACCCATTAGCACCTGATTTTAGGGAACAGAGAACAAGACCCTTAGGAAATGGGGCACAGAAAAGAAAAGTTAGGGCACTACAGTGGATAGCTTGGGACTTTCAGTGAGTATTGGGTGCCTGGAAGGAGAAAGTCTGTTATAATGGTACTCTGGTATCAAAGGATCTGAGTTCTAATCTTGCAACTGGCACTTACATCCTACATGACTTTGGACAGGTCATTTCAGTTCTATGACCCCTGGTGTCCCCTCTATAAAATGAAGGAATTGACTTGATGTCTTCTGAGATTCGTTTCAGTTCTAAATTTAAGAATTGTAAAGGGACAGGGGCATCATGGATGGGGATCATCAAAGAAGAAGTATAGGGGTCAGCAAAGACAAATGTGGCTTCCTTCACAAGTATGTTAAAATTTGTCCCTGAAGTTCTTAAAAACTGAAAACGTCCATAAAGTTGCTTAGTGTGGATTGTTGGGGTTAGTCTTATCCATCTTTTGGTTTCATGGATGAGTAAATGAAGGAAAGAACAAGGACTTATTAAGCACTTACCATGTGCCTAGCATTTTGTTAAAGACTGAGCCTAAAGGAAGACAGTCCTGGCTCTCAGGAAGCTTACTTTCTAATTGGGGGAGACAATACATCTAAGAGAGTTCAGCTAGAGGCGGCTATGTGGTGCAGTGAATAGAGCACAGGTCCTGTAGTCAGGAGGACTTGAGTTCAAATCCGACCTCAGACACTTAACACTTACTAGCTGTGTGACCTTGGGCAAGTCATTTAACCCCAATTGTCCTGCCCCCCCCCAAATTAAAAAGAGAGAATGTTCAGCTGCAGGGAAAATGGAAAGACCCAGAAGTCCAAGGGATGCAGAGGTATGTCAGATGGCAAGGACAAAGGCATCTGAGAATGAGAGTCTGAAGGGATGGCAAGGTTTGCTGATCCTGTGAGAAATCAGAAAGATTTTGGTTAAAGGGACTCCCCAGGCATCCAAGAGGTGTGGGTAGCTTTGGCTACTCTTCCTGCAGCAGCCACTTTAATAGGTTCTTTGTAACTTGGAGGTAGGGACAAGGTTAAAGGAAGGCCCCCTGTTTACTCCTTCCCCCCCCCAAAAAATAAACCCACACCATGTCTCTCCTCTCTACAGCTGAAATCCATTCTTTAAGCTTAAGACTTTGATCTCGATTAAAATGTAGAAATCTCCCTTAATTGTTGGCACTTAAAAATTTACAGCTTAATGAGAATGAATTTCGTGGAAGAAGGAGATCCTAAGGGGGCACTGGGAAAGAGTAAGGGTAGAGAAAGGCATGGAAAGGGAGGATCTGGAGGCAGTAGAGACCAAGGCTCAGCTACTTTATAATTGTGCCCAAGCTTGGCCTTTGGCTACTCTCATGGTCTGTAGCTTAGCCCAGTCCTCTGGTGCACATGATCTCAGAGCATTATGCTCAAGAACAGGACAGATATTTCCAGATGTCACACCTCTTTCTGGCCATTGAAAGAAAGAGCTTCTTTCGGCCTGATTGGGGTGTGGGCAGACTGCTGACAGCTTAATCCTCACCAGCTTAGCTTGCCTCTTTTTTCATAGATGACAGGTCTGCCTTTCGCGTCTAGAATATTTTTGATTCCCTGAATTTCTTGACTTCTCTGCATTCCAGGGTCCAGACGTGTTTTGTCGCGGGTGCTTCCAATATCATCGGAATGCTATTACTGAAAAGAACATAATTGTAGACATGGAAAATTCAGAGAAGTCAGCCAAGGTAGATTCTTTCCCTGGCAGGCATGAGGGGCAGTCCTAGCTTAGCCTGCACATGGTGATCCCCCTTGTGACCAAGGGGGATCATTTACAAGATGGTTGGCTGGGGTTAGGTGTGCACTCTGTGTCAAGGATGAGAGCAAAATGAGTTGGCCCAGCTCAGGACCTGGGCCTCATAAGTGAAGGCCTAATTATCCGTCCACAGATAGAGACTGACTCATCAAGAAGAAACTCCGATTGAACTAGGTCTGTTCAGCACTTTAGCTACTGGAGTATATGGGGTATTCTGGTGTGAAGGCTTGCCAAAACCCTTTTCAGGGCTACTCACCCACCATTAGTGTCCACCTGATTCACCCAATTCTCACCTGTGGCTCTAAGACAATGTAGCATGTGCTACGTTGGATCACACCCCAGTAAAACCATCTCAGCAGATGGGCTGAAGGTTGAAGGTAATCAGCAGGCCTCAAACTCATTGGTGAGTTAGGGGATGCCTACCCTAAGCACATGAAGACTTCCCTGGTGGAATGGGTGAATGAGAACAATTTGCTCCAGCGGCCATGAAGGCAGCTGCAGCAGGTTCTATGAACCACTGAGAGCTGCACCCTGGGCCATCACCAGTCATCCTGACTTTTGTATTGTTACTGGACTTTGATGACTCTGGAAGAGAGAGTGAGGTTGGTGACTTTGTGCAACTCTGCCTCACTTCCATCCCATTCATCCATGTGTGAAGACATCACCCATGATGTCACTGATCCTTTTTGAAAATGAAGGATGAAGAACAACAAAAAATTTTAGCTACCACATCTGGAGATAGCCTTGGGCAGGAGTGGGGGGAGGCCTCTTATAGAGCAACAGAATTCATAGTCTAGAGTTCAAAAAAGTTACTTTGAATGTATGAACCAGCCCCCAAATTTAAGAGATGAATTTCTGAAGGAAAGAAAAACAAAAGACAAAGGGGGGCAACCTACTGCCATAGAACATTGGTTTCTAAACTTAGGTTAAGATCCAAATTAGGGTCATCAAGAGTCCACAAAGTGACAGAAGTTTCCTCTAGGAAAGAGTTACATTAAGGAACGAGTTCTCAGAGGGATCATGGGATCGTCGATTCAGAGTTGGAAGGTGCCTTAGAGGTTATCTGCTTTATCCCCCTCACTTTATAGATGAAGAAACTGAGGAAGGCAGTGTGTCAGGTAGTGTGACTGAGGAAGATCTTCTAACCAGAGCCTCTGATTCAAAAACTTTCCCACTGTACCATGGGTCTGAAGATCTGACCAGATGTGATGTGACAGTGGGGCCAGGCCAAACCCACCAGGAAGGAGATTAACCTTGAATGGACTACTTTGGAGAGATGGAGGGCTGGGTACATCTGGCCAGTATGTCTACTGGACTACATACATGAGGAAGTAAGTGGATTGGTCTGCGATTCAGCAGACCTGAGTTCTAGTCCCAAGTCTTCCTCCTAGCTATCTCTGTGACTATGAGAAAATCAATTAGTCTTTCTGTGAATTGGGGCAGCTAGATGGCATAGTGGGTAGAGTGCCTGGCCTGGAGACAGGAAAACTGCAAATCTGGCCTCAGAAACTTAACAGCTGTATGACCCTGAACAAGTCACTTAACTCTGTTTACCTCATTTTCTCATCAGCCAAACTATCTGGAGAAGGAAATGGTAAACCACTCTAATATTTTTGCAAAGAAAACTCCCAAAATGGTCATGAAGAATAGGACACACACAAAGAGGAGCTCAGCATCGACACAACAAAAACCAATTTTCTCGCCCATTCCAGATCAAATGTCCTATTTGTGAAATGATGGAACTGAGACGATCATCTGTTCGCCATAAGCCTTCACCTCAAACACAGAGACACTTCAGGGATTTTACTCTTTCCGAGTCCTACACTTTCCATTTCATCCTGGCATGTAGGTTACCTTGGGTTCTTGAAGACTATAACAATGGGATACACATTTGGGCTAACCCTACCAAGTTGAGAAGCCTGCATACAAGGCCTGGATTGTCTCTATCATTTGAAGATTAGGTTGAGGAAGGTTCATTATCAGTTTGGTCCCAAGGTGATAGATATTTTTGTCCACAGCCATTCTTAAAACTCATTTACTATGTCAATGTTAGATAGAGGGAGTATCTATATCAGAAACATTATGAATTCTTAAAATATGGAAGTATATACTTTATTACATACAAGTTTTTTTTTCCATTTACATTTAAACTCCCTCAAATAACAATCATAGAAGTCAACTCAAGAATGCCAACCTTAAACTTTTTCTGGATTCTCATAGCTTTATTCCAGAAAAATATGTGTCTAATTTCATACCCAATTTAGGCTACTTTTTTCCTTAAATTTACTGGTTTTTATTCTGAACTTTACAAGCACCAAAAAATATGGGTATTTTCATATACATAGTAGAATAGAAGGAGAAGATTGTACCTGAAACTATTGATCTGTTATATCCAAATACCTTTTCTTAACCTGTAGATTTCAAAGCTGTGCTGCTCATCAACGATTCTGGCTTGCTTTCTTTTCTCTTCCAGGCATTTAAAAACCATGTCTTAATGACTCTTTTTCTTCCCTCCCTCCCTCCCTCCCTCCCTCCCTTCCTTCCTTCCTTCCTTTCTTCCTGCTTCTTTCCTTCTCCCCTCCATCCATCCTTTTCCCTTCTTTCCTTTCCTTCCCTTCCTTCCTTTCTCTCCCCTCCTCCCTCCCTTTTTTTCCTTAAATAGTTACTTAATAAGTATTTGTTGCATGGAGATATAGAGTCCAAAGGACTTGACCACATCAACATCATTTATATTGTGTTTAAAGGTGTACAAAGTGATTTACATCAATCATCTTATTTGATCTCATAACAACCCTGTGAAGATGATATTATTATGTCCCCATTTTACAGATGAGGACATCAAGGCTGAGTTTGGTTAAATGACTTGCCCAGGATTACCCATCTAGTGTCTGAAATAGAGTTCAAACTCAGATCTTCCTCTCTCCAAGTCTGGCATTCTACCAGCTATGCTTTTTAGCTGCTTCAAAGGAGGGAAGATTGAGGTGAGGGGTTAGCCAAACAGAATAAGGCGCATCACAGCTCCCCTCCCCTTGACAGCAGGGACTAGGCCTTACTCCGTTTTATATTGTTTATAACACCTAGCACAGTGCCTTGTGTACATTAAGGGCACAACCACTATTTTGTTGGTTAATGATAACATTGTCTTTCTATGAGAAGGCTGTTGTTGAGTCTTGCTGACCCCTCCCTCCTCTGAATCAATATAAAAGAACACATATTTAAAAAAATGAATGTATTCTCAAATAGTTGAAAATATCTGTGAGTTTTTAAAAAGTCTTCTTGCATCTTACATCGTTACTGTTGTTTGTCCTTCATCCCTGAAGAAGACCAATGACGTCATGAGGGCATTGTCTTGACTTGCCTGTGAATTGGACCTAAGTGAGGCCCCCTAGGTGGGTGCCTGAAACTAGAAGAGTCGGGACCTGTTATAACCCAGGAAACCGCATCAGGGATACTGCACCCAATCAGGTTGCATGAGGGAAGGAAGCCATATCAGAGACAGGGAAGCTATGTTCAAAATGCTGCTCCTACCACAGAGGCAGTCCAAGAACCTTAGACATTGAAGCCACTGCACTTACACCTGCCCCTGGGGTAAGGGTCTGGGGAGGGCTGGGCTCAGAGGCCACACACAGGGAGGAAGTGCTCTAACCTGCAGCCTCCCGTGTGAACTAATGATTCTTTCCAGTCAGATACTGAACTCAACTATTTCTTTTTTGCTGAAGAAATGCAAGTGCTATTGTCATTCTCTAAATTTCGGAACACTGAGGGGGGAGCCCAATTGCCCTACTCTGGCCCTTGCTTTGAGCTGTAGGAGCTGCTGGTTCACTTCCTCATGCTAAGATAAATATGAGGGGAATTTCCATAGAACCCAATGTTTTTTAGTGTTGGTCATGGCCCATATTCCATACAGTAAAACTCTAGTTCAACCAAAACATTTTCATAGTTCCCAGAAGCTTGTTGTAATGAGATTTCACTAGCCGTAAATAATTTGAGGACTTATATTGATTCTCATATAAGTTTCCTTAGAGTAGAAACCTGGGTTTCTTTAGCTGCTAGTAAATTGAGCAATGATCTGAACTCAGTCTAATCTACTCAGCACTTAGACTGCCTCATGTTGTTAGAGATCTTTCTGTGTGTGGAGTTCATTTTCCCAACTACAGTGAGTAAGACCACCTTTACAGGATTTTAGATCCTTTGTAGGATCTTGCATAGTACTAAGCCCATGGTACATGTTCAGTAAATATTTGTTGAATCGAAATGAATGTACATCCTTCTCATGGGCAGCTAGGTGGTGTAATGGATAGAGCACTGGGCTTGGAGTCAGAAAGACTTACCTTCATGTGTTCAAATCTGGCCTCAGGAACTTACTCAGGAACTGTGTGACCCTGGGCAAGTCACTTAACCCTGTTTGCTTCAGTTTCCTCTTCTGTAAAAAAGAGCTGGAGAAGGAAATGGCAAACCACTCTGGTATCTTTGCCAAGAAAAGCCCAAATGGAGTCACAAGGAATCAGACATGACTTAAAAAAAAAAGACTCAACAACAACCTTCTCATAGAAAAAAAAATATTATCATAATCAACAAAATACTCGTTGTGCTCTTAATGTACACAAAGCACTGTATTATATACAATATAAAATTGTGTAAGACCTAGTGCCTGCTCCCAAGGCACTCACTATCCTCAATACTTTTCTTTTCTTATATTGTCGCCTTTGTTTCTTTTAACATCACAGACATTAGCTTATATACCTTCCCTCTTACCAAAGAGAAACAATTAAGCTGACCAACAAAATGACCCCATATAACATTGTATGCACCATTCCACACCCATAGCTCCTCACTTGCAGAATGGAATGTATCTCCCCCTCCTACCCTGGAGTGGGGATAGCCTCCCTCTTACCGGTCCTCCTTTCCTCTCTTCTGTAGTTCATGGTAAACACGCTGCAAAATGGCTAACTTGGGGCAAGAGACAATGCTTATGGCCAAGGAACTGAGCAAATTTAATCGGTCCATGCCAAGAGCCAATCTCACCTTGGCCTCCCTCTAAATGTCTTACCCAACTAATCTGACCATCTTCTGATAGTGTCAGAGCACTGAAAGCCACACTCTCTGTGCTGGCCCTTTTCTCATCTGCTCCAAGGCCAATGCTCCCTGGATAGAGCAAGCAGCTGTTATTCTGAGAAGGAAGGGTATCTGTCCAAGTGGTCATGCCGTCTGCTGCCTGGTTGCAATAGAGCTCCGGTGGCCTTTGTCTCCTTGTTTCCTGTCCAATCTCACCAGCCTGTGCATCTGGAAGCCCTGAGATGTCCAGATGTCCAGCTGTAAGTAATTAGGTTGTACACATCTGACATCCCTGCTTAAGCAAGTGGAGCAAGTGTTAAGGGGATTTTCCCATTTGCTCTGGTGGTTCAGGGCCATGGGCCAGGGAGTATCTGGCTAGCAGGGTATGGTGTTCCATAACTTTACATCCAAATGATGTCAGAGGATTTTTTTTTTGATGGCGGTTTGAATAGGGAATATGAAGTATATGTTGACAAACTTTACCAGAGGCAGATTTTATACGGTCTTCCATGTGTGCATGTGGTAAAGAGCAGATATGATCCCAAGAAAATAGCAAATATTTCCTGATTTCCATAGTTGGGAAGGATAATTCCTGCTTTGAAATTTGCATAGCATACACTCTCTCTTTCACATTCTTTTTTTCCGAGACTAGGTCTCCCTGCCAGGCTAGAAGACAATTCATCATGGGGCTGATACCATTGCTGTTCATCAGGAAAACTTTGACTTGTTCTCTATCTGCCCTGGGCCGGTTTGTCTCTCCTTAGGCAGCTGGACAACTCCCCTCTCTGAAGGGCTCCTTATGAAAGTGCCCAAGTTAGCTTTTGTTTATTGTCTTCCCATTTTTTATTCCCCTCATTATAGCTCAGAACTCCTGAGCTCAAGCTGTCCACAAGCCTCAGCATCCCCGGTAGCAGGGATTATAGCTGTGTATGTACCACCATGCCCACTTGCTTTTATACTATTAACTAAATTATATTCAGCACACATTCATTAGGCACTTACTCTGAGGTGGTAGGACAAAGACAAGAAACGAAGCAATCCTTGTCGTCAGTGACCTTGCACTTGGCTAGGAGAATATGTACACAGGTAAGTAAATATAAAGTATATAAAATGTCTATATTTCCCTATTCCAATAGAACATAACCTCCCTTTTTTTTTAAAGCAATTGGGGTTAAGTAACTTGTTCAAGGTTACATGGCCAGTTATTTTGTGTTGGTGCCAAGTATCTGAGGTTGGAACCGATCCCAGGTCTCCCGATGCCGGGGCAGGCGCTCTTACTCACTGCACCGCCTGACCACCCCAAGAACGGAACCTTCTTGATGGCAGGGACAATTTCACTTTTTTGTCTTTATATCTCCAGTGCCTAGAATAGTGCCTGTCATATATTGACTAAATCCTCATTGGTTGATATCAAAGAGGAAGAATGGCAGATTGTAGAGAGTTCATAGGATCCTGGATCAAGAGCTGAAAGAGACCTCAGAGACCATTTAGTCCACCCCTCTCGCATTTCACAGAGAAAGAAATTGAGGCTCAGGTGGATGAAGTAACTTGCCCAAAGTCAGAGAGGTAGGAAATGTCAGAGATGGGACTGGAACCTAGGTCTCTGGTCCAGAAGCAGGCCTCTTTCCACTGTGCCATGGTACCACGGAATCAGGAGCACTAGCATTCTTTCACTGAATGGCCAATATCAATTAGTCCCCAGTTCAAGCCTCTGCGGCTCATTGTTTAGGTTTTGTTGACTAAGAGAGAGGGTAAATAGTAATTATTTTCTGTTCTGCACAGATATTTTGAGGGTCTTCTCTTCTCAGACTGATATTTTTGTGATTGTAAAGAAGGCTATCTTTTGTCTCAATTCTTACCTGTCCTTTAGTCATTGAATTGGTGTGACCTCAGACAAATTGAGACCTGGGAAAGACCTTAATTTAGAGAGGCCCAGGTTACTCACTGCATCCTGGGCCATTTCCAGTGGTCTTGACTTTTGAATTGCCACTGGACTTCAATGACTCTGGAGGGGAGAGTTAGGCCGATGACTTTGTAAAACTCTGCCTCACTTACATCCCACTCCTGTGCAAGTCAAGACATCACCCTTGTGATAACATTTGAGAACAAAGGGTGAACAATGCCATGTGACCACCAGGAAGTCATTGAACTTCTTAAGGTCCTAGGAAGCTATCTAAGAAAACAACTTTCAGAAGAACTGAAGATCTACATCATAGGAAAGAATTTCCACAGTGGGAGTTCCCTACAGAGGTGAATTCAACAATCTGACCAGACCACCACCCAAACAAAAACAACAACAATAAATCCAAAGCATGGTATGGAGAAGATATGAAATAATCATAGTTTTCTCCAGTGGAAGAACAAAGAATGATAGTCTTGCTCTATTCTGCCCTGGAAATACCACATAAAACACATTGATTATAGCATTGCATTGATAATAATTAATAATAATGGCTAACATTTATATATCACTAATTACATGACAGGCACCATGCTAAGTGCTTCTACAATTATCTCATTTGATCCTCACAACAATCCCTCATTTTACAACTAGGGAAAGTGAGATGGAGGTTAAGTGACTTGCCCAAGGTCACACTCCTAGTTAAGTGTCTGAAGTTTAAACTCGGGTCTTCTTGACTCCAGGCCTGGTGCTCTATCCATTGTGCCACCTGGCTCCACCTAAAATGATTGATAAAATGATATTGTACTTTTAGAGATAATATTTGAAGGAACCAGGGATGCCAGTCAATCTCCTCATTCTCATCAAAACATTCATGATTTTAGGGAAGAAAGCATCTGATTAAAGGATTTATGTCAGAGGTGGGATTTGAATCTAGGTGGACCCAGGTTTAAATCCCACCTGTAATTAGTTCAATTAATTAATTCATTTGAAGATGTTCATTACTGATAGATACTTACCCAATATAGTGTTACCCAGCATCTAAAATCACGCATTTTAAAAGAAGAAAGTCAAGCCTTACCCCAAAGTAATGAATTTTCAGATGTGGAAATGTTGGAGACTGATTCTCTTGGAGCCTTGAGATCAAAACATGGCACTAATGGTATTGTAGGCTTCCAACCTAGATAAGAAAGGAAAGTAGAGTCATAAAAATGTAGAGATTCAAGAGATTTTGTAAAATGTTTAGTACAATTTCCTCATTTTATAGGCAAAGAAGCAAACCTCCAGAAATGTGAAGTTCAATTTGATTCCCCTCAGTAGTCATTTATTAAGCAATTATGTGCCATGCCCTATGCAAGGCACTGGGAATGCAAAGGCAAAAGAAATAGACCTTCTCTTCAGGGAGCCTATGTTCTCCTGGGAAGAAAAGTATCGAACAGACACGCAAGTCCTTTGGAGGTTGTAGAGAACTCCTGTGTTGAAACCCTCTCCACCAAAACAGATCAATCAATCCACAAGTGTTTATTAAGCGCCAGAAACAGTGCTTGGTATTTGAGATAGGAAGACAAAAGTCTACAATAATCCCTGCCCTCCAGAGGCTTACATTCCATTGGGAATTGGTAACTGTTCTGCATCTTATATTGTTATTTATTCTTCATTCTCAAAGAGGACAATGACGTCATAAGGACAATGTCTTGACTTGCCTGTGCGTAGGACTTAAGTGAGGCAAAGCTGCAAAAAGCCGTCAACCTCACTCTCCTCCAGAGTCATCGAAGTCCAGCTCTAAGAGAAAAGTCAAGATTGCTGGAGATGGCCCAGGGTGCAGGCGGTGATCTTGGCCTTTCTAAATTAAGGTCTTTCCCAAGTCTGAGGTCAAACTCAATTACTGACTAAGGGCTAGGTAAGAATTGAGATAACAGCCAGATTTACCTGGCATCTTACAGCTTTAGAGTGTTGCCTGGGGGCATTGAGAGATTAAGTGACTTGCCAGGGGTCATACAGTCAATATATGTCAGAGGAAGGAGTATGTTGGGACCTATTCTACTAGCTCTCCAACCTGATTGTTACATATTCAGTGTATTTATGTTTTAGAAACCAGCAAATACTACAAATCAAGGCTTGATTTATTGTTTTGTTGTCTAGACCAGTGTGTCAAACTCAAATAGAAACAGGGACCACTAAACCATACATGAGGGTTCTTGCCAGCCACATATTGACTTAGAAAACCACATATTCATATTTTTATTTATTTTAAAAAATATTTCCCAATTACATTTTAATCTGTTTCTGGCCAGACTTGAGAGTGTTGCAGCTGCATTGGCCTGAAGGTTAGTGTTTGACACCTCTGGTCTAGACTTAATAAAGTGATGGAGAAAATGTTAATATTACAGATTAAACTTAAAAGTGTGTCTGACATACTTTTTTTTTTCCTCCAAGAGAACTGGTTGTTAAACATTCACCATTAAGCTACTAGTCAAAAGCAAGACTTGAACCCAGGTCTTTCTGGCTCTTTACTGGGCCCTTCATTCACTATATCACTCTGTGCTACCTCAGGTAGAAAACACAAAGAATTTGCAATAAAAATACAAAGAAAATACAAAGCATTTATTTTTGGTGGAGTGGGAAAGGGACTCTTTGTGATCTCATTTAGGGTTTTCTTGGCAGAGATACTGGAGTAGTCTGTCATTTCCTTCTCCAGCTCATTTGACAGATGAGGAAACTGAGGCAAACAGGGTTAAGGGACTTGCCCAGGGTCACACAACTACTATGTATCTGAGACCAGATCTGAACTCAGGAAGATGACTCTAGGCCCAGTGATCTGTTCATCGTGCCAAAAAGCTGCTCTACTTAACAATTGGAGAAACCAGGAAAGGCTTCATGTTGGGAGATAGCCTTTGAAATGAACCTCAAAGGGAGGTAAGATTTTCAAGGGATGGTGTTGAGGAGGTGATTTGTCTGAGGTCAACCAGTGAATTAGTGACATAGCCAGGGCCAGAACCCAGGTGTTCTGAATCGCTGCCCTCTGGCATTGTTTCTAGGAAGCTGAAAGGTGTGACTTCTTATAGGCTCTGTTGGCTAGAAATTGCAGCTGATGTGGTTCTCCACCCTCAGAAGATGGCCTTCATGGGTATGTGATTATATTGGTCTATTGCCTGGTCTTAAATGCCTTTGAAAAGAACACTTGTAAAACGTTCACAGTTGGCTCTCGGAAGCCCAATTTCCCACTCAGCTGTGAGTTGGCCAGGATGCATCTAATGCTTGCATGGTCTCTAGGAGCTCTGAGAACTTTGAAAGGGAAGTGCTGAGCCTAGTCCAAAGCTGAAAGGAAGGGTTTGATGGTAACAGACCCAGAACAAGACACACTTGGAACCAAGACAGTTCCAAAGAGTAGGAGGAAGAGATGGCCATCCCAAATGTTTCCTCTGCAGACTTGAATGGTGCCTGGAATTCTACCAAGAGGGAATCTTTCCTTTGGGTCTTAAAGGCTTAAGAGGCAAATGCCCTTGGGAGGGATGGGAGGGAGAGGGAGGGGAGGACCTCGATTTGAATAGAAGGGAGGGGAAAGGAAAAGAGAAATATGGAAATAGGAAGGAAAACAGATTCAGAGACAAACTTTGCCAAGGCTCAGTCCTGCCTGCAACCACAGCATGCAGATAGGGAGTGTGGTAGGATACCATTATGTATTCAGCAATAATAGCTAGCTTTGATATACTTTGATATTTTGCCAAATGCTTTACATCTATTATCTCGTCTGATCCTCATGACTACCCGAGGAGGTAGGTGCTGTTCTTTCCCATTTTATAGAAGAGGCAACTGAGGTGGTGAGAGGTTGAGTGACTTGGCCAAGGTTGTGTAGCTAAGGAGGACCTGAGGGAGGATCTGAATCCAGGTTTTCCTAACCTGGTGCTCTAGTGGTCTTGCCATTGCCTTCCAATGCCTGTTTCTTACATGGGCACGGGATGTCATCATTTACAACATGCTTCCAGGGTTGGGGAACCTGTACCCTTTGGACCACACAAAACAAATCCCATTAATAGAAAGATTTATTGGGGTGGCTAGGTGGTGCAGTGAATAGAGCACTGGCCCTGGAGTCAGGAGGACCTGAGTTCAAAACCGGCCTCAGGCACTGAACACAAAAACTAGTCACGTGACCTTGGGCAAGTCACTTAACCCCAACTGCCCTACCTTCTTCCCTTCCAAAAAAGAGCAAAAAAAAAAAAAAGATTTGTTCCATGAAGTTTGGATTCAGTCAAAGGGCCACACTTGAGGACCTAGAGGGCCATATGTGTCCTCGAGGCTGCAGGTTCCCCACACCTGGCACACATATGTATCACCAGTGAGATACAAGGTATTTTAAGGATTGAATCTCACAGTATAATAAACACTATTTATTCAAAACTAAACCTTATTCAAGAAACTAAAGCATTCACAATTCATAACAACTTATTACCAGGTGGCCTTAAACAAAACATATCATTCAAAAAAACAACATGTCATTCAATATATAACATGACACTCAGTATGTAACATGGTACACAGCATATATCATTGCATTCAATATATCTTATACACTCAGGGGGATCCCAGGCCACAGTCTTCCCTAGCACAACACATCCCCAAGGATAGCAGAAAATATAACACACTCCAACCCTCGGTCACAGTAGGTTACAATCCCCTCAGTCAAAATAGAGTGTCCAAACCCTAAAAGTCTTCTTGGGGTTGTGTCCTTTCCATGCTGCCATTGTAGGCTCCCACCTCACACTCTCAGGTGTATGCATGCTTGAATGAGCCAAAGAGTCCAAGTCCTAACACTGCTCCAGCCCCTACTTCCATATCCGGAGGGGTGACTGGGCAATAAATCCAACAGGGTGGGTCTCTGGGGGTCATGACACCTCCCCAACCTCCCCACTTCCACCATAGACAACTCCACCCCCTGGGTCCCAAACCATTCCAGAGAGGTGTGGAAGGAAAGCACTCTCACTGCTCTTGCCTTGCTGCAAAGCCTCCATCTCAACTTGGGACTGAGTCTGAAGTTCTGGGGTTCCTCCCTCTCCTGCAGGTCAATGGACTGATCACTCCTGGCTGCTGCTGGAGTTCACATTGAAGGCAGCTCTCTGCTCCTGCTACATGTCTCAGCTCCCAGGAGAAGGGACTACTCCACCCCAAGCTCTCCCTGTTCCTACCTCAGTCCAGGAACAGCAGGCTCCAGTGGCTTTGGGAAAACAAAACTTTGGGAAAACTGTCTCTGGGAAAACAAAGCTTAACAGGGCAACAATAATATTTACACACAAATTACCTGTACCACTATCTCAATTCACTTTCATAGCTGGGAAGTTCCTAGATAACAGCCAATTAGAAGAGTGTTAACCTAAGCATCCTTCCCATGGACAGACCCCCTCCAGTAAATTTCCCTTCAGCGAGTTCTCCTGCTCCCCACCAAGTCCCTGCAGCTACTTTTGAGTTTTCTCAAGCTCAATGCTCATTTTCTTCTTCTTTGTGCTCAACACTCAACACTGCCCAACACTCAATGCTCGATGCTCAGCACTCAACATTGCT
>NW_027186372.1:8789405-8807750 GCF_028583685.1 Petaurus breviceps papuanus
AACACTCAATGCTCAATGCTCAGCACTCAACACTGCCCAACACTCAACACTCAATGCTCAATGCTCAATGCTCAGCACTCAACACTGCTCATTTTCTTCTTCATCTTCATTTTTTCCTCTTCATGCTCGTTTTCCCTTCTTCTCCTTACTTGTTTCCTCAATGCTCTATATACAGGTTTTCTCAGCACCTGATTGGCTCAGAGACAGAAGGTGTGAAAAACTACCAGGGTTCAAAGGAGATCTTCAGATGTTTACAATTTAGCATGATCCTTGGAAGCTGAGCCTCAAAAAGAAAAGTAACAAAAATCCCACCTTACTTGTGCTCACAATATATTATCTCATTGCAGCCTCACTCTAGGGCTGACCCACTCACTAGCCACTGATGCCACACTGTAATTTTTTTTAGTGGATTTGATGGATATGGCTACTCTCCTCAGCAGTCCAGATTTTAACCCATCCCTGCCTTCATGTACAATATACATATACAATAACATATGTAAAGTGCTTTTAAAACTTAAAGTGCCATATAAATGCCAGTTATTGTGCTTATGGTTATTATTCTGAGAAGTTTTTTTTTTTTAAGCAATCAGGGTTAAGTAACTTGCTCAAGGTTACACGACCAGTTATTTCTGGGTGTGGTGCTGGGTGTGGTGCTGAGTGTCCGAGCCCGGGATTCGATCTCCAGGTCGTCCCAACACTGGAGCTGGTACTCTTACTCGCTGAGCCACCTGGCTGCCCCTAAGCAATTGGGGTTAAGTAATTTGCTCAAGGTTACACGGCCAGGTGTTTCTGGGTGGGTGCCAAGTGTCTGAGCCCGGGATTCGATCTCCAGGTCTTCTCAACACTGGAGCCGGTGCTCTTACTTGCTGTGCTACCTGGCCGCCCCTATTCTGAGCAGTTCTTGCTTGTGTCTTTTCCTTTAGATGATAAGCTCCTTGAGGGCAGAGATTATCTGTTGCCTCTTTTTTATCCTCAACCCTTTGCTCAGTGTCTGGAATATATATAGTCTTGTTGTCATGATTATTTAGTCATGTCTGACTCTTCATGACCCCATGGACCATACTGTCCATGGGGTTTACGTGGCAAAGATAATGGAGTGTAGTTTGCCATTTCCTTCTCCAGTAGGTTAAGAAAACAGAGGTTGTACCAATTTAATAGGAAGGGATGATACTTAAAAGGTTAAATTAAGAGGGGAGAGAGGAATATAATGAGAGGAGATGGGGAGAGACAGAATGGGGTAAACTATCTCATATAGAAGAGGCAAGGGAAAATGGTTACAATGGAGGGGAAGAGCAGGAAGGCAAAAGGGAATGGGTCAACCTTATTCTCATTGAATTTGACTTAGGGAGGGAATGACATACACATAAATAGGGTATCTCACCCTACAGGAGAGTAGGGGGGATGGGGATGAGAGAGGAGATGATGGAAGGGAGGGCAGGCTGGGTGGGGAGGGAAGTTGGAAGCACCCACTTTTAAAAAGGGACAGGATCAAAGTAGAGAATAGAACAAGAGGGAGGTGGGATAGGAGGGGGGGGAAATATAATCAGTCTTTTACAATATATCCACTATGGAAATGTTTCGCATAGCTACACATGTGCAACCTATATTGAATTGCTTATCTTCCCAGTAAGGGTGGGTGATGAGGGAGGAAGGGAATGAATCTGGAATTCAAAATTTAAAAATCAAATGTTTAAAAAATATATATATACTATTATTAATATTATTTTACATGTAACTGGGAAATAAGATATACAGGCACTGGGGCAGAGATCCACTGTGCCCTACTGGAAAGTCAGAGGGGGTATGGGAGAAAACATGGGAGAAAGCAGATTGGAGGAGGGGATATCCAGTGGGATCACTATTTTGGGGTGGTGGGTAGGGGAAAATCGGGGAGAAAATTTGTAACTCAAAATCTTGTGGAAATGAATGATGTAAACTAGAAGTTAATAAAGCATTTGATAAAAAAAAAAGAAAACAGAGGTTAAGTGACTTGCTCAGGGTCACACAGTTAATAAGTATATGACACTAGATCTAAACCCAGGTTATCCTGACTCCAGGTCCAGTGCTCTATCCACTGAGCCACCTCTCTGACTCTCGGCACTTAATAAATATTGATTGATCGATTGATAGTGTATTCTAATCTTTCCCCTGTGTCTTTCAACATTCCATGGGTATCAATAAAGCAGTCAGACTGGCCCTCTGTTGTCACTCCTTTTCATTCTCTGACTGGTTCATCTCCTTTTCCAATTATATATTTTTTGGAAGAATTATTTAATTGTGTAGATGCTATTTTGTCTGTGAGTCATATATGGTGATCAACTACAGGCCTGCTTGTACCCAACATGCATCTCTCCCTTGCCCCAAAGTCATTAGAAATATTGGTTCTTTGAAGACTGTGATGCCCCATAGGGACCCTGACATCCGCTGGGATTGGTCAGCAGCACAAGCCAGCAGCAGGAGCTAAATGAGTCTTTCCCTTTAGAACATACGCTCCTGAGGGCGGGGACTATTTTTACTTTTCTTTGTTTCTGTAACCTCCTACAGTAACTGAAACATGGTAACAGCTTCATAAATGCTTGTTGACTTAACATTGTGGAGTTATTATATTCATTCAGTCTTTCAACAAGAATTTATTAATAATGCTGGAATTAACACAGCAGAATGTGTAAGAAAGAATAATGTAAAATTCGCATGGAAATACAGGGGGCAGTTAGGTAGCACAGTGGATAGAGTGCCAAGCCTGGAGTCAGGAAGACCTGAGTTCAGATTTGGCCTCCAACTTTTAACACCTGTGTAACCCCAAACAAGTCACGTAACTTTGCTTAGCTTCAGTTTTTTCATCCGAAAAATGGGAGTAATATTAACACTTTTCTCCCAGGGTTGTTGTGAAGATCACATGAGATAATAATTATAAAATGCTTAGCTCATAGTAAGTGCTATATAAATGCTGGTTAAATTGGAAGGGCTAAAGGGATTTTGTAAATGTTTAAATGAGATGTAACAGTAACTATAAGTGATGAAATAATTGGATTTATTAACTTTCTTCTTATCTCCTAAGGAGTCCTGTACCTAGAAGGTTCTTAGTAAATGTTACCTGGTGAAGGGGCAGCCCTGTTAGATACAGGTAAGCTCTTTCTCATCCAAGTAGGTCAATTCTCTGTCCTCCGACCCCTTACCAATTGATCAGATGGCAATTTCAAATACACACACACACACACTACATATATTATATATAACACACATTTTTAAAAGTGGTAATGTGGTAGAATGGGTAAAACCACTGAATTCGGATTTAGATGACAGGGGTTTGGGCATCTAGGTGGTGCAGTGGATAGAGAGTCAGGCCTTGAGTCAGGAAGACTTGAGTTCAAATGTGGCTTCATATACTTACTAGCTGTGTGAGCCAGGGCAAATCACTTAACCTTGGTTGCCCCAGTTTCCTCATCTGTAAAATGAGCTGGAGAAGGAAATGGCTAACTGCTCCAATATCTCTGCCAAGAAAACCCTAAATGGGGGCAGCCAGGTAGCACAGCAAGTAAGAGCACCGGCCCCAGTGTCAGGATAACCTGGAGATCAAATCCGGGCTCAGATACTTAGCACTACACCCAGAAATAACTGGCTGTGTAACCTTGAGCAAGTTACTTAACCCCAATTGCTTAAAAACAAAGGGAAAAAAAAAGAAAGAAAGAAAACCCCAAATGGGGTCACAAAGAGTTGGACATGATCAGCAATAACAATGACCAGGGTTCAGATCCTGGTTGTGTTTGGACAGAACCATGTGGAATTTGGGGTCTTTTGTGTGCCACAAGCTCAAGGTGAGTCAAGTGTCTCAGGATGATCAAGAAAACTGGAGAATTGGCAGCGTCATCTCTAGATCCTAATATGACCTCTGGCTATTGGGAAAGAGGCAGAGAATCAAGGAATTAGAAGGTGATGGTTGCCATTGAACTGGGTATTGACCCTGGAAACCAATAGAATGTAGCAATGTTCTTCTTAAAATGTCACTCTCAGAATGGAAGAGAGTACCGAGGGTGACATTTTAGGAAGAATATCAATACATTCTACCAGTTTCCAGGGTAAATAAGCTATACAAGTCTCCAGTGCTTAGCACAGTGTCTGGAACTTAAACACACACACATATGTGTGTATACATAAATACATATATACATAGATATATAGATAGATACAGATAGATATATATGGATATAGATAAATATAGATAGACATAGATATAGATATATATATGTATATAGATATATAGATAAATAGATAGACATAGACATAGGTATAGATAGAGATGTAGATATATAGATATAAATAACCAAGGTAGTTAATTTCATGCCCAGTGAGGATAATTAAAAGGAATTGTGGATTTTAGTCTGGAGAAGGGAAAACAGTGTAGACTTAATGATTATATATTTAAATTGGGGTGGAGCTGTCTTGTGGAGGAAGAATCAGACTGGTTCTGCTTGGTCCCAGGGAAGTGGATAGAAATATGGTGCAACATACAGAACACTTAAATCGGAGTCAGAAGGCCTGGGTTTTCATTTACTAGCTGTGTGACTTTGAGGAAATCATTTAAACTCTCTGTGCCTCAGAATCCCCATCAATAGCCAAGAGATTTGGACTTGGTAGTGTCCAAAGTCTTTCCCAGCCCTAAAATCTATGATCTCAAGTTGCAAAGAGGCAAATTAAGACTTGATATAAGAAAACCTCCATAATTCGATCTGTGCAATAATGTTGTGGTCTTCTAGGTAGGGTGGGAGGTGTCTCTCATTTGAGGTCTTTGAGGAAAGATTGGATGACCATTTGTTGGTGTGTTGTAGAGGGGTAAGAGCTGACCTGGCTGACCATTGAAATAACTTTGACATATGTACAACACTACGATTTTGTGATCATTTCCTGCTGATCACTCCCGTGATTCTAAATACCTACCTTAATCCCACTAAGTGTGTGGTCAAATCCTGCCTAGGTCTTTTACCCATTGGGGGAGGAGGTAGCATGCAAGGAAGGTCCCCATTTGGAAACCTGATTTCAGGAAAGTTTACAACCCATGAAAGCTTAAGTGCCTCCCCTTAACAGGCCTTGAAGGCCACTTTTGGTGAAGTGAACTTGATACGACTAATTCAGCATACTTTATAAGTCAGCTGATACTCTTCTAGATTTAAAATAGTCTTGCTAACTTCATACAATTTCTTTCATATTAGTCTTTTTTTTGATACCCTTTTTCTTCTCAGTCTTGTCCTCTCTCCCTTACTTTTTCCTTCAATGTTTGGTGCTCCTGAGCTTTTTACTAAATGGGCTGAAGAAGACTTCTAGGGCCCAGTGCCCTAGGAGGAAGACACTTGGTAAGAGTGAAAAAAAAAGTTAGTAAGTAATGAGGCAGTAAGTCTGTCTTGCAAAAGTACCCAACAGAAATGCCTGCTCCAAAATACGAAGAATTATTTTCATCTTAAACTTCCTTTCTCACTCCTTCTATGTTTTGGTTCTCGCTGAGACCTGGCTCCCTCATAATGCCACTTCTCCTCACCATCTTTTTCAATTCTCATTGGACTTTCACTTGTATTTCTTCCCCTACCCTCCTACCCTAATAATAATGATAATAATCACAGTAGATAACATTTCTATAGCAGTTACTATGTGCCAGGCTTTAAAATTAGTATCTAATTTTATCCTCATAACAATTCTGGAAGGCATGTGCTATTATTGTTCCCATTTTACAAATGAGGAAACTGAGGCAAACAAGTTAAGCAAAATAAGCTAAATGACAGCTAGTAGGATCTGGGTCTAGATTTGAAGTTAGATCTTCCTGACTCTAGGCCTGGCCATCTATCCACCACACCACCCAGCTGCCCCACCTACAGATACACTCACTGGTAAAAGTGGAGGGATTATTCTTGCTCCCCATTGTCACTTCCACACTCTCCTTCTACCATCACTCAGCAATCTCTCTTCACTCGAAGGTCAACACTATCCAAATTCATTACCCAGATCTTGGTGACTCTTATCTATGGACTCCCATGACATTTTTTTCCTCTTGGTTCAATGTGTTCAGTACATGGCTCATAGTGTTTCTCTCCACTTCAGTTCCTGCCCTCATGCTAGGACACTTCAGCTTGCATTTGATTTTTCCTGCATATATCTAAATCTCCTTTTTCCTCAATCTATTCATCTCCTATGACATCATCCTCCACCACTCTATCTCAGTTATACACAGAAAGTCCATAATCTCCATCTTTTCATCACCAACCAGTGTTCTTTCATTAACCGATGTTTTTCTTCCATATTTATGGGCTCCAAAATTCATACTTTTAGTCATAATCTTTCTCATTTCATCTCTGCCAAGGTCTTACAATCCTGACCTCCATTCTTCATTCACACGATGACCTCCATTCTCTCCTCCCTTTGGCTTTCTCCCAGGTCATGAGCCCAGCACTAGCTCTATTCTCTTCCCTGTCTCAACTCCTTGAACCAATGCGACTTGACAAAGTCTTCTACTCTTGAATCCTTCATCCCCTTATCTTTTCACTGATCGTCCCTTGCCAAATCCCAAATCTGGATTACTGCTACCGTCAGCATCACATACTGATGAATGGAGCTGAAGAAAATCAATAAAATCATGCCAATTTGGTTTCAGTGGAGCCCTCATTGTAGCAAAGTGATCATTCAATGCCTTTCTAATTGATTCACTATCATACTATTCGAAGCAGTTGTTGTAAACTTTATTTCTCTTTAAGCTTTTCTCAGTAGCTCCTTCTGCTTTTCCTGCTGAAGAACTCTCATATTTTGCACAAAGCTCTCAATGAGAGCTCCCTCTTCTCCTTCTCTCTGTCCCCACTTCTTAGAGGTAGCTGCAGTGCAGTGGATAGAGAGCTAGGTGTGGTGTCAGGAAGATCTGAGTTCAAATCTGGCCCCAGACTGCATCACCCTGGGCAAGTCACTCAACTTCTGTTTGTGTCATTTTCCTCAAACAAGGATAAAAATTGTACCTACCTCACAGGGTTGTAGTGAAAATCAAATGAGATAATATTTGTAAAATTGCATTGCAGGGTACCTGGCCCAGAGAGAGTGCTACATAAAAGCTTGTTTCCCTTCCCCTTGTGCTCATTTCACGTCAGTCAGACATCTTCCTTCACTATTTCCTTCATTCCATTCTCAGACAGAGGTAGCCCCTCTCTTTGCCAAGGTCAGCCCTTCTATGTCCCATCTTTTTTTTTTTAGCATATTGACCTCAGCATCATCCCCCCTTTCTTTCTTATCTTCAGTCTCTCCCTCTCTACTATCCTCTTCCCTGCTGCCAATAAACACGCATCTTTCCTCCATACTTGAGTATCTTCACTTGATCTGATCATTCCTGTTGACTAAAATCTAGATCTCTCTCCCCTTCTTGTCTAAAATCCTAGGGAAAACCATCTACACTAGATGTTTCCATTTCCTCTCCTCAAGCCCCTTTGTAATAAGCTTCAGATCGTATCATTTAAGAGCAATTACTCTCTCCAGAGTTATCACTGATCTCTTAGTAGCCAAGTATAATGACCTTTCCTTAGTCCTTATCTTTCTTGACATATCCACAGACAGAAAGAGAAGAGGGAATTCTCATTGAGTGTCCTCCATTCTTTCTGCATCTGCTGCCTTGCTGGGCTTCATCTCCACAGAACAAAATGTTCCACCTAGGTTAATCTCATCAATCCTCTAACTCAAGCCTTGACCGACATCACCTCTCTCAGCTTCTTCTCCACTTTGACTGGAGGGCTGGAACTCATCCCAATGTTTTCCTTTACAGAGGGCAGAAACCACAAGCTTTTAAGTTCACTCCACTCTGCATCTGTTGCTTCACCTGGTTTTAACTCCATGAATCAGATGTTCCTGCACCAGGTACCCCTGGTCTCACTCTCCCTCCTTACCCCATCCTGTCTGCTTTTGTGTTTTGTCTCCCCTCATTAGACTGCAAGCTCCTTGAGAGCAGGATTTGTCTTTTTATAAAAAAAAATTAATTGTATCCCCAGCTCTTCGCATGGTGCCCAACACATAGTAGGACCTTAATAAATGTTTATTGGATTGGATTGGATTGGTATTACCTTCCCCTCTTCAATCATCTCCCATTTACCCCTTTTTAAAAGTATGTTTGATTTAACTTGTGAAATAAAAGCAAATATTTCCATAACATAGTAAAATTTTTAAAAAGATGACAGTACTGCAAATCTATTACATCCAACTTGTTCCTTTTAAATATACACTAAAGTTATCATGTAAATTTCTTTTTTTCCTTTTTTTCTTCCCTTCCCTCCCCCCTCAACCCTATGTGATGACTACCATTAGGCAGAAATGCATATATATATATATATATGTAAAGTCATTCTATACATATTTCTACTTATCATTTCTTTCTCTGGGTGCCTATAGACTTTACTCTTTATATTTTAATTTACATAATGTATATATTTTTGCATATTCTTCTCCAATTAGATTGTGAGCTCTTTGAAGGCAGGAACTGTTTTTACCTTTCTTTCTCTCCCCAGTGCTTAGCACAGTGCCTGGCACTGTGTAAGCAGTAAATAAATCTTTTTTGATTGGCTGATTGAAGCATTTATTCATACATCTACAAACTTCAAGCATTTGTGATTTCATCAGTATATGTCGTCCTTCCACTAACACAGATTGCTATCCTTCTACCGTGTTTCCCCGATAATAAGACCTATCCCAAAAATAAGCCCTCCCCTTACTGTGTAAGATTCCTCTAAAATAAGCCCTCCCCCGAAAATAAGCCCTATTGAGATTGCTACTGTAGTGAAGGTGATCCCCTGCGCTACACGCTACAATACGGTACCCTCTGTATGCACCGTCCCCGTCCCCTCCCCTCCCGTGAAACGCATGCCGCACGCACTCTGAGCTGCATCCAATCAGAGCTGCAGCAGTGAGCGTGTCATCCTGTTCTTCCCCAGTGATTTGCTTATTGAATAAAGGTACATTTTTTGTTCACATTTACCTGTTTATTAAAATTGCTGTCAATGTTCATTAAAATAAGCTCTCCCCTGAAAATAAGCCCTCTGGTGTTTTTCTGTCCAAAAAATAATAAGACAGTGTCTTATTATCAGGGAAACACGATATGATGCAGAAAGTTTGTTTGTTTGTTTAACTTGCTATGGTCAAAAAACCAGTAGCATGCCATTAGCCTAGTGAGAAGCCTCTCTTCACTTAGTGAAGTTACCCCTCTGGCAACGGACTTGCAGTTCATATCTGTACTCAAAGCTTTTCCTGGCATACAGAAACCATGGTCACTTTATTTTATTTTTTTTTTTGTTTTTGGCAAGAAAAAATTTTTTATAGAGTTTGATTTCCTAATACCTTCATTTCCAAATATATCCTTCTCCCTCTCCTCCCCAGAAAGCTATAATTAAAGATGAAAACGAAAGGGGAAAAGTCCATCAAAATTAACCAGCGCATCAGCTGAATCTGATAGTGCATGCAATGTTTCACACCCAAAGTTCCCCTTAACCTTTGTAAAAGATAGAGGGAGGGCCAAGTTTGATTTATAATTGCTCAACATTTAGGTTTTGTTTGGTTATTTCCTTTTCCATTATTGTATTCATTTTGCATTTTGTTTTCCTGGTCTTTCTTAACCACTTCTGGTAAATCTTCCCATACTTCTCTGTACTTATGTTAATAAGAACTAACATTCACAGAGAGATTTAAAGTTTGCAAAGTGCTTTACAAATATTATCTCTTTTGACTCTTCATATTCATTATTTACTATAGTGCAGTAATATTCCTTAATATTAATTTACTGCACTTCAGGCAGCTAGTTTGTGCAATGGATAGAGTGCTGGGTCTGGAGTCAGGAAGACCTTAGTTCAAATCTGTATTCAGACGCTAACCATGATGCTGAGCAAGTTGGTTAACCCTGCTTGCCTCAGTTTCCTCATCTGTAAAATGAGCTGGAGAAGGAAATTATAAACCATTCCAATATCTTTGCCAAGGAAACCCCAAATGATGAGTCAGACATGACTAAAATGACTGAACAACAACTTAACTTTGTTTGGCCATTCCCCATGGTCCATTCCCATGAGCATTTACCTTATTTCCATATCTTTGCTAACACAAAGAGTGTTGCTATGAATTGTTAGTATAAATGGGGCATAGGAGGACCTGAGTGAATGACATACAGATACATATTAAATATATATGAATTTTTAAAATGGATTTTTATTGATGTCTTGTCCTCAGTATTTTTCTGTCTTCTCCCCAAAAGTTGTCCCCTATAGCAAATAGTCAAAAAAAAAAAAGAGAAAATACAGCAAAACTAACTGATATATTGAAAAAGGCTGACATCATATGTACTCCACATTCATCAACACCCCCCCCACACACACACACACACATGCACACATTTGTGAAGAAGAGTGGGGAAGTACCTTTTGGTATCTGTTCTTTGGGGACTATTTTAATTTGATAGCATTCAGTTTGGATTATTTTGTAGTTCTTTCCATTTATGTTGCTGTGTGTATGTATACTTAATACACCAATTCTACAATACCATATTGAATTGCCTTAGAGGGAGGTCCATTTGTAGTTCAGCTAATGTGTACTGTGACCTGAGAATTAAGTGACAGTCCAGAAACCATAGCAACTTGAGTCCTACCCCGATGCTTCATTGTGACCCTAGGTTACTCAAAGGTTAATTCAATGACAGGCGAGCTCTGGTCGACCTTTTCAAGATGAAAAGAATTTGAGTACAGGTTGGGCAATGACTCAAGTATCTGTCATCCAAGGCTCAGCCTAGCTAAGTTTGGGAAGGGTCATCCTCCAAACTTTGACCGTTAGGTGTTGAATTTTTTGGCTATAGCAATTCACAAATATGAAGAATCAATCTCACATTAATTTCATTGCATCCCAATACAGGAAGAACTACAATTCTCAGTGTCTTTGTGGCTAGTTAGTGCCTTGCCAGAAGTTGATCCCAAAATATAGAAACACCATAGCACATAAAAAGGTCACCCATGGGAACAGACTTCGAACAACAAGCTAGTGACACATAAGCAATGAAAACATGGCTAAGGCATGAAGATTGGTTTGCAAAAACACCTGAGTCTGTGATTGTGATTCTGGATCAGTTCATTATCATCAGAAATCATAGAAGTATTTCCTTCCCTTAAAGAACCTGGAGTTATTAATCAAAGCAAATTATACAATGAAATAGTAAAAACTATGCAGGTGGCAAAAAATTTAGCCTCCACAAGAAACCTAGAAACAAATGAGCAGTTGGTCAGAATTATCCACCAGACCAAGAGGCAGCAAATCCCTGTAATACAAATATGAAACTCAGCATTTACTTGAGAATTGAATCAATAAACTACCAGAGTATCGTTTCAGATGGAACAATTGCCTTCAACTGCCTAGATGTAACTTCGATCCATATACATTTAAGACGTGTTATTAAGAGAGGTTACCATACTGACTATTCATAATTTCCAAACTGCACGGAATGAAAAACTTTCAAACTATAGAGACCTAATGGAAGAAATTAAAACCCTGAGGGAATAAGATGCAATATAAGTTATCCCTGTCTTCCCTATTTGCTCTTGGACTTGTCCCAAAGGTACCTTTAGCAAGTCAATAGATGATGAACTTACATCCCAAAACTCTGTTCCATTGTGATAAGTCATTTTGTCCATTGGTACAATAGACTGCAGAATGAAATGTAAGAGAATACTATCAGGATAGTGACTCATCTCAGGACTGCTTCTACCTAAACCCCACTACAAATAAGAGAATAAGATAACAATAATAATACCTGCTATTTATACAGAGCTAGAAGGATTGCAAACACTTCACACACATTATCACTTTGATCCAATATCACTTTTGTGCCATTTATTGCTCAAGGCATGAGATCATCCCCAATCCTCAGTTGTGTATCTAGGAGCATAATGTCCAGCCTTTCTGTTGTTGTTTGCTGTTATTTTTAATGTTATTTTGACAAAATATAAATGTAATAAACATGTCAAAACATGTTAATGCCCTTGCTGTGTGAAAAGAGAGAGGGAGGCCCCACATTGACGGGAAGCACATTAATGTCTAAGACATCCGGAGCCAGTCCTCCTTACTGACTCAGTGTTTCCTTACACAAGATTTCACACTTTACCCGGTGTTTGCTAAATTCTGGATTGGGGTCTTGAGGCTTTATGAGAGGGACAGACAAATGAGCTTTGACAAGCTTAGAACCCACTTACAGCTTGTTCCTCATGATTTCCAGTTGAACTCTAACCTTCTGCTTTGTTTACTGTCAGAGAAGAAAAACTTCCTGTTTTTAAGAAAAAGGCTTTAAAAAGGGCTCAAAAGGTCCTTGGACATCAAAGTGCTCTTACAAAACAGCATCTTAATGACTTAAGTATAAATGAATCAGAAACATATGGATTACATTTCCCTTAAAGTACACATGGGTTTAAAAATCAAGGGGAAAAGTGCCAGACAAAATATGTTTCATGTTTTATTGAACCCAAAACTTTGAAAAGATAGTTTAAGATGATCAGCAAATCCAGAATATTATTGTCTGTCCCTTTCTTCCCTAGAAAAGATACATAGCTCTGACAAACAAGGGGTTAAGCAATTTCACCCTCTGGCATGACTGAATTAAGTCCCATTTTGATTTAATTGAGATATAAAAGGATTTTTTTCTTTTATAGGAACATTTTAAATGTATATATAGGGATCACAGCTAATTTTTTGAGGGAACAGTAGGTTTCAAATATAGCAGACATAATTGGTGGAGGGGTGAAGTTGGTTAGTGGACCACATTTATATTCTTCATGAAACATCAAAGAGAGGTGTAACTGACAGCTGATGGTTAAAAATCTAAGGAGGTAAGGACGTAGGCTTTATGAAAACACTGAAGCCAACTCTCTAGTTTCCCTTAAGAGGATATATTCAAAGAAAAAGAGAATGAGAGGAAAAGAATGTTGATGCATTACTCCTAAATTCAGACTTTTGAGAGGTGGAAGAAGGGAAGGAAGAAAAGAAGGAAGGAAAGAAGGAAGGAAGGAAGGAAGGAAGGAGGGAAGGAAGGAAGGAAGGAAGGAAGGAAGGGAGGGAGGGAGGGAGGGAGGGAGGAAGGAAGGAAGGAAAGAAGGAGGGAAAGAGGAATAAAAAGGAGGGGAGAAAGGAAGGATCGAAGGAAGGAAAGAAGGGAAGAAGGAAGGAAAGAAAGAAGAGAGGAAGGAAAGAAGGGAAGAAGGAAGAGGAAAGGAAGGAGAGGGTGAAGGAAGAAAAAGAGGAAGGGGGGAAGAAGGAAGGAAGGAAGGAGGACTTAATCTTCTGTAACCATGATTTCAACAGCAGTAAAATGGTGTCACACTATATTGTATTAACAATTGAGTTTCTTTGTGTTCTGTATTCAACTTTTCTACTCATATACTTTTTCCCATTTCACAACCTTGCTTTGTGAAAAGTGTCATAAAGAAATGCTTTAACTTTAACGCTTTTTGACTATATCATATTTCAAGTTGTTACTCTCCAAGACATTATCCCAAAGAGAATCCATGTACTGTGGGGTGATCTGTCTGAGCCCGTTAGTGGGACAGATGAGAGTGCTGGAACTCAGCCCATAGTGCATAATGAAACCTTAGCTAAGTCAAATGAAGCTGAGGGACTGATCGAAGGCTGTGGTTTGGGGGTCCTCTGGAATTCAGGTGGCTTCACTTTGGACCAGTTCCGAACAGGCTCAGCATCAAGAGATCCACAATAACTTTGAGCTTGCCACCTCTCTGCTTCTCAACTTCTTAACTCTCTTCACCAGACATCTGTCTTTTTATTGCGTTTTTGGTAAATGAACCAGCTCTGGTCACTGCTAGAATCTGCCTTATGTGTATAAACACCAGATTTCAGTGTGTGTGTGTGTGTGTGTGTGTGTGGCACATGCATACGCATGCATCTGTGCATTATTGTCATTTTAAAATGGGGTGCTTTGTGATTTAGATAAAGCCCCCCTCCCCATTCTCTCCCACCCAGGCTCTAAGGTATATACATGCTGATATTACCCAGGAAGTGATCTGCCTTGTTCAAGTGTTTCCTTTGTATGGTCTTATAGTGCAGGCCACACTGAGATGAAATTATTATGTACTTCTGTTGTACAACAAATTATCATCGTGGACTGGTGCACTTAGCGTTAGGAATTTCTACAGAGAATGCAGGCTGGAGTAATTTTCTCATACTGAGTAATATGTCAGAAAGACCATTCTGGATTTAGACCAATATATACAGTTTCTTGTCTAAGCAGAACCACATGTTTGGAGGAGAGATCATTTTATTTTACTGGGATGGACAGTAAGTAGAAACACATTCCAGATTCTTTTTTTTTTTTTTTTGGCAGGGTTGGGGGGGAGGTGGTGGAGGGGAGGTACTTTGGCAGCCATAACACTCCCTCCACTTGGGACTCAGGTTTTTGCCTGCTTGCTAACTGCATCGCCCTCTCTGTGGCCTGCTGAGGACCACACTGCCCAATATGTCTATCGACTGGTGAGTAACGAACCCCCAATTCATGGCTCAGCAAGCTCCTCAGAGCCTCTCCCAGAGTTGTTAGTAGCAGTTAAGCAAATGGGAGTGAAACTTACAATCTGCCCTATAATATTCTAGTAAAAGCTTGGACTTTTTCTACAGCTAATATTTAATTCTAGGTGTTCAGAACCTGACCTTATGAAAACCTTTTCTGACAGCTTGGAAAAGCAGCAGTGAGAGTGGAATATACAGGGCAGGATGAGGGTGTGTATAATGAGCTCACTCCACAAGGGAGCTTCCCAAGTCAGAAATACTCAGGTATTAGTTGGGTCTGGACGGAGGAGGCAGTTCTTGAAGTCACTTCCTTCGGCTCCCACAAATATAAGATCCATTCGGTGTACCTGGTAGGATGAGCATGAGTGGTGACAGCTTGATGTCTGAGCCATTCCCTACCAATATCTTTGGGCCTGGAGAATTGGCAGGGGAGTGTATTGGTCCGGGGCCAGCCCCATAAGAGGACTGCCATTGGGATAGGCCTTCTCCATCTTTTAGGATCAACCTGCTTAGCACAGTGAGGCTGGTCTAGCCCATGGATTTCCCAGGACTTTGGTTTTACCCTCTTATCTTATTTGAGTCCTTTGAATGGACACCCTCTACAGAACTGCAAATTGTATTGAATATTAAGGAAGTTTCTGTTCCTAAACGGCGCCCTCCTTCAGCAGCTACTATGCAGGAGGGGTGAGGGCATTAAAGGAAAGAATAAATAAAGATATAGAGTGTAATTATCAAGCTCCAGCACAAAATCCACACGGGGAGGACTAACAAAGGGAAATGGGTCACGGGACCAGCTGCATTTGTTAAATACTTAATATTTAATAATCATAAATTAAATGTGTACCAAGCACTGTACTAGGGATCCACATATGGAAGCAGGACGGTCCTTGCTTTCAAAGAGCTTCTATTTTTCTGAGGAGACAGGGCGCACTAAAAGACAAATAAGTAAAAGATACATACAAAATAAATACAAGGTAATGTCAGGGATTGAGAAGGACTTCTTGGGAGAGGGGGCACTGGCATGAAAGCTTAAAAAGAGCTGGGGGTTTCATAAAGTAGAGATCAGGACATGGGGACAGGGATGTCAAGGGACAGAAGTTGTTGGGGCCAAATTGTGAAGGACTTTAAAAGCCAAACAAGAGTTTTTATTTTATTCTAGAAGCAATAGGGAGCCAAGGGAGCCTATACAGCTGGGGAATGACAGTCAGACCTGCAGTTTAAGAAGATCAATTTGGCAACTGCATGGAGAATGGACCGGAAAAGGGAGAGACTTCAGTCAGGGAGACAATTAGGATATTGTTGCAGTAGTACAGGTGAGAGGTGACAAGGGGTAGACTGAGGTAGATTGATAGATTGATAAATAAGAGATTACAGATAGATGATAGCTAGCTAGCCAGATGACAGAGTATTTGTTAAGTATTTACCCTGTGCCAGGTAGAGATGTAAATACAACTAAGTAAGACCATACATGTCCTCAAGGAGCTTATACTTTAATAGGGGAAGATCATATCCAAAGGGGAACTGGAAAGCAGAGGGTAAGAGGGATGGGAGATGAGGCAGCATAGTTTGAAACTGGGGCCTTGGAAGTAAGGTGGAGGCAATACAAGCCAAAATTCACTTATTAGACCCGGGGGGAGGACTAGGGTGGTTGTGGTGACAAGGGAGATGAGGGAGTGAATGGGAGAGATATAATGGAAGTAGGATTGAAGAGATAGGGAAATGAATTGGATTATTTCCTCATCCTTCACAAAAATTCCCTCCCCCAGAGTGGTAATAGAATTGACTCTGTGTTTTCAAAATGATGCCAGCAGAGCCAAACTCTGATGGGTCCTTTAAGCTAGCAAGACTTTGAGTGTAGGCACAGTGATAGGCTGTCTGGCTTCTGTTTGAGGACTAAGGTCAGAAAGGCTCAGTACCAGGTCAATCCCACTGACAACATCACAGACAGGGAGAAGTAGGTGAGATCTCCCTTTCAGGACTCAGGCTAGGGAGCCCAATAAATGTTGTTGACTGATAGATGGACTGATCCACTCTGTTGTTTGAAGCCCCTCTGCCCATCTTGCTCAAATTCATAGACACATATGTGTATTTGTGTGTGTGTATACTATATAACATTGCGTGTATAGCATTATGTATACATAAATGTATACATATACACCAATATATAAACATATTCCTATACACATGTGTATACACAATGTAATATACTGATATATGTATGTGTACATACACACACACATAGTCATTCCCTGTGTGATATCTTGGGCAAGTCATTTCTCTAGGCCTCATTTCTGATTTCTTTAAAGTGAGGAGTCTGGACCAGAGGACTCCTGAAGTCCCTTTCACCTTTATATCTCTGACGCCATGATGCTCTTCCCTGTGTTCACGTTGTCCCCCCTCTCGTAACCCCTAGAATATCTGCCCTATAAGGATAGGACTTTTGCCTGTCTATGCATTTCCAGCCCTAGGATACAGCAGTGCCTGGTACGTAGGTGGTTCCTCACTGAAGGACTGAATGAATGGACCGACCATCTGACCACAGATTTGAGTAAACAGGTTTGAGTAAAGCTTTTAAATGGCTCTCCTATTCTGAACCTTCCAGGAAGGTTAGTGAAGACCTCTATCCCAGAGGGAGCAATAATGAAGGAAGGTGGATGTAGTTCATCTTTGGAAATAATATCCTGCCCATTGCAGGACACAGCACTGGGGGCCCCTTTTCTTGAGGAACCCAGAGGCTGTGTTATGATATGGTCTCTGCTGGACCTTAAAGGTTTTCTCTAAGAGGAGTAACTTGCCCCAGATCCCACAAGTAGTAAGTAGCAATACAATATATGCAAAGCAATTGGGGGATGGGGGGCTGGCAGCACCTAGGTATCTGTTCCAAAGACAACCGAGATTTTAGCCAGGCTTATAGCCCAACCTGCAGAGAAGCCTTTCCTAGATACAAGAAAGTTCAAACTACACATCCTGGCATCCAGAAGTGTCTCCACACTCAGGTGAAACTATCCAACCTTAACCTTCCTCCTTTCAAGCACATGCCATTCATTCTACAAAGACAGTCTCCTTACAATCTCCCAAAGAAATGCTCCGTGCCCAATCCATCCACCTTGGCCTTGCACGCATGTTCTCAATGAATTGCTATCTCCCTTGCCTTCTGCCTCTCCAATTCCTCCCCATTATTCAAGTCCTACCTGTCCCTGAAGCCTCCCTCCACTAGGAGCCAGCCTCCTCCCTTCTTGGAATATCACATGAATTTAGTGCAAACTTAAGAGACTAGACAATGAAGTCCACAAGAGTAGGAACTATGTCCTAACTCAACCTTGTATTACCCACCCCATCCCCAGTACCTAGCACAATGCTCTGCATACAGTAAGACCTTAATAAATGTTTGTTGAATGAATAGTCTGAATTGCATGACTTAGCAAGTAATCATATATAATTTTTTTTTTGTAGGCAATCAAGGCTAAGTGACTTGCCCAGGATCACATCATATACCATTTTGTATTCATCTCTAATTATTTAATATTAATTGCTCTTCCACACTAGCACACTTGGGTCTGGAAACAAGAGGACCTAGGATCAGACTACATCTCTGTCACTTACTATGTATGTGAATTTGGATGAATTACATCACTTCTCAGGGACCCAGTTTACTTATCTGTAAATCTGTAAAATGAGTTAGGTCTCTGAAGTCCCCTTCTAGATCCAAGTCTATTAGTATGTAAATTCTTTGTGGGCTGGACAGGAAGCCTTTCCTAATTCTCTCTCTCTCTCTCTCTCTCTCTCTCTCTCTCTCTCTCT
>NW_027186372.1:8807850-8862136 GCF_028583685.1 Petaurus breviceps papuanus
TCTCTCTCTCTCTCTCTCTCTCTCTCTCTCTCTCTCTCTGTCTGTCTCTGTCTCTCTGTTTCTGTCTGTCTGTCTGTCTGTCTGTCTCTCTCTCTCTCTGTGTCTGTCTCTGTCTCTCTGTTTCTGTCTCTCTCTGTCTCTCACTGTCTTTCCCTCTCTGTCTCTGTCTTTCTCTCTCTGTCTTTCACTCTGTCTCTCCATCTCTGTCTCTCTTTCCCTGTCTCTGTCTCTCTCAGTGGGGGGAGAAGCCTTGCTAATCTTCTCTGTATCATTCCAATTTTAGCATATGCTCTGCCAAAAGGAACACTGGGATTCTCTTTGATCCCCCATCACAAACCTAATATTGAAGATCCGGAGGTAGGACAGGCCCATTGAATGGAATGGAAGTAAGACCCTTCCCCTCCTGCAGCAGGGTATGCCCTCTGTCCCTGGTGGACACACAGTACTAGGGGGAGGCCAAACTGCTGGTTTTTATCATATTACAAACATACCTGGGGAGCAAGATCTAATTTAAGGATGTAATCGTCAGCTGGTATGCTTTTCCGCTGAAATTGTTTTTAAACATGTACATTTCAGATTCATTTAATTTCCAACCATAAATTGAAATCAAGCCATTTTGTACATGTCACATACATTTTAGATATATAAGCAGTGTTTATGGACAAACGCAGCCCATGTGTGTGCCGGTGGGGCTGAGGCAGGCGGGGGAGGGGAGCTGTAGGAATGCCTTTTCCATATGGGCGATTGTGGCAGTCAGCCGTAATGCGTATCATTTCAATTTACTGTTTCTCAGTTTACTAAAATCCCAGCATCTGTTCTGTGACTGACGCTGCCGTCTTTAGGTCAGCTCATGTAATGATCACATACATGAGATTAAGTACTGCCCTGATCAGGGGCTATAATGCACTCCAGAAAAAAAAAAATCCGAGTCTGCAGGGGGAAAAAACCCAACATACAACATCGACACATGTTCCATAGGGCCAAAGAATTCTGTTTATCCCAACATGATATTTCTGCCTTTTGTTGTGGCAAGGACCTGCCTTTTATTGCATTATTGAAACATCTTCAAAGCCTACAAAACCCCGAGTGACATTCCAATAAAAACCTTTGTAATGCGGCAGAGAGAACCCCAAATTCAAAGCAGGTCCCTGCACTTGGCACAGGCAGTAATAAGCCTACAGTATGTGCTGAAAGCCGCCCTCCAGCACACTAACTGGGAGAAGCCTGAAGCTTCTGTGGAAGGGATCACGATGGGCCCTAATGATTTATTCTGATCTAAATGGAGGCAAACTCCATTCCAGGTCGGAGGATCCGACAGGAAGCAACTGTTTAATGTTGCAGCTAACCCCTCAGACGGGTGGATTTTGACTTAAACCCCATTTCACTGAAGACAAATATGCATAAAATGTCCATAGGTAGGAAAGCAAACAGAGATACTTTACACAAATATTGATTCGGCCTCAACTTGTTTAACTAGCATTAGTTTGAAAGGCCGGGGACTTGTTTTTGCAAGGAGGTGCCCAGATCTTTTCGACCTCAACTGGGCAAATACAGGCTTGCCCCAGGAGTGGAGTGAGGCCTGCCTCCGTCCTGTAGGGGTCTGGATTTGGAACATGAGCTTCAGTGGGAAGGGGGCATGAGGCTGCTGTCCTCAGTCCTTGGGTCAGTGGTACATTCTGGGGACAGGCTTCCATTCTTTTTGCTCAGGCTGAAAGCCATGCAGTACCAAGGCTGCTGCTCTTACCTCGGGCAGCTATGTTCACATATGTTCAGAATCATCACCTGTCACATCTTCCCCTCTGCATCCAAGAAATCCCCGTGGATTTAGCAAGCTAACTTAACATGCTTGACCCTAGGGTCTGCTGATAAATATTTAACAACCAATTCTCCAGGAAAAAAAAATAATGTATTCATGACACATTTTTGAATTTTACCTGCATTATCAACATTTTTTAAAAAATCTAGACAATCAACAAAGCAATAATTAAACCCTTATTTGTAGTGTTTGATGATTTTTGAGGTATAAATTTGAACTTTGGCTCCAGTTCTTCCATGAAAAGGGACCTCTCAGAGTCCAGGCACTGTTTATTTTCAGGACTGGACAATAGTCCCGAAAAAAGTTCTTTTCTTTCTCTTTTGCTATCTGAAGCACATACCTGTGGTAGATAAAATGAATAATAAAATGATGGAGCTGAAGGGACCTTATGAACCCAAGGTCATTCTGCATATATACCTTCCCCTCCTTTCTACTCTATCTTTCCCACGACTGCATAAGGAATCTTCCTAACACAGTATCACAGTTCACTTTTCTGCTAAAAAACTGATGCTGGCTCTCTGTTGCCTACCAAGTAAAGTACAAATACCTAATTCTGGCATTCAGGGTCTTCCATAATCAGACTCCATCTTACTTGACAATGTTATTTCTTCCTTTTTCTCTTCATAGGCAGTAAATAGAGTGTCAGTTCTGGAGTCAAGAAGACCTGAGTTAAAATCTGGCCTCAGGCACTAGCTGGATGACCCTGGGCAAGTCACTTAACCTTATTTGCCTCAGTTTCCTCATCTGTAAAATGAGCTGGAGAAGGAAAGGCAAACCATGCCAGTATCTTTGCCAAGAAAACCTCAAATGGGGTCACAGAAAGTTGGCCATGGCTGAAATGATTCAACAACAACTTCTCTTCATATTTGTGTATGTTCCAAACTATTTATACTATTCTCTAATTCTTTTTCTTCTTGTCCTCTCCTGTCTCTGGGTTTTACTTAAGCCATTTCTAACCCTCATTCCCGAATCCTCCCATCTTTATCTGTTGAAGCCCCTTTAATCAATCAACCAATAAGCATTTATTAAATTTATTTATTATATAACAAGCATTAGACTATAAAATGAAACCGTCCCTGCCCTCAAGGAGCTTACATTTTATCTATGGAGACAATGTGTACATATGAAGAATACATACAACTCAGAAGCCATATCTTCTATGAAGTCTTGTCAAGTGGAAATATGCCAGTTGAAAATGATCCTTCCCTTCTAAAATTTCTCAAGCATTTTGCCTTGATTGTTCCTTTGCCCCCATCACAGCCTATCTGGTTTTGGTGTTTGTGTCTGTAGTATATTCATTCTAGTAGACTGAAAACTGCTCAAGGGCAGGGACTATGAGGCATTGCTGATGCATCTTCACTATGTAACTATCACGGTGGCCTTGAATAGTAGACACTTAATAAATATTTGTTAAATTGAAACGGATTGAAAAGTTGATTCCTCTCATTATGCATCTGGAGAAACTGTGATCCAGGGAAGAAAAGTCTAAAGTTGTTATGTAGCTAATCAATCTCATAAATGGCTCTTGAACTTCAGCCTATCATTCCTTTCAGGGTGCCATGTCAAGTGGATGTGAGAGAATTTGAGGTATATATTGAAGTATCTGTTAATATTTTTCCCCCATGTCTCTTTTTCTATGCTCTTGGACTGCTTATTTCTGGGCCAGATCATCCTTAATCAAAGTTTCTGCATAAGGAACCTTTTAGAGACAGATTTGTATTAGGGGCTTTTAAATAGTAAGTGAATTTGTAGGACCATAAGGTCATAGAATTAGAATTGAAAGAGACCTTGGAGAATCATTGAATCCAACCCACTGGCATTTCCCAGATGAAGGAACTGAGGCCTATATAGGTTTAAATGACTTACCCGGAATCATTGGATTATAGAGCTACCACCCTCACCAAGACCACCAGATCATGGATCTAGAACTGGAAGGTCTTTCCCCTCCTCACTGAGTTCATTTCCCTCCTCATTTTACAGATGACGAATACTAGCAGCTAACATTTATATAATGCTTTAAGGTGCCCAAGTGTTCCTAACCCTAATTCCAGCACTCTGCTCACCACACCATGCTGCCTTTCTTGTTGTCCTTATTTATCCCAGCAGATTTTACTTTAACATTCCCATTGACGGCCTGGAAATAGTTTTATCCCCTTCATTGAAACTTTCCAGGCCTAGAGTCATAGAATTTGGAGCCTGAAGGGCCTTTAAGGATCATCTAGTCTATTCCAACATCTTGATTATAAAGATGAGGAAACTGAGGTTCAGAGACATCTGAAGACCATCATGTAAGCATCATATAATCAGGAAGGTGCTACTAAATAACCGGCTTTCCAAAAATATCAGTCATACTCTTAAAGTTAATCTACATTATCAATGTTTTCTCCATTGTTTTCTTAAGCCTAGACAATCAACAGAATAAAAAATCAAGCCCTGATATGTTCATTTGTGTCCAAGTCTCCATGAACCCATTTTGGGGTTTTCTTGGCAAAGATACTTCAGTAGTTTGTCATTTCCTCCTTTAGCTCATTTTACAGATGAGGCAACTGAAGGGAACAGAGTTAAGTGACTTCTCTAGCGTCATATAGCTAGTAAGTACATGAGGCTGGATTTGAACTCAGGAAGATGAGCCTTCCTGATTACAAGCACAGTACTCTGTCCACTGTGCCACCTAGCTGCCCTCTTATTTGTAGCCTTTGTCATTTTCCAAGGTGTAAATGCTTCCACTGAAAATTTAACAATTGGTTCAAGAACCAGTACAAACATCTTCCATCATACCCCTGTACAGCTTCTCAGGGTACTCTTGGCCAGACCTGAAGATAAGAAATGCTCAGACACTGATTATGACAGGGTCAGGTAAGTCAGCGCTAAAAATTGGTTGGACTGGGATTCAGTGCAATGGCCAATCTTGATCCCTGAGAACATCAACTCATCTGGAAAACAATGGGACTGATATGCTGCCTGTGGCATCAGATAACTTCTCTATGTAGGATGACATGCCTTAAATGTTTCCCTTCATTAAAAGGGCAACAGGATTTTATATTGGATTTGACTGTGATACAGAAGGATCACAGGGTCATTGATTTAGAGTTGGAAGAGACCTCAGAGGCCATCTGGTACAATTATTCCCTCATTACAGATGGAGAAACTGAGGCCTGGGGAGGGGGTGGTGGTGAAGTGTTCTGTCCAACAGACAGAAAGTGCCAGAAGTGGATTTTGAAAGGGCATCAATCAAATTTTTGTTTGTTTTTGCTTTTTTTTGGAGGGGGGAGGGCAGGGCAATTGGGGTTAAGTGACTTGCCCAAAGTCACATGGCTAGTAAGTGTTAAGTGTCTGAGGCCAGATTTGAACTCAGGTCCTCCTGAGTCCAGGGCTCTATTCACTGTGCCACCTAGTCACCTGCATTAATTAATTTTTAAAATTAAATTTAAAAAATGAAAAAATAAGCAGTGTCAATCAGTCAAAATGAGGAACTTGGTCAATGTAAACTGTTGCAGAAACCTTAAACTCTAAGCAATCTGAAAGTTTTAAAAAAATTTCTCTGACTTCCTGAAGACCAGGTACTTTATTCTTCCTCCTACTGAAGTAGGACACATGTTCAAGGGGTAGAGATTAATATGAAGATATCATCAGAAAGATGATCCATCCATGAGAGTTCAATGGTAAGTGATAAGGATCCTTTCCTGCTATTGAAAAAAAATGATTATTTCTCTCTTGTGTGAATAACTAATTGTTGAATCAGAACCCAGGTTTCCCCCCTTTTCTATTTCCTTATCCAGAAATCAACCAGTGTGAGAAATCTCTCTAAAAGACTTACCCAGCCAGGATGACTGAGATCTAATCAAAGACAGTAAGAGAAATTCTAAGTCTGGGCCAATGGGTGCATTCTTGCTCATTGTGTTTGCTCAGACAGGTCTGGGAAAGTGTAGATCCTCACTTTTGTCTGACTGGTAATATGGAAATGGACAAATCTCTTTGACTAAGACTTGGGTGATCCAAGTCAAGTACCCCAAGACCCTCATTATACTGTAGCATACCTTCCATTATAATATTCATTCTCTCATTAATTGTTAACCAATCAGAGTTGATTACTTACCTCAGAAACACCTGCCCTTCCAAAAGCATATAAACTGAGCCCACCACCATGAGGATCTTTGATCTAAGAGAGAGAAGGCCAAATGACCATCCTTCTATTGACAAACATGGTGGATTTTTTTTTTGCCTTTTTTGAGGGGCAATTGGGGTTAAGTGACTTGCCCAAGGTCACATGGCTAGTTTTTGGGTTAAGTGTCTAAGGCTGAATTTGAACTCAGGTCCTCCTGACTTCAGGGCTGGCTGTGCTACCTAGTTGCTCCAACATGCTGTAATTATTAATAAAATTATTATATTACTCAGAAATTATGTCTTTGAACCTCTTAAATGCCACATGGTTTTGGCTACTGCAAACACTGGGTGCTGTTCTCCTGGACTAGACATCATGGGTGAGTATTTCATAGGCTAAAGATGCCCCAGGGATCATAAGCAGAGCTATTTTATTTTTCAGTCCAAAGAGTTGATGGGCTGTGTGATTGATGAGAAGGGAATTTTAGTTACCAGAGAACAAAGTCCAAATGCATTTAGCCTCTGTTAAGTCTTTGGTTTTTCATGGAAATTTGCAGCAGCTGGGAAATCTAGAGAATAGGGTGGAAAGAAAAATCTAGAAAATGATGGAAGGAGGTCAGAAAGAGGTGTCTGGAGTGGAGGCAAAGAGAAAAATCTAGGAAAGGGAGAAGGAGAGTGGCATGCTAGGCTTCTCTCTTCTTTTCTGGCATTATCCCCTGAGCAGGGATCCAACGATCTCGCTCCCACAAGGAAACTAAGAATACATACATTCTTAGGAGTTTTCTCTTGAGTGATTCAAGGAATGCCATCTGGAGAATGAGAGATGATGGGAAGAACCAGCTCCCCAGGATAGTGAAAGAGGCCTGGGAGAGCACTGAACTTGGAGTCAGGAAGACCTGCCTCAAACACTTATAAGCTGTGTTACTGTAGGTAAGTCATTTCCCCTCTTAGAACCTGCTTCCTCATTTGTAAAATTAAGGGGTTGGGTTGGACTCCCAGCTCTAAATCTATGATCTTATGAAGTGTCTTCCTGAGTCCTGATAGAAAGGGACTTGAACAACGTAGCAAGCAGTACCAGAAAATATAGAAAGCTAAAGGCAATATGGTACAGTAGAAAGAGACTGACTGCAGAGTCAAGGGCCCTCTGTTCAAATCTTATCTCTGATTTTTATCTTAGTAAGAACTTGTGACCTTGGGTAAGTCATTCAAGGGGGCAGAATGTCACTCAAGGCACAGTAGATGAAGTGCAGTCCCTGGAGTCAGGAGGATCTGAGTTCAAATCTGGCCTCAGACACTGACTAGTTCTATGAGCCTGGGCAAGTCACTTCACCCTGTTGGCCTCAGTTTCCTCATTTGTAAAGTAAGCTGGAGAAGGAAATGGTAGACAACTCCGGTTTGTTTGTTTGTTTGTTTGTTTGTTTTTTTTGCCAAGAAAACTCCAAGTAGGGTCACAAAAAGTCTCATGTGACTAATTGAGAAAACAACAAAAAGTCATTCAAACTCCTAGGCTTCAGATTCCTCTTCTCTAAAAGGGGAAGATTAAACCAGATGTCCTCTCAAGTTCTTTTGAGAGTTAAATCTGTGAACCTATGCATACCCTTCAGTTTATAGCTGCAGGCACTCAGGCTGCAGGAGGCCTTGCCATTTCAAGATGGTTTCGGTCCAATCCTTGTCATTTTCCACTGAGAGGGAATGAGGTATCATCAGCAGGGAGGAGGGCAGAGTTGGGAATGGGTCAATACTCTCTGAAGATTCAGCTAGCTGGCTCATGGTCCAGGGTCTCTGGGATTTGGCAAGAAAGTAATAGATGATTTGGCCGTCTCTGCATTCTGCTCCCTGGCAGGAGGATGGGTTCACTGCAAGACTGATTTACTGCCCATTGGCTGCCCCCTCCCTCCCTTTCCAAGAAACAAAGACATTAGTGTGAGTAACCCACCTGCCTCCTTCTGTCCAAATACTGAGGCACTGTGCTCTTTGCCTGAAGGAGTGTGCCCTCCCCTTGATGTGTGTTAGTCATTCTAATTAAGCGTAATAGAAGTGATGAAGGGCACACATCAAGGCCTGCACACTTTGCCGAGGCTAGAGCTATTCCATGACATCATGCCTTAGTCCTCTCCTCCCTGGGGAACTGACTCGGGCTCATGTGCTTGGCACCGGGGCTGTCACCATTAATAAGTAGTTCTTTCCAGCACAAGGGATTTGTCTCACCTGGCCCCAGGAAAGCTGGTCTGCTCTAGTGACCTCTCCAGTCTCTCCAGCAGGGTCTGTTGAGGTCACACATCTGGCATTTCTATTGCATGTGACATTGTCAGCTGAGAAAATCACTTTGTCATTTACCTGGGTTGCAGTGAACCCATCTCAACAACCCTAGTGTGGCAGAAGGCTCTTCTGAAGAACCAGGAACTCTGTGCCAGGGGGCATTAATGGATTTTGCTGTGTTCTCTGGCGGTCTCCTCTTCCTTCACACGAATTCAGGAAGGCTCGGCTTTGAATCCCCCCTTAGGTACTCACACACCAGCTATGCAGCCAACATGAAGCTGTGATTATAACAGCACCCACCTCACAGGGCCATTTTGAGGACCAAATGACAAAATGTAAGCAAATAAATATAAATGTCAGCTACTGTCACTATTATTGGCATCGAGAAACTATAGCTTGGGGTGAAATATTATGGTTAGGATGTTAAAGTTATTTTTCTCATTCTGGATTTTTATCCTCCATATACTTCTTTTAGTAGAGAAAGAAGGAAGCTAACACTATTGCCTTCCCTTGACTGATTATCTCTAATTTATCCTACAAATAGCTTGTTTATACAGAGCTGCTTGCATTTTGGTTCCCTCACTAGACTGTGAGCTCTCAAGAGCACCGACTGCTTTTGGCCAATCTTTGTATTCCCAGTTTTAGTTCGGTTCCTAGAACATACATAGTAGATGCTTAATAAAGGTTTGTTGACTTGAGTTTAAATTTTAAACTGTTCTGAGCTATCTGAATATTCAAATCAACTACAAAGGATCTATGAAGCAAGACGCTCTCCAATTCCAGAGAAAGAGCTGATATATGGAACTATGTACTGTATAGTTTCCTATACATATCTGTGTCAAATGTTGGCCTTCTCTAGTGTGGGGTTGGGAGAGAGGGAGAGAAATAGCTTGGAACACAATTGTAACCAAGTACGGGTGTGTGTGTGTGTGTGTGTGTGTGTGTGTGTGTGTGTGTGTGTGTGCGTGTGTTGTTGTGAATTCTTTAAAAAATTTTTTTTTCCTTTTTGCCTCAGACATTTACTAGCTTTGTGACCTTGGCAAGTGACTTAACTTCTCTGGGTCTCAGTTTCCAAATAGTGCTAATAAGGAGTGCATATCTTACAAGATTGCTGTTTTATTATATATTATTATATATAAAATTGTGCTATATATTATACATGATCACATTATATTATATGTTATTGTTAATTATTTTTATGTGCATTAATTATTATTATTACACTATTATTATTCTTCCCCCCCAGGGTCCAGGTTTGGAGGCAAACAAGCTCTCTCTATGCAATTAGAGAAAAGAATAGATTGGTCCATAGATTTCTATCTGAAACCAAGTGCTGGCAGTAGACAACAGCACATCAGGAGTAGGGGCAGATGTCTGTTACACAGCCCCTGAGCCAGCATCCAGCTGCGTGAGACTTTGCCAAACGTCCCAGAGTCAGCAGGACATTGCCCCCTTCAGCAGGAGCGAGCTACATCTTGGGGAGAGCAGTGTGTATGCTGAGAGGGAGTCGGAGTCCACACTGGACCATCGTTTAGTGTTCTGCACAGAAAGGCTCAGTCTCAGGGGGCTTAAGGTAATGACCTGTGCTATAAAAGCTTAGAGCTCGCTTTAGGAAAACCCAGAAAGCAAAATATATAAAAACTCACCAAGTGGATTGATTAGTGGGCTGGTTATTTACATTATGGAAGGAACCACAGTCCCCTCACATGGCTTAGAGATCACAGATTTAGAGCCAGACCTCAGAGGCCACCTGATTTAACCCTCTCATTTTACAGATGAGGCTGAGAGAGCTGAACTTGCCTATGGTCATTCAGTGAGGCAGTGTCAGAAGCAGGATTTGAATTCAGGCCTTCTTGACTCTCAGGCTAGCACCCTGTCCATTTCACCATCCTTTTTCATAGATTCTAACTCCTTAAGGAAGAACTTTGGGATGTGGGTGCTGGACACCAACCAGGAAAAAAGACACAAAATTTGATCTATTACAGTGAAAAGTGGATTTCACTTGAAATTAAATTTATAAAATTTGATTGACCCACACTTGCTGTGAAAATCAAGGCACACCTGTAAATAAGTCCTTTAATGTTTCTTACTCAAACTGATGAAAAGCTGGGAGAGGCAGCACGATTGAGGGGGGAAGCAAGGCATTGGAGTCAGAGGACCAAAGTTCAAATCCCTCCAGAGCTGCTTATCACCCGTGTGACCTTGGGCAAATTACCTAATCCCCCTAAGCCTCAGTTTTCTTATTTGTAAAATGAGGGTATTGGACTAGATCAATTCACAAGCATTTATTAAGTACCTACTATGTGCCCGATGCTTTATAAATATCTTCTCATTCCATCCTCACAACAGCCTTGGGGGGTGGGTGGGTGCAGTTGTCATCCCCATTTTATAGTTGGTGAAACTGAAGCAAACTCAGGTGACTTGTCCTGAGTCACATAGCTAATTGATATAATATATTTCTCATATTATTATATATTTTTATAATTTAAAAAGATAAGTTACAACTTTTATAAATTATTATATAAATTTATAAACTTTATAATAAATTTTTATAAATAACATTTATATACATGTAGGTATAGCTAGTGGTCACTACGTACCAGGTGCTGTGCTAAGTGCCTTCCTCACATGGAAGGTAAGTGCTATTATATCTCCAGGGTGGTTGCCAACTCAGGTTCTTAGATCTGCTTTTCTAAAGGAAAATGGGTTAAGAATCTTGCTTTAATCAATCAAACATATCATTTACCTAGTTCAGGGGAAAAAGTCAGCACCCCGAATGTCAGAGTATACAGACAGGTTACAAGCAGACAGGCCTCCTTTCTGACCATTACATCCATACCTACTCAGTTACCAGAGAGGGAAGCACCAACATCTGGATTTTCAAAGCCAGGGGGCTCAACGGCTGCCCAGAGTCTCATCTGGTCAAATCACACAACACTTCTCAAAGTGAGCCCCAAAACAAAGCCTCACCTCAGGGTTTATATAGCCTTCTCCTGGCTCAGAGAACGTCAAGACCCTCTTGACCCACTGCCCAATCAAAAAGCATTCCCCAAAACCAAGCCTCCTGCCACAGGCTCCAGGTGCACTTAAGCCTATCAAAGAGCCTAGGGGCAGGAAGAATCTTAAATTCCCATTCCAATAACATTGCCCTATTTTACAGTTGAGGAAACTGAGGCAGATAGATGTTAAGTGACTTGCCCAGAATCATACAGTGAGGAAGTGCCTGAGGTCAAATTTGAATTCAGGTCTTCCTGACTGTAGGCCCAGCTCTGTATCCTGTGAAACACGGCGGTCAAACAGATGGTTTCCAAGGCTCCTTTCAATTCTCCTATCCCAGGCTGGCCTTCATAGATAGACTAATGCCATTGAACATTCCTAAAGCACTATATTTCCAAACCTTGGGGCTCCTTTTCTACAGGTGCATTACTCTTTGCGATCTGACTCCAGCCTATTTTTCTGGACTGATTTCACATTACTCCCCTGTGTACACACTGTATTGCAGTCAAACATGTCCATGTCCACGCCTCTACAGGGTATTCCATCTCCTATCTTCTTCCTTTTTCCCCTCCCCTGCCTGGAATGTTCTTTCTTGTCACCTTCACTTTCAAACCCTTAGCTTCCTCCAAATCTTGGTTTGTGCCATCCTCAACAAGTACTTCACTGAGTTAGAGTGGGAGGGGACCTCCACAGCCAAGCAATACAATCCTCTCATTTGATAGCTGAGAAGACAAGGGCCCAGAAAGGTTAAGTGACTTTTCCAAGGCATTATGTGATAGAGATAGGAATTGAAAGCAGACCATGCAACTCCAAACAGAGCTCTCTCATCACTGAAGCTATTAATGCTTAGTCTCCCCCACCATTCTCATTATTTTATATTTACTTTGAATATATTTTCTATTTACTTATCTGTGTAAATATTGTTCTCCTTCCAAAAAAAGTCAGCTTTTGGGAGTTACGGATTATTTTATTGTTTGTCTTTGTACCCTCAGCACCTAGCATGATGAGTAGGTGCTTAATAAGTGGTGGCTGAACTGAGTTGAATTGAAGGTAAAGAGGTAGATGAGAAATAATGAGCCTGCTTTTACAAGATGCTTCTCTCTGAAGAAGTAAGACTGACTTTATTTGGGTTCACATTCTGCCTCTGATGTTTGTTACCTGCATGACCTCCCTGGGCCTCAGTTTCCTTATCTGTAAAATGAGGAGGTTGGACAAGATGGCCTTCGGGGTTCCTTCAAGTTCTAGATCTATGAACCTAACATCTGGAATCTGATGGCCCAAGAGGGCAGGTCACAGTAATGTCAGACACAGCCATGAGGGTTCATTTACTTCAGAGAACTGCTGTTCTGGGGCAGGCTATAGACAGGAAAAGCCAGGCTGGAAATGGGACCCAGGTGTGCTGAATATAGCCTCAAAGGACCAAACCTGAATGCCAAATCCTGAAGAGAAATGCCTTCCTGTCTCACTCCCCGAGTCCCCTGATCAAGAACTTCAAAGCATATGGAAAGCAAAGGAATGAGTTCACTCTAACAACTGAATGACTGCCCTGATGCTATAATATTTACTATTTGCTCCAGGAATGTCCACAAAGCACAAATGTGTTACGAAGGACAGTTCACTGGACAAGGTGCTAGGGAAGCTGTAAATGTCATATCCCTGACCTCAAGACACTTACAATTTAGTGGGAATGATTAGAATTGCTCAGCTTAATTACAAAGTCCCGGAAATGAAGGCAGAGTTTGGAATAGATGGGTTTCCTCCTTTGAGATTGTAAAATCCTTGAGACCTGGATTAGTTTCTCTTCATTTTTGTATTGACAGCACCTAGCACCGTGCTTTGTATGTAGCAGCTGTTTGAGAAATGCGGTGGAATCGAAGTATTGACCTATATGCATTCCTCCTTGCTTTCTTCTTTTTATGGGGGGGGGGGGGCGCAATGGTATGTCACTAACAGTAAGATTCATTCAGCCAGAGATTTCATTGAGTTGGCAATCTCCAAGGCATACCCAGGCCTCTCCAGCAGACTGAATCTCACTGCCACAAAAAAAAGAGAGCTTCTAAACTAGATGCAAAGCTGCCCTATCAACCAGAGGCAGGAACAGAATCACCTACTGAAAACAGGGGCAACAGCAGCAGTCGCAGCACTATAGACCCCTTAGCCTGGCATTCGAGATCCTTCATAGCTGACCTCCAACCAGTCTCTTCAGCCTTGTATCATGTCTTCCCTACATTCCAGCCAAACTATGCTATTTACAATGCCACAAATGCACCCCACACCTTCTGAACTCAGTGTCTTTGCTTATTCTCTTCATTCTTGTCCACAAATTTGCTCTGTGACCTTGGGCACATCACTTCTCTCTAGGCCTCACTTTCCCTTACTCTAAAATGAAATAATTGGACTAGATGATACCATTTTATGAACGTTTTCCCTCGTTTCCTCTTCACGACACCTTCCGATCCTTCAAGGTCCAACTCCTCCATGGAGCTTAATTCTTGTACCTAGAAATTCCTTATCTCTCACCTCCTTTTCTCCTTAAAGCACCCATACCAGTATCATCTGCATTACATTTATCTGTGTTCCTGTCTCATCAGCCCAACTTGGATGTAAGTTTCTTGAGAAAACGGATGTAATTTGTTTATTGTTGTATCCTACTAGCACCCTAGCCAGTCGACTGACAAGCATTTCTTAAATATTCTGTGCCAGGCACTGGGCTAAGTCTAGGAGATGCAAAGAAAGTCAAAGACCCTGCCTTCAAGGAGCTTACATTATAATATATAATTATGCATAATTATACATGTATATATGTAACATATATGTATATATGTATAATTACAATGTGATACATTACAACATATGTCTGTGTGTCTGCGTGTGTTTGGATAGGGGGCTGGGAGCACCATATAGGCAATGAGGTTCCAGTCTTCAGAGCAGCCTAAGGGGAGCCTTGGGTAATAGACTTTCAGAAACTAGTGATGATAGGAAATAGGGGAGCCTCTCTCTCCACTTTAGAGCACACACCAATATTCTATGACTATTTTTTGTCTGGCTAGTATGTAGTGGGGTAAAGGCATTTTGGGTGACAAAAAAGGCATTTTGGTGCTAGAACTGAGAGAGAGTGTACGTAAAAGACCCCAGTGTAGAAACTCTCTCTATTTCCTTTTTGTTAGTTGTGAGGTATAAGCTGAGCTTTGGAGTTCCAGTGAAGGAGGATGTGCCCTTCCCTGCAGTGATTTGTTAGTAAATATTTAACAACCAGGCTTTACAAGGGAAAAATGTAAATACAGCACATTTTTAAGTTAATATGCATTATTAAGATTTTCTCTATCAATTTCTTAAGTTTAGAAAATCAACAAAACAATAAATATCAAGCCCTAATTTGAAACATTTGCCAATTTCTGAGATATAAATGCTCATATTGAAATTTTAATAATTAGCTTTCTGTGCTGGTTTGAGCTGGCTCCAGCACACCCCTGTCTTTCCCCCACCAGGCCAACCCATGGGTACATGGCATCCTAGGCAAGCCTGTGTCTGGAATGGAGGTACCTCTTGTTTCTGTCTCCTTTTCATTAGTACAGGGCCTTGTAAGTTCTCAAAAAGTCAAAGGGGGAAACAGAAAAGCCCCAAAGAGTGACTTCGAGGATCAGATCCAATAGTGAATCAACTCAGCAATTGAGATGATGATCTCTATAAGCAAGAGACTAACAGTATCCATTGGTAATGCCACTTTTGTAAGCAAACAGAATCTGGGATGGGGTGGGAATGCTCTGTAGCAACCACTTAAATTTAAGGGATGGTAGAGGGGCTCTTCAGTTCAGGGAGATGTGGTTATACTTTTATTCTTTCTATACCTTTCCAATAAGTAAGCCTTTGTAAAAACTAATTGAGGTCAAATGCTTATGAGTGATATCAATGGAAAATCAACTGCTTAAATTGATAGGGGAGTGCTAATGATTAGATCAGTCAGCAATATAGAGGAAATTTTAATTGTAACTTGCAATTGATATAGGGGAATATACTGAAATGGGGGCTTGAGCTTGTAGCATAAGAATTACTCCACCAGCCCTCAGGGGTACCTCTGGAATTTTGAGGGGGAGATGTAGTAGTAGCCTTACTCAGGGAAATAGAGTTTTGTGCATTGCTAGAGCAATTTAGAAAGGGAGAAAGGAAATAAACATGTATCAAGCTCCTATTATGTTCTGGGCATTGTGCTAAGCATTTTGTAAATCTTATCTCATTTGATCCTCACAATAACCCTGAGAGGTAGGCGTTATTAATACCCCTATTTTATAGTTGAGGAAACAGACAGAGAGGTTAAGTGACTTACTCAGGGACACAAAGCTAATGAGCATCTGAGGTCAAATTTGAACTCAGGTCTTCCTGACTTCAGGTCCAGTTCTCTACTGACTTTGTTATCTAGCTCCTTACTTAGAAGAGCAAATTCGGCTACACAGGTATATGCAAAATGCAGAGTAGATAGAAGGTAACCTTAAAGGGGAAGGCTCTAGCAGCTGAGGGATCTGCAAAGGCCTCTGGCAGAAGGTAGTATTTCAACTGATTCTAACTATGGGTAGATGTTTTATAAATATATTAACCATTTAATATATTGCAAAAAAAAGGCAAGAAATAAAGTGAAAATAGCATGCTTTGATCTTCACTGAGAGCTCATCATTTCTTTCTCTGGAGAGGGATAACATTTTTAAACATGAGTCCTCTGAATTGTCTTGGATCATTGTATTGATTAAAGTAGCCAAGATTTTCACAGTTGATCATCTTTACAATATTGCTGTTAATGTACACAGTGTTCCCCTGGTTCTTTTCACTTCACTTTGCATCAGTTCACATAAATCTTCCCAGGATTTTTAGGAAGCATCCTGCTCATCATTTCTCATAGCACAATAGTATTCTATCCTAATCATATACCATAATTTGTTTAACCATTCCCCGAATGATAGGCATACCATTAGTTTCCAATTCTTTGCTCCCACAAGAAGAGCTGATATGGGGGCAGCTAGGTGGTGCAGTGAATGGACCACTGACCTTGGAATCAGGAGGGCCTGCGTTCAAATCTGACCTCAGACACTTGAAACACTTGCTAGCTGTGTGACCTTGGAAAAGTCACTTAATCCCAATTGCCTTGCCTTCCCCCCTCCAAAAAAAACCCCAAAAAGAAGAGCTAATATGAATATTTTTGTATTTATTCTTTGATCCCTTTAGGATATACATCTAGCAGTAGTATTTCTGAGTAAAATGGTATGCATAGTCTAGTGGTTATTTCTGAAGAATCACCACTAGATGGATTTGTTGGATTAAGATAGCAGTCACTGATATTCATAGATAATGCTTTAAAGTTTAGAAAGTAACTTGTGGATAGGGAACCAGATGTGGAGTCAGAAGGATGGGTTCAAATCCCACCTTAGACACCCATGTGCTGTGTGACCCTGGGCAAAGTACTCAACCTCTCTGGGCTTCAATTCCCAATCTGTAAAAGGAAAGGGTTAGACCTGATGGCCTCTAAGGTCCCTTCCAGTTCTCAACCTATGATCCTATGATCTCATTTGAGGGTTTTTTTGGAGGGGGGGGAAGGCAGGGTAATTGGGGTTAAGTGACTTGCCCAAGGTCACATGGCTAGTAAGTGTTAAGTGTCTAAGGCCAGATTTGAACTCAGCTCCTCCTGACTCCAGGGCCAGTACTTTATTCACTGCTCCACCTAGCCAGTCCTCTCATTTGAGTTTTACAACAGGCTGTTGAAGCAGGTGCTTTAGGTATTTCTCCCTCCATTTCATAGACGAAAAAAGCAAGTCTCAGAAAGTCTATGTGGCTCGTTCACTGTCACATAGTTAGTAAATATCAGAGGCAGGATTTGAATCCAGGTCTTTCTGACTCTAAGTCCAACACTTGATCCACTTTGCCTTGTGCCTTTATGGAAAGAAAAAGCAGAATGATCATTTAAATGTCCATTCAATTGAATAACAATTAGTGCAATACTGCACATTGTTATGAGACTTTACATCGTCCAAAGCACTTCCAGTATGTTACCTCATTTGATTCTCACAACCATGCTTGAGATAGGCAGAGGCAGATACTATCCCCTACTTTAGAGATGAGGAAACCAAGGCCCAGAGAGGTCCAGGGCTCAAGGCCTCCTGGATCGCAGATCTCTTGTGTCCCATTCATTCCAAATGCTTTTCAAGGCCCCCAGGTCATCTGTAAAGAAATCCAGAGGTATGACCATATTGGGGTGGAAAGAATGGCCCCAATGAGTGATGCTGCAAATTTATTTTCTGATGTTCTAAGCAAGGAGCCCTTGGCTCAGCACGTAACCCAGAAAGATGCAGAGGGTAACATTTTTCATTGGTCAAAGTGTAAGGAGGAAACATAAAGCCAAAGTTATTAGCTGGGAAATTGCGAGGTCCATACCATCTGAGTCATGTAATGCACAGCAACTCAAAAGTTCAATATGGGAGAAGCAGAGGTGCGTGGAGGATGGTTTCAATTTTCAAGCAGTGGTTTGACCACTCATGTTTTTGAAAATTAAAAATAAAATCTTGGCATTGAATTGAGTGAAAAGGATAGGTATTCTACTCCTGGACCTCTGCCCGCTCACCCTCATGAAACTAGGATTATATATTGTGATGGAAACATAACAACTTCTCCTGCCAAAGAATAGGTCATACATGCTGCAGCCCATGAACCAAAGAATGATTGCTGCATGTAGGGAACTAAACTGCCGAGCCCTGGCATTGATGAATTGTTAGAGGACTCAAGATTTCAGGGTCTTCCAGAAACATTAGACTGTAGGAGGGAAAGGGTCTGAGTACTTAGGGGAGGTTTTGCCAGCAGAATGTGAGATCAAAAATCCAAGGACAGTGGTGATGGAGAGTATGCCTTAATCAGGTGGCTAATCTACCATTTTGAAGCCGGAAAGAAATGGTGGGGATAAAGGGATTAATCTGATGTATGTCTCAACACACCAGAGCCATATGGAACAGAAGTGACTAGTGAGGCCATTTGGGCCTCAGATTATTAAAAGCAAACCCTAGTGATGAAATGAGCCATAGGATCTCAGAGTTGGAAGGGACCTCATGGGCTATCTAGTCCAACCCATACCTGACCAATAATCCCCCTCTACACTAAGTTAGACAAGAGATCCCCAAGTCCTGATTCAAAGAGCTCCAGTCAGTCTGTTCCACTTTTAGATGACTCTAATCATAAGGAAGATATTCTATATTTCAAGCCTAACTTCACCCCTTTGCAAGTTGTCATATTTGTCCCCCCCAGGGCCAAGCAGAACAAAGCTGTCCCCTTTTCTACATGATAGCCCTTCTTATATTTGAAGACAGCTATCATGGTCCCTGTGAGTCTTTCTTTCTTTGGGCTAAATGTCCCCAAGTTTCTTCAACAAATAATAATAAAGGTCTACAATCTCATCAAGGCCCGAAGCTGGAATCACAAGTTAAAGATATGTCACCAAAGTGTGACATCCACTGGAAGTGTTAACCTTCTCTTTTCCCTACTCCCTCTCCACTTCTTGACCCTGATGCAGTCTCGGCACTTGAAGTGGAGGCCGCCTATCCTGTTCTTCTCCACTCCCATCCAGACCAGACAGGGTGGAGAGCTCTTCTGAAACACCCATTTTGGCCAAGAAATACCTATTCCTGGCCCTGGAATCAGCATCCCCCTTACAGGATGCTGGAGTGTTCATGAGCAAATACTCTTTGGGGAGGCTCAGGATACCTCCTGTGTGAGCAAAAGCTGAAAATTGAGCCAAGGAAACAAAAGAGCTTGTCTTAAGTCCTCTCCTCTGTTCTGCCAGGAGTGCTGAGTGAGTGACAATAAAAAAGCAAGGAAGCCCAACCAACTCTCATGGTGGCTGGGATATGGATCCCTGGGGAATTGCCTTAATCCTGCCCCTGCTTGGAATGAACCGAGAGCCAGGAAAATGCAACAGGTCAGATAGCCCAGATGGCAAGGGGCCCTTTTCAAGAGCTTTAAGATCAGTTTGCAGGGGCAATCCAGATGTGGTTTATTTTATCTAACAACTGTTCCCTCCCAGAGATGACTCTCACTGGGTACATACTTTAGGTAGGAGGCTTGTTTGTGCCTTTTTGCCTCCCCCCCCCCCCGCCCCAGTGTTCACTTTCAGGGTAAGGTAGTATTCTGAAAGCAGGTTCTCCTCATTATTAGTCATCTGCAATTTATATTCTTGTTCAAGGATGGGCCATCTGATCGTATTTGTGTCCAACCTCATTTCAATCTATTTATCAAATGTCTGGGCCTTCCTAAGACCAAAAATGCATTTTTCTCCCTTATGGCAGTTTTCCCCTAAGATTTAAGACCATGTGTTTCAAGTGAAACTTAATCCATATGTTTCTGATTCATTTACTGATTAACTAATTTATGATTGTAAACGGCTTTGAAAATACAAAGCATTATACAAATGCTAAGCATTATTATTATTTACACTTCGACATCAAATAGCTCTTGTGAAACATTTTGTTAAGAGCCTGATGAGCTCCTCTGGAAACTTTTTTGTTTTCCTTTGAATTACTTGGCAACCTTTTCCACAAGGATGAAAATGGAACTCATATCCAGAAATACTTATTGGAGTTTCGAACTAAACATTGGAAATAAAGGCAGCTGTAAACCTGTCAAAATAGGGCCGTCTCTCCGTCACACTAAAAATGCGGTGGCCTCAAAGGTTGACTGCGTAACAGTGCTGAAAACAGAGATGTACAGAGTGGCAAAGTAAAATACAGAGTGGAAAACTGACAATGTGGACCGGAGCAGTGGAAATAAAAATGACCAGGGAAGAAAGGGATTTATTTCTTTAGAAGTCTAAAAGAATAAGGAAGGCTAAGGAAAATAATTGAGGATTTTCCTGATGAGGAGTTTTTGTTAGAGCAAAACCAAAGACTATTCATGCCTGCAGAGAAAGCTATTTCTTTAAAGGCATCAAAGATTTAGAAGAAAAGTCCTTTTGCTGATTCTGTGAGTATATCTGCATCCACTTTACAGTTTAGAAAATCAGATTCTTTTTAAACAAATATTTAGCCACTATGATATCACAGGTTATGGTGAAACAGTTAGAGAATCTAGTCCCCAATCATCCATATAGGTGGATTATGGGAAACAAGGCATGCAGCTCTCTTCAGAGGTCTTTTTCACTGTGGATAGGAGCCTTAGAAAGGGCAGAAGAATATAGATGGCTCTCAGGGTCATAGAAACATTGATTTAGGTCACAGAATGCCAAAACAAGAAGAGACCCCCTCATTTTGTTTATTTTTAAGTTTTATTGATGCCCTTTTATAAACACTGTAGTAATTTACCATGGACCATCCTTTCCTCCATTGAACCCTTGTTCATAACAACAACAACAAAAAATACCACAACAGGATCTCATCTGACAGTATATCCAATGTCCTGCTCCCATACTGCCCTAGCCCTACTGAGAGGAAGAAAGTGTTTCATCATCTTTTCTCTAGGGCCAAGATTGATCACTGCAATTAATTTGAGTTTGGCTGTCTTTTTTTATTGTTTTTATTTATGCTAATGTAATTGGGTATATTGTTCTACTGCTTCCACTTTTTCACTCTGTATTGATTCATATGCTTCATCCCACAGTTCTCTGAAATTCTCACTACAATTTGTTCGGTTATTTCTCAATATATAGATACTGACTCTTTCCTTGTTTTTGTCATCACGAAAAGTGCTGATGAGAATATTTTGGTATATATGGACCTTTCCTTCTGTCCTCGACTTCCTTGGAGTATATGACTAGTAGGAAATATGATTCAAAAGATTTGAAGAGTTTAACATCATTTCTCACTGGATTCCGAATTGATTTTTAGAATGGATGAACCAAATCCCAGCTCCACCAAGAGAGTATGAGTGTGCCTATCTTCTCACAAACCCCTCCAATACAGCCTCTCTCTCTCTCACTTCTCATCTTTGCCACTTTAAAGGGTGTGACACATTTCACCTTGTATTTATAGCAATGATTCAGAACACTTTTCAGATGTTTGTTGACTATGGTTCTTTGTCAGAGGTTGATAGGCTTTGACTTTACTGCCTCTTTCCTGGAGCATGGCTATTGGTCTTATGCATTTGCACAAATTACTTGAATATCTTGAATATTAGATTTTTATCAGAGATATTTGATATAAGATTTCCCCCACTAACAGTTTTTCTTCTCTTCTAGCTGCACTGTTTTCCTACAAAAACTTTCCAGTTTTATGTAATTGAAATGGTCTATGGTATCTTTTATGATTATCTCTATGCTTTGTTTGGTTCAGAATTTCCTCCCTAACTACAGATCTTAAACTTGTACCCTTCCATACTCTTGTTGCATGCATCACTTCGGCACTTAATGTGGTATATGTGTCACGTGCTGGTCTAAACAACTTCTCCATCATACTAGTTTTCATTTTTCAAACAATTCCTCTTGAATTGGTCATTTCCCCCCCGAGTAATTCATGTTTTTAGGCTTTTTGAAGACTGTGCATACTGTCTTGAACTGTTTCTGCATCTTGTCTATCTAGTCATTTTCAATGAAGCCTACAATTTAAATATGTCTAGAAATCTGAAGTCTAGAAAGAGGAACTGACAACAGTGTGGTGAATAGAGTATTGGACTTATTTAGAATTAGGGGGCCAGTGTTTGCATCCTATTTCAGACTTTCATGAACTACATGACCATAGGGAAGCCATCTCGGTTTCCTTGTCTGTAAAATGGGGATAATAATACTGATACTACCTACATCACAGATTTATTATGAGAAAAGCACTTTGCAAAGGTTTACCTCACTAGAAGAGAGCGGACCACAATTTGTTGGTGACGTGGTAGGGAGTATTCTTGTTCGGGTGTGGGTTGGACTTGGTGAGCTCCAAAGTTCCTGCCATCTCTGAGGTTCAGTGATTCTGCCTAGAAACTTCTATAACATCCGCTGGTGGCAAGTGATGAGAATCATCATGAGAAGTCATGCCTCTTGACTTCTAATCTAGTCCTCTTTCCACTTCACATCCTAAATAGATATGAAATCACTTAAGATCTCTGGATAAGTAAGATCATGTGCCCATAGGCACAAAGCAACGGGATACAAGTTGAGTACATGAGTCTTGGGAGGATGCAGAGTAAAGACAGGAGTGGTCCTAAACCATAAGCAGTAAGACAAAGGCAAACGTAAACAAACTCAGATTCTGTCTCACATTCACAAATGGGCAAAGATGGGAGCAATCTGGGTTGAAGAATCTGTAGAAAGACAGATAGGTTGATGTATTCTTGATGGAGCTGTGAAATAGTCCAATCATTTTGGATTTCAATTTGGAATCATGCAAAAAAAAGTACTTAAACTTTCCATACTCTTTTACTTAGCAATCTCATTACTAGGTATATTTTTTAAGAAGCTCAAAGTATCTATAGATAGAGAGATATATGTACACACATATAGGTATGTATACATGTATGTGTATAGCATGTATGGTTATACATATATGTGAGTATATATATGCATACATAAATTCATAGTAGCATTCTTTGTAGTAACAAAGAACTGGAAACAAAATGGGTACCCACAGACTGGACTGAATAAATGGCTACTAAATCTGATTTATTTATTTATTTAGGGTTTGCATGTGTGTGTGTGTGTGTGTGTGTGTGTGTGTGTGATATTTTGAGTTCTGAGTTCCTTCCCTCCCTCTCTCCCAACCCCGCATTATAGAAGGCCAGTATTATATATATATGGGGGGCAATACATACTTTCATATAGAAATTCTTTCTTTGTAGTTAATTCGAATGGTCATATTACTTGGAATAGCTTAGTCATTCACAGTTACTCTCCAAACAATATTGCTTTAACCTTATGCAACATTCTCTTGGTTCTGCTCATTTCACTCTGTATTATTTCATGCAGGACTTCCCATGTTTTTCTAAACCTATTTGTCGTTTCTTACCACATAGTGGTATTCTATCACAATCATATACCACAAATTATTCTCCCATTCCCCAATGGATGGGCATACCCTCAGTTTCCAGTTCTTTGCCACCCCAAAGAGAGCTGCTATAAATCTGTCTTAAGGAAATAATGAAATATTACTGTGTAGTTAGAAATGAAAAATATGAGAAATTCAGTGAAATGTCAGGGAGATGTGTGTGAACTGATGTAGAGTGAAATTAGTAGAACCAAAAGAGTAATTTATACAACTAGACCAAAGCAACATAAATTTTTAAATTATCTAAAAGTATATTAGGGAAAAAGAATAATAAAGATCTTGAAGAAGAGATAAAGGGACATTCCTCTACCCTTATAGCAGAGAGTTGGGGCACTATGAGGGTAGAATATTGTATATACTATCAGACCAGGTTTCTGTATGGAGAGTTTTTTTTTATTATTAATTGTTTTTCTTTGTTACAATGAAGTGTCTAGTGTGGGAAGGAGAGTAGAGGGGAAATGACTTGAATCAAAAGATAAAATATATCAAACAAATATTTTTAGTGTTAGAATTAGAGTCAAAGGACCTAGGTTGGAATCTCACCCCTACTATTTGTCACCTTGTGATATATGATTCTACAACACACTTAAAGATTGCATTAGTTTTGGGGAACTGTGAGGAGGTAAGGTTTGATGATAATTCTGTGCTAATTTAGAAGAGAGTGAATGTTACTTTGGATTTAACAGCAGGAAGCCTCCTGGCCACTAAGCTAGTGTTCTCTTCTTACCTGGTGGGAAAATGGAATTAGAACTTCCTCTCAGACAAAGAAAGTTAGTCCTATGTGTCAAGGGTAGCAAGAGAATTTGCTAAAGAGGAACAAGAAATACGACCTTGACTCAGAACCCACTGGATTGTTTCCAAGGGTGCCATCTGAGTCCACAGAGCAGGGGCACCATGGGCTTTGAGAGCAGCTTAGGTCAAATGGCAGCAAAATGAAAAGTAAACTGCAAGGGTGGAGGTGATCCAACACCATCCATAGAAATGTGCCCACCTTCCCTTCCTCAAGCTGCTCTGATATCAGCTCCTCTCCTCCACTGTCCTCTACCCCACCCCACACCACACACAGAGGGTCAGTGGTGCCATCTTGTGTTAGTCAAAGGTTGAAAATCCTAGCCAAGGAAGCACTCCCATCAAGTAAACAGGTCAAGCTAACAAACTCTGGCTTTAGGAAATGTAGGGAATAAAGCATAGTAACAACCACAGCAATAATGCTTCACTAACAAGTTCACGCACTTTAAAGATGGGGTGGAAGACTAGCTAATCTGGGAATCAGTAGCCAAGCCACTAAAAAAGCACATTTGTACATAAAGAGTGTTTCTCAATTATTCTGGGTGGAAAGGAGGGGGGAATAGTCTCATGATTTCACCTGTGTAAAGAACTCCCAGTATGGAAACTCCCTCTCTTCATGCAGATTTGCACCTTCTTTGAAACATTGAGCCTTCGAGAGTACCTGTGGACACTGAAAGGTTCAATGACTTGCCTGTGATCACATAGTTACCCTTCAGGGGCACACCATGAATCCAGGTCTTTCTGATTTCAAGGATAGCCCTCGATCCAATTAGACCACATTACCTCTTTAAAAAAAAAAGACCAACCAATTGTAATTACTCCAAGGAATGTCCATTTGGCCACACATCCTTGTAAGAAGAGGAGAATCCAGAATTTATGTAAGTAACACAAGCCCTAGATTGAAGAAAAATGCAAAACTAAGTGATCATTTATAGGCAGAAAATATCCAAATTGCTGCAGAGGACATTGCAGGGGAATCCTCTTATTCTGATCTGAATTGAATTATTGGAGGCATTTGGGTTGAAAAGGAAAGAACCCTGAAGTCAATTTTCCAGTTCCAGCTTTGTCACTGATTTGCTTTGTGATGTTGCCCGAAGCATGCAAACTTCATGAATCTTGGTTTCTTCCAGCTCTGACATTCTGTGAATCTATAATTCTAGGTAAATTTTTCCTAAGACAATTTCTCAAACCCACACAGAGCCTGAGGCTTGGATGGGATGTCAGCCAGGAGACAGACCTGCTTGGAAGCCCTTCTCCCTGTAGCCTTACCACTCCTGCTCGTCCAGTTGAGATAATGGGGCCAGGTGACTCATGACCAAATCTTGAGAACTTGGCAGGAGGATGGGCAAGAGCTTAGGAACCACAGCCTGGTCCAGCTGCATACATAGGGACAGGGATGATTTGCGATTCCCCCCAAAAATGGGCCTCCTTACACAGGCAAGCACACAATACAGCCACAGGCACAGAGCCCGCAACTCCCTGAGCAGATGGGAGAGTGGGAATGATGTCATAAAATGAACGCATCATTTGCTGCTGGGGCAGCTGCTGCTGCTGTTGCTGCTGCTGCTGCTGGAAATCCCAGAAAGGGTTGTCTCTTCTCCAGAGCTCATTGGGGTGAGCAAGACCAGGGCAACTTAGTAACTGATGTCTTTGCTGTGTATCACCTGAGATTGCCCCCAGATGAATTTAGAACCATATGGCTGAGGAGATTTGGGGGAAAGCGAGGATGAATAGGGCTTTCTGGTGTTCGCCTTCTTCGAACTTCATTCCCAGAGTGGAATGCAGAGAACTACTTCTCTGAACCCAAAGCTTCACGATAAAGGGCACTGTTCTAGCAGGCAGGCTTCTCTTGCCTGGTTCAAAGAACACTGATAAGGAATGTCCTTTGAGTTTACCCCTAGCCCCTAAGTCCTTCCTGCTTCTAATGTCTTATTCTCATTCTCCAGGAAGGTCTGGCTTAAGTTACATCTCTGGGAGGCAGCAGAATACAGTAAAACTACCACTGGATTTGGAATTCAAAGGCCCAGGTTCAAATCCTGGCTCTCTGGCTTGCTGCCTGAGTGACCTCTCTTGTGCCTCCCTGTCCTCACCTGAAAAATAAGAGTATTGGACTAGGTGACTTCTGGGGTTCCATCCAGCTCTAAATCATGGTCCTATGGTTGATTCTCTGAGAAACTCTGCGAGAGAATTCCAGTCAATCTGAGTTCCCTCATTCCTAAGTCACCATATTGCTTATTGTTGAAACTTACTTTCGTACATCACATTTCATAGGTTTAGAACTGGAAGGGGCCTTAGAAAACATCTAGACCAATCCCCTGATTTTACAGATTAGGCAAATGACCAGAAGAACATTCCCCAAAGATCCCCAGGCCAGTGCTCTTTTCATCATGTCGTCTCTTAGATCAAGATCATTTTTATTTTTTTTTTAAGCAATCGGGGTTAAGTAACTTGCTCAAGGTTACACGGCCAGTTATTTCTGGGTGTAGTGCTGAGTATCTGAGCCTGGATTTGATCCAGGTCATCCCGACACTGGAGCCGGTGCTCTTACTCGCTGAGCCACCTGGCCGCCCCAAGTTCATTTTTTTTTTTAATTTCAAAAGAACAAACACTTGATATAGTTTCCAAAGAGTTAATTGCTGGACAGATGATTGAGGCAAAAATTTCTCACTCAGTCTGCCCAACTTGGTAAAGTTTCCATCACAGCACCATTTTAGAGCTGGAAGGGTCTTAGAGATCAATTCTGGCCCTCTTCATTTTATAGATGAGGACATAGAAGCTCAGAGAAATTAAGTGACTTGTCCAAGGCCACAAAGGTGTTAAAAAAAAGAAAAAAGAACACCCATAGTAAAGTATAAAGTTAATATTAAAGTGTGTGACTATTGTATGTGGTAATAGTAGTAAATATTAAAATTAACCTTTTATTGGTGCCTCCCTGAAGTAGGGATGGTGATGAAGAATTTTCAGCATAGATGGTATAGTAGATAGAGTGCCCAGTCTGGAGTCAGGAAGATTCACCTTCCTGAGTCCAAATCTGGCCTTAGACACTTACTAGCTATATGACCCTGGGCAAGTCATTTCACCCTATTTGATTCAGTTTCCTCACCTGTAAAATGAGCTGGAGAAGGAAATAGCAAACCACTCTAGTATCCTTACAAAGAAAACCCCAAATAGCATCATGAAAAGTCAGACATGACTAAAAACAACTGAACAACAACAAAAATTTAAGGCACCCCTGTAAGAGGCACAAATCTAATACTCTTCACCTGATTCCAAGTTACCTTTGGATTATGGAGAGTAGAAAGGTTTTTTAAGACCAGGAGAAAGGGTGACTCTGGAAAAGGGAACTGGGTCAGGGTGAATAAAAGCACAGGTTCCATTTCCAGCCTTTTTTGAGCACTGACAGATTTTTAATGAAACATTTTGAGAACTCTCCCCATTGTATGATAGTAATTCTATCAGTATCTATTGATTGAGAAATTGCATTATCCCATAATTGCATTATGAATCCAGTAACAACTGTAAATGAATCTATACTGTATTCATCACAATAGCTCCTACAAAGACTTGAAATATTATGATGCCCATGTGTGTGTGCTGGGACATATCTGTGGAAGATATGTTTGCTTAGTTATTGTACTAAACCATGCCGCATATTTTGTTGGAGCTAAATAGTGATCAAAATGGTAACTCTTGGTGTGCATATGGATTCCAGGAACTCTTACAACACCTCCTTCCTCCATCCACTCCCCCTTCAGCCCTTAGGTTGGGAAACATTAGTCTGTTTAAGTGGTATCTGATGATTTCAAGGGGAGAGGATGGCGGAGGTGATACAGCAGGGACAGACTGATTGAGCTAGTTCCCAATCTTTTTTTTTCTGGGGGATGTGGGGAAGGTCAGGGAGGGATGACCATCAGAGACCAAATGCTTATAAGGACTTAGAACAAAGAATGGGTAGGATCTCTGTATCATGGCAGTTTAGAAGGGAGACCCAAACTTCACCATAGGAAATCATCAAAAAGGGACAGATCTTGGTAGCAGTATAAAAAGAAAAAAACATTCTCTAAGATCAACAATAATTTAATTAAAACAAGTGAAAACAAAACAGAACCTGGGTTTCAATCCCTGTTCTTTATTATTTATTTCCTATCTATGCATCTTGGGCAAGTTCCTTCTTCTCCCTTGACCTCTCTCCTCATTTGTAAAATGAGGAACTTGGGCTAGGTGGTCTCTAGGGTCCCTTTCAGCTTCAAATCTATGATCTTATGACCCTATACTATATTGGTCCTAGTATGGATTACACATTTCACCCAAATATAGCTTGTATAAAATTTATGTGTAACTAATAACTGGTGTTATTTTCTCACACCCACCCTCACGCACACAATTTTAAGGACATGGATTGTATGTGGAGTCTGGCTGTATCAAGTACAAAATAATCTAAAACATCCTCCTTAATATTGAACAAAGTTGTCATTCTTACCTCTGAGACCTACTCATTGAACTGTACTAGCCATAGCTATCTGAAGCTAAGTGGGCTCAGAAAGACATGATTCATTGTGTGATCTTGGCCTCATCCTTCTCTGGACTCAGTTTTCCCATATGTAACTTGAGAGTAATCCATCATGGTACTTTAAACTTGCACCTCAATCTCTACTTTTTAAAGCACTTTATATTTACAGAAGCACTTTCTTCAAAACAGCCCTGTAAGGCAGTACTTATTATCCCTACTATAGATGAGGAAAATGAGGTTGGAGGAAATTCAATGACTTTTTCAGGGTCACACAGCTAGGTTCGGAGGCTGAACTCAAACCAGATGTTTCTCATTCCTAATTTAATACCTTTCCATTATATGATGTCCTATTGGCTCGTTTCATCTTCACAACAACTTTGTAATGTAGATATCTGATTTGTGTTTGTAGAAAAAGAGGCTCAGAAAAGTCTCTTAACCCATCACTGACTAGTGATGGTGAGGCAGGGAGTGAGGCTTGATCGCCTGACCCCTGGGCCTCCAGCTCATTCTATTAGCATACCCTGATATCAAAGAACCAACCAGCTCCCCATGGAACAAGATGGCTGTAAAGAGTTAAGATGATCTCATGATAGAGTGAAGGAGGCTGCCCTAACTAGCTGCGTGCCCTTGGGTAAATCACTAGATCTCTCTTCGTTTTGTCATTTGCAAAAATGTGGATAATAATGGTACCTGTTGTGTGAATCAGATGAGATGATATATGTAAAGGATTTTGCACACCTTGGAGTGCTTTATAAATGCTAGCGGTCATTGTCATTGCTGTTTCTTATGTCCACTCACACAAGGTGTGGACAAACAACACTGATATTAGAATGAACAGGATTTCTGTGAATGAAGACAATGGTAACAGTGAGCGAGCTCCCATTGAATTATTGTGGTTCTGTGGACCGCATTGTTGGGGATTCTGGCTAAAAGTGATTTGAAAGCCACAGTGTACTTTTCCTTGAGGCCGACTCGGACTGACCTGTGGTGAAGCAGTTGTTGTAAAAGAATGTGTGTCCACATTGTTCTCCTGAGTACAGCATTCATAAAGGGTGACCTAACTCTGGCAGGCAGCCACCTTCCCCCAAATCTCCCCAATTAAAAACATATTACCTTCACGTTCGGCCCGGCAGAGTGGAGGGCTACAGCTTTATTTTATAAACACATTTAAACAAGTTCAAAAAGAATGATTCATGCTGGGCTTGAACACTTTATAAAGTTTAGAACTGTTAAACATTTTCACAATGAATGTATCCTGAGAGGGAGCAGAACTCAGCCCTAGGGGAGTATCATCTCACTGGCAAGAAGGCCCCGGGATTACCTGGTAGGATACCAGCCCCGCCAGCTGTAAAAGCTTAATGCCTGAGCTACCTTTCCCCACCCTCCACCCCCACAACACAGGCCCTGGGACCCAGGGCCTGGCTCTAATCACAGAGAACTGCTTAGCAGGCTCACCCCAGTTCCCTTCCCAGAAAGGAGGGTAATTTCTGGAGCTCACCTCCTCCCTGAAGCTTGCTTTCACCCACCTAGTCCACAGAACTCTTTCTTTTTTTAATTCCTCTTTTGCCTTTAGTCAGATCCTCACGGTCTGCCACGGATCATTCTCTAATTCTGTGTGTGTGTGTGTGTGTGTGTGTGTGTGTTTGTCTTGTCTCCCCAGGGGTAGAGTAAGAATGGGGCTCAAGGTTATACAGCCCTTCCCTCCTATGGAATCTTCCTGCAGTGCTGGCCACATTGGAGGTGGTCAAGAAATAAGGAACCAAACATGATTGTGATGGAATATTATGGTACGATAAGAAATGACAAACAGGATGATTTCATAAAACCCTGCAAAGACTTACATGAACGAATGCAAAATGAAATGAGCAGAACCAGAACACTGTACACAGTAACAGCCATATTGTTAGCCGAAGAACTGTGAATGACTTAGCTATTCATAGCCAAACAATGATCTAAGACAATCCCAAAGGACTAATAATGAAATGTACTATCCACCTCCAGAGAAAGAACTGATGTTGTCTGAGTACAGACCAAAACATGCTATTTTTCATTTTCTTGTTTTTATTTTTTTATTTGAGTCCTCTTATACATAATCACTAATATGGAAATGTTTTACATGATTACGTATGTATAATCTATATCTGATTACTTACCATCTCAGGAAGGGGGGTAGCGAGGGAGGGATGGAAGAAAAGAGGGATCAGATTTGGAACTCAAAACTTAAAAAAATACCAACAAATTTTGAAACATTGTTTTAACATGTAATTGGGGGAAAGGTAATATTTTAAGCCCAGAAATAACAATTTCATTGGCATAGGAGACTCCAGAGGAGGAGACAACCTCTACCAAAGTAGGTTAGCAGCTACTCTGTAAGTTATAGTCTTAGAGGAGGGAAGGAGGAAAGATATTGAGAGGTGAAAAGACTTGCTCAGGGTCACGCAGTCAGAGACAGCACTTGAACTCAGTTCTTGATTCCTTGTCTGCTCTCTCCTTTATTGCCATGCTGCCCCTCATGGCTTTCTAACTTGTCCATTTTTTTCTTCAGATCTCTGCTCAAGCATCATCTTCTCCATGGAGCAGGAAACCTGAGGCCAGGGCCCTCCCCTACACTTTTTTTAACCTTGTATTTATTTTGTACATGCATATCTGCATACGCATATATACATTTACGTATATTGTTTCTGGATCTGTCTCCCCTCCTCTCTATCCCCCAATAGAATATAAACTTCCCGAGAGCAAAGAAGTTCACTTTTGTCTTTGTATCCACAGCACTTAGTACAGCTATGATGTGATTGGTTGTCTTTCAGTGTATGCTACACAGTAGGTGTTTAATGGGCAGCTAGGTGGCACCATAGTGCACAAAGCACTGGGGCTAGAGTCAGGAAGACCCATCTTCCTGAGTTCAAATCTGGCCTCAGACACATACTAGCTGTGTCACCTTGGGCAAGTCATTTCACCCTGTTTGCCTCAGTTTCCTTATTTGGAAAAATGAGCTGGAGAAGGAAATGGCAAACCGCTCTAGTATCTTTGCTAAGAGAACTCCAAATGGACTCACAAAGAATGGACATGACTGAACACAACAACAACAGATGTTTAATAAATACTTGGGGACAATGGAATGATTAATTTAGTATGGTAGAGTGGAATTGGCACTGGACCAGAATTTGAAAGACCCAGGTTCTAATCTGAATTCTTCCATGTCTGATACTTGTAATCTCAGAATCACTGAATGGTGGCACTGGAATCTAGTCCAACACATACTCTCCTCCCCTCACCCCCCCCCGAAAAAAAAAAGAACCCCTGTCAATTAGCAGTGAGCCCTTGACTGAAAACTTCCAACGAGCAATCATCTAGCTGGAGCTGGATGACCTTAGGGGCCATCGAGTCCAGCTCTTTCCTCTTACAGCCAAGGAATCTGAAACTACAGAGGATTTTTTGCCTTGGGTTGGACAGAGCCAGTGAGTGTCTGAGGTGGGAGCTACGTCCTCCTGACTCCAGGTCCAATTCTTGTTCTCCTTCACTATGCTGCCTCCTACCCCCTTCCACACAAGGCAGTTACTTCTGAATGGCTCCATCCAGTGGTGTGCTGGAACCAGCTCAAATTGGAGCCCAAGAGTCAACTGTTAAATTTTTATTGTGAGCATTTGCACCTCAGAAATCAGCAAACCCAACAAATTAGGACTTGATTTATTGTTATGTTGATTATCTGGCTTTATAAAAGGCATGGAAAATTTGTTAATAATTCAGATTTAACTTGAAAGTATTAAACTTCCTTGTTATAGGAATGGGAATCTGAAGATCTTCCCTGCCCCTAGGCCCTTTGATAGGCTTAAGTGACTCTGAGAACTTTCCTTGATTTGAAAATATACTCTGCCCCCTAATAGGCTGAATGTGGTCACATGGAGCCTGTGGAGGGAGGCTTGTTTTTCAGGAATGCCCACACCTTGATGCTGTGTGATTGGGCAGCGGGTCAAGAGGGTTGTGACATTCTCTGAGCCAGGAGAAGGCTACATTTACCTCTGAGGTGAGGCTTTGTTTTGGGGCTCACTTTGAGAAGTGTTGTGTGATTTGACCAGATGAGACTCTGGGTAGCTGTTGAGCCCCCCGGCTTTGAAAACCCAGATGTTGATGCTTCCCTCTCTGGTAACCGACTAGGTATGGATGTAATGGTCAGACAGTTGGAAGCCTGTCTGCTGATGTTTCTCTGTCTGTATTTGTTGTCTGCTTGTAACCTCTGTATTCTCTGAAGTTCAGGGTGCTGACTTTTTTCCCCTGAACTAGGTAAATGACATATGTTTGATTAAAGCAAGATTGTTAACCCATTTTGAGTTGCTGTCCTTTAGAAAAGCAGATCTAGGAATGTGTGCTAGCAGCCATCCTGGGTATACTAGGGTGCTTGCTGCTACAGTCCTGTATGCTTTTTTTTTCCCATGGAGAGATGATTGTTAAACATTTACCAATCCACCCTGTAGCAAACCTAAACTTGCCTCTTAACTCATTGTTCTGCCCTGTGATGATGAACAGAATTTACTAATTGTTGCCAGGAGATGGCAATGGAGAATCCAAGTGGATTTAAAAGGGTGGCACTTGAAGACCTAGAGGACCACATGTGACCTTGAGGCTGCAGGTTCCCCACCCCTGGCTAGAGGCTAATTGAACCCAGGATGGTCCCTGGGAGTTTCCAACCCAACTTCAGCTCCACTAAAGCTATGCTTTTAGCTTGTTTTTCTGTCAATTGTCTCCTCTCCTCTGGTAATTGATTTGGGAAACATCCAGCTATTGCAGAGTTCTGTCAGTGGTTTCTTGGAAATCCATATTTGACTGGAATCTTCAGAATGTTCCCCATTGGACAGATTTGTCCCCCCAGCTGCACCAGAAGCTCCCTGGGGACCAGAATGGTGTTTCCTGTTGTCTTAGGTAGCCTCTATTGCCCTGATAGAGACTATTGCCCTGCCTGTAACACAAGATTGCTTTGAGAATCTTATGAGATAACGTATGAAAAGTATATCAAAGGTCTTAAAATGCCACGAAACAAAATATTGTCATTAGCTTAAAGGGGTTGCTTATATTTTTAGTTAAAATATTATTATATTTTTTAAAAATCTAAATATAAACTTTATAAATATGTAGAATATATATTTATAAAATATTTTTACAAAAATATTCTTATTTGGGGGGCATTTTGAGCTGTACCCCACCTGGAAGTCTTTAGTATTGTTAAGTGAATGCTTAACAAGCAAGATGCTAGCTAGCACACACTAGCATCATACCTAGGTACTGGTTCAATGAGAATGATTCTGAGAAGTCACCTCTATTTGTGAGCCTCAGTTTCCTCCTCTGTAAAATGAGGGGGGTTGGACTAGATAGTTTTTTCCAACTCTGAAATCCTACAACTCCATAACTCTGAGATGAGCTATTTCTTTTTTTCAACTTTTTTTTGGGGGGGAGGGGGAAGGCAAGGCAATTGGGGTTAAGTGACTTGCCCAAGGTCACACAGCTAGTAAGTGTTACATGTCTGAGTCTGGATTTGAACTCAGGTCCTCCTGACTCCAGGGTCAGTGCTCTATTCACTGCATCACCTAGCTGCCCCCAGAGCTTAGCTATTTTTTACAAGGCAAAACAACACCTTTTAGCTCCTGGGGAGATGTACCAAAAGAATTTCCAGCTTAGGAAATTGGTTTATGAAGTACCAGATTTCTTAGAAGAGTGAATACAAACAGAGGACTGTGAGAACTGATCTTAGCCCAACCTGGTGTAGGAGAAAGAGTGCAAGGCTGGATGTTAGAAGAGCCTTGCATGTGAAGCCTGGCTTGATAATAGTTATATGAGCTTAAGCATATTTTAAAATTTATACATAATATGTGTGTATGAACATATATAGGTTTGTTTTCATACAAATATACAATAGTGTATATATATGTGTGTGTGTGTGTGTGTGTATATACAATACAATATGTACAAATATAGTACAGACTCTGTACAAATACACGTTATCTCTCCCATTAGACTGTAAGCCCCTTGAGGTCAGGGACTCTTCCAGCTTCTCTTTGCATCTTGAGTATTGCCTATCAGAATGCTTGGCACAGAATTATTCCTTGTTGATGGATTATTTTTAGTCTCAATTTCCTCTTACGTAAATGGAGATAATGATCCTTGAAATAAGTGCCTCACAAAATCGTGAGAAAAAGAGTTTTGCAAAGTGGTATTATTCATGTGAGTCATGACTAACCAAAACATCAGGTCACTAAAGGGAGAAGCAAGCATGAAGCCAGGGGCCATGTCTGAAAGAGGGGCATTGTTGCCAAACTGCCAGACCTAGTTCCCTGGTGGTTTACTGATTATAGGCAGGAGTCAGAAGAAGGCTTGGGATGAGTCTCAGCTCTGTCTCTAAATAGCTGTACAACCTGACTCAATTCATAGAAGCATAAATTTGGGGCTGGAGGAGACCTCAGAAGTCATCTGGTCTGACCTATACCTGACACAAACATCTTCTCTGCGATGACCCTGAGAAGTGGTCGGTTTTTCTTTGCTAACCTTGCATGAGGGTCAGCCCGCTACCTCCCATGATGGCCCATTCTCCTCTTGGATTGTTTGAAATCCTAGTTGTTAGGAGTTTTTGCAAGCCTAAATTTGCCTGCTGGTGAATTTCCACTCATTGCTCCTAATTCTGACCTAGGAAGTCAGGTGGCTTACGACCTGAAGAACTGCATCCTCCCATCAGACCAAGTCTTCTCTTCTCCAAGCTAAACACCCTCCGTTCCTGTGACTGTTCCTCATACGGAGTGAAATCTGGGCCCTTCACCATCTTGGCCACCCTCCATGTTGCCCAAGGTTTTAACCCCATTTTCTATTCTCTAAGGAGGACTCTTCTCAAAATATGTCAGTGATTATGGAGGCAGCATCATATAGAGTATTACCACCTCTGTTCTAAGGTAGGGGTGGAGGGGAGGCTCCTGTCAGTTCAATACATCATCTGCTCATTCTACTAAACCTGGTCTGCGCATTGTAATTCATTTGTTCTTGGCCATTTGATATTGGTCCAAATCAATAGAAACTGAAAAGTATTTATAAGCTTTAGCATCAGAAGAGAGGTTAGACCAGGGCTTCTACTTCTTTTTCAAGAGGGCACTGGGGTTAAGTGACTTGCCCTGGGTCACATAACTAGTAAATGTCTTGGACCAAATTTGAACTCAAGTCCTCCTGACTCCACCCAGCTACCCCTAGACCAGGGCTTCTCAGCCTAGGGTTCTTGACCTTGTTTTATATCACACATATGTATATACATATATACATGTATATACATATGCATGCATAATATATAGTATATATTATAATATATAAACAGAATATGTAAATATATGTAACATAAATAAATGAAATGAACATTAAAATTAAATATAACTGTTTTAAATAAATAAATATAATGCAATATAGAGAAATGTATTATGAAATATAAAATTTCTCTATTTCTAAATATTTAAGTACAATTGATTTTTTTAGTAATATTTTGTATTATATATATTTGAAAGTATTGTTCTGCAAACAGGTTCATAGGCTTCACCAAATTGACAAAGGGGTCCATGACACCAGAAAGGTTATTTGTACCTCTAAGGTCCCACCCAGCCCCAAATCCATGAACCTAGAACCTTAAAAATCAAGGGAAAAAGTCTTGTTAGAAAGATAAGACTATGGTATGTAACACTTAGACAATAGGTGGTACAGTGGATAGAAGTGCTGGGTCGAAAGTCAGGAAGACTCATCTACCCGAGTTCAAATCTGGCCGCAGACACTTCCTAACTGTGTGACCTTGGGCAAGTCACTTAACCCTTTTGACCTCATTTCCTCATCTGTAAATGAGCTGGAGAAGGAAATGCCTAAATCAATCCAGTCTCTTTGCTAAGAAAACCCCAAATGGGGTCATGAAGAGTCAGACAGACTGAAATGACCGGACCACAAAACTACATATGTACTCTGCCCCCAAAGTTCTTTTCTGAAAGTCCTCCTTGGGTGACTCTGCATGTAAGGGAGGTGACCCTGGGTCCTCATAGACCACCCCAAGAGAGTTTGAGCTTTGGCAAATCCTCCTGAGCTTGAGAGGCTTTGAGACCCAGATAGAAAGGTAGAAAGGCCCAGCAACTCAGGAGTTCTGCCTAGCTCAGTCCTTGAGAGGCTGGGCTCATCATTGGCTGATTGATGACCAGATAACTAATGTTTTCATCCAAAAGAACTCATGAAAGGCATTTACTAACATGTCTGGGATTTAAAGCTTCTCATATGCTGATTCCTTTCTACCTCTCCAGTCTTCCTACATATTACCCTTTCCCAAGTAGGCTATGAGTCAGCCATACTCACCTACCTTCTATTCCTCACACGTATTCCCCCCTCTCCCACTTCTGTGCCTTTGCACTGGCCATATCCCATGCCTGGGATGTCCTCCCTCCTTTCCTCCACCTCTTGGAACCCCTGTTTCCTTCAATATTCACTTTGAGCGCCATCATCTACATGAAGCCTTTCGTATCCCGCCAGTTGTAAGTGACCTCCCTTCCCAAACCACCTTGTATTCCTCTTGTGTCTATCTTTTATCTATTTATATTGTTGTTTCCTTTGTTAGAATGTAAGCCCCTGGAGGGTAGACTCTATTTCCCTTTTGTCTTTATAAGCCCAGGCCAAGCACAGTAGATGACACTTAATAGCTTCTTGATGAACTAATTGAGTGATATATGGAGAGTTTGTCATTTGAATCCATGAAAAGACTCCACACTGATGAAATCAAATAATCTTGAAGTAATTAAGGCCTACACACAGTTCTGGAGGCAATATAACCAAGTGCCAAGATGGATAATATAAGCAGTAAGCACTGTGAGAGGTCAGAAAGGGGAGAGACCAGCAGAGGCTACTAGATTCCTCTACAAAAGCCAACAGCTGACTGCACTCCCCATGTCCAGGGCAGCTTCTAACTCAGGTTCAAGTGCTCTTACTCCAACCCCAACCCTACCTTCGACACACCCAGAGTCCTGTCTTTGCATTCCCCCCAGAGCCTGCTCATACTCCTGAGAAGGGGATGAGAGGAAGGGAGTGGGATGGGAGGAGGTGAGCAATGTGGAGAGGAGCTCATTTGTTTCCATAGCAGACAGATGGGGTGAGTCAAAACAATACAGTGGGTATTCAAAATAATGCTTCAATTTAACAATATTTACAAAGTGTTATGAGGCTGCTAAGTCACACATAGAAGCAATGAGTCAAAATCAGCACAATAGAGTAATAAGGACAATTTCCCTGAAGTTTTGCAATATTCATATGTTTTCAGAGCACATATTACATATAGGCTACAATTCAGAGAATCCCCTAATTAGAAAGGATCGCTGAAGTAATTTATTCCAATTCCCTTCCCTCTCCTCCAATACCAGAAAAATAAATTCCCTCAACAATATGGGCTTCGTAGAATGTAAGGACTAGACAAGACCACCGAGGCCATTTAATCCCATGCCCTCCTGAAAAATGAATCTCCTCTTTCAATTCCCTGCTCAGGGGTCATTCCACCTCTGCAAACACCTCCAACAGCACTTGACCTCTTTATTCATTATTGGACAGTGTTAATAATTACAAAGTTCTTTTTAATATTAAATGAAAACCTGCTTACCTATAGTTTCCACCTTTTGGTCATAGTTCTTTCCCGTGAATGCAAGCAGAAAAAGTCTGAACTCTCTTCAGAAAAAGGATAGAATAGCAATGGTTTTAATATACCTGCTAAAAATAACATCAAACACAAGTGTGGTTGGTAACGCTAATGACAGAAGTACGGTTTGTTTTCTTCCATTTATATGATAAGAGCTGTTTTGGAAATTTAAAATTACTGACTTTTCTAAAAAAATCAGATATAAAAACACAACTCCCTCTAGAATAAGGGCACATGTTTTATAATAAGGAAAATGAAAATAAATTGTTGCCAACAACCTCTCTCCCTGTCCCCCTCCACCCTCACTCCAGAGAGCACTGGGTTGGAGAGGTTAACTTGAAAATTCAGCATCCTAGAAACATGTGTACACATCTGGCCTAGTAGTTATGAAGATTAATGTAATGCAGAGTGTCAGAATTCCCACTGACGTTTACTCAGTTTATCCAAACAATTTAGTGGAGTCCTCTGGTGAGTATGAGCTGCACTCTGCAGTGTAATGCGGACACTTAACCTCTTGAATTCTGATTTCCCCAGGGACATATGTGTATGTTTTATTCTTTAATTGCTAAAACAATAAGGTCATGTACAAAAACAATACAGAAAGCACTTGAAGTTTAAGACGAAAATAAAAAGAAAAGAAAACAAAGCTTGGCTGACATGAAGGACAGTCTGTACAAGGCAAGACCAGGAAATCGGTGGAAAATGTCACAAAAATCACACCATTTGTGTGTTTCCAGCATAATTATTGGTCCTAGAATCAAGTGAAATACAATTCAGCTCAGGTCTGGCTACAAGAACAGGCTGATTCTACATTTTGATTGTGTCCCGATTCAATGAGTTCTGCCATAAAAATAGATTCTGATCTGTTTTGAGGTGGTTCCCCAAACGTCACTTTGAAATGACTTAGATTTAGTTTATGATTAAAACAACAATAACAATAACAATCAAAAAATGAATTTGGAGATTAGTTCAAAGGTTCAGTGGTCAGTACTCATGTAGTCAACAAACATTTATTAATTCATCACCATTTTTCTTTATATCTGCTTCATTTGTTAATGTGTCACAATGAAAGAGGATTCGTATTTAATGTTAGGGAATTGAAACTTAGAAGCAGTGTGGTCTAGTGTATGGAGGGCTGACCTTAGAGTTTTCTTTTGACATATACTGACCCATATGTGACCCTGGGTAAGTCACCATCCCTTTGTGACCCAGACAATTCTCTAATGATATTAATTAAATAACGATAATAGCTAATATTTATATAGTGCTTACTAGGTACTAGGCAGTGTGCTGAGTGCTTTATAATTATTCTCTTATTTGAGCTTCACAACAACCTTGGAGATAGGTGCCATTATTATCCCCATTTTACAGATGAGGAAACTGAGGTTGAGTGACTTGCCCAGAGTCACACAGTTAGCAAGTGTGTGAGGCTGGATTTGAACTCAGGTTCATCCTGACTTCAGACCTGGCAAGCTACTCATCGAGCCACCTAGCTGCATTTATAGAATAGTTGCTGATTTGTGTTGGTGGAGAGAATCTCTTCTCTGGGTATTTCCTACACCATCAGTTCTTAAACTTTTGGTCTTAGGACCCTTTTACATTCTTAAAAATTGTTGAGGAATTTTTGTTCATTTGGCTTATATATTTTAATAATTCATATATTGGAAATTAAAATACCTTAATATTATTATAAAAATGGTTTTGACCTCATAGATCCACTGAACTCCAGGGGTCCCCTTATCGCACTTTGGGAGCCACTGCTCTAAACCAAACAATTCAGAAGCCCAGTGCCAAAAAATGCATATATGTATATTGTATATGATATATTTATATGTAGTATAGAACCTATTATATTTATATATTAATAACATACTTAAAATACATGATACACAATGTTATATATATGCTACCATATACTATAATTATATAATTAATAGTATGCTATAATATTATATTTTATAGTATATTATCACTGTGTATACTGTCATATTATTATAGATATATTGTAGAATAAATTAATTACACTTTAGCAATATGTAATTTATGATATAATATACAACATGTGGTTATGTACATTACCATATGCTATAATAATAAAGTACATATTAATAATATCATACATTATAGTAATATATGATGTAATTATATAGATATATAATCTGTGTATGCTAACATATAGTACATTCATAAACTGTACCTATATTATTAATAATATAGTATAATATAGTGTGTATTATAATGTATAATAGAATAAAATATTTTGTACTTACATATAATTATATGGTATTCTATGTACTTAGACATTATCTAATAATCTGTATCTACACTAGTACACTGATTAGTTGCATATTTCTATTAGCACAGTTTCCTGGGAAAGAGCTGCCTACGGATAAAATGTGATAAGAAACTTAAGAGAAAATTTGATGGACTTCTTCCAAGACCATGAAGCAGGCTGCCCCTGTGAGTAGAAAGCCAGTCTTAGGTTTAGCAAGACCTGGGTTGAGGTCCTCTCACTAATATACACTAGCCATAGCATCCTTTGCATTGGTAGAAGGAGTTTCCATCTGAGAAGTTACATATATCAATCAAATCACCTATTTGGGTGAAAGATCCAATATTTCCTTCATATTTGTTTTTTTAAAGATCTATGTTTTTATGGAAGTTATGGAGATATTATTACAATGTCACAGAGCAATGAAAGACCCACATACATTTTATTTGTTGGTATTCTTTATTTGCCTGAAGAGCTGCGTCCTTCTTTGCAATCAGAGTAGTCCCGTGGAGACTCATTCATCAAAGCAGAAATGGCGGGTCTATACAAAGCCTCCCTGGGAACCAGAATCTGTGTGAAGGAAGTATGTGTCTTCCAATAAAAGGAGAAACAGATTTGAAGTCAGGAGATCTGGGTTCCCCCATTACATTTCTGACACAAACTTGCTGAGTGACCTTGGATATGTTCCTTAATCTCCTAGTGTCCAATTTTCTCTAGCTCCCTCACAAGGGTATCATATCAAGTCCATATTCTTTATTATGAGGCAGCTAGCAGAAAGGGAGGACCATTAGTCTTGGAGTTCAAGGGATTTGCGCAGCCATAGTCAAACCCACTGTCCCTTGACCCCAACATAGTGATGTCATTTTGATCCTCTTGGAGAGTGAAGAACAGCAACCAACCAAGCTGCTGTGCAGAGGATAGAGGGTCAAATCCTAAATCTGCTATTTCCTACTTCGAGATTTTAGGTAATCTTTTTAGTCTCGGTTCCCTCAGATGTAAAATAACCCTGTTGGACTAGATGACATCTAAAACCCCTTCCAAATCTGAGATTTCTTCCAGATCCCAGCATTTAAAGACTGAAGAGATCTCAAGAACCAACTAGTAAAAAGGAGTCCCCACCATCATCAAACCTTTTGGGCTGGAATGCTGGGTTCTGACATTTACTAGCTTTGTGCCCATGAGCCAGTGTCCTAACATTTGAGCCTCAGTTTCTCAGTCTGTAAAATAATATACTTGCATTACCTACCTTGTAGGGTTGTTGTGAGGAAAGTGCTTCATGCAGTACCTGGTACAGAGTAAGGCTTACTGAATGTGTGTTGACTTGACTTTATAAACCTCAAAAGTGATTTGGAGGAAATGGTGTTTTGGTGAAAATTTCAAAGCATCAAAGTGGTCTTTGGGGATTTTTGTCAAAATGTTTTTTAAAATGAGATCAGAAAAATAGCTGTCCAGCTAAAATATTATAGCTACCCACCTATATATATGCTCATTATTCCAACTGAATGTAAGGGGGGTGGGGCAGGGACTGTATTTGTTCTTCACATCAATTCAGTTCAACAAGAATTTGGTAGATGTCCATGGTGTGGCAGACTTTGTGATGGGTCATTGAAGATATAAAAACAAAATGAAACAATTCTTGCCCTCAAGGAGGTTACATATGAATGGGGGACAATTTGCCATTTCTATCCCCAGCACAGTGTTTGACCCATAAGATTGCAGAGTTAAAGCTAGAAGGGGCCTCAGAGGTCCTCTAGAGGCAATCCTTCATTTTCCATCTGATTCCATCTGAGGAAACAGGCCCAGAAAAGTTAAGGGCCCTAGCAGGTGCTTAATAAATGATGAATTGAATGTGAACATTCCCCACCATCTAACACTGCTTCTGCCCTGTATCTTCTGGAAGCACAATGATACCCTATGGAAACTTTTTTCTTAGAGTTGTAGAAGTTTGAAACTGAAAGGGACCTTTGGAGTCACCTAGTCCAGTGTTCTTAATTTATATCAAGATTGGGGCAGCTAGGTGATGCAGTGGAGGGGGTATCAGGCCTGGAGTTAGGAAGAATCATGTCCCTGAGTTCAAATCTGGCCTCACCCTGGGTAAATTACTTAACCCTGTTTGCCTCAGTTTCCTCATATGTAAAATGAACTAGAGAAGGAAATGATAAAACACTCTGATATCTTTGCCAAGAAAACCCCAAAAGCAGCCATAAAGAGTCAGACGTGACTGAAAAACAACACAACAATGACAACAAAAATCAAGATTCAGGCAAAAGAGGGAAAGTAAATGGCCCGTGGTGACACAACACATAAACGACAGAACCAGGACTTGAATCTGGGTCTTCCAAACCTTGCTCATTCATTCAGAAAACTTTGTTAAGCACCATGTCTAAAGCACTGCGCATATGACGCAAAAAAGTCCAATGCTTAAGCTGACCCTCAACGAATTTACCAGTCTAGAAGAGGAAATGAGGGAAAGCTAGGTGGCACAGTGGATGGGGGACCAGGCCTGGAGTCAGAAGGACCTGAGTTCAAATCTGACCTCAGACATTTACTAGCTGTGTGACCGTGGGCAAGTCACTTAACCCTATTTGCCTCACTTTCCTCATCTGTAAAATGAGTGAGAGAAGTCAGACACAACTGAAATGACTCCACAACAAAAAGAGGAAGTAAGATCTATGGACAGACAGAACAGAAATGAGAAGAAATGTCTAAGAGAGACTTATTAGCTGTATTAGCCAGCACAAATCACTTAAACTCTCAGAGCCTCAGTTTTTTCACCTATAAAACCGGGAAATAATACCTGTAATATTACTTACTTCAGAAGAGCAGCATAGAGTAGTGGTTAGAGAGCCAGCCTCATGTCAAGGAAGACCTGGATTCAAGTCCTACCTCTGACACATTGATTGTGTGACCTTGGGCAAGTCACAACCTCTCAGTGCTCTAAATAGCTCCCTGAGCATCTAAGTGGTAGAGGAGATACCCACCTGGTTTAGTGCAGACCGTGTCCTCCCCCAGGAGTTTCCTATGCCAATAAAATCATTGGTATAGAATTCAAGGGCAGGGCACTTGCGGCCTAGAGGCCGCATGTGGCCCTCTAGGTCCTCGAGTACAGCCTTTTGACTGAACTTGAGTTCAATTCTGTGAAGTCTGAATTCAGTCAAAGGGCCATACTTGAGGACCTAGAGGGCCACATGTGACCTTGAGGCCACAAGTTCCCTACCCCTGGTATAGATCTAGTCCTAACACCTATCCTAACACATCTCATAAAACGAGATAATAAATAAAAAGTCCTTTGACAATCTGAAAGCATTATTTTGTCATTCAATTGTTTCAGTAATGTTCAACTCTCTATGACCCCATTTGGGGTTTTCTTGACAAAGATACTGGAGTGGTTTACCATTTCCTTCTCCAGCTCATTTTACAGATGAGGAAACTGAGGCAAAAAGAGTTAAATGACTTGCCCAGAGTCACACAGCTAGTAAGTGTCTGAGGCTGGATTTGAACTCAGGAAGACTCATCTTCCTGATTCTGGGCCCAATGCTCTACCCTGTTCATTCCCTAGCTGCCCCAAAGCATTATACAAATGTGTTATCTTCGCATGAGTACTATGATTTTTGTCTTCTGTATTCAGACAAGATCTTGACCTCTGAAGCTCAAATGCAGCATAAGCCTCTGTGGCTGCACTTCAACAGCTTTGTTCTCTAAAACTCCAATCAAAAAATAGAACAAACTGCCCAAGTTTACCGTCCACTTTACTTCTGATTATAGAATATTTTTTAATAGAGGGAAATCTGCCCTGAACTCAGATCTAAACTGAAAATCAAACAGAGCAGGCAAAGTGCTGGCCAAACTTTACCAAATGAGCTCGAATCTCCCAGCATCTTGTGGGCGAGAGCTGACGATGAATCTAGGCAGCATTTTCTCCCTGCTTTTTTTCTTTTTTTGCATTAAACGAAGAAAAAACAACTACACCTGCCCTCCTGCCATCCAGTGTAAAACAGCGAGAAATACGCGGGGGCCTCATTACAGAGCTCTCCTTGGCGTCCTTGCTCTTCGTTATAAGGTGAGACTGCCTTTTAACGAGGGCCTTCGGTACTTCAGTAACTAATCCCCCTTGGATAGAGGCCAAGCTGGTCCTGCCTCATGCTGAACTTCGTCAGCTTCCAGGGTCTTGACCAAAAGCTCGGCTCCCGCACAAGACAGAAGGCTGCTAATTTATTTGGCTTGAAAAACGCCTAAAAGAACTAAAGAAAGACAACTGAAGGTGTCTACATGTCTTTCCATGATTCTCTTCCTAGTCCCCCCCATCCAAAGCCAGCAGAGAGCCACAGAGGCCCCTGGGAAATCCATCTTGGAGAACAGCAGGAAGCCTCGAAGCCCCATCTGGCCATCAAACTGATCAGACTATAGACTATACTAAACATTCACTGCAGTCCATCCTCACACAAGAGCTATTACATTTCAGAGCATACAATTAGTGGATATTTTAAACAGGCATTTCTAGGGGAAGAGGCAGGGACCCTAGTGGGCAGAGCAAAAACAGACACTAGATGGATGATTCTGCACTTCTTTGTCTGGGTTTTCAAACCACCAAGGAAAAAAGCAAAGATGACCCAACTTCTTGCCAAGCCCCAGAGACTGTCTCCACAGGCTGGCTCCGCAGCCTGATAGTTTGGGTATATTGGCGATAATTTAGTAGCTTTATTAAACAATGTTATTAGGTACTTAATTGTTCACTCTGGTGCCAGGACACAATTTAGTAAAATACTTCTTCAGCAGGCTAAATAGTCCTCCAGTGGCCCAAGGAAGGGAATGTGGCTTTTTAGAGTACCCAGCTTATACAGCAGGAGAAGTGGATGCTTAGCTAATGAAGACCATGTACCTTTTTTACTGATGACCTTGGGAACCAAAGCTGAAACTAACCATGTTTGCATTCAGGGCAGATGGTGCTAATCCTTAAATGCTGTTAGGAAGGCTGCTGCTACAGGTGGGCCAGGTGGAGGGAGAGCTCCTCTGCAGTGTAGCTGTGGGGACATTATGTATTGGCTTCTTATTTTAACTCAGTAGGCTTGCAAACCAGGGGTTAAGTTCAGATGTTTTTGTCCTGCAAAAGGATTGCAAGTACTGCAGGCACCTTGAATTTGGGCACCCTGAGCAAAACCCACAGGCTTCCCTTCCTAATGTAGTCGTTGTCTGCTCTTTTGCTCTCAAAGAGGACCATGAAGTCAGGGAGGTGATGCCGTGACATGCACGTGAATTGGATTTCAGTGTAATCCTTTACTCTAATGGCCAGTTGCAAAGGACTATCCTCATTGGAGGAGACTGATTACTTAATGCGCCATACCTGCTTGAGAGAGGACTTGACCAGGGCTAGGGAGAAGAGAGGTTCCAGTCTTCTCATTTGCAGCTTCAAAAGAGAAGGCATGTGGTTCTAGAGTCTTAAAGGGAGAGAAAGAGACTCTGAGAAGAAGCTCACATGTTGAGGAGCTGCCTCCTTGATCATATCCCTGTCCCCTGCTTCTTGTTGTCTGTCCTTTGTTTTTGAAGAGGGCCAGTGACATCATGGGTGATATCTTGACATGCCTGTGAATCGGATTTAAGTGAGTTAGTTGCACAAAGTCATTAGCCTCACTCTCTCTTCCTGAGTCACTGAAGTCTAGTGGTGGGATAAAAGTCAAGATGACGGGGGATGGTCTGGTTGCAATGGATGGCCTTGACATCTGCCATATCTGACCAAGCTCTAAGTACCCTGCAGCACCTGCTTCAGCTGCCTTCACGGCTGTTGGAACAAACTGTTCTCATTCACCCATTCTGCCAAGGGGAAATCTTCACATGGTTGGTCTAGACAACTCTCTAACTCAGCACTTCTCAAACTGTGGGTTGAAACCCCATGGGGGGTAATGTAACTGAATGTGGGGGCTGTGAAAAATTTGGCAACAGTAAAAATATCAATATCAAATATTCCACCAAGATTTAATTCTTTATGTAAAAATAAATAAGCACATCCATCTCATTAGTATACAAATTTGCTTTCGTCTTTAACAAATGGTAAAATGATAGGTATAACAAAGGATTGTTTTAAAATAAATTTCTTTGTGATTTATTATTAGTAAATGCTTGATTTGTATATTTATTTTATATACCTGGGTCATGTAGAAATTTCTTGGGCAAAAAGGAGTCATGAGTGTGAAAAGTTTAAGAAGGCCTGCTCTAACTCACTGGCTGGATTGAGGCCTGTCAGTTACCCTTAACCTGGATTAGCTCATTTGCCAAGATGGTTTACTGGGGTGTGGCCCCTGTGTGGGTTACAAATCCTTGGAGACACAGGTAAGAATTGGGTGGCAGATGGACACCAAAGGTATAGCAGTAGCCCTGAAAAGGGCTAGGCAAGCCCTCACAGCAAAGGTGCTCGACCTTGCTGAGGACCACATGCACCACATTCTTTGCTTACTACACTGGGCACTTCAGGAAATTTCCCCTTTGAATTGAGATCTGAGACTCTCTTTCTTGGTTGAACTGAGTTATCTCACTCCCAAAGGGAGATCTCCTTTACTCTGTGTATTTTCTGCATATATTCTCCTATGTATGCTTTCACTGATTTCTGTTTGCTATGGACTTGGATAAATGAGCTTATTTGTTATTCAATATATGTGTATTAATTGTGGAAGTGGAATTTTATGAGAAGAAATTCAAGCTTTGAATTTATAAAGCTCTGGGCATTCCTTCCCCAATAAAGGATAGCAATCAGAAGCAGAGTTTAAACCCCAAAATTATTTTCCCTAGATTAACAATTTTTAAGGGAGCAGAGAGATCTAATTCTAGCCTGGTCCTTCCTCATTCTAAGGAGAGCAGAATAATTCTGGCCCCAACATCCTACTTCCCCTCCTGACAAGAATCCTGGGAGTGAGGTAGGGGGAGGATACTCAAGAGACAGCCATTCTCACCTCCTTGGCAATCACATCAAGACAGACTCTTGTAGACACATATAATTTACAGGGACAAACCCCCACCTATGAGTGAGTATAGAACACCAGCATCTCCTCTACACTAGTTACACCTTGGACAGGAACTAATTGCTTTGGTGAACAGAATAGTAATCACTTTAAATGAACCATTCAATGAAGTATTTATCGAATACGTACTATTCCAATTCAGTAAAGAATTAAATGGAATAAATAAATTATAAATAAATAAACAATACCTAAAACCATAAAAGAAATATAAAGACAGCATTGGAAGGAATAAATGACTCGTCTCCAAGAATTGTATTGTTGTTAGGTGGTTGTTGATGATCAAATGGTGTGAAATATCTGCTTTACCATGTCACTATATCCCCTCAGCAGAATGTAAGCTTAATGAGGGCAGGAATCATTTCATTTCTGTCTTTATCTCTCCAGGGCCTAGCACAGAGCTTGATCAAGGTTTATTGAGTTACATTGAATTAGGAGGAATGTTTACCTCCTACAAGTTAGTACATATTTTCATATTCTCTTCATATTTTCTTTGTACTTTTATATGTAAGTTACCTCTCCCATTACACTGTAAGCACCACATGTCCTTGGAAACATATTTGTCAAAAACCTAAAATGAATATTCTTAATCCTGGGTGCGAGGGACAAGGATAACAGATCTGGATTTGGAAGGGACGTCAGAGGTCATCTAGTCCATCCATCTCGTTTTATAGAGGAAGAGACTGAGGTGTAGGGTAGTGGAGTGATTTGCCTAAGGGTCACACAACTTCTAAGAGACGAGTTGGGATTTGAACTCAGACAACAAATCTAGCACGTTGCACAGTAAGTGTTAGAGGCATTTAAAATTACTGGAAGGGGGAGGTTAGGTGGTGCAGTGAATAGAGCACCAGCCCTGGAGTCAGGAGGACCTGAGTTCAAATGTGGCCCCAGACACTTAACACTTACTAGCCATGTGACCTTGGGCAAGTCACTTAAGCCCAAATTGCCCTATCTTCTCCCCTCCAAAAAGCAAAAAAAATAGTGACCGGAAGCTGAGAGGAGATCAGAAAGCCCAATTCTACATAAGTACCCTAATTCTAATTGTGCTTCTAACCTTAGTCTGCTCCCTGGCAAAGAACTCTCTGCACAGACCTCTGTCCTTCACTCTTCTCTTGCCCCCAGTGTAGGAGTTAAGGATGAGCTGGTGCAGCAGCACCTGGGCTCACTAAACCCCTGAATTGATGTTGGCAGATGAGTTTTTTTTTAAAGCATTGTTTTTCAAATATTTGGTTTCAAAACATTTATTTGTAACTCTAAGTCTACTGTCCATATGTGTTACATCTGTTCCCAATTGTGATCCAGAACAGATTTATTATTCATTTGCTTAAAAATACATCTGAAGTCCCCTCTCCTCAAGGGCTACAGTGACCAAACTATGATCCCCCAAGAAACGCTTGTGCCACCCCTCCCCCCAACCAGGGGCAGGGGAGTTATTTCCATTTACCAGGAACAAACCCATAGCCTGCTCAAACACTCTTTTAAGGAGGACCAAGCCCTCCAAAAGCCTTAATGTTCATTATCCACCCCACAATGATTGAAAACATGTCCACTGAGGTTTAGCAGCTATGTAAAAGCCCTGTCTCTCTTCCATAGCTGCTAAATCTCAAACACGTTTTCAAGGCTCAAATGTGCATGTCTCTCTTCCATGGATTCATGTGGGGCAGGTGGGTTCTTCCAAATTCTCTCGAAACCTCAGCTCCCTTAATGTGAGATGAGAAGGAACAGGACTTCAGACAGGCCAGTCTCTTCTTGTGGACCATTACTAAATAATAATAATAATAAACTTTTATATGGTACTTACTATATACTAGACACTATGCAAAGTGCTCTGTAACTATTATCTCACTGAGCCTCACAACAACCCTGTGAAGTAGGTGCTTTTATTATCCTCATTTGACAGATGAGGAAGCTGAGACAAACAGTTTAAGTGACTTGTTCAGGGTCACACAGCTAGAAAGGATCTGACTCCAATTCTGAACTCAGGCCTTCCTTTCTCCAGGTCCAGCACGCTATCCGCTATGCAATCTAGCTGCCTGTAATCTTACTGACTCATAAAATTAGCTCTTTTGGAGCCATTCGTGAGAATTAAATCTGGCCTATCATTTGCTGCGCTCTGAACCCTTTATCCTATACCTTCATTACATAAGGCACCAATACCATCTCCTTCCCTAGGGCTTTCTTGTTTATAACACCCTTTCACACTAGAGACTGAAGTATCTTTTTACCAAGACTAGAGACTGATTAACAAAGTTCCTCACCTTCCTGGCTTCTTACTCAAAAACCAAAGGGACGTTTTTGGGGGATACAAAGTAAGAATGAAAATGAATGACAGCTCTCTGAAGCCAGGATTTGGTTCTAATTTTTGTATTTATATCATAAAAGAAGCAGTGGGGCACAGTGAAGAAAGAACTAGCCTTGAAAACCTGAGTTCAACATCTGCCTTTAATGCATAATGGGTGTATGACCAGACAAGCCACTAAATCTCTCAGTGACCCAGACAACTTTCTAAGACTTGAAATTGAGGAGAAGGGTGTCAAAGGGAGTTCTGTACCAGGAACGCCCTGCACCAGTGACTGGACACCGAGCCAGTCTTTCCCTGTCCTGACCAAACTCCCCCCCCCCCCCCACCTCCCTCCCCCAAATCCTTCAAGCCACAGGCACAATACCTGGCACATCATAAATACTCTCTATATACTGTTGGATCCAAAACACAGAGATGATTTTTTGGAGGCCTGGAACCCTAGAATCAGAGGACACCCAGTACTGAGATGAGTGTGATTCTCCCAGGCTATAAAGAAGAGCCAAGAATGAAAAATGGGATCAGTTCCATCTACATACAAGAGGACTAAAAATCCAGGTCTCATGTATTCATTTCCTAGCATAGAGGAAAGAAACTGTGTTAGATGAAGAATAAGGGCAAACCTGGGTTCAAATCCTACCTATAACTCTTACAAACAGTGCTCGTAGGGAAATCACTAAACTTGTCTCAGTCTCAGGGGGGTGGGCAAGGCAAAGTCCCTGAAGAATAAAACTAATGGTACCTAGATCACAGGGATAAGGGGAATAAATTAAAATAATGGATGTAAAGCACCTTAAAGAGACGTCCTGCCAAGCATATAAGGACATCTGAATTTATTGTTGTACAAATTGGATAACTCCAGGGGGGGAGGGGGTGGGTAGGTAGGGCAAGTATTCTCTATACTAAAGGATTTGTTTGTGCTTGCTTATCACATAAACTCCTTGAGATCAAAAACAACATTCTTTTTTGTCTTTGTATATCCCTAACCCTCAGAACATAGCAGGTGTCCAACAAATTTTTGTTGAATAAATTGATGGATGCAATCAATTTTAAAAACACAACTTTCCAATGACTTGGATGTTATGTAAATTGAGGTGTACCTGTATTCTAAATGGACAGGCTTAGAAGTAAGCTGGGAAATCCTGGGTGAGGCAGTTAGCAGAGTGCTCATCTCTTACCCTCCAATTGACCTACGAACACAGGCTCCACATACCTCCCTGTCCATCCAGCCCAGTGGCTGGCCCACGTGTGGGTCCCAAAGCTCTCGAAAAGCCGCAGAATTAATCCATTTTGGAGGCCCAATTGATTCCCCCCTACTCCACCCCCACTTTCTTTAAAAAAAAAGAACACTTTTAAATACTTGGAAGGTCAAAAACAATGATTGGTATGAAAGTCATGTTGTTTAGACACTAAATTAGAACCTGTCCTTTCAAAGAGAAGACACAACTCCAATTTAGGAAGATCCATTTGAAGCCTAGTTTGACTGGCAGACAATTAATGCTCCCTCCCTCCCTCTCTCTGTCTCTCTCTGTCTCTCTCCGTCTCTCTCTCTTTGTCTCTCTCTCTCCGTCTCTCTCTGTCTCTCTGTCTCTCTCTGTCTCTGTCTCTCTCTGTCTCTCTTTCCCTCTGTCTCTCTCTCTGTCTCTGTCTCTCTGTCTCTCTGTCTCTGTCTCTCTGTCTCTCTCTGTCTCTGTCTCTCTGTCTCTGTCTCTGTCTCTCTCTGTCTCTGTCTCTCTGTCTCTGTCTCTCTCTGTCTCTCTGTCTCTGTCTCTCTGTCTCTGTCTCTGTCTCTGTCTCTGTCTGTCTCTGTCTGTCTCTCTCTGTCTCTCTGTCTCTCTCTCTCTCCCCTCTCCTCCTCCTCCTCCCCACTCCCGTCCTCTAGCCTTGCATGTTAATGGGAAAAATTTATTCCTGGTTTGGAATCCCTGACTTGATGTGTGTGTGTGTGTGTGTGTGTGTGTTAAATGATGGCAAACGTACAGATTAGCATTACTTACCTCTCAGCAATGTGTGGTCAATTTTCATTTTGCCATTCAAATTGTTTCCATTTAACGCCCTGAAGCAGCTCTCTGAATTTCAGGCATAGAAAAATAGCCCAAATTGGCCGGCTTGATTATTCAATCCAATCTTCCTCGGTTCTGTGTGGCGATGTGCTTTGAATGGGGCGGCCCATGTGCCCCGCACATGACTGCACTCTGGCTTCTCGAGGGGGTGAGCGGGATCTGTGCGTGTGTGCCAGCTCACATATCTAAGCGTTTTCATCAGGGGAACCCCTTTGTGCTAATCATCTGGCTGTCAAACAAGGCCTGGCTCTGATCCGCATTCTGGCATCAGATGAAAAATGTGCACTTTAAACATTTCATACAGAAACTGATGGGGCTGGGCAAGTCCTCACTACAACAATAAATGTCAACCCAAGAGCAAACCAAGACAGATTTAAGATGAAATGGGATGCCTTTTTTCTCTTCTCTTTTCCTCCTTCTCTTCCTTTACTTCCTCCTCCTCCTCCATATTCTTGGGATTTAAAAAAAAAATTATGAATTCCTTACTTGTGACTACCTTCCAATACCTTAAGACAATGAACAAACAAAGAAAATGTCACAATCAACAGGCATATTTGTCAACTGACTTTTTTTAAAGGAGAGATTTTTTTAAATAGATTTTTTTTCAGACAGATTCATGACTTGGCATCCTGTAGAGACATTAGTATTTTTCCAAGGAAAGCTAAACTTGTGTGTTAGAAGACTAATGAATTCAGCTAAAAAGACCTTTCATCTCCAAATAACTAAAATACTTGTTTTTTCAGTTTATTTTATCCATGACTTTCTTTTTCTCCTGACTCTCATTTGAATCCACATCTTGTTGAAGAAGGTTATTACTTTGGATTGAAGGCAAAGGTGGTTTTAAATTTGTTTATTTCTATTCCCCCAAACATGAACATAATAAGGGCTTAACAAATGCTTATTGGCCTCACAACCAGGAATTTGGCAAAGATAGTAAGAGAGGAGGGTAGTCAATGTTGGTAGGTTTGTGGAAAGACAGAGACACTAGTGCATCATTGGTGAAGCTTTTGCCTTGGTACAACCATTCTGGAAGGTATTTGGAATAAGACTTAAATGGTTGTACAGTTTAACCCAAAAATTTCTCTGCTAGGCACATACCCCAAGAAGATCATCAACAAAAAGGAAGACTCCATATATACTAAAATATTTATAGCAGCACTTTTGTGGTATTAAAGAATTGAAAACAAGGTAGAAACCTGTTGATTGGGGAATGGCCAAAGTGTGGTATATGAATGCAATCTGAACAACAACTTAATGAATATGCAAAGCATAGAAAGACTAACATGAACGGATACAAAATGAAGTAAGAAGAAGCAGGATAATATTCAACATGACCACAGCCGTGCACATTAGAGAACAACCACAAACAATCTGAATTAAATATTGCTAAATTACAAAAAATAAACTCAAACTCAAACAAGAGCTATGAGAAGACACCTAGCCCCTTCCCGCTTTGTAGAAATTAGGTTCCACAAGTGCGGAAAATGACATATAACATGAGATTTCTTTTCAATGTATTGATGAGCTTTGCTGATGTTTTCCCTCCTATTTCTACTTTTCTTTGAAATTCTTTATTATAAAGGATGACTCTCTGGGAGGCGTAGGAGGAGAGGGAGGGAAATGGATATAGGAAGAAATGTAGAAAATATGAAAACAAGAGCTATCAATAAAAAGCTACTTTTAAAAACTAAATACATGTTTAATTGAGTTTTCTGAGTCCTCAAGATACCAAGAAGTCCAAATAAATTGTCCTAGAATAGATAAGACTTCTTCTCTAAACCTCAGGAAGACAAGAGTTCAAATCCCACTTCAGATACTAGCTGTTTGACCCTGGGCAAGTTTAACTTCTATTTGCCTTAGTTTCCTCATCTGTAAAATGGGGATGATAATAGCACCTACTGCCTAGGGTTTTTGAGGATCAAATGAGATAATAATTGTGAAGTGCTTAGCACAGTGCCCAGCATATTAGTAAGTGCTTTATAATTTTAATTTTTTAAATTATAATTTTTGTAATTGTTGGTTATCTGCAGCTAAGTCCCAATTAATACAATAATGAATTCCATTTGTGCTATGTTAGATCCCTAAAGTGGTTGCATTATTAAGATTCATATTGTATTATGAATCTTTATAACTGGGTATGATAGGGCATGCCTATAATCACTGCCACCTGGAAGGCTGAGGCTGGAGGATCACCTGAACTCAGGAGTTTTGAGCTGCAGTAGGTCTAAAGCTAGTGAACTGGATGTATGCACTCAGTCTGGCACCAATGTTGGTGAGCCCTTGAAAATGGGGGGTAGAGGCAGAGGTGGGAGGGGGTGAGGAGTAGCAAACTACCTAAGGAGAGGCAAAACTTCCCAGTTCAGAAACAGAAGAAGTGAAAGCTTCCATGCTGATTGGGAGTATGGATGGCCTGTGAATGACTCCTGCACTTCCAGCCTGGGTGAGATGGGGAGATTCAGTGTCAGGAAAGAAAGAAAGAAAGAAAGAAAGAAAGAAAGAAAGAAAGAAAG